>NC_083095.1:38224927-38887688 GCF_949774975.1 Lagenorhynchus albirostris | reverse complement strand
GGCAGGCATAACTGACGTTTTAATCAACACTGGATCTGACCTGAGCTAGGCCATTTTAGGCCCCTCAGCTGCACACAGGAAATAGGTGGACACTCTGAATCCATTTTGGTGATTGCCATTTTAAAGATGATTGCCGATGCCACTGAAAGTGGGAATTAGGCACCAAATTAAGTACCAAAGCTGACAAGTAAAGCGGACTTTTACATCCTCAAAATAACCAAGTTAATTAGAGGAAGAGCATTATAAAAACAGAGCCTCAAAAAACAGATTTAAAGGAAAGCCATAAAACCCCCAGTGTCGGAGGTGATGATGGAAATCGTATTGCTAGTGTGGTGCCCATCACCACCTCAGGCATAGTTGAAACAAATCAATACATCCTTTGCAGGGAGTACACTTTTTCAAAGCTCTATAAAGCTTAAATCCTTTTACACTTTATGTCATCTTTCAGGATTTCCTCCTCTTAGACTCCACTCACTCCACCCCCATCACCCTCACAACACGTATCCCAAAATAAGCAACAGGAGCTTTATCAGGAGAGATGGGAGTGAGCTGCAATTATACCCTGATTCCCAAATGGGAGCTATTTTTCTTTGGGGCTCTCCTGTCATGATATTATCATCGAACAGGTACATTTTCGTCTTGCACAGGAAAAAAAAAAGAATGTACAATTCTGGTATGTTTGATTTATTATTTGGGAATGCTGAATGTTGGAGACAATAAATGTAAAATTAAGCAATATTATTAGAGACAAGATGTTGACCCATCCTTTATCCTTTATTTACTTTCTTTTTTTTTTTTTGGAGTGCTGCTTCTTTAGTGGATATGCATATACTCTAGATGCTCACCTTTTTTTCTTATTTCTTTTCCTATTTGTTCAGCTTCTTATTTTAAACAAGCTACTCAGAGGAACTTTTCTTTTTCCTCTGCAGACTCTCCTCTCATTCTACCTTCTCTTCTGCAGGATCTCATCCAGTCTCTACGCTAAAATTACAAGTCGTACAAGTCAACGACTCTCAAAGTTATATCATTAGTCTAGAGCTCTCTTTTGAGCTATACACCTAAATATTCAACAACCTATTGGGTATCTCCATTTGAATTTCCCCAGACCCTCAAGCTCATCACATAAATAAGAGAACCACTATTATCTACGTCGGCCAAATCTCTCCCCTTCAATGTTCACCACCTCAATCAATAAATGGTGTTATCCTTCTCCTCAGTGCCCAAGTCAGAACCCTCAGCATTTTTCCTGACACCTTTTCCTTTCTCACCTCTGCCTATGATCACCAGGTTTGCCAGTTCTACCTCCTATATATCTCTCAAATCAGTCCACCTACCTCCATCCTCACAGCCACCGTTATTTATCAAGTCCCCATCAATTCTTGTCTAGATCATTTCAAAACCTCTCCATCACACTCTGCCTACAATTTTATCACCCCTCTAAGTGATCCTCCATAAAGCTATCATAGTGGCCTTTTACTACTGTAAATCCAGTCATGTCAGTTCCCTGCTTAAAATGCTTCAGTGGTTTTTCAATCACCTCAGGGTTAAAATGCAAGCTCTTCAGCATGACATTCTCTAAGATCTGGTCCCTGTAGCCTGTCCAGCCCCACGTCTGACTATTCCCTACCATTCATCTTGTCCTGCAGGTGTAACAAATACTGTTTTGCAGTTCTAGGAAATTGCCCCACTCTCAATCACTCCTCTCCTTTGGACATACTTTTCTCACTGCCTAGAATATTCTCGGTCTCTTTCTTTGCTTGTTTAGTCTCTGTCATCAACAATTCTGTTCAATTGTCACTTCCTGGAAAGTTGAACTCCTGTATTCTAAAGGTCCTTAATCGCATCTCTGTTCTCACCAATTTCAGTATTTATGAAGAACTGAATACATGTGCCAGGCAGTGGGCTAAGAGCTAAAGATATACAAAGATGAAGACACACCTCTTCACACACCTCTATGAAGAACTTGGTCTAGTCTAGCTCCCCTTTCACATGCTGTAGTGTTTGTTTACATCCACTTTCATTATCATTATTTCATTTCATTATGTCTGTACACAGAGAGAGGTCCCTCTCTCTGACAGAATACTCAGCTTGCTTTGCTTATTTTGCATTCCAGTTGCTTTCATAGACATCCTAGAGTGTTTCTTATTAACCCTCACTGGAGTGCCATGACAGCTGTAAACCATTAGTTATTGGGCTTGCCTGCAAAGCACTGTGCAATGATTGCATGATTGATTCAATGCATGCAACAACCATAATTCTGAATTTATGATGGGTTTTTCATAGTGATGGTTGGGGGAGATGTATCTCAGAGCTACTAAAATTCATTTTTCCTCCCAGTCAATGCCAGAGTGAATTTGAGAAAGCATCTTTTTTGTTCTTAACAATCAAAAAAAAAGAAAATTCATACTTCTTGCCTGATGAGGTAAATTGTAGATAGTCTCTGGAAATGTCTTGCAGAAAACTGCTCTCCAAAATTTACATTTGTCATTAGCTGCATGAATTGTCTGTACACAGAAAAAGGAAAGTGAGTTGGGAAATGTTTATGCACGTCTCAAAAATGGCTCCCAACTGTTTCTATGCTGGTCTCTTTCTTCGCTAAGGAGATGAATGTCATTCACGTACTTACACAGTGGTGTTCCCGAGATTCTGGGGTCTCATCTAAAAGTACAGTGTCCCCAAAGGATCTCTGAAGAACGAAGCAAAGCTTGAACACTTCATTTATGTATTATTCTTTAGAAATCAAAAAGGAGATTAAAAAAGGAAAAACAAAATACATTATCTCAGTCAATATTAGCTACTTAAATAATTGACTAAATTTGAAATGGAGAAAATACAATGTTTCCATAGAACCTTGTATACGTATCAATTCTTAACTCCCTCTCCTATGATTCCACTTTTACAGGATGCTGAAAGGGAAGGAAATATTCCTACACAAGATGATAGTCACTGTGGTACCACATTTGATTGCTAAATTTCCCAAGAATATTATTCATAAATTTATTCACTAACTTCTTCTCAAGTGACTATGACAGACACTGGTGTGGTGCTGAGAACTCAAAAGTGCTAAAAATAGACCACTTCCATGTTTTAATGAACTTATAGAAATAGGGATCAGCATTAAACATTTTCTCACAAAAATAAGCCTGATTATAATTTATGCTAAAGGATATGAAGTAAAGAGCAGAATGTAAGAACATAAATTGTTAAGCAGCCACCTCCTCCCCGTCTTTCACCTGGCGTAGCAGTGCTCCCAGAAATGGTGTGAGCTGACAATTCCTCAGCCCCAGTGTGAGCAGAGCAGCCTATTGTTTTGCTTGAGTCAAGGTGCGTTGGTGTGTTGGCCAGGAACCAGCTGGGTGAGCACCCTGCTGTCTGACAGCCAGGCATGCCCCCTGCCCTGGCCTGGAACTATCTATGATAGGCCACTGCCTGGGAAGGTCTGTTTCAGGTCTGTCAAAAGAAAACTTGATATTTCTTGAAAGACAAGAAGACTTGAAACTTACTTTTCTAAGCTTCCAAGACCCTTTCCAGACTGTCCACAGCAAAAAGATAACATCATTTACATATCACTGGCCAGTTCCAAGCTCATCCTCGCACATTATCCAGCTTGAACTTTACATCCACCCAGGGATGCACAATTGAGTATTCTCAGTTATGGGGAAATCAAGGCTCAGAAAGGATACATGATTTGCCCGAGGTCACACAGTTTATATATTATGGTTCTGGGGTTGAGACCCAGCTCTCCTAAACGCAAAGCAGGAGCTCTTTCTACCATGTCATAGTGTTCACCCCTTGGAGGCATTCATCACCCCAGTTCCTGGATGATTGTTAAGATCCTCATTTTAGTTGCCATCTGATCTTTGAGCACTTCAGGAACAATTCTCTTCTTTCTGGAACCTCGTGGTGAGCAAAACGTGAGCCACATTGTACAGATAGCGTAAAAGTGTCTTTTAGAAGGAGAGAGAAATTCAAATGGCCAGTGTCAGTCTCTTTATGAGATGAGTGTCCAGGCAACTGAGCAATACAAAGTGACAGATAGGATCCTGAATGAAAAATCTATAGGAAGCAATACATTTAGTGAAAGAGATGAGGAATATTTTTGTTAAGCATGCAGGTCACTGTCCAAGTGGAAGATCTCATTTTAGAAAATTGAGCATTTAGTTTAAACACTTCAGGAAGTTAGATTATTGTATTGATGTGAAAAATAAAACCCCAGAATAAGTCTTTCTCTTTGAAGGATAAAAAGGCTTCTTTTTTTTTTTTTTTTTTTTTGGTAGCTCACACAAGGACCAGAGTTGAGGTGTTAAAGCAACAGTCCCAGTCAGCTTTTGCTCCTGCCTAACGGGGGACAGAAAGAAGGGCTGTGAGCTAGACCTAAGAAAAGCTGCATATCAGCACATGTGCTTTACCTTAAGACATCCCAGTCTGCAGCTGGGATCAGCCTTTTTTTTTCTTTCTGGCTTGCTTCAAGTGTACAGGGGTCTTTGTTTTCTCAATTAGTACAAGGTTTCTTTAAGGAGCAGAGGTAGTGCTCACATCCAACTAGTATGCAGTTATGCACTCAGTCTGGAATGCTCCAGAGTCTAGGAGGTAAGGTGACCTTGGGAAAGCAGAAATTTGTATTTAGTACATTCTCTTCTATGTTTCTCGCTTGTCAGAGTCTGGGGTGCAAGAACAGCAGCATGATTAAAAGCACAAAATTTGAAATCAGGCTGCCTGGTGTTGAATCTTGGCTCTATTACTTAGCCTCTGTAAGTCTGAGAGGAAGTTATTTAACTTCTGTTATCTCATCTATAAAATAGGAACAGAAGGAATTTTTCTCCTATTTTTTTCTCCACTTCTTTTTTCTCTCTTGTGTTCTTTCTTTTCTCTATCCTTCCCTTCCTTCTTTTTAGCTGGCATCACACAACCTTCCTTTGCTTCCTTCTGAGGAATCTACCACTTGTATGTCTTCCCACCATGGAGGTCAAAGAGGCCAGACATCCTCTCAACCCACCCCCACCCCCATCCTATTGGTTAAGACTACAGCATGTGGCCAACAATTCTTCCCGCTGAGGCTTTGCCTCTGGAAGGAGGAGTGCACGCATATATGGAGAGATGAGAATTGGATGATGCTAAAAGCACAGCAGAGGCAGCCTGGGGCATCCAGGAGCAGAAGCCTTAAGCAATATCTGAGCTGGCTGCCTCCTCCCACCCCTGGTGTACCAGCTCCCTACCCCATCCTCCAGCCTTCCTGAAGACTCTGTTAGCTTCCCCATGTCCATCCAACACAGTTCTTCTCTAAGCTAACCCAAGTCAGGTTCTATTGTTTTCCTCTAAGAATGCTGACAGATGAAATGTGAAAAATAATACAATCACAAGGACTAAATAAGAAAACACAGATTGAGCACTTAATGCATTGACTGGCCTATAATATACAATTAATAAAATATTAGTTATTACACATATCATTATTAAAACTACTACTGTTCTAGCATTACAGGTTGTCTTATTATTTATAAAAGAAGTTGAAAGTTTTTTTTCTGGGCGTAATTTAAAATATGTTTCTGACTAAAAAAGAATGAATGATAAAGTATAAGAAATTTTAAAAATAGAGACGATTATGAGGAAGGAAATGGAAGTAGTTCTTTCTCTTCTTAAAAATCAATACACGTGAATGGATAAAGATTCATCTGTTGTATAATACAGTTGATGTGTTATATGTGGTATATACAGTTGATCCTTGAACAACATGGGTTTGAACTGTGTGGATCCACTTATATGCAGATTTTTTTCAATAAATACGATCCGTGGTTGGTTGAATCCATGGAGGAAGAACTGGGGATATGGAGGGCTAACTACAGGACTTGAGCATCTGCAGATTTTGGTATTTGCAGCGGGTCCTGGAACAATCCCCCATAGATACCTGGGAATGACGGTATTATAACAATGGGATATAATTCAGCCATGAGAAAGAAGGACATACTGCCACTTGCAACAACATGGATAGAGCTTGAGGGCATTAGGCTAAGTTAAATAAGTCAGACAGAGAAAGACAAATACTGTATATTATCACTTATATGTGGAAACCAAAATAGCTCAACTCATAGAAATAGAGACTAGAATGGTGCTTATCAGGGGCTGGGGGTTGAGGGAAAAGGAGAGATGTTGGTCAAAGACTACAAGCTTCCAGTTATAAATGAAGAACCACTGGGGATCTAATGTACAATATAATGATTATAGTAATAAAACTGTACTATATACTTGAAAAACAAAAAAAGAGTAATTGGTGTGGCAGCTATGAAGATAAGTCACTTGGATCTCCCTTCAAGAAAGAACTCTCAGTGCAGCTGCAAGGAATGTAGTTAGCTGCCAGCCTTCGGCCCCTAACACCCTGGAGATCCTCCTCAGCTTTGGAGCTGAGGCCATGCTCATCCCAGCCAATAACTGAGCATGGTGGATGTACCACATCCTAGCTAATTCTACCTAACATGAAACTCCTCTAATGGTCCACCTTTGCTCTGGAGCTCTCTTTTGGGTTGGCAGAGATGGTCAGATCTGCTTTGTGAAGAGGGCTTTCTCTACTCTCCCATGTCACAGGTATCAGATCTGTATAGTGGTCTAATGGCTACTTCTACCCAATCCTGCTTCCTCCTTTTATCTTTCACTCCCCTGACAAACAGAGCACTTACACTCCTAATTCCATCATGACGTGTGCTTCCTGTATGAACCAACTAACATAAGGGAATATTTGCTTTCAGTCTTTTTTTTCTAAATGTCTGTGTTTGTGTGTATGTGTCTAAATTTTTGTTACATAATTGAGTTCATATTGTAGATTTAATTTAAAAAAAATTTATTGTCTTTCTATTAATTATTAAAATGTTTCCATGTCATTAAAGCTTTTTTCATCAATATCCTTTTTATATTTTTAATTTATGAAGCTTTATTCATCTGCTAAATCCTATCACCTTAATTATTTATTTATAAGTTGAAACTAGAAGACTAAAAAGTGAGATCAGGCCCCAACCTTCTATGCTATGACATTGACATTATTGGAGACATAGGAAACATCAAAGCCACCCCATTTTCTTAAGCTGTAACCAGATTGGACCAAAATGAACATTTTCTACTTAAGAGTGTATGTACTTGGGGCAGAGGGTTAACTATATTTAAATGTGTCACCATTGACACAGAGCACAATTTGCCTGGTATTTGAAACACATAAAAGAGACAACTCTTCTCTGGCTTAATTTCTCAAGTTTAAGTATTCCACTTTCTATTTGTGATGATATGACACAAAGATTTGGATGTGAAGAGGAACATCCCAATGCTTAAGACCTTCATCAATCACAGTGTATTAAGACTCAAAAGTACTGCAACTCCATTTTTTCCTTACTCATAGAAACTCACTCATAGAACCTATATTTGCAGCTTAGACTTGACCTTGATTTTTGATGTCAAAATGAGGTTCCTTGCAGTCAGGAGTTCTTCCTGCAAATTCCATACAACGATATGTGAATTTTATGTTTAATAATGCACTTACAAATCTGGGGTACTTACATATCAATATCTTTTTAAAGGTTAAATAATGATTATTTTACATACTTGTATACGTTATCTCATTGAATTCTCACAACACCAACTCAAAATAGTCATTATTAACACCACTTTTATTGTGAGGAAACTAAGTTCAGAGAAGTCAAGAAACTTACCTGCAGGCACAAAGTAAGCAGAGCTGGGGAGTTAGAGCCACCATTAGAACCCAGACTTGCCTACTCTGAGCCCATGCTGCTCCAACCTTCATGCTGCCTTGGCCCCTACCATACTCTTACGCATCAGAATCTGCATTTCATGACAACCTTTTACCTCTATTCCTTGTAGCACTTATCCTAGCCCTGGACAAAGAAAAAATTCCATGTGATAGACAACATGATAGAACTTTAAAGAAGGTTCTATGCGAACATAATCTGAGGAACAGAGTTGCAGTGAAGGCTTTTAAGGAAGCTGAGTTTAGTGGACTTATTGAGCATTCCAACACAGTTACAATATTTGCAAAAAGAATCCACGGTAATTTTAGGTATAACTAAAGGATTGTGTGTGTGTGTGTGTTTTGAAGGAAAAGGAGAAAAAGGGTTAATAGATATTTGGACTGATTGTGTATCCCCAAAACTTATGTTGAAGTCCTAACAACTAGTATCTCAGAATGTGACTATATAGGCATACCTCAGAGATACTGCCAGTTTGGTTCCAGAACACTGCAATAATGCAAAATATTAAAATAAAGCAAGTAAGAAGAATTTTTTGGTTTCCCAGTTCATATAAAAGCTATGTTTATAATATACTGTAGTCTGTTAAGTGTGAAATAGAATTATATCTAAAAAAGTGTATACCTTAATTTAAAACAATAATTTATTGCTAAAAATGTTAATCATCATCTGAACCTTCAGCTAGTTGTAATATTTTTGCTGGTGGAGGATCTTGCCTCAATGTTGATGGCTGCTGACAAATCAGACTGTTGGTTGCTGGAAGTAGGGGTGGCTTTGGCAATCTCCTAAAATAAGACATCAATGAAGTTTGCCACATCAATTGACTCTTCCATAAAGGAATGATTTCTCTGTAGCATGCAATGCTGTTTGCTAGAATTTTACCCACAGTAGAATTTCTTGCAAAATTAAGCGAGTCAATCCTCTCAGACTCTGCCACTGCTTTATCAACTAAGTTTATGTAATATTCTAAACACTTTGTTGTCATTTCAACCATCTTCACAGTATCTTCACCAGAAGTAGGTTCCATTTCAAGAAACCACTTTCTCTGCTCATCCATAGGAAGCAACTTCTCATTAGTTCAAGTTTTATCATGAGATTGCAGAAATTCAGTCACATCTTCAGGCTCCACTTCTAGTTCTCCAGCTATTTATATCACATCTGCAGGGACTTCCTCCATTAAAGTCTTGAACCCCTCAAAGTCATCCATGAGGGTTGGAATCAACTTCTTCAAAACTCTTGTTAATGTTGATATTTTGACCTCTTCCCATGAACCATGAATGTTCTTGGTGGCATCTAGAATACTGAATTCTTTTCAGTAGTTTTTCAATATACATTGTCCAGGTCCATCAGAAGAACCACTATCTATGGCAGCTATAGACTTATGAAATGTATTTCTTAAATAATAATACCTGAAAGTCAAAATTCTCCGTGACCCAAGGGCTGCAGAATGGATTGTGTTAGTAGGCATGAAAACAGCATTAATCTCTTTGTACATCTCCATCAAAGGTCTTGGGTGACCAGGCACACTGTCAGTGAGCAGTAATATTTTGAAAGAGATCTTTTTCTTTTCCTGAGCAGTAGGTCTTCATGGTGGCTTAAAATATTTAGTAAACCATGTTGTAAACAGATACATTATCATCCAGGCTTTATTGTTCCATTTATAGAGCACAGGCAGAGTAGATTTAGCATAATTCTTAGGGGCCCTAGGATTTTCTGAATGGTAGATGAGCATTGGCTTCAACTTCAAGTCACCAGCCACATTTGCCTCTAACAAGAGAGGCAGCCTGTTTTTCAAAGATTTGAAGCCAGGCATTGACTTCTCCTCTCCAGCTATGATAAACCTAGGTGACATCTTCTTCCAACAGAAGGCTGTTTTGTCTACATTGAATATCTATTATCTAGTGTCACCACCTTCATTAATTATCTCAGCTAGATCATCTGAATAACTTGCTGCAGCTTCTACATCAGCACTTGCTGCTTCACCTTGCACTTTCATGTTATGGAGATGCTTCTTTCCTTAAACCTAATGATCCAATCTCTGCTACCTTCACACTTTTCTTCTGCAGTTTTCTCCCCTCTCTTAACTTTCAAGGAATTGAAGAGAGTTAGGGCCTTGCTCTGGATTAGGCTTAGCTTAGGGGAATGTTGTGGCTGGTTTGATCTTCTATCAAGATCACTAAAATTTTCTCCATTTCAAAAATAGGGCTGTTCTACTTTCTTATCATTTGCACATTCACTGGAGTAGCAATTTTAACTTCTTTCAAAAACTTTTCCTTTGCATTCACAACTTGTCTAACTACTTGGCACAAGAGCGCTACCTTTCAGCCTATCTTGGCTTTTGACATGCTTTCCTCACTGAATTTAATAATTTCTAGCTTTTGATTTAAACTGAGAAATATGTAAGTCTTCTGTTCACTTAAATGGTTAGAGGTCATTGTAGGGTTATTAACTGGCCTAACTGCGATATTGCTGTGTCTGAGAAAATAGGGAGGACTGAGGAGAGGGAGAGAGATGGAGGAAAAGCTGGTTGATGGAGCAGTCAGAAGACACAAAACATTTATTGATTAAGTTCACCATCTTATCCCAAAACAGTGGCAACCACACCATCAAAGATCAGTAATCATAGATCACCATAACAAATATAATAATAATGGAAAAGCTTGAAATAATGTGAGAATTACCAAAATGTGAAACAGAGATGCAAAGTAAGCAAATGCTGTTGGAAAAGTGGTGCCAAAAGTCTTGCTCAATGCTTCAGGGTTGCCACAAACCCTCAACTTGTAAAAAATGCAGTACATGTGAAGTGTGATGAAGAAAAGTACAATAAAATGAGGTATGTCTGCATTTGGAGGTAGAATCTTTAAAAAGGTAATTAGGTTTAAATGACGTCATTATGGTGGGCCCTAAATCAATGTGACTGGTGTCCCTATCATAAAAGGAAATTAGTACAGATACACAGAGAGGAAAGACCATGTGAAGGCACAGGGAGAAAAAGGCCATCTGCAGGCCAAGAAGCAAGGCCTCAAGAAGAACCAATCATGACCACACTTTGATCTTGGACTTCTGTCTTCCAGAATCATGAGAAAATTAGTTTCTTGTATTTAAACAACCCAACCTATGGTACCTTGTTAACCCTTGCAAACTAATACAGGAGATGAGGCTAAAAAGGCAAGGAATTGATTAGTGAGGTCCTTATATGCCACGTTTAGGAGTTTATGCTTTTATTCAGAAAACAATGGGGAGCTACCAAAAGATTTAAATCAAGAAAAGAGGTAATAAAATTCAGGCTTTAATCTTTAATGTTTAATCTTTGTAATCAATAAATCCACTTCTGTCCCTATCATGATGAAAGTAAATGGGTCTGAGGGGAAATGAAAGTAATTATTCAGTGACTGGTTCTTACATATCCGATCAGGCTTCAGGCTACATGTTCAACAATCCCACCTCTGCCTTGTCCTTATTTCCAGCTTTTTTTTCCCCCCAGAGTAATCCCTGAGTCCACAGTCCAGACTCTTCTTCTAGGTCATGAGTCCTGCATGACTCACCAAATCTCATCACTACCCATGACATAACATGACATTTAGGGGATATTGCAAAGACTTAAAAGGGTTGCAAAATGAAGTATTTATAATAGAGGCCCAATACTAAGCCTATACTGAGATTCCTACTCATCTGGGCATAGCTGAAAACATGGGTGTTGCCTGTGAGGTGCCCAGGGGACAAATAGTCTGGAAGCGCTTATCTCTGCCATCAATTTCTAGTCCAACCTATTGAATGTGTGCCAGGTTAATGGAGGGGGAAACTGAAGAAATTGGTTTCCTGGGGTTCTGGTGAGAGGTCAAGTGGCTGCATGTGATGGGGTGGTTAGCAGAGATCTCCTCTTGTGCTTCACATATCACCCAGCACAGGCCCTGTGAGGAAGGGGTCTTACTCTTTGGGGAGTGTGGGGAGATAACAATGTTGGTGTGGAAATGAGAGTTTTCGCAGGAAGGAGGTAGAACATGAGAAAACAGTCTATAAAGACATCAAGCATCCTCTCCTCCCACCCTCACTCCTGGGCTCACTCCTGACACTCATGATGGAACAGGGGTTAAGTAGTTGTATGGGGCAGGTTGCCAAAGGTCAATGAGCCAGTGAGGCCCTGAGAAACTTGGCATCACCAAGTCAAGGAATTACTCAGGTAACCATTGAGTGTCATTCACTAGTTTGTACTGCTGTCCTATCCCTGTTCTTTGTTTAGTGTGTCAGTGCTCATGTAGCATATCATATATCAAACTATTACATTTCTCCTTCAACTTCTGGGAGAAAACAAGGACACAAAGTAAGACTGACTTTTACCCTCTCTATATAACATGACTTCCTCATATATTTTCTTCTCAACTTTTCTGCCTGTATAAAGTGGTTTGGTAATTAATAATCACTTTATTTATAAAATTATGACAAAGTGGGAACAAGGTGCTATTTCCTCATAAAAATTGTCTTCATGACATTTGGTATTAACCCACTCAAAGAAGGCAGTAAAGATTCATTGTTGTACTCAGAGACACTTTGGCAGAATACTCAACAGACATGATACATTGAGTAGAGTGGGCTCTTTTTTTATGGTGGTGGGGAGAGTGGGTGGTGAGTTGCTAAGGAATTTCTTACAAGCTAAAAATATATAGGCCTAATCTGCTCTCCAAGTTATAAGCAATTGACTCATCTTCTCAGCTTTCCTCTTGAAACTGGGCCAGACTTTGTGGGATAAATAGAATGCAGCAGTACAGTCATCCTTTTGTATCTTCAGGGGATTGGTTCCAGGACCCCTGGGATACCAAAATCTGTGGATGATCAAGTCCCTTAATATAAAATGGCACAGTATTTGCATATAACCTATACATACCCTCCTGTATACTTTAAATCACCTCTAGATTACTTATAATACTTAATACAATGTAAATGATATATAAATAGTTGCCAGCATGAGGCAAATTCAAGTTTTCCTTTTTGTAATTTTCCAGAATTTTTTTCCCAAATATTTTTGATCTGTAGTGGGTTGAATCCATACCTGTGCAACTCAAAGATACAGAGGGGTGACTATAACTCTGTGTGACTTCTGAGATTGAGTCATCAAAGGCCATACAACTTCCACCTGCTTCTCTCTACTTTACTATGCTCACCCATGAGAACAAGTCATCATGCTGTAAGGTAGCCCAGGCTCTGTGGTGAGGCCATGCATATGTGTTTCAGCCTTTGGCTCCAGTAAGGTCCAAGGTAATAGCCAGCATGCCTTGGTAGATATGTGAGTAAACAAGCCTTCAGATGATTCTAGCCTTCAAGCTTCAAGCTGCCATTAGTAGAGTGGAGCTATTTCCACTGAGCCTTGCCAAAACTTCAGATCCACGAACAAACTAAAAGCTGTGATTGTTTTAGGGTGGTTATTCCACAGCAATGGTAAGCAGACAAATGGCTCCTTATTGCCAACAAGACATGGTTCCCATTGTGCTAGGGATGAGGTGTAGCGTTTTGCAGTTATCTTTGAGGCTAAAATTATGTAGTGGGAAAGAGCACAGGCTTTGGAAGCAGAAGAATCTAAGTTCAGATTCCAGCACTAGCCCCTACTAACAGCTGGGTGACCTCTGGCTGATTACTGAACCTCATCTTAAGAAGGGAACTTCTTTACTTACCTCACTAAGCTGTTGTGGGACTAACTGAGCGCCTTTAAAGAACTTAATACAGAGGTAGGACTTCCGGGAAGATGGCGGAAGAGTAAGACGTGGAGATCACCTTCCTCCCCACAGATACACCAGAAATACATCTACGCGTGGAAATCTCTTCAGGCCACTGCCAGGGTCCCGGGATCCAGGGACAACTCCCCCGGGAGAACGCACGGCACGCCTCAGGCTGCAACATCACGCTGGCCTCTGCCGCCGCAGGCCCGCCCCACACTCCGTGACCCTCCCTACCCCCCCGGCCTGAGTGAGCCAGAGCCCCCGAGTCAGCAGCTCCTTTAACCTCGTCCTGTCTGAGCAAAGAACAGACGCACTCCGGCGACCTACACGCACAGGTGGGGCCAAATCCAAAGCTGAGCCCCTGGGAACTGTGAGAACAAAGAAGAGAAAGGGAAATCTCTCCCAGCAGCCTCAGAAGCAGCGGATTAAAGCTCCAAAATCAACTTGATATACCCTGCATCTGTGGAATATCTGAATAGACAACGAATCATCCCAAATTAAGGAGCCCTGTGGATGAAAGGCTCTTGGTGCTGCAGCCAGGAGTCAGTGCTGTGCCTCTGAGGTGGGAGAGCCAACTTCAGGACACTGGTCCACAAGAGGCCTCCCAGCTGCACATAATATCAAACAGCAAAAATCTCCGAGAAATCTCCATCTCAACGCCAGCACCCAGCTTCACTCAACGACCAGCAAGCTACAGTGCTGGACATCCTATGCCAAACAACCAGCAAGACAGGAACACAAACCCACCCTTAGCAGAGAGGCTGCCCAAAATCATAATAAGTCTACAGACACCCCAAAACACACCACCAGACGTGGACCTGCCCACCAGAAAGACAAGATCCAGCCTCATCCACCAGAACACAGGCACTAGTACCCTCCACCAGGAAGCCTACCCAACCCACTGAACCAACCTTAGCCACTGGGGACAGACACAAAAAACAACAGGAACTACGAACCTTCAGCCTGCAAAAAAAGGAGACTCCAAACACAGTAAGATAAGCAAAATGAAAAGACAGAAAAACACACAGCAGATGAAGGAGCAAGATAAAAACCCACCAGACCTAACAAATGAAGAGGAAATAGGCAGTCTACCTGAAAAAGAATTCAGAATAATGATAGTAAGGTTGATCCGAAATCTTGGAGATAGAATGGACAATAGAATGGACAAAATGCAAGAATCAGTTAACAAGGACCTAGAAGAACTAAAGATGAAACAAGAAACGATGAACAACACAATAAATGAAATTAAAAGTACTCTAGATGGGATCAATAGCAGAATAACTGAGGCAGAAGAACGGATAAGTGACCTGGAAGATAAAATAGTGGAAATAACTACTGCAGAGCAGAATAAAGAAAAAAGAATGAAAAGAACTGAGGACAGTCTCAGAGACCTCTGGGACAACATTAAACGCACCAACATTCCAATTATAGGGGTTCCAGAAGAAGAAGAGAAAAAGAAAGGGACTGAGAAAATATTTGAAGAGATTATAGTTGAAAACTTCCCTAATATGGGAAAGGAAATAGTTAATCAAGTCCAGGAAGCACAGAGAGTCCCATACAGGATAAATCCAAGGAGAAATACGCCAAGACACATATTAATCAAACTGTCAAAAATTAAATACAAAAAAAAACATATTAAAAGCAGCAAGGGAAAAACAACAAATAACACACAAGGGAATCCCCATAAGGTTAACAGCTGATCTTTCAGCAGAAACTCTGCAAGCCAGAAGGGAGTGGCAGGACATATTGAAAGTGTTGAAGGAGAAAAACCTGCAACCAAGATTACTCTACACAGCAAGGATCTCATTCAGATTTGATGGAGAAATTAAAATCTTTACAGACAAGCAAAAGCTGAGAGAGTTCAGCACCACCAAACCAGCTCTACAACAACTGCTAAAGGAACTTCTCTAGGCAAGAAACACAAAAGAAGGAAAAGACCTACAATAACGAACCCAAAACAATTAAGAAAATGGGAATGGGAACACACATATCGATAATTACCTTAAATGTAAATGGACTAAATGCTCCCACCAAAAGACACAGATTGGCTGAATGGATACAAAAACAAGACCCATATATTTGCTGTCTACAAGAGACCCAATTCAGACCTAGAGACACATACAGACTGAAAGTAAGGGGATGGAAAAAGGTATTTCATGCAAATGGAAACCAAAAGAAAGCTGGAGTAGCAATTCTCATATCAGACAAAATAGACTTTAAAACAAAGACTATTAGAAGAGACAAAGAAGGACACTACATAATGATCAAGGGATCGATCCAAGAGGAAGATATAACAATTGTAAATATTTATGCACCCAACATAGGTGCACCTCAATACATAAGGCAAATACTGACAAACATAAAAAGGGAAATCAACAGTAACACATTCATAGTAGGGGACTTTAACACCCCACTTTCACCAATGGACAGATCATCCAAAATGAAAATAAATAAGGAAACACAAGCTTTAAATGATACATTAAATGAGATGGAGTTAATTGATATTTATAGGACATTCCATCCAAAAACAACAGAATACACATTTTTCTCAAGTGCTCATGGAACATTCTCCAGGATAGATCATATCTTGGGTCACAAATCAAGCCTTGGTAAATTTAAGAAAATTGAAATTGTATCAAGTACCTTTTCCCACCACAACGCTATGAGATTCGATATCAATTACAGGAGAAGATCTGTAAAAAATACAAACACATGGAGGCTAAACAATACACTACTTAATAACGAAGTGATCACTGAAGAAATCAAAGAGGAAATCAAAAAATACCTAGAAACAAATGACAATGGAGACACGACGACTCAAAATCTATGGGATGCAGCAAAAGCAGTTCTAAGAGGGAAGTTTGTAGCAATACAATCTTACCTTAAGAAACAGGAAACATCTCGAATAAACAACCTAAATTTGCACCTAAAGCAATTAGAGAAAGAAGAACAAAAAAACCCCAAAGTTAGCAGGAGGAAAGAAATCATAAAAATCAGATCAGAAATAAATGAAAAAGAAATGAAGGAAACGATAGCAAAGATCAATAAAACTAAAAGCTGGTTCTTTGAAAGGATAAACAAAATCGATAAACCATTAGCCAGACTCATCAAGAAAAAAAGGGAGAAGACTCAAATCAATAGAATTAGAAATGAAAAAGGAGAAGTAACAACTGACACCGCAGAAATACAAAAGATCATGAGAGATTACTACAAGCAACTCTATGCCAATAAAATGGACAACCTGGAAGAAATGGACAAATTCTTAGAAAGGCACAACCTGCCAAGACTGAATCAGGAAGAAATAGAAAATATGAACAGACCAATCACAAGCACTGAAATTGAAACTGTGATTAAAAATCTTCCAACAAGCAAAAGCCCAGGACCAGATGGCTTCACAGGCGAATTCTATCAAACATTTAGAGAAGAGCTATCACCTATCCTTCTCAGACTCTTCCAAAATATAGCAGAGGGAGGAACACTCCCCAACTCATTCTACGAGGCCACCATCACCCTGATACCAAAACCAGACAAGGATGTCACAAAGAAAGAAAACTACAGGCCAATATCACTGATGAACATAGATGCAAAGATCCTCAACAAAATACTAGCAAACAGAATCCAACAGCACATTAAACGGATCATACACCATGATCAAGTGGGGTTTATTCCAGGAATGCAAGGATTCTTCAATATACGCAAATCAATCAATGTGATACACCATATTAACAAATTGAAGGAGAAAAACCATATGGTCATCTCAATAGATGCAGAGAAAGCTTTTGACAAAATTCAACACCAATTTATGATAAAAACCCTGCAGAAAGTAGGCATAGAGGGAACTTTCCTCAACATAATAAAGGCCATATATGACAAACCCACAGCCAACATCGTCCTCAATGGTGAAAATCTGAAAGCATTTCCACTAAGATCAGGAACAAGACAAGGTTGCCCACTCTCACCACTCTTATTCAACATAGTTTTGGAAGTTTTAGCCACAGCAATCAGAGAAGAAAAGGAAATAAAAGGAATCCAAATTGGAAAAGAAGAAGTAAAGCTGTCACTGTTTGCAGATGACATGATACTATACATAGAGAATCCTAAAGATGCTACCAGAAAACTACTAGAGCTAATCAATGAATTTGGTAAAGTAGCAAGATACAAAATTAATGCACAGAAATCTCTGGCATTCCTATACACTAAGGATGAAAAATCTGAAAGTGAAATCAAGAAAACACTCCCATTTACCATTGCAACAAAAAGAATAAAATACCTAGGAATAAACCTACCTAAGGAGTCAAAAGACCTGTATGCAGAAAATTATAAGACACTGATGAAAGAAATTAAAGATGATACAAATAGATGGAGAGACATACCATGTTCTTGGATTGGAAGAATCAACATTGTGAAAATGACTCTACTACCCAAAGCAATCTACAGATTCAATGCAATCCCTATGAAACTACCACTGGCATTTTTCACAGAACTAGAACAAAAAATTTCACAATTTGTATGGAAACACAAAAGACCCCGAATAGCTAAAGCAATCTTGAGAACGAAAAATGGAGCTGGAGGAATCAGGCTTCCTGACTTCAGACTATACTACAAAGCTACAGTAATCAAGACAGTATGGTACTGGCACAAAAACAGAAATATAGATCAATGTAACAGGATAGAAAGCCCAGAGATAAACCCACACACATATGGTCACCTTATCTTTGACAAAGGAGGCAGGAATGTACAGTGGAGAAAGGACAGCCTATTCAATAAGTGGTGCTGGGAAAACTGGACAGCTACATGTAAAAGTATGAGATTAGATCACTCCCTAACACCATACACAAAAATAAGCTCAAAATGGATTAAAGACCTAAATGTAAGGCCAGAAACTATCAAACTCTTAGAGGAAAACATAGGCAGAACACTCTATGACATAAATCACAGCAAGGTCCTTTTTGACCCACCTCCTAGAGAAATGGAAATAAAAAGAAAAGTAAACAAATGGGACCTAATGAAACTTAAAAGCTTTTGCGCAGCAAAGGAAACCATAAAGAAGACCAAAAGACAACCCTCAGAATGGGAGAAAATATTTGCAAATGAAGCAACTGACAAAGGATTAATCTCCAAAATTTATAAGCAGCTCATGCAGCTTAATAACAAAAAAACAAACAACCCAATCCAAAAATGGGCAGAAGACCTAAATAGACATTTCTCCAAAGAAGATATACAGAGTGCCAACAAACACATGAAAGAATGCTCAACATCACTAATCATTAGAGAAATGCAAATCAAAACTACAATGAGATATCATCTCACACCAGTCAGAATGGCCATCATCAAAAAAATCTAGAAACAATAAATGCTGGAGAGGGTGTGGAGAAAAGGGAACCCTCTTACACTGTTGGTGGGAATGTAAATTGATACAGCCACTGTGGAGAACAGTATGGAGGTTCCTTAAAAAGCTACAAATAGAACTACCATATGACCCAGCAATCCCACTACTGGGCATATACCCTGAGAAAACCATAATTCAAAAAGAGTCATGAACCAAAATGTTCATTGCAGCTCTATTTACAATAGCCCAGAGATGGAAACAACCTAAGTGTCCATCATCGGATGAATGGATAAAGAAGATGTGGCACATATATACAATGGAATATTACTCAGCCATAAAAAGAGACGAAATTGAGCTATTTGTAATGAGGTGGATAGACCTAGAGTCTGTCATACAGAGTGAAGTAAGTCAGAAAGAGAGAGACAAATACCGTATGCTAACACATATATATGGAATTTAAGAAAAAAAAATGTCATGAAAAACCTAGGGGTGAAACAGGAATAAAGACACAGACTTACTAGAGAATGGACTTGAGGCTATGGGGAGGGGGAAGGGTAAACGGTGACAAAGCGATAAAGAGGCATGGACATATATACACTACCAAACGTAAGGTAGATAGCTAGTGGGAAGCAGCCGCATAGCACAGGGAGACCAGCTCGGTCCTTTGTGACCGCCTGGAGGGGTGGGATAGGGAGGGTGGGAGGGAGGGAGACGCAAGCGGGAAGTGATATGGGAATATATGTATATATATAACTAATTCATTTTATTGTGAAGCTGAAACTAACATACCATTGTAAAGCAATTATACTCCAATAAAGATGTTAAAAAAAAAAGAACTTAATACAAACTATCATGTACTCTCTTAGGAACTAAGATCTCTGAATGAGTAGATTTCAAATTTTGGGGGACAGGAAGCAACACTTTGTGGAGTGGGTTATTAAAAGTAGTGAAGGAAGGAATCTCTTCCACTTCCACCCTTTGATTCCTGAATTTGTTGTGTTTTGGCTATGGAATTAAAAAGTACCACACTCTAGTCATTGGTCCATTACATATATACCACTTTCACTTAATAACAGTGTTGATGTCCATAGATTTCATTATGGTTTGTGGATTATATATCATTCAGTTCATGATGGGTAACTCAGGTTGTGTGACCACCTGGTACCCCGTTATTCAGTCATTAAGTATTTATCTGGGCAAGTAGCAAGCAGGAACCAGAGGTCTATACAACATCCTTGATGGCCACAGACTTCAGCACCATGACACCAGCTGGGTCAAAAGGCCTAAGTGATAGAGTAGCTTGCACTGCAGCCTGGCCTGCTTCAGACCTTGCTTTGCTTCAGGACTCACCCAAATGTCAGGTACTAAGTTAATGAGTGAGAAGAACACACTCATAATGGTATATCCTGCTTTTAAAATTCAAAGAGATGACTGTGCCTCTTTCTTAATGGTAGGAAAATTATCCTTTACTTTGGAAAGAATATCCCAACAAGCCCCACACATCTGAACTCTTAGAAACTTTTCTAAAGAAACAGAGCCCTGAATTTTCATGGTGTTCATTTCCCACACTCGGGACATATTTGTCTTATTTAGGCTTCTAGGATTTCTGTCTTGCACTGCTCCTCAGGCCCAGTCAATATAATGAGTGATCTATGTGATGTCAGGAGGGTCAAGGTTCTCCACAGTCTATTACAACTAAGAGGAGAAGGGTTGATAGGACCCTCTCCCCACCAGGTGAAAAAAATTGCCTCTGGTTGTCCTTGTTGTTTATATGGAGGGAAAAAAGCAATATGATCAATATGTATATCAGCTGTCAAGGGCTGTTTAATTTGCTTCAATAAATATACCACATCCTGAGCTCTAAATGAAGTTACACCTAATTGCATATATGATACTCCATAGTCATTCTCTAGAATCGACTTGCCAAACAGGGCAGTTGAATGAGAACATGACAGGAATCATCACCCCTGCAACTTTCAAGTCTTTAATGAGAGCACTAATCTCTGTAGTACTCCCACATCCGAAACCTTGGCTCTGGTTTACACACCAAAAAGGAAGGGGAGTTCCTGAACCAATGTGATGATTTTGTCATTTGCTGAGTGTGTTTATTCTAATTCTGTAGTTAGGAACTGAGGAAATAACCACATGATGGTTAGATCCATTGGGCCCACTGTGAGAGAGACTCTAAACAAACTCCATTTAAAAGCTGATCTCCATAAACCCTCACTAAGATCTTAGAATCCATTTTGACACATAGTTTCCAGGTTTCTACTGTTATACATTAACACTTTCTCTTGTTTAGTTCAAACTCAACTCTATCCTGGTTAGAGGTTTTAAGTTTCCTTCTAGAACTTCCTGTACTATGGCTCTAAGTTATGGGTCTAGAAGTAATTAGGAGTAGTGGGGTGATACTAGGGGAGAATGAGCATCTTCCTGCAAGACACCTGCTTCAGAGGATCTTCAAGTGTTCAGTTGGTTTCCCATGCTCTGTCTTCTATATACATTCTTTCTCTGGCTCAAACAGATTATACTTAAAGTAATTGCAAACATTAACCATGCCATGGACTGTTATCAGTATTACACTTTTCACTGGCAATGCACTCATCATTTTGTTCAAGACCATTCAGATTCTTATGTTTGATAATCTTTTTCCTGAGATCAAGTAGTTGTGATCTTTTCAGGAAAACAAAACAAGACAAAAAATTAGATACTTCAAGCATAGAGAATTGAATACAGGAAAACAGTTAAAATGTATGAAAAGGACTAGAGGAGCAGAAGGAAGAAAAGATGTCACCCTGAAATCAGAAAACCACTATCATCTCTGCAGTGGAGCCCATTTACCTGCACTTTCTAGCACACAGGGGCTAGAACTTCCAAATGGAGCTACACCTGCCAGAGTTGGAATGCAGGAAAAGCTGACCTGCCACAGTAAACGCATGGTCATCTGGTCTCCACTACTCGTACAACCACCAGAGCTACTAGAGCAACTGCCCGTGCTTTCAGAGCCAGAATCAGAATTGTTCTTCCTTTCTCCTACTTTAAAATCTCCCATCAGTGACTTCTTTTTGGCAAAATTTAACAAGAAGCCAGCTGCCAAAAGAATCTGGGAAACATAGCTTGCAGAGTCCCATTGCCAGTAGTTCACAGCAGAGTAGAGAAGAATAGGCATAAAGCTGGTAGAAAACAGATAAATAACCAAAGATGACTAGATGGAAAGATACATTTTGGGATGTTGGTGGCAAGGAGAAGTTGCTTCAGCAGCCCTGGGCTATTCTGTTACATGAAAAATAAGGTAAATTCTCATTTGTTTAAATAGCTATTATTTGTATTCTCTGCTGCATTTGGCTAATTACCATCCTTGCCTTAAATAGAATTTGGTAAGAGGAAGTAAGATGCTAGAATACAGAATTGACTTATAAGGACCTTGAGAGGGATGACACACATATTGTCATGGAGAATTGGTGACCTTCGTTATGTGGTGGGGAAATATTTGGCCACTTTTTCACCTGCTGTAACTTGAAACACAAGCCTTGTTCCTATTAAGTCTGCAGTGTTAGGGGAAATGGCAGGAAATCCAGATTTCTTTGGTGTATGCTGATTATATCTTGTCATTTTCAGCAAAAATGTCTTGATAGAGAAATATGAACACAAATTAGACCTCACCAGTCAAAAAGCTAAGATGGAAAGAAATAGGGCACTGCTAAGAGAGCTGTTCTCTGCCCCAGTCTGCAATCTAAATTGAATAAGAATCCCATAATTCACAGCCTAATAAAGTTGAAAATGTTGATTGCTTTTGTTTCCAAAACAAAAGTAGTTGAGACACGCGGGCTTAGTTGCTCCATGGCATGTGGGATCTTCCTGGACCAGGGATCGAACCAGTGTCCCCTGCATCAGCAGGTGGATTCTTAACCACTGAGCCACCAGGGAAGTCCCAGCATGTCTCTTAAATAAGATTACAAAGAACTTTGACCAGGACCCAGATTAAAAAAATAATTTTACATTGTAGCCTAGCATACAGAAACATATATACATATACACATGTATATAATTAAAACAAACATTTTATGAAATAATATTTACATTTATTACCTGTGATGCTATCTGGTATTTTGTATTCAGTTCCATCCCCTTCCATTGTGAATGCTGACTATGACCCAGAAAACAGCCTTCATAATGCAGTTTTAAAACATTTTTCAAACTACTGGTCTATATCTTCACAAATACTATGACATTTTCATTCATGAACCCATTTCTCTTCTTCACTTCTCTCTTTGCCCAGTTTATATTATGCGGTCTATCTTTCTAATGATTCTCTTGCATCCTCTTCACTCTGTTACTTCTCCTTCTTACCTTAATAGTTGTCATCATTAGTTAGATCCAACTCTTTACTTACCCCACACCTGCACTTGAGTAGAGGAATGTGACAGGAGAAATCACACAACTAAGCTAAAGGGTTTAAGGACAAAGCTCTTAGTGCTACCTAGATATCTTCCCAAATTCCTATGTCTATTCACTCCCCAACTCTCCTAATAGGTTATTTCATGTTTTCTCCCCTTTTCTGGACATATTGCTTTCTATTTCAAGCTCAGTTGGTATAAATTCCTTGTTATTTCACTGATAAAATAAAAGGAACAAAAAGAGAATGTCAAGATGCTTCCACTCTCAAATCAATGACCCTACATGCATGCACTATGCCATTCCTTCTTTCATAAATCATAATGTCAAACATCTCTACCCAAGCACTCAACTTCATATCCGCCAGCAGTTGTCACTTTTTACCTGCATCTCAATTTGTACCTCTCTGCTGCATCATTTCCAAAGTTATAAAAATATGCTCTAATATATCCCACCTTAATAGAAAACTGCCTTGATCCCGTATTCTACCCCAGCTATTACACATTTCTGTGATTCCTATTACAGCAAAACCCTAGCTACCATTGCCACTTCATCTCCTCCCAATATTTCTTAAATCAACCACAAGCAGGCTTTCATCATCACCACCACTCCCCACAAAAATTCTATGTCAGTTTCAATATGACTTCTCAGGTCTCATCTTCTTCAGTCTATCAGCCAACCATTTATAGACACAGTGGCTGATTTTTTTCACTTGGCCTCCAGAATACCATTTTCTTTGCCCTTTCATATCACATCCTAAGTTTTGTTAGACACATTTCTGAATACTTACCCATCTCTCAGCCCTCTAAGCATTCGTTTGCCCTAGGTCTTAGCTTTACACCTCTCTTTTTTTATAAATATTTTTGATTATGTCATTCAGTCCCATGAATTTTAATAATATCACTTTGGTAATGATTCTCAAATGTACACCTTGAGCACCAATTTCTACCCTGAGCTTCACTCTCTAATATATAAAACTGGTTACTTGACATCTCCACTTCACTCCATTCTATCAAGCCTCTCAAACTTAATATTTCCTACACTGAACTCTTTACTCATCTCAAACTTGCCTCTCTCCTAGTGTTTCCAGTCTCAGAAATGGAAACAGCTTTTTTCTAGTCATTCAGGCCCAAGTCCTTGACTTTGTTTTTTACACTCACATTCACTCACACTGTTTATTACACCTTTGAGTAAATCATATCTGCTCTTTTTTTCTAAATATTTCCAGAATCTGTTTATTTTTAATTCTCCTGCAACCAAATGTTTTAAGACACCATCAGGAGGAGCTTCAAGATGGAGGAAGAGTAAGACGCGGAGATCACCTTCCTCCCCACAAATACATCAGAAATACATCTACACGTGGAACAACTCCTACAGAACACCTACTGAACGCTGGCAGAAGACCTCAGACCTCCCAAAAGGCAAGAAATTCCCCAGTACCTGGGTAGGGCAGAAGAAAAAAAGAATAAACAGAGACAAAAGGATAGGGATGGACCTGCACCAATGGGAAGGAGCTATGAAGGAGGAAAGGTTTCCACACACTAGGAAGCCCCTTCACGTGTGGAGACTGCGGGTGGCAGAGGGGCGAGCTGCGGAGCCGCGGAGGAGAGCACAGCAACAGGTGCGGAGGGCAAAGCGGAGAGAATCCCGCATAGAGGATCAGGGCTGACCGGCACTCACCAGCCCGAGAGGCTTGTCTGCTCCCCCGCCGGGGCAGGCAGGGCTGGGAGCTGAGGCTCGGGCTTTGAAGGTCGGATCCCAGGGAGAGGACTGGGGTTGGCGACATGAACACAGCCTGCAGGGGGCTAGTGCGCCACGGCTAGCGGGGAGGGAGTCTGGGAAAAAGTCTGGAGCTGCCGAAGAGGCAAGAGACCATTGTTTCCGGGTGCGCGAGGAGAGGGGATTCAGAGAACTGCTTAAAGGAGCTCCAGAGACAGGCGCGAGCATCACCTATCAGCGCAGACCCCAGAGACGGGCATGGGACACTAAGGCTGCTGCTGCACCCACGAAGAAGCCTGTGTGCAAGCACAGGTCACTGTCCACACCTCCCCTCCCAGGAGCCTGTGCAGCCCGCCACTGCCAGGGTCCCGGGATCCACGGACAACTTAGCCGGGAGAACACATACGGCGCACCTCAGGCTGGTGCAACGTCATGCCAGCCTCTGCCGCTGCAGGTTCGCCCCGGATCCGTACCCCTCCCTCCCCCCAGCTTGAGTGAGCCAGAGCCCCCGAAGCAGCTACTCCTTTAACCCCGTCCTGTCTGAACGAAGAACAGACGCCCTCAGGCGACCTACATGCAGAGGCGGGGCCAAATCCAAAGCTGAACCCCAGGAGCTGTGAGAACAAAGAAGAGAAAGGGAAATCTCTCCAAGCAGCCTCAGGAGCAGTGGATTAAAGCTGCACAATCAACATGATGTACCCTGCATCTGTGGAATACCTGAATAGACAACGAATCATCCCAAATTGAAGAGGTGGACTTTGGGAGCGACGATATATATATTTTTATCCCTTTTTCTCTTTTTGTGAGTGAGTATGTGTATGCTTCTGTGTGTAACTTTGTCGGTATAGCTTTGCTTTTACCATTTGTCCTAGGATTCTGTCTATCCATTTTTTTTAATTACTTAAAAGTATTTTTTCTTAATAATTATTTTTCATTTTAATAACTTCATTTAATTTTATTTTCTTTCTTTCTTTCTTTCTTTCTTTTCACCCTTTTATTCTGAGCCATGTGGAGGACAGGCTCTTGCTGCCCCAGCCAGGTGTCACGTCTGTGCCACTGAGGTGGGAGAGCCAAGTTCAGGACACTGGTGCACAAGAGACCTCCCAGCTACATGTAATATCAAATGGCGAAAATCTCCCAGAGATCTCCATCTCAACGCCAAGACTCAGCTCCACTCAACAACTAGCAAGCTATACTGCAGGACACCCTATGCCAAACAACTATCAAGACAGGAACACAAACCCATCCATTAGCACAGAGGCTGCCTAAAATCATAACGCCACAGATACCCCAAAACATACCACCAGACGTGGATCTACCCTCCAGAAAGACAATATCCAGCCTCATCCAACAGAACACAGGCACTGGTCCCATACACCAGGAAACCTACACAACCCACTGAACCAAACTTAGCCACTGGGGACAGACATCAAAAAAAATGAAAACTATGAACCTGCAACCTGCGAAAAGGAGACCCCAAACACAGTAAGTTAAGCAAAACGAGAAGACAGAGAAACACACAGCAGATGAAGGAGCAAGGCAAAAACCCACCAGACCTAACAAATGAAGAGGAAATAGGCAGTCTACCGGAAAAAGAATTCAGAATAATGATAGTAAAGATCATCCAAAATCTTGGAAATAGAATAGAGAAAATGCAAGAGACATTTAACAAGGACCTAGGAGAACTAAAGAGAAAACCAACAGTGATGAACAACACAATAAATGAAATTAAAAATTCACTAGAAGGGATCAATAGCAGAATAACTGAGGCAGAAGAACGAATAAGTAACCTGGAAGATAAAATAATGGAAATAACTACTGCAGAGCAGAATAAAGAAAAAAGAATGAAAAGAGTTGAGGACAGTCTCAGAGACTTCTGGGACAACATTAAATGCACCAACATTCCAATTATAGAGGTCCAAGACGAAGAAGAGAAAAAGAAAGGGACTGAGAAGATATTTGAAGAGATTATAGATGAAAACTTCCCTAATATGGGAAAGGAAATAGTTAATCAAGTCCAGGAAGCACAGAGAGTCCCATACAGGATAAATCCAAGGAGAAACACACCAAGACACATATTAATCAAACTATCAAAAATTAAATACAAAGAACAAATATTATGAGCAGCAAGGGAAAAACAACAAATAACACATAAGGGAATCCCTATAAGGTTAACCGGTGATCTTTCAGCAGAAATTCTGTAAGCCAGAAGGGAGTGGCAGGACATATTTAAAGTGATGAAGGAGAAAAACCTACAACAAAGATTACTCTACCCAGCAAGGATGTCATTCAGATTTGATGGAGAAATTAAAAACTTTACAGACAAGCAAATGCTAAGAGAATTCAGCACCACCAAACCAGCTTTACAACAAATGCTAAAGGAACTTCTCTAGGCAGAAAACACAACAGAAGGAAAATACCTATAATAATAAACCCAAAACAATTATGAAAATTGTAATAGGAACATATATATTGATAATTACCTTAAATGTAAATGGATTAAATGCTCCAACCAGAAGACATAGATTGGCTGAATGGATACAAAAGAAGACCCGTATATATGCTGTTTACAAAGGACCCACTTCAGACCTAGGGACACATACAGACTGAAAGTGAGGGGATAGAAAAAGATATTCAATACCAATGGAAATCAAAAGAAAGCTGGAGTAGTAATTATCATACCAGACAAAATAGACTTTAAAACAAAGACTATTACAAGAGACAAAGAAGTACACTACATAATGATCAAGGGATCAATCCAAGAAGATATAACAATTGTAAATATTTATGCACAGAACATAGGAGCACCTCCATACATAAGTCAAATGCTAACAACCATAAAAGGGGAAATCGACAGTAACACAATCATAGTAGGAGACTTTAACACCCCACTTTCACCAATGGACAGATCATCCAAAATGAAAATAAATAAGGAAACACAAGCTTTAAATGACACATTAAACAAATGGACTTAATTGATATTCATAGGACATTCCATCCAAAAACAACAGAATACACATTCTTCTCAAGGGCTCATGGAACATTCTCCAGGATAGATCATATCTTGGGTCACAAATCAAGCCTTGGTAAATTTAAGAAAACTGAAATTGTATCAAGTATCTTTTCCAACCACAATGCTACGAGACTAGATATCAATTACAGGAAAAAATTTCTAAGAAATACAAACACATGGCAGCTAAACAACACACTGTTTAATAACCAAGAGATCACTGAATAAATCAAAGAGGAAATTAAAAAGTACCTAGAAACAAAGGCCAATGAAAACACGACGACCCAAAACCTATGGGATGCAGCAAAAGCAGTTCTAAGAGAGAAGTTTACAGCAACACAATCCTACCGTAAGAAACAAGAACCATCTCCAATAAACAACCTAACCTTACACCTAAAGCAATTAGAGAAAGAAGAACAAAAAACCCCAAAGTTAGTAGAAGGAAAGAAATCATAAATATCAGATCAGAAATAAATGAAAAAGAAATGAAGAAAACGATAGCAAAGATCAATAAAACTAAAAGCTGGTTCTTTGAGAAGATAAACAAAATTGATAAATCTTTAGCCAGACTTACCAAGAAAAATAGGGAGAAGACCCAAATCAATAGAAATAGAAATGATAAAAGGAGAAGTAACAACTGCGGAAGTAACACTGCGGAAATATAAGGGATGATGAGAGATTACTACAAGCAAATATAAGCCAATAAAATGGACAACCTGGAAGAAATGGACAAATTCTTAGAAATTCACAACATCCCTAGACTGAACCAGGAAGAAATAGAAAATATAAACAGACCAATCACAAGCAATGAACTTGAAACTGTGATTAAAAATCTTCCAACAAACAAAAGCCCAGGACCAGATGGCTTCACAGGCGAATTCTATCAAACATTTAGAGAAGAGCTAATACCTATCTTTCTCAAACTCTTCCAAAATATAGCACAGGGAGAAACACTCTCAAACTCATTCTACGAGACCACCATCACCCTGATACCAAAACCAGACAAAGATGTCATAAAGAAAGAAAACTACAGGCCAATATCACTAATGAACATAGATTTAAAAATCCTCAACAACATACTAGCAAAGAGAGTCCAAAAGCACCTTAAAATTATCATACACTAGGGCTTCCCTGGTGGCACAGTGGTTGAGAGTCTGCCTGCCTATGCAGGGGATACGGGTTCGTGCCCTGGTTCAGGAAGATCCCACATGCTGCAGAGCGGCTAGGCCCGTGAGCCATGGCCACTGAGCCGGCGCGTCTGGAGCCTGTGCTCTGAAACGGGAGAGGCCACAACAGTGAGAGGCCCGTGTACTGCCAAAAAATATTTGTTTAAATGTATCATACACTATGATCAAGTGGGGTTTATCCCAGGAATGCAAGGATTCTTCAATATATGCAAGTCAATCAACGTGAAACACCATATTAACAAATTGAAGGGGAAAAACCATATGATCATCTCAGTAGATGCAGAGAAAGCTTTAGACGAAATTCAACACCCGTTTATGATAAAAACCTCCAGGAAGTAAACATAGAGGGAACTTTCCTAAACATAATAAAGGCCATATATGACAAACCCACAGCCAACATTGTTCTCAATGGTGAAAAACTGAAACCATTTCCACTAATATCAGGAACAAGACAAGGTTGCCCACTCCTCTCACCACTATTATTCAACATAGTTTTGGAAGTTTTAGCCACAGCAATCAGAGAAGAAAAAGAAATAAAAGGAATCCAAATTGGAAAAGAAGAAATAAAGCTGTCACTGTTTGCAGATGATGTGACACTATACATAGAGAATCCTAAAGATGCTACCAGAAAAATACTAGAGCTAATCAATGAATTTGGTAACGTAGCAGGATACAAAATTAATGCACAGAAATCTCTGGCATTCCTATACACTAATGATGAAAATTCTGAAAGTGAAATCAAGAAAACACTCCCATTTACCATTGCAACAAAAAGAATAAAGTATCTAGGAATACACCTACCTAAGGAGACAAAAGATCTATATGCAGAAAATTATAAGACACTGATGAAAGAAATTAAAGATGATACAAATAGATGGAGAGATATACCATGTTCTTGGATTGGAAGAATCAACACTGTGAAAATGACTCTACTACCCAAAGCAATCTACAGAATCAATGCAATCCCTATCAAACTACCACTGGCATTTTTCACAGAACTAGAACAAAAAATTTCACAATATTTCTGGAAACACAAAAGACCCTGAATAGCCAAAGCAATATTGAGAAAGAAAAAAGGAGCTGGCAAAGCAGGCTCTCTGACTTCAGACTATACTACAAAGCTACAGTGATCAAGACAGTATGGTACTGGCACAAAAACAGAAATATAGATCAATGGAACAGGATAGAAAGCCCAGAGATAAACCCATGCACATATGGTCACCTTATCTTTGATAAAGGAGGCAAGAATATACAGTGGAGAAAAGACAGCCTCTTCAATAAGTGGTGCTGGGAAAACTGGACAGCTACATGTAAAAGAATGAAATTAGAACACTCCCTAACACCATACACAAAAATAAAGTCAAAATGGATTAAAGACCCAAATGTAAGGCCAGACACTATCAAACTCTTAGAGGAAAACATAGGCAGAACACTCTGTAACATAAATCACAGCAAGATCCTTTTTGACCTACCTCCTAGAGAAATGGAAATAAAAACAAAAATAAACAAATGGGACCTAATGAAACTTAAAAGCTTTTGCACAGCACAGGAAACCATAAACAAGATGAAAAGACAACCCTCAGAATGGGAGAAAATATTTGCAAATGAAGTAACTGACAAAGGATTAATCTTCAAAATTTACCAGGAGCTCATGCAGCTCAATATCAAAAAGAAAACAACCCAATCCAAAAATGGGCAGAAGACCTAAATAGACATTTCTCCAAGGATGATATATAGATTGCCAACAGACACATGAAAGAATGCTTAACATCATTAATCATTAGAGAAATGCAAATCAAAACTACAATTAGGTATCATCTCACACCAGTCAGAATGGCCATCATCAGAAAATCTACAAACAATTAATGCTGGAGAAGATGTGGAGAAAACAGAACCCTCTTGCACTGTTGGTGGGAATGTAAATTGATACAGCCAATGTGGAGAACAGTATGGAGGTTCCTTAAGAAACTAAAAATAGAATTGCCATACGATCCAGCAATCCCACTACTGCACATATACCCTGAGAAAACCATAATTCAAGAAGAGTCATGTACCACAATGTTCATTCCAGCTCTATTTACAATAGCCAGGACATTGAAGCAACCTAAGTGTCCATTGACAGATGAATGGATAAAGAAGATGTGGCACATATATACAATGGAATATTACTCAGTCATAAAAAGGAACGAAACCGAATTATTTGTAGTGAGGTGGATGGACCTAGAGACTGTCATACATAGTGAAGTAAGTCAGGAAGAGAAAAACAAATAATGTATGCTAACACATATATATGGAATCTGAAAAAAGAAAAAGAAAATGGTCATGAAGAACCTAGCCAGACGGGAATAAAGATGCAGACCTACTAGAGAACAGACTTGAGGATATGGGGAGGGGGAAGGGGAAGCTGTGACAAAGTGAGAGAGTGGCATGGACATATATACACTACCAAATGTAAAATAGATAGCTAGTGGGAAGCAGCTGCATAACACAGGGAGATCAGCTCCATGCTTTTTGACCACCTAGAGGGGTGGGAGAGGGAGGCTGGGAGGGAGGGAGATGCAAGAGGGAAGAGATATGGGGATATTTGTATATGTATAGCTGATTCACTTTGTTATAAAGCAGAAACTAACACACCACTGTAAAGCAATTATACTCCAATAAAGATGTTAAAAAAAAAAAAGACACCATCATTTCTTACCTGGACTCTTGAAATAATGTATATATCCTATTTCCATGGCTTTCTTTTTTGAATTTTTTCTTCCTGTCTTATTGAGATCTGATTGACATACAGCATTGTATAAGTTTAAGGTGTATAGGATAATGATTTGACTTACGTATATCAGAAAATGATTATCACAAGTTTACTAAGATTCTGTCATCTCATATAAATATAAAATTAAAGGAACAGAAAAAATTTTCCTTGTGGTGAGAACTCTTAGGATTTACTCTCTTAACAAATTCTATATATAACATACAACAGTGTTAATTATATTTATCATGCTGTAATTATATTCCTAATACTTATTTATCTTGTAACTGAAAGTTTATAATTTTTGACTACTTTCCTCCAATTTTCCCTTCCCTCACCTCCTGCCTCTGGTAACCACAAATCTGATCTCTTTTTCTATGACTTTGTTTTTGAAGTATAATTGACCTACAACACTATGTTAGTTCCTGTTACACAACACAGTGTTTCAATATTTCTATACATTTCAAATGATCATCACGATAAGTCTAGTAATCATAGGTCATGATAAAGACATTACATATTTATTGACTATATTCCCCACATTGTACGTTTCATACCCATGATTCATTTATTTTACAACTGAGAGTTTGTACTTCTAAATCTCCCTCACCTATTAATTTCGTCTTCCTGTCCCCGCCCCCTCTGACAACCACCTGTTTGTTCTCTGTATCTGTAACTCTGCTTCTGTTTTATGTTTGTTCATTTGTTTTGTTTTTTTAGATTTCACATATATGTGAAATCATACAGTATTTGTCTTTCTCTGTCTGATTTACTTCACATAGCATGATACACTTAAGGCCCATTCATGTTGTCACAGATGGGAGGATTTCATTCTTTTTTTAGGGCTGAGTAGTATTCCATTGTTATTGTTGTCTTTTTAATAATAGCCATTCTAACAGGTGTGAGGTGATATCTCACTGTGGTTTTGATTTGCATTTCCCTGATGATTAGTGATGTTGATCATGTTTTTGTGTGCTGTTGGCTATCATTATGTCTTCTTTAGAAAAATGTCTATTCAGGTACTCTGCCCATTTTTTAATTAGGTTTTTTTTTATGTTGAGATGTATGAGTTATTTGTATATTTTACATATTAACCCCTTATCGGATATATCATTTGCAAATGTCTTCCCCTATTCAGTAGGTGGCCTTTTCATTTTCTTGATAGTTTCCTTCACGGTGCAAAAGCTTTTGAGTTTGATGTAGTCCCATGTGTTTATTTTTGCTTTTGTTTTCCTTGCTTGAGGAGGCACATCCCCCCAAAATATTTCTAAGACCAATGTCAAAAAACGTACTACCTATATTTACTCCCTGAAGTTTTATATTTTCTGGTCTTACATTTAAGTCTTTAAGCCATTTCGAATTTATTTTTGTGCGTGGTGTGAGAGAGTAGTCCAGTTTGATTCTTTTGCATGTAGCTGTCCAGTTTTCCCAACACCATTTACTGAAAAGGCTATATTTTCCCTATTGTATATTCCTGCCTGCTTTGTGGTAGGTTAATTGCCCATATAGGTGTGGATTCATTTCTGGGCTCTCTATTCTTTTTCATTGATTTATGGATCTGTTTTTGTGCCAGTACAATACTGTTTTGATGACTGTAGTTTTAGAATCAGGTAGTATGATAACTTGAGCGTTGTTCTTTCTCAAGATCATTTTGGCTATTTAGGGTCTTTTGTGTTTCCATACAAATTTTAAAATTATTTTTTCTAGTTCTGTGAAAAACGCCATTGGTTGTTTGTGTTAGTTAGTATGGTCTTTTTAACAAAATTAATTCTTTCAACCAATTAATATGGTATATCTTTCCATCTGTTTGTGTTGTCTTCAATTTCTTTTATCCATGTCTTATAGTTTTCCAAGTTTTCACTTCCTTAGTGAGATTTATTCCTAGGTATTTTATCCTTCTGATGTGATTGTAAATGGGATTGTTTTCTTAATTTCCCTTCTGATAGTTCATTGTTAGTGCACATAAATGCAACGGATTTCTGTATATTAATTTTCTACCCTGCAACTTTACCAAATTCACTGATGAGTTTTAGTAGTTTCTTGGTGCATCTTTAGGATTTGTACTAAAGTAGATACCATGTCATCAGCACACAGTGACAGTTTTACTTCTTCCTTTCCAATTTGTATTTCTTTTATTATTTTTCTTGTCTGTTTGCTGTGGCTAGGACTTCCAATACTACGTTTAAAAAAGTAGCAAGAGTGGGCATCCTTGTTTTGTTCCTGATCTTAGAGAAAATGCTTTCAGCTTTTCACCATTGAGTATGATGTTAGCTGTGGGCTTATCATATATGGCCTTTATTATGTTGAGACACTTTCCCTCTATACCCACTTCATTGAGAATTTTTATCACAAGTGGATGTTAAATTTTGCCTAAAGCTTTTTCTGTATCTATTGAGACAATCAAATGATCCTTTTCTTCAATTTGTTAATGTCATGCATCATATTTGATTGATTTGTAGATAGTGAACCATCCTTGAATCCCTGGGGTAAATCACACTTGATCATGGTGTATGATCCTTGTAATGTATCATTGCATTTGGCTTGCTAATATTTTGTTAAAGATTTTTGCATGTATGTTCATCAGTGATATAGACCTGTAATTTTATTGTGTGTGATATCTTTGTATGGTTTTGGTATCAGGGTAATGCTTGCCCTACAGTTGCTAAAATGTGAAATTTACAATAACTAAAAGTAATGCAGGTCTGCTGCAACAGTTAAGAGAGAGCAATTAAACAGCACTGGTCACTGCAAACATAAGAACCTGGTAGATGATAAATTTAATATTTCATACTAGTGAGAATATAATGGAAAATTCTAATTTTCAAATTAACCTCATCCATAATACTCTGGCTTCAACCTCATTGCTAAAATACATTGTCTGTGAAATATGCAGTAAATGAGTTTCACATATAGTGCTACCTTTGTAATCTTGTTCTGGAATCCTTTTCTCATTCCATCAAAGAAACTGCTCCATAATGTTTACTTTTACACACTTCTAATTTTAAAAATTATGTGTATTAAATGTGGAAAACTGTACTAGTGGTCATCATTATTCAGTTCATCTCTATTTCCTGTGCACACAGGAAATGACACTTCCCACCATTTTACCATTAATGGAGCCATCAACCACTTCTGACCAGTGGAATGTAATTGGAAGTGACTTTTTCTTTTTCTTTTTTTACTGCCTAAGGCAGTAAAAAGCCCCTGCATGAAGGTCCAGACATTTCTTTTCCTGCTACAGTGACCTGGCAGCCTTGTGCTGAGAGGATGGAGCACAAAAGTGGAAGCACACTGGATCTCTAGGTCATTGCTTGAAAGTCCCCTTGGGAAGAAGCTATTAGACACATAGAAGACCTGGTAAAAGCAAGAAATAAACTTTTAATTTGTTAAACCCTTGTAATTTTGATTTAATTTGTTACTAAATTATAGCACAGCCTCTCCTGGTGAATACATTAGATAATTCATTTTATGGTGAGACTATATAATCTCTGGTACATTTTCTTTCAGTGGTACACAAAGATACAGTTATTTGTACAGTCATGATTGAAAAAAGAATCTTTAAAAAAATCTCTCAGCTTAAGAGCTGAGAGATACTAAAAATACTTTTATCCAACTCTATAGTCATTCACCCACCCTGGATAATTTATTCAAATATAGTACTATGTTCTCAAATATGCAGGAGAAGTGTTTCCCCTCCCTCTCCACAAGTCTTCCAACAGAACTTGCTGACAGAGAAATGCATTTCAGTTTATCACCATCCTCATTATTTTTCATATATCATTTCAGCCAACTTTGCTGTGGCAAAGAAGTAAGTATTTCCCTATTGATGTCTCTTTGTTTTCTCCTATTAGGGAAGAAAATTTCAACAGATGACTCTAAATATTTATCAAATTCACTGAAAAATTTAAAGTAATGGACTGAGATTCACATAAATTTAAACATTACTTTAAAAAGCTGTAGGATTTGTTTTCATACTCTGCATGCTTGGAGGTTGTATGTTTTAAATTCTGAGTGTTTTTCACACAAATCATAATGGTTTCATGTATATGGCATCTCAACATCCCATGTACACTTTAGGTGAAGTTTATCCTTAAGTCTTTCAGACAATTTCAACATTTTTGCCTGATTTCTAGTCTGGTCTGTTTGGATTGTGATCATTTTAGTCACAGAATGTGTATGATAATGACCTTGTATTGTAGTTTGTGTTTCTTTTATTAGTAGTATTATCTTCATATCATAGTTTACTTGGACAAATCATTTTTAAGATACTTATATTTTATATGAGATTTCATTCAGTTATAATTAGATAATGTAACCCATAAATCCATCTCACCAAGAGTATGTAAGTTTAAATACATGACAATACACTGAAATTGAACAAATGAATAAAGATGCCACATCAAGCCTTCTGCACTGGTGGAACTGCACGTGGCAAAGAGTAAAGGGTGAGCATTATTAGAAACTCTTTCTTTCTCAATCACTCAGTTTCCTCTAATATAGACAAGAGGAACAACATAAACCAATTTCCAGTTCTTTCTTAATCTAGAAGTGGCCATGTGACACTGTTCTAACCAATTAGATATAACCAAACCTGGAGAGAGTATCTCTTCCAAGATAACCCCTTGTTAGAAGGATTTTCATTCTTGGTCTTTCCTTTCCTTTAAGCTAGGAATGTGGGTGTAATGCTCTAAGAAGCAGCAACCATCTTCCCTGAGGGTGAGAGACCTCAAGTATCAACTAGTAAGTGTCAACATGTGGACTATGATCTAGAAACATCTGATTCCAAAACCGAAATGCTCTTAATCACTTTGGTACACCACCTCACCACAGCTGGAATGAAAGGAGCTAGCTTCCAGGGAGGGAGAGGATTTCAGAGAAAAGAAGAAAAACAATAGCAATGAGGAGTTAAGAATGATAAACTGGGTAGGACAATAAGATTTTAGGAGAATAAGGAGTTTCCACAACACAAGGCAAAAAAGGAACTCATGTCCTCCAGACATTTGTGGAGGTAGGGTATTATGATGAAGTATATTTAGTATTAAATATGACACATATAAATCAACTTTGTAGCATTAGATTCTAATGGTTGGTGATATTGTAATAAAAATGGAGATTGTTAAATGCTTTTTGTACTGTGGGATTTTTCTGAAGTCCATGGAGTAGGTAAAGAAAAGGGTGGTTAACATATTTTGACATTTTGGCAAGATTTTTCTACTTGTTTAAGAGGCAAGATTTCACATGTTCTAGCATCAGATCCCTGGATAGCAGCCTATTTTATATATTATGTTTTTTATTGAAGCTCAAGTTTGTTCTCAACTTTTTCCATTTTATACAAACAATTTCCATATTGTAAAAATTTAACACTACAATATTGCCTATAAAAATAATTAAAACCATTGGGCCTCATTGCATAGAATTTACATTTTTAGAAGAGTTTTTTTTTTTTTCTATTGAACAAGTCTTGTACTTCAGAGAGACTTGTGGGAACAGACTATTTTTGAAACTTTAATTATACTGGCTTGAATACAGCAGGGTTCACAGGCAAAATTACTGAGAAATTAAACTTGAAGGTCAGTTGGAGTCAGGCTCTAATCTAATTGAATAGGTCCTGGAATTGAAGAGGACCATGGAGTTCAGGGTGGGGATTTGATGGTTTCAATCTATGGAATCAGAATGGAAAGATGGTAGCTTATTCAACAAATACTTGTTGAAAATCTACAACTGCATAATACATTTGCAATTTTTGTATCAGGAATTAAGCTTACGTTTCCTATACTTTACTGAGTATTTTTCAGATATTCCACAATGTAATAAAATCTTGTTTTTAATAAGTTTGCAACCAACTCCTTCTACAATCCCTCTATGCCTGAGCAGTGATGACCAGAAAATGGAAGCTCTTCCAATCAAGACAGAAATGAGGAGAAATATGGAGAACAAGGCTCTTTGTGGAAAATTCCCTGTCATTAGTTTCATGAAGCTGGATTTTGAGCACTACTAATAGGAACACCGCTGCCAAGCTGAATATCATGGCACATGGGTAGATTTTGAAAGGCATCCAGACTGCAAACCTCTTAGGAATTTGTAGCTGGTAGTTAGCACCCGGTGTTATAGTCTGACACACACTCAGAGCCTGGTCATGATGTGCTCTCTGCTGCATTTACCATTTTGTCTGTGCCAGATGCCAAAGTGGAAAATAAAAGTAGAATAAACATTTCTATAATCCGATTATGGCAGTTTAAACCAGGTGGATCTACTTCGAGTTTGAAACACAGAAAATTTCAAAAATTCTTTCCCTTTCACTATAAAGATTTCTCAACCTCAGCACTATTAACTTTTGAGCTGGATAATTCTTTGTTATGAGGGGCTGTCTGTGCATTATAAGACATTTAGCAGCATCCCTGGCCTCTACCCACTAGAATCCAGTAGACTTCCTCCCCAGTCATGTCCATCAAAAAAACGTCTGTAGACACTTCCAAATGTGCCCTGAGGACAAAATTTCCCTCCCCTGACCTCTGCCCAGTTGAGAACCACTGCTCTATTTAGAGATTCAACCTATGCTGAAATATTGCAAATGACTCTGTGGTCCACAGTACCAAGAGAACATGGGGGGCATATAGAATAAGGGTTCAGAAAAAGCCATTCTGTTTGACAGTGTGCACATCATAGGGGATGGAAAGATATGATTCTGGCAGAGTGAGAGTAATGTAGACTACACTCAAGGTCTGAGAGAAAGAGAGACATGTGATTTTTTTTAAGTAGAAATTGGCTGCTTTTTCTGCAAGTTGGCATGAAGGGAGAGAAATAGGCTGATAGTTGGCAGGCCTCAGTGCCTCACTGAAAGGTGTACTGAACAAATAGATATGTGTTTTTTTGTTTAACTTAGGACTTTTTTTCCCCCTCCAGGATACAGACAGCTGAGAAGGTTTGGAGTCAGGAAAGAGTTAATAGAATAGAGAAAGAATGAAGGCAGACATAGAAAAAGGAAACAGGTAGAAGCAAAAGCCCAGGGGGAGTAATGGGAGCTGGAGGGCGTCCCAGAAGGAGGATAATGACAGAGGAGACAGAATTACATAGCTGGAAGAATTTGGAATCCAGAACTAGACTATGGGACTTTTAATTCTGGGCGCATCATTTTTGAGATGTGTGACCTTGAAGATTTTTTTAGCCTCAAAGTTTCCATTTTCTCATATGCAAAATGGAGATCATAATAACTCCCAAGCTTGAAGGTTCCTAGGATATGAAAATGTGATAATGTCTGTAAGGCATGTGACACAGGGCCTGCCCTAAAGAGAAAATCTGTAGAACAGTACTGAGGGTATTATGGGGCACCAAGGACCACACAGACTCTATGTGTGTGGCTTCCACATTGACTGTGAGGGTCTTTTGCAGTCCAGGTGCAGTGAAGGTCAATGGCAAGATATGGACATGACCCAGTGGGCACAATATAAAGGAGGAGGAAGATTAAAAGGCTTAGCAGGACCATAGGCTCAGGCTGAGCCAATAATCACCAACTTTCTTAACGAATATCTGAAATGGGTGAACAGAGGAGGAATTCAATGGCTAATCTGCCAGGAACACTGGCAAGCAAGAGAAAGGACAGGTAGAAAGCTGTGAAAAGTGCAGGAATGGAGACACCCAGGCCAAGATCTTAGCAGGAGAGCAGGCAGGAATGCTACATGATTCTGTGGTCTAGGTGCTGTCCATATTGCCAGAGCATACGTTCTCTATAGGGGTGGGGCTTTGTGTTGAAATCCCAGCCTTTAAATGGAATCTCTCCCATGTAACTGCTCAATAAATACCAGATGAGTGAACAATAGGATTGAAGAATAAATGAGGGAAATCAATAACTTCTTTTCTGAAGTGAACTCTTGTTTCAAACCTTTTGAGGCAATTAAGTTTTATTTTTAACAATGAGTTACAAATTGTATTGGGAAATTTTATGTATCAACTTGACTGGGACTTGGAGTATGCAGATATTTCGTCAAACATTATTCTGGTGTCTGTGCAGATGTTTTTGGATTAGATTATCATTTGGATCAGCAGACTGAGTAAAGTAGATTGTCCTCTTTAATGTGGGAGACCCACACCCAATCAGTTGAAGGCCTGAATAAACAAAAAGGCTGACCCTCCCATGAGAGAGAGAACTCTTCCTGCCTGACTGATTGAGCTGGGATATTGGTCTTTTCCCACCTTTGGACTTGAACTGAAAAATCAGTTCTTGTTGGGTCTCAAGCCTACCATTCTGGACAGGAACTTACACCATCATCAGCAATCCTGCTTCTCAGGTCTATGTATTCCAACTGGAACTATATCACTTCAGACAGGCTGGAATCTGGGACCTGGGACCCTTTGCTGCAGTGTTTGCACCTGGACAAACATCTCCTCGAGCAACAAAATACAAAGACACTCTAAGGGACTAAAAATAGCTGCATGTGTGTACCACTGGGGAAAATCATGGACAAAAAGTTACAAAAAAGACCAAAAACCCAACTGCCACTTCTGAAGAGTCGGGAGCAAAAACATGGTACCAGGAGCAAAAGAAGGGTACTGCGCATGCCCTCTGCACACAACACCACTAAAGGGGTGGGCAAACCACCTAAGCCACACCTCTGGCCCCACCCTTGGCCCCACCCCTACCCTCACCCCATATAAGGAACCAGCTCACCACCTCCCCCAGCAAGCAAGTGACCAAGGAAACCTGTTACTTGTTTTTGCTCCCCCCTGCTGCAGCAGGAGCCCAAAAAAAGCCTTGCCAGAATTTCTTGTCTGGCCTCTTTTCAATTTCTATTGATTAGGGAATGCCAAGAACCCTGGTCAGTAACACAGTGACTCTCTCAGGTCTCCAACTTGCTAGATGCAGATCTCCATGAGCAATCCCTTATAATAAATCTCTTCCCATGTGTATATCTTGTAGGTTCTGTATCTCTGGAGAACTGTGACTAATACACATATTTTTCCTAGTGTTAATTACTGTATATTTGTCTTAGTTCTTTTATTAGACCAAAAATTCTTCAAGATGACTGTAACTTCTTAATTTTTATATTTGCTGTCTCATTGTACCTTATTTTCAATATCCAAGTACTATAGACATTTATAGAATTAAAATCTATTTGAAGGCAATGATAGTGAAAAAAACGTTGCAAATCTGTGATATCAGATTGGCTGGAGGGTCATAATTGGGTTCAGTGTTTCTTCACCTTGAATCCATGCATACATTCTTGAGGATTTTTGAGATGAGGATTTTTTTAATCTGTAGTTTTTATTTTGATGATAATCTAAATTAATATTTTATCAATTATAAAAATAAACTTGTTTTTTGAGGTGATAATGCACAATTGAAATATATTTTGATACTCTGAGCTCATAAGTCAGTGCTTCTCTGAGTTAGACTTTTAATTCATATTAAAAGAAATTACTCTATTATTCAAATTTAAGAAAATCTTTTTTGGGGAAGAACACTGGGCTGAATACCAGGACAGCAGGGTCTAGCCCTGGCTCTGCTAACAACATTTGTCAAATCACTCAAGACATCAATTATGCTACCCATAAAACAAGGTTTTTGAAGTTTATTGATTTCTGAGTTTCCCCCTCAGCTCTAAACGTCCATGTTTCTAAGGCTATTGAAGTTAGCAGGGGAAGAGGAAGACAAGAAAAATGTGAACCAGATTGTACAAATTTCAAGAAAGGTGAAAATGGTACCTATAAAGCAGTGAAAACAAGCATATATCAAGTATTTCCTTTTTTTAAAACTGTATTTAGAGAATATATATGTCAGGCATTTGGGATTCATCAGTATACAAATCAAAATCCCTGCCCTGAGGAAGCTTGCAATGAGGACAGTCTTCAATAAATGAGTAAGTGGGTTAAATAGAAAATAAACAAGTAAATAAATAAATGAATTAATATATAGTATGGAAAATACTTGTGCTTTAATGGAAAATGATGCACTGTCAAGAGGATATCCCTCCAGTTTATCTGCTTTTAATCATTCATCATCTGTCAGTAACTGTAGTTCTATAAATTGTAGACAACTGATAGCAATGCAAAATTATTCTTGTACACTTGCAAATTCTGTCCCATCTAGTAGAAGTACAGTTGACTTCCCCATTTCCTTCCACTCCCCCTGCCAAAAAAGTCAGTTTCATCTCCATTTGCAAATTCATTTCAATATGCCTGATCTACAAATTTGTCTGATTTACAGGTTGTCTTTTTTTTTTTAGCATCTTTATTGGAGTATAATTGCTTTACAATGTTGTGTTAGTTTCTGTTGTATAACAAAGTGAATCAGCTATAAGTATACATATATTCCCATATCCCCTCCCTCTTGCATTTCCCTCCCACCCTCCCTATTACAGGTTGTCTTTTGAACTGGTTATAACACTGGATGGAGTAAAATAGAATCTTTAATTATTTATTTTTATGTCTTCCTGAGGGTTATAATTTTACCTTTTTCTGAAAGTCACCTTTTAACAATGGTTAAAGTCTATGAAGGAAATAAGCCAGGTTGGTGAGACATAGAGGGATGAAGCTGGAGGAGGGGTTGGATGGCTTTAGACCTCTGGTCAGGAAAGACCTCTTAGAGGATGGAGCCAATGAGTTGAGAGCTGACTGATGAAAGGATCACCTCTCAAAGGCCTGGAGAATGATCATTCCAGGAAAAGGCAGCAAGAGGGGCAATGGTCCTGGACTGAGAATTTCTTTGGTGTGTTCAAGCTTCCAGAAGAAGGCCAGCATGTGTGGCTGGCACATACTGAGCAAAGGGAATAGAGTATGAGATAGAGATAGGTAGGCAAGTGTCAGATGTTTAGGGTATAAAAAGCCTTGATAATATGTTTGATTTTTATTCTCAGTGCAATTAGAAAGACATAGAAATGATTTGGATTCTATTTTTAAATAACTTTCTATGACCAAGACACTTGACTTACCACTTTATGAGCATTACTCCAGTCGGTCCTCACATTAATTCTATGGAATAGGGATTATTACTTTACCCACCTCACAGATGAGGAAAATGAGGCTCAGAGGGTAAGTGCACAATTAATACCTACAAGGTAATGATTGCTATTCATCGATGTAAATAACAAGTATTTCTATTGTCAACTGTTCGTACAATGATTGTGATTAAGCTGTGAATAAGCTCAATCATAATCAACAGTACTTTTCTGAACCATTACACTGAATTAAGTTTTGTAGGTTTACTTTACAGAGTTTCTTATCCTCTCTTTTCAGATTATTTTCTGGCTCTGCTTTCAAGAATTATTTGAAAAGTAAAATTTGATTGTGAGTTTGAGTTAATACCAGTAATGAGTCAATGCTGGCTGTGAGGACTTTGTAAACTTATCTAGCTTCTACATTGTTTCTATGGGTTTTTATTTGTGCATCTAATGGAGCATACAGTAGCTTTCATTTTGTCTTAAACACAGAAGATATTTAATTGCCATAATTACATAATACACTTAAACTGATATGTTTTTCAGACCTACCTACTATATCAACAGCCAATAAAAATACAATATGTCTCATGTTTGTGATAGCTTTTAGGTTGCATTTGCAATATGATGACTATAATAATGACCTGGTCCTTTTTTTTACTATTTAGTGAATCTATTAAAAATCTTATTATTCACATTGATACTTCACTGTTTAAAGCTTACAATATTCTCATTATTGGAGTAGGGAAATAGCATTTGGGAGAAAAAATCAGTGAATCAGCAAGTAAAATCCTTCCAATGAGTTGTGATGAGACTTGTCAATGTCTTCAATCTCTTTAGCTTGATACATTAACTTTTCAGTAATTGTAATCCTTTCTCATGATGTTCTTCTGCTTTTACTGTCATGATCAGTTTCACTTTCTTTTCTTAGCTAGGCTAGTTTACTGTGTACCCAACTTAGATGCTTTTCCATCTCAAAATTCAGATGATTTTGCCAAGCAAGACAATAGCAACTTGGACACACACTGAAATGAACCACCAGTGGTTTGTCTGAAGAAGTAGAATGACTATTTTGTGAGAACATTTCTCCCTGAGTCCCCTGAATCATTGAGTTTGGCCGCATCTCAATTTTTCTTTCAGCAGAAATGGAGAAAAGGAAAAAACTGGGATGACTAGCTAAGCAAAACACAAGCTGCTTAAAGACTAAAGAAGCACAAAGGCTATTTCAGGAAGGGCAGTCAACTGGAAGTCTGGAGTCAAAAACTATCAGCTTGTTGGATTAGAAAGGTTTAGGAATTTAGACTTTACAAGAGAAAATAAAACTACACCAGTCTTCGTGTGTGTGTTGATATAGTTACACTCGTGCATTTTACCTTTATTTTAAATAGATCTTCCAAGCAGATGGTCATGTTTGAGCAGATACCTTCCACACCCACAGTTGTACTGTGAGAAACAAAAATAAAACACTAAGCATATTAAAATGTGTAAATATTTTCTCCTACTGAGTTTGTTAGCTGAGTATTTCATTTGTACATTGCTCCTGCTTTAGCCCAGTAGTTTTATTCTCTTAATTCTGCATTTTACTTCAGGTTGGGCAGAATGCCTCTGAGGGGAAAGCAGCTGAACTCCCTGGACTCCCAGGTTGCCCTAGTGAAGGAATGCTTTTATTGCTTGCCCAAGTTTAAAAAACGCTGCTCGTTAAGCCTAAGAGATCAGAATACTGTCCTTAAAAAGCCCCGAAATAGGGCGCCCTACATCACATATGCTCTGCAAATAACCCTTGGAGGAAAATAATCAAATGGAATAGCTTTTTTCTTGTAAATCAAGCAGTATGGTTAAGGAAAAATAGCGACTGTTCTTCTGATCAGACCTTGAAAGCTTTTATTGACTACCTTATTCTACACATAGGAGCTATTGTAGAAATTAAAATATCCATAATTAGGGATCCTTTTTAGGGAAAAAAAGCCTACTTACAGTTTAGCAACCACTTAACATTAGGATATAAGAAGTTCCATTAAACACATCAAATAATGATAGGAAGACGTTATAGATTGAGTCAAAACAGTTAACTCTAGGTTAGAAGTTCACTTTGTAAGGTCAGATCAATAAATATATTGCTTATTTTCAAGGTGGCAGGAAGAGTTACAACTGTCATTTCCTTATATACTGAACATTTAACATGACTAATTACTAACAGTCGTTTTTCAAAATGTTTAATGCACTGATGAATTGTTAACATATTTTAAGTGTTTGTTACTTAATGGATCTTTGTAGGGCTCTGACATTGCCTGAGTCTAGCACCGGTTATATAGCTTCTTTTGAAAGTTAATGGAGCAGAAGGATGGAATTCAATTACATGGAGAGAAATATAACAAAGAGAGAAGAAAGGAGAAAATACTAGCCTTTCAGAAGCACATACTGGAAAAACATCTTATGGCCTTTTATCGTTTTGACATGCATTTTATTTTTTATTTTTTTAAAATCATTAGATTCTCAGTCATTATATTGTTACACAACTCTTACTTATTCTAGGCTTCCAAATAGCCTGGACTATTAATAGTCACTTTAAATATACCTGTGACTTTAAATATAGCTTAGAACTGCAGTCCTGAAATCCACGGAAACTGCTTTTTACCCTGAACTCTGTTCCAACCTAATCAGGACCTATATTGTATAACCAAGCAAAAAACCTGAAGACAATGAGATGAGACAAAGAGACACACGAGGGCCAAATTGCCTTGGGTTCTCAGGATGGCCAGCAAAACTGTCCACAGCTTCTTGCTCTGTTAATGAACCTTGATGTATCCCTGGGGTGGAAAATCAGGACAATCCCTATCCTAGAACTATCTATTATCCACCAAATAGCTTTCTCTGCTTCTCTTTAAAGTGATAAAATGTCCGACTTTAAATTTAAAAAAAATTAATAATAAAACTACCATATGATCCAGCTATTCCACTTCTTGGTATTTATCCAAAGAATACAAAAATACTACTTTGAAAAAATATATGCATCCCTATATTCATCACATTATTATATACAATAGCCAAGACATGGAAACAACCTAGGTGTCCATTGATAGATGAATGGATAAAGAAGTAATGGTATATATATGCAATGGAATATTACTTAGCCATAAAAAAGAATGAAATCTTGCCATTTGGGAGAACATGGATGGATCTTGAGGGTATTATGCTAAATGAAGTAAGTCAGACAGAGAAAGACAAATACCATATGATTTCACTCATATACAGAATGTAAAAAAACAAACAAAATAAATGAACAAAGCAAACCAAACGAAACAAACACATGGATAGAGCTCAGAGTAGTGGTTACCAAAGGGGAACGGGTGGAGGGGAGGTTGAAATGCGTAAAGGGGATCCAGAGTAAGATGATAAATGGAAACTACTTTTTGGTGGTGAGCATGCTATAATATATACAGAAGTAGAAATATATTGTTGTACACATGAAACTTACATAATGTTATAAACCAGTTACCACAATAAAAAGTATGATGAAACAAAAGAAGTTACTTAGGCAGCTTCCAGAATTCTCTGTTCATCAATATATTTACTAGCAAAACTCTTATTGATTGACCAAGCACAAAAATCAAGACTTAAAACTCAAATTGCTTACAATGAACTGATGAAACTTAGAGCCTGTTTTATGAATAACAAAATGCATCTCCCATGGAAATGGTAGCTTATGTTTATGTGAGCTTTAACATTTTTGAAGTAGTTCTACACTGTATTCAACTTGATTCTTTTTTTTTTTTTTGCAGTATGCAGGCCTCTCACTGTTGTGGCCTCTCCCGTTGCGAAGCACAGGCTCCGGACGCACAGGCCCGATGGTCATGGCTCACGGGCCCAGCCGCTCCACGGCATGTGGGATCTTCCCGGATCGGGGCACGAACCCATGTCCCCTGCATCGGCAGGCAGACTCTCAACCACTGCGCTACCAGGGAAGCCCTCAACTTGATTCTTATACCTGTCAGGATAGGATAGCTTTTGTTGTAAGGACAAACCATACCAACATACCATTGGCTTAAAACAACTAATGCATATTCTTGCTACTTGTTTATCATTGAGTCATCTGGGGAGGGAGTTTTGCCCTATATCATCCACACTCAGGGACTCAGACTAAGGTGATCTATCTCTGTGTTTCCAAGATTACAAAGGTGGGAAAAGGGAGTATGGTGACTGGTGTGCTTACTCTTAAGGTACCTGCTTGAAAGTAACTCATGACACTTCTGATCATAGTTTATGGGTCAAAGCAAGTCACACAATCCCTCCTAACTTCAAAAGAAGAAAGTTTAATCTTGCTCTGTGTCTAGAAAGAAAAGAACTTGAATGTTTAGATGAGATCAGTGACTATCATATTCATCTTTACATCTCTATGAGGAAATATAACCAGTAAGGCAAAGCCATGGAAACCAGGAAGATTTTTCTAAAGATGGTATCTAGCAAAAGAATGGAAAGTGACCCATATGTGGCAATGCTTTTCCTTTTTGTTCATAAATATCTTCCACTCACCATGCCCCAATGCCTAAAATTTCATTCGTCACCTCTTTAGGCTAAGCAATGCCTTGCTTAAAAGGCCAATACCTTTCCTAACCTATTGGTGTTCCAGTTATCAAAAGACGATGGGAGGATGGTCTTCAAGATGGACAGGGTTTCCTGAGTGCAGCATGGTAGGTAATGAGGTCTCTATGACTCTTGCAGTGTGGTGGGGTGTGGAGGATAGGGGTTAAAAGGCTCTTTTTATTGAAAGGCATGACAGTCTATATATATTTCCTGGGATAGGATCTCTGTAGACATTTTTACAGATAATACCCAGTGAAGGAGTTAAGTTACATGTCTCCTGAAGTTGTAATTCTCAGAACCGTAAAGAGCAAATTAAAGGCAAAATAAGAATTAAACAGATGATGTATTTAAACTGTGAACTTTATAAAAATGCAAAGAGAGACTGAGAATTTCCTTGAAATTGCTGTCCTAGCACTATCCAGGTAATTGACCATCCCAGTGAAGGTCAATTTAGAACACCGAAATTCAGAATCAGAACCATGGAAGAAGAGACATCTGATGAGATGAGGAGACACATTTCTCCTAAATACACTGAAGTAGCCTTAGACAGAAAGAACTGGAAGGTGACACCAAAATCATTCTGCATATTATTTGCTTGACATATGTATGTGCTTTCTAATGTTAACAAGGTGCTTTGGTGCTCTTGGTCATGAAACTTTTTTGAAGCCTTCATGAAGTCTCATATCAACTTCTGATTTTTTTTTTCTTCTAGTGTTCTCATAAAACATTAGCATATTTTCAATCCATAACTTTATTCATTCTTTTTGTTCAAAAGCTCCAATGGAAAGATACAAGTGGCTTTAGGCAAGTCATATATTATGGTGATAATTTTCCTTGCTTAAATTAAGAAGTACTAAAATATATCATAATTTTAAAATATGAAGGATTTTGCTCGAGTTTTTCATGAATTGGTGGCTTCAGGCTGCTTTTTATATTCGGGGTATTCCAAATAATTGAAATTTTAAATTGTTGAAAACAAACTAAAAAGTTATAATGATTTTTTTAATACTAATTGCAGTGATAAATACGTGATAATAAAATGAGTGCTTTCTAAAATACGTGATAATAAAATGAGTGTTTTCTTCCTTTTTTATCTTACTTTTTCCCATTTAAGAATAAGTACTTAAATTAATCTATCCTATTAAAATTTACTATTCAATTCCTTAATATTAATTCAGTATACACCTTTTAGTCATTAAGCTTTTATTCTGATTTCCAGTTTCTAAATTTGCAAAGCATTTTGTAATAAAGTTTGAAAAGAAATTGCCTAACTTTATTGTTTTACTATTTATGCTGTATTTTTATTATCAAAAAAAACTATTTACAAAGATGTATTGTACAACACACACAGGGAATATAGCCAATATTTTGTAATAAGTATAAATGCAAAGTAACCTTTAAAAATTGTATTAAAATTTTTGAAAATTAAAAAAAATATTTACTATCTTACAAGCTACTTTACAAAAATTAGAATATATTAAAAAGATCCATTGCTAAAAAAAAAAAAAAAAAGATCCATTGCTGAAATATATTTGTACCTTTTTACATTAGTGGCAGCCTTATTCTGAATTCCTATATAAAAGTCAGGAGACACTACTTCATGCACTCTTTTGGCACACTGCTCACTCAAGTCGGAAGCCCACCAGGATTTGAGTTCTGGCTTTGCCTCTTACTAGCTTTCAGACCAAAGCCTAGCCATTTAGCAGCTCAGCTATGACATGCATCAAAAGGAAATAATATCTGTCCTGCTTTCCTAGTTTTTGTGTTGTGAAAATTAAATAAGTTTAAAATCATGAAAAATACTTTGACAGTTCTAAAGGGTTATAGAAGCTTAAATAATTAATATCACTGTTGAATTATTATATATGTTTCCCTACCCTTTGGAGTAAAGAATTAACTTTAATTATAATGAGAATTATAAATATTACTAAAAGATTTAGTTTATTTTTGTGGCAGTTGAAAGTCTTAAAGATTATAAATGCCAACATGCCGTCATGTGTAGATTATTTGCTATCTTGTTTATATTATGTGTTCTTACTGAGTTTATAAGACATGATTAACTGTGTTAAGGGAAACAAAAATCAAATTTCTTGTTTCATATACAATTTAGGACCTAAAAATACGCATACTTTGATAACAATCTCTTCTCAATCCTGGAGTAAAATTGATTTCTTTATGCAGAGCTAAAGAAATAGCGAGATGAACTGGCAAACAGGATAAAGATGATATGTTTAAATTGAAACAAGGGAGGCCAGGTGACTGATACGGTGGATTCATATCAATCTTCTTCAAGATACTTAGGTATGATTGGTTCATTCCAAGAATCTAATCCAGGGGATTCCCTGGTGGCACAGTGGTTGAGAGTCCGCCTGCTAATGCAGGGGACATGGGTACATGCCCCGGTCCAGGAAGATCCCACATGCCGCGGAGCGGCTGGGCCCGTGAGCCATGGCCGCTGGGCCTGCGCGTCCGGAGCCTGTGCTCCGCAACAGGAGAGGCCACAACAGTGAGAGGCCCGCATACAGGAAAAAAAAAAAAAAGAATATAATCCAGGAAGAAATGTAACTGAATCAAAATAAATATGAGAAAATTTCTCAGAGATCAAAAAGGCAAGTTTAATATAAGGACAGAATTTGTTTGCAGATAGATTTTTAAAAATCCAAATCTCAGAAATATGTGAAGTGCTAAATGAACTGATAGGGAGGGAGACTGGTTCAAGATGGCGGAGTAGAAGGACATGCTCTCACTCCCTCTTGCGAGAACACTGGAATCACAACTAACTGTTGAACAATCATTGACAGGAACACACTGGAACTCACCAAAAAAGATACCCCACATCAAAAGACAAATGAGAAACCACAATGAGATAGTAAGAGGGGCGCAATCACAATAAAATCAAATCCCATAACTTCTGGGTGGGTGCCTCACAAACTAGAGAACACTTACACCACAGAAGTCCACCCACTGGAGTGAAGTTTCTGAGCCACATGTCAGGCTTCCGAACCTGAGGGTCCAGCAACGGGAGGAGGAATTCCTAGAGAATCAGACTTTGAACGCTAGTGGGATTTGATTGCAGGACTTTGACAGGACTGGGAAAACAGAGACTCCCCTGTAGTAGGGCACACACAAAGTAGTGTGCGCATAGGGACCCAGGGGAAGGAGCAGTGACCCCATAGACACTGAGCCAGACCTACCTGCTAGTGTCGGAGAGTCTCCTGCAGAGGCAGGGGGTGGCTGTCTCTCACCGTGAGGACAAGGACACTGGCAGCAGAAGTTCTGGGAAGTATTCCTTAGCGTGAGCCCTCTCAGAGTCTGCCATTAGCCCTACCAAAGAGCTCAGGTAGGCTCCAGGGCTGGGGCACCTCAGGCCAAACAACCACCAGGGAGGGGATTCAGCCCCACCCATCAGCAGACAAGCAGATTAAACTTTTACTGAGCTCTGCCCACCAGAGCAACAGTCAGCTCTACCCACCACCAGTCCCTCCCAACAGGAAACTTGCACAAGCCTCTTAGATAGCCTCATCCACCAGAGGGCAGACAGCAGAAACAAGAACTACAATCCTGCAGCCTGTGGAACAAAAACCACATTCACAGAAAGATAGACAAGACGAAAAGGCAGAGGGCTATGTACCAGATGAAGGAAAAACAGAAAACCCCAGAAAAATAACTAAACGAAGTGGAAATAGGCAACCTTCCAGGAAACTAATTCAGAATAATGACAGTGAAGATGATCCAGGACCTCGGAAAAAGAATGAAGGCAAAGATAGAGAAGATGCAAGAAATGATTAACAAAGATCTAGAAGAATTAAAGAACAAACAAACAGAGATGAACAATACAATAGCCGAAATGAAAACTACACTAGAAGGAATCAATAGCAGAATAACTGAGGCAGAAGAACGGATAAGTGACCTGGAAGACAGAATGGTGGAATTCACTGCTGCAGAACAGAATAAAGAAAAAAGAATGTGATTCCCTGATGGCGCAGTGGTTGAGAGTCCGCCTGCCGATGCAGGGGACACGGGTTCATGCCCCGGTCCAGGAAGATCCCACATGCCGCGGAGTGGCTGGACCCATGAGCCATGGCCGCTGAGCTTGCGTGTCTGGAGCATGTGCTCCACAACGGGAGAGGCAACAACAGTGAGAGGCCTGCATACCGCAAAAAAAAAAAAAAGAATGAAAAGAAATGAAGACAGCTTAGAGACCTCTAGGACAACATTAAATGCAACAACATTCACATTATAGGGGTCCCAGAAGGGGAAGAGAGAGAGATAGGACCGAAGAAGATATTTGAAGAGATTATAGTCTAAAACTTCTCTAACATGGGAAAGGAAAGAGCCACCCAAGTCCAGCAAGCACAGAGAGTCCCATACAGGATAAACCCAAGGAGAAACACACCGAGACACATAGTAATCAAACTGGCAAAAATTAAAGATAAAGAAAAATTATTGAAAGCAGCCAGGGAAAAACGACAAATAATATACAAGGGAATGCCCATAAGGTTAACAGCTGATTTCTCAGCAGAAACTCTACAAGCCAGAAGGGAGTGGCATGATATACTTAAAGTGATGAAAGGGAAGAACCTACAACCAAGATTACTCTACCCACCAAGGATCTCATTCAGATTCAATGGAGAAATCAAAAGCTTGACAGACAAGCAAAAGCTAAGAGAATTCAGCACCACCAAACCAGCTCTACAACAAATGCTAAAAGGAACTTCTCTAAGTGGGAAACACAAGAGAAGAAAATGACCTACAAAAACAAACACAAACAATTAAGAAAATGGTAATAGGAACATACATATCGATAATTACCTTAGACGTGAATGGATTAAATGCTGCAACCAAAAGAACCAGGCTCACTGAATGGATACAAAAATAAGACCCATATATATACTGTCTACAAGAGACCCACTTCAGCCCTAGGAACACATACAGACTGAAAATGAGGGGATGGAAAAAGATATTCCATAAAAATGGAAATCAAAGGAAAGCTGGAGTAGCAATACTCATATCAGATAAAATAGACTTTAAAATAAGGAATGTTACAAGAGACAAGGAAGGGCACTACATAATGATCAAGGGATCAATCCAAAAAGAAGATATAACAATTGTAAATATATATGCACCCAACATAGGAGCACCTCAATACATAAGGCAACTGCTAACAGCTATAAAAGGGAAAATCGACAGTAACACAATAATAGTGGGGGACTTTAACACCTCACTTACACCAATGGACAGATCATCCAAACAGAAAATAAATAAGGAAAAAAAGCTTTAAATGACACAATAGACCAGATAGATTTAATTGATATTTATAGGACATTCCATCAAAAAACATCAGATTACACTTTCTTCTCAAGTGCTCATAGAACATTCTCCAGGAGGGATCACATCTTGGGTCACAAATCAAGCCTCAGTAAATTTAAGAAAATTGAAATCATATCAAGCATCTTTTCTGACCACAACACTATGAGATTACAAATCAATTACGGGAAAAAATGTAAAAAACACAAACACATGGAGGCTAAACAATACGTTACTAAATAACCAAGAGATCACTGAAGAAATCAAAGAGGAAATCAAAACATACCTAGAGACAAATGACAATGAAAACACGACGATCCAAAATCTATGGGATGCAGCAAAAGCAGTTCTAAGAGGGAAGTTTATAGCTATACAAGCCTACCTCAAGAGACAAAAAAATCTCTAATAAACAATCTGACCTTACACCTAAAGGAACTACAGAAAGAAGAACAAAGAAAACCCAAAGTTAGCAGATGGAAAGAAATCACAAAGATCAGAGCAGAAATAAATGATATAGAAACAAAGAAAACAATAGCAAAGATAAATAAAACTAAAAGCTGGTTCTTTGAGAAGATCAACAAAATTGATAAACCATTAGCCAGAGTCATCAAGAAAAAGAGGGAGAGGACTCAAATCAATAAAATAAGAAATGAAAAAGGAGAAGTTACAAGAGACACCAGAGAAATACAAAGCATCCTAAGAGACTACTACAAGCAACTCTATGCCAATAAAATGGACAACTTGGAAGAAATGGACAAATTCTTAGAAAGGTATAACCTTCCAAGACTGAATGAGGAAGAAATAGAAAATATGAATAGACCAATCAAAGTAATGAAATTGAAACTGTGATTAAAAACCTTCCAACAAACAAAAGTCCAGGGCCAGAAGGCTTCACAGGTGAATTCTATCAAATATTTAGAGAAGAGCTAACACCTATCCTTCTCAAACTCTTCCAAAAAATTGCAGAGGAAGGTGCACTCCCAAACTCATTCTATGAGGCTACCATCACCCTGATACCAAAACCAGACAAAGATACTACAAAAAAAGAAAATTACAGACCAATATCACTGATGAATATAGATGCAAAAATCCTCAGGAGAATACTAGCAAAGAGAATCCAACAACACATTAAAAGGATCATATACCATGATCAATGCGATTTATCCTAGGGACGCAAGGATTCTTCGATATACTCAACTCAATCAATGTGATACACCATATTAACAAATTGAAAAATAAAAACCATATGATCATCTCAATAGATGCAGAAAAAGCTTTTGACAAAAGTCAACACCCATTTATGATACAAACTCTCCAGAAAGTGGGCATAGAGGGAACCTACCTCAACATAATAAAGGCCATACATGACAAACCCACAGTAAACATCATTCTCAATGGTGAAAAACTGAAAGCATTTCCTGTAAGATCAGGAACAAGACAAGGATGTCCACTCTCACCACTATTATGCAACATAGTTTTGGAAGTCCTAGCCATGGCAATCAGAGAATAAAAAGAAATAAAAGGAGCACAAATTGGAAAAGAAGAAGTAAAACTGTCACTGTTTGCAGATGACATGATACTATATATAGAGAATCCTAAAGATGCCACCAGAAAATGACTAGAGCTAATCAATGAATTTGGTAGAGTTGCAGGATACAAAATTAATGCACAGAAATCTCCTGCATTCCTATACACTAATAATGAAAAATCTGAAAGAGAAAATAAGGAAACACGCTCATTTACCATTGCAAGAAAAAGAATAAAATATGTAGGGATAAACCTACCTAGGGCAACAAAAGACCTGTATGCAGAAAACTATAGGACACTGATAAAAGAAATTAAAGATGAAACAAACAGATGGAGAGATATACCATGTTCTTGAATTGGAAGAATATTGTTGGAATGACTATACTACCCAAAGCAATCTACAGATTCAATGAAATCCCTATAAAATTACCAATGGCATTTTTTACAGAACTGGAACAAAAACTCTTAAAATTTGTATGGAGACACAAGAGACCCCAAACGGCCAAAGCGGTCTTGAGGGAAAAAAATGGAGCTGGAGGAAATAGGCTTCCAGACTTCAGACTATACTACAAAGCTATAGTAATCAAGACAGTATGGTATTGGCACAAAAACAGAAATATAGATCAATGGAACAAGGTAGAAAGCCCAGAGATAAACCCACACACCTATGGTCAACTAATCTATGACAAAGGAGGCAAGGATATACAATGGAGAAAATATAGCCTCTTCAATAAGTGGTGCTGGGAAAACTGGACAGCTACATGTAAAAGAATGAAATTAGAACACTCCCTAACACCATACACAAAAATAAACTCAAAACAGATGAAAGACCTAAATGTAAGACCGTACACTATAAAACTCTTAAAGGAAAACATAGGAAGAACACTCTTTGACATAAATCACAGCAAGATCTTTTTTGATCCACCTCCTAGAGTAATGGAAATAAAAACAAAAATAAACAAATGGGACCTAATGAAACTTAAAAACTTTTGTTCAGCAAAGGAAACCATACAAGACGTAAAGACAACCAACAAAGAGAGAAAATATTTACAAATGAATCAATGGACAAAGGATTAATCTCCAAAATATATAAACAGCTCATGCAGCTCAATACTAAAAAGCAAACAACCCAATCCAAAAATGGGCAGAAGACCTAAATAGACATTTCTCCAAAGAAGACATACAGATGGCCCAGAAGCACATGAAAAGCTGCTCAACATCACTGATTATTAAAGAAATGCAAATCAAAAGTACAATGAGGTATCACCTCACACCAGTTAGAATGGGCATCATCAGAAAATCTACAAACAACAAATGCTGGAGATGGTGTGGAGAAAAGTGAACCCTCTTGCGCTGTTTGTGGGGATGTAAATTGATACAGTCACCATGGAGAACAGTATGGAGGTTCCTTAAAAAACTGAAAATGGAATTACCGTATAACCCAGCAATCCCACTACTGGGCATATACCCAGAGAAATCCATAATTCAAAAAGACACATGCACCCCAATGTTCATTGCAGCATTATTTACAATCGCCAGGTCATGAAAGCAACCTAAATGCCCAAAAACAGATGAATGGATAAAGAAGATGTGGTACATATATACAATGGAATATTACTCAGCCATAAAAGGAACGAAACTGAGTCATTTGTAGAGATGTGGATGGATCTAGAGACTGTCACACAGAGTGAAGTAAGTCAGAAAGAGAAAACAAATATCGTATTTTAACGCATATAAGTGGAACCTAGAAAAATGGTACAGATGAACCAGTTTGCAGGGCAGAAATTGAGACAAAGAGGTAGAGAACAAACGTATGGACACCAATGGGGGAAGTGGTGGAGGTGGGGTTCGGGTGATGTGATGAATTGGGAGATTGGGTTTGACATGTATACACTGATGTGTATAAAATGGATGACTAATAAGAGCCTGCTGTATAAAAAAAAATTAAATAAAATAAAATTCAGGAATTCAAAAAAATTACCCTGATAGGAAGATATATTTATGTTAAAAAGATATTACACTTTCTTCCTAAATATTATTATTGGATATACAGACTCTACCACTTTAACAGTAAATGCCTCCTGGATAATGACTGGTCCTGCCAAATGTGGTTTGATTCTTCGTTTCTTTATTTGTAAAATAACTCTAATTTTCTCCTGCCTTTTCCCCCTACAGTTTTTTGCCTATGGGTAACTCTTTCTCCTCACTGAAGCAGCAAAACAATCATGATGTTTTTATCTGTGGTGGAAAGAAATCAAATTAAGGATCTCTGGTTTCTAGTATCACTAAGAATGTTAGGCTTCCCATTTCAAAGGAATAGCAGACTACATTTTTCAAACATCCTTTCTCCATTTCCCAAAAATGTTACTTGGGCAATTCCAGTATTAAGACAATCACCACGTGGATACTTGCAGCAAATAACGGATAACAGGAGTTGTGTTTTCACCAATGCATAGGAGGTGTAAGAGGACAAAACTCTACCTGGGCAGCACTTTCAGAGAAAATAACAGGCTTATTATCACACTCAAACTACCAACGTATTTATTGTCAGCTGAACTTGAAAGCAGAGCCAGCTTCCACTCCCACACACCCGTGTACAGCTGTAGTCAATTCACTTTAGATTCCTCTTCCTTAATGACTCCAGTGCCAACTCCCTCCTTCTCACCTCCAGTTTAGACCTCTACAGGTCCAAGTTCAATGCTGTTTCCTCCATCTCGCATCCCTTTCGGTATATCAAGTGAAATCTTACCTAAGTTCCTTTAAGATTTTTTTTTTTGCGGTACGCGGGCCTCTCACTGCTGTGGCCTCTCCCGTTGCGGAGCACAGGCTCTGGACGGGCAGGCTCAGCGGCCATGGCTCACGGGCCCACCGCTCCGCGGCATGTGGGATCTTCCCAGACCGGGGCACGAACCTGTGTCCCCTGCATCGGCAGGCAGACTCTCAACCACTGCACTTTAAGATGTATTTTAAAATTCTCTTGCCCTGCTGCACCACTCATGTACCACACACTCTACTCCCTACCACCCACCCCCTCACACAGGCAGTAGATATCTCTCTGCTTTCTTTGGCTAATGACTTTTTTGGAGCATTCAGCACAGTACATTCTGACTTCACTTCTATTAAATCATTTACCTGTCACTGGCAAGACTTCTTCACTTCCTGTTCCTGTACTAGTGGCTTTATTTCTCTCATAGGCTTACCACCATGTTACCATTCCCTTCAACCTGGATTGTAATTTCCATCATTCTTTTAATAAATATTTATTAAAAGAACACTAGCTGCAAAATGTTATGTGATTATTGACTCCCTTGGAAGAGACAACTGATGAGGTGCTTTGCAGAGGGGAGGGTCTGTTAAATACTCAAGTATCATTCAAGATGGAAGGATTATTTAGGTATTTTCTTCAGCCCTCTCAATTAGTTACAGAGTAGATTGTTGATAGTTCCTTATTGCTTTGGATGACTTGGCTATGGGGAGAAAACTTAGGAGAGTTGTTTTAATGGAAGAATAGAATTTGAGGAATGTGATGGCCAAATTCTGAGTGCCTGGGGTCACAGAAAGCATATGGCATTAGGAGAAGCACCAGATAATGGATTATGTGGAAAAGGGTAGGGAAGTGGCTAACATATGCCTGCCAAATGAGTTGGGAAGGGAGGGGATTGGGCAGCAAATAAGGTTCTGCATATAAATCTATACTTATTCACATTTTGATTAGAATTAACTCTGGTCCTAGGGAGGTTATTTAAGAGGAGAGAGACATTATCAATGATTAATACTAGAGAGTGTAGCATCATAGACACATATAAAGACTACTTCCTAATTTGAGTTTGTAGGGTGGGGATAAGGAATCTACACTTTTAATAAGCATCCCAAGTGACTTTGTTGTATGTGGTCACAGGGCCATCCTTTGGGAAACAATGGTAGAGACTACAAGGTTTCACTTTCAAAATATGGCTAAGATGCCAGCATCTCCTAGTTAATTTACAGCCTGGCCTGTTCATGAATCTGTTGTACGAATAGGAGGAAAATATCTAGATGGCTTCACACACAGATTGCTCGCTTTTCTTGTAGCCAGCAGAGGTCCAATTTAAGAGAGAGGAAAGAATCTATAGTTTTGACATATTCAAATCTTGAGGCCCACATCTCCATTTAGTACTACGTGATTTCAGCTGAACAGGATGTAGTTTTCCTTTCACATTGTTTAGGTTGCTTAAAGTCTAACATCATGCGTAGTTTTCACTTGTAAAGGCTCTATAGATGTCCCAATGATAATTCATAAAATTCACAGAAGCCAAACATGCAAGTATAAACACAAACCCTTTAGCTTTTCAACTTTCAAACTGTATCCAAAGAGCATAATTTTGTCTCCATACAGTAATTTTCTCATGAAAGATGGCGAGTAAATGTTTCCCATAGACAATTTATTTTAGTGTTATTGATTTTTTTTCCTCCTAAAAAGCTTTATTGAACAACAGCCATTAAGGCTTATAGAGCTTTGCAACATCTGCTTATGATTGCAGACAATTGCTCTATTCCTTATTCTTGAGACTGCTTATAATACCACAGAGAACACCTTCATTAGCTGCCTACTATTCCCCTTTCAGATGGCACCTGGGGAAAGGCATACAAAAGAGATAAATATCTGAAGGCAAAGCAGTGGCCATTGTCCATAAATTATTTACGTCATTTACCCACAGCGTCTGCTCTATGGCGTTGTGTTAGAATATTTTGCTTCTGTATTCATTACTTGGAATAACTGTGCTCAGTGTGTTTAGTGAATTAAATACATCCATTTTAAATTAGAGGCATACTAGCACATAGCCTTCCACTTAAACAGTTTTACATAAATAAAACTCACCAATAGTTATTAGTAAATTTTGTTAGCAGAAAGAAACAAAAATTGACTCTGGTCAATTGAAGCTGAAGGATTTTATCAAAAAGATTGGATTAATTTAAGAAACTCCTCAGAAGTCTAGCAAATGAAATGAAAACAAGCAGAAGCAAGGAAACATCAGGCCGGTGCCAGGACCACAGGAAATGTTATGTGAAGATATTTCTTCCTCCGCCACTGGAGATGAACCGGACACGGCTGCCGCTACCCAACCTGGGAAATGGGTGTGGCTTCCGCACAAATGAATGCGTCCCGCTGTCTCTGAATTTTGTGTGACTCCCTCAAATTTAAAATGCCAGGAGGATCTTGATCTCGTTAGCCAAGGCTAGATCTCATTCATGAGAGAAGCTTGAACCTGAATTAACTGGGCTTTCTGGAATTGTGGTAGGATTCAGGCGCTACCTCCTACCAAGACATATAGTGGAAACATAGGAAAGGAAGGCAGATGCCGGGCAGTCAAAAAAATCCACGTGTTGGGGCTTCCCTGGTGGCGCAGTGGTTGAGAGTCCACCTGCCGATGCAGGGGACACGGGTTCGTGCCCTGGTCCGGGAAGATCCCACATGCCGCGGAGCGGCTGGGCCCGTGAGCCATGGCCGCTGCGCCTGCGCGTCCGGAGCCTGTGCTCCGCAACGGGAGAGGCCACAACAGTGAGAGGCCCGCGTACCGAGAAAAAAAAAAAAAAAAAAAAAAACACCTTTAGACTCAAAATGGCTAACTTTTAACATGCTCCTTTTAACATCTGAAGGAGCAAAGTTAACTATCATATCACAATATTAGTCACTTCAAGGAGAGTAGACTGGTAGAGATTCTTCAGAGAATCAAATATCAAGGCCTGGAAAGATAAAGTGTATAAACATACAAATATGGAATTGAATAACATTAAATAAATAGGAAGTTTTGCATCATTCTTTCATCCCATCTGTCAATAAACATTCATTTAGTGTTTTCTATAAACTAGGTGCTCCGTTAGGTATCAGGAGTTCAGAGGTGAATTTAACCTTGTTCTTGTCTTCAATTAACCTATTATAATACAAGACATATGTGCAAACAGACAATGCAATAGTGCAGCTTTGGTGCTTATGAAATTATGTATACAGCACAGTGGAGGTACAATATGTGAGAAATCAAATCTACATAAGCAGAAGGAAACACCTCAGGTTAAAAAATAAATAAGTGAACAAAGTCTTAGAAAATGAAGACGTGTTCTCTTGGGAAAGTACCAGAATGGATTCCCAGGTGTGAGAAAAGATAGGGAAGTCGTGCATGTGATTTGGGTGAATGTTTGTATGTTGGTGGAGATGGGATGTGAAAGTAGGGAGAGGTGGAATCATGAAATAAGACTGGAGAAGCAGACAGAGTAAGAATTTGGAGAGCCTGTCCTAAATAGGGAATATGAGTTTATCACATAGGCAACTGAGAATCATTAAAAGTTTTTAATCAGGGAAATATTATACTTTACTTTTGTGCTTTATGTTTTATGGGATAGTATATGAAGGCTGTTGTGGTGTGAAGAATGAATTAGAGAAGACAAGAGGAGACAGGAATATCTGATAGTTTTGGTAATATCCCAGGGAAGAGAAAAGAGAGCTGCAACTAGTAAAATTGAAGTGTTAATGGAAAATGGGAGAAGAAATGAATTTGAGAAATGAAAGAGAAAAAAGAATTGTCAGGGCTGCACATAGGGAGTGAATGGAGGAGCATCTGGGCTAACAGCCAGACTTTGGTGGAGGTATGCAGTGCCAGTGGCAGAAGAGTAAAAGATTTGGTGGAAAAAGAAAAGATGTCCAGCAAATTGGAAATATATGGGTTTGGAATGCAAAGGAGATATTTTAGTTAGGAGTACCACTATTAATCACCAGGATAGAGCATATGAGATCACGCTGGGAGAATATGGACAACAGAGAGAGAGGAAGACAAAATACAGAGTATGGGAGCACGCCAACATCTGAGGAATTGATGGAAAAAAAGGAGCCTGCAGTGGGAACAAAATATGAATGATCAGAGAAGTTAGACGAAACTGCGGACAGTTGTAACACAGAATGGTTGGATTGAGAGATATTGAAAAAAAATGGCATGATCAATACCCTATTAAACAAATTATTTTCTTTGTCTGTAAGGCCCTCAGTAGAAGGGACAGTGATTTTTTTTTTAACCCCAAAAGACCCAACATCTAATAAAATATCTGGCACATGGTAAGTACTCAGAAGTGTACTTTGGATTGAAGTATAAAACATGGTTGCTGCCAGAGAAGGAGCTGGGGATACCATTCAAAATTTTCCCCTAAGGGAAGTCTACACATGAGTGAGTTAACAGGAATACCCTGCACTGAAACAGTCATGGTGGTGTCCTGACATCTGTATTTCTACCTTCCAATAAATGGGAGAACTACTGTCAGCTGAGTGTAATTGGGAAGTTATTCATCTGGCCTAGAGGAGTATCTCTTACCTATCAACTAGAAAAGAAAATACAGTTACAAAAAACAGAAAGGTGGAACAAAGAAGAAACTGGTCAAAGACTTCAAAGAATTCAGATCAACCTTGGTTCCAGTGAGATACAAGGAGAGCACTCCTTCCCAGAGCAATAGTAATCAGTGGCAGGCATTTGCAGAGCATCTTACAGGGACCTGAAGCTTCCTTAGTATTGTGGTTGATGAAGGTGTAAAAGTGAACTGGGAATATTTGTTCATGTATCAGTTAAGAATACCTGGCAAGGGCCCTGATAAAATTACTGAGCATCTCAGGATAGATTAATGTGGGTCAAATGCAGCATGGAACTCTCAGAGAGCATCTGTATAATTATATAAGAAGAGAAGATGCTTCTTTAATAAGGAAGCAAACAAGTATGAGAAACTTACTGTGGAAAAGATATCATTTATAATAGCTATTTATGCTTGTGCTAAATGAATAGCAGAATGTGAAGTCTCTTCATTCCATAACACAGCTTCAGCTTGTTCAAATCTTTTGGTTGTGAATCCCTTCTGGTATACAGATTGATATAGACAGACAGACATGATATAGAGATAGAGATAGTTACAGATTCAGATACACCTATTTATATAGAGAGATATAGATATATAGATATGAATATAAATATATTCATATGCATGTGAATATAGATACAGATATAGAAAGGTTATAGATATGGTTATGAATATGAAGATAGAGATAGCTATTTGGATTGGGTAGGTACCTCCTGATTATTGCAGGATAGATTCAGGTGCCCAGGGCAATTAAAAACAGGTAGACAGTGCTGCCAAAAAGTTTGTTTCACATTATTAATATTTAAAAATAAAATGCAATGATTTTTGATGTTTACTTTGAAATATTAAGGCAGGGAAAAGAGGTGGCGCATAGGTCAAACAAGACTAGCTAGGAGTTGGTCCTTTTTGGAGCCAGGCAATTGGATATTTAGATGCTTATTTTACTAAATTGTCTACTTTTGCACATGTTGAAATATTTTTCCACAATTTAAAGTTTTTAAACAGTGAAGGTTCATACCTCAGAGTTCTATATGTTAAAATAGCATTTAATTAAATACTAAACTGCATGGTAGAGAGTATTAAGTCAGAGAAGGTTCCAGGGGAGTGTCAAAGGGGAGTGGGACTGGAGGCAGAATGTGGAAGGGTGGTTACAGTTCGGAAAGGCAGAGGAGTTGGGAGGCACTTTCAACAAGGGAAAATCATGGGGAAAGGAAAGAGGGATATGCCATTGAACAATAAAAATGCCAGTTTATGAGTAATGGATGAATGATACAAATATTGAATTAGGGAGATAATTCTGATTGTGAAAAATCCTTGAGTGCTAAAAGATTCAATTTCATATCTGCATAGTAAGAAAAAGGAACTCACACTTTTTGAAAGAGGAATAATATGAAGAAATTTATTTTAAAGAAGATTAAACTGGCATACGACAATGAAAAGTGACTAGACTAGTAGCAGGAAGTCCTGCTATAAAGCCTTTCAGTAATTTCAGAGGTGATGTGATGAAGACCTACGTGAAAGGAACAGATGGATAAGAGAGAGCACTTGAAGGAAGAATTAAATGATGCAGACTGTCCAGGGGTGAGGCAAAGGGATGCTCATAGTACCAAACTTTAAAGAACTTTAAAGATAAGTAAATCAAATTTTTATTTATAGTAAGATAATCTTGGCAAGAACTGGGAGTTGGCTTAAGGTTTTAAAAGATGACATGTTCAGATACCTTAAAAGATATACATCCATTTAATTTTCCCAAACATGTTTTAGAAAGCCTGATTTTCCTTCTTGTTCCATTTTCCTCCAAATAGAGAGTAACAACTATAACCAGTATTCTGAATGCATTCTATACGTAGGCAGGTATTCTGAATAATACAGAAGTAAGAATGCAAGGACAGGGCCACTCTATTAAAAGTTATACTTTTCCTGTATAGACAGGAAAAAAATTTTAATGTATAACACACCCACACAATATTCATGAAAGTCAGTATTCATGAAAACCCATTCTCTACTCATTATATAAGAAGGTAAAGGATATCTCAATTGTCACTTAATGCAGCTGTGCATCTGAGCTTATTAAGACTGGGCATAAAAACCAGTATTAAAATACCCAAGTGAATTTAGTTCAGTATTTATGGAACTGAGTATATTTTATTCTAATAAGGAGCAGCTTAATGCAATTGAGAGTCTCAACAAACACAATCCTATGCAGAGGATAAAGTGTAAGAGTGACAAGATGACAACACATTATGACAGCTACTGTGCCACCTGACCTGGAACATTTATGCATTTTCTAAAAGTGCATAAAAGCAAATTTTATCATTGCTTCCAGCACATCAACCTTATGTTTTTAGTTTTTATCACCTATAATCCCACGGGCTCTGGTAAAATATCAAACTGAAGTTCATTAGTTAACATTTTAAAAGGGCACGATTTTAAGATTTTCCCCCAGGTGCCCTGATTTCAGCAATTTTGCATCCTAGGCCAAGTAGCGGACAAATCACTAGCCCTGAAAACAGCCAACAGCACTATCATTAACAACAATAAAATCCACCCGCAAACTGAACCAGTGCCAACCAACCACTCTGAAATGCTGACAGCATCATGGGGCTTTCCAACGGTGGGGACATGGAAAGCAGCTGCGATTCTCCTCACTAAATGCAGATGGTGAGAGAGGTTAGACTGTTTTCGTTGGTGCTCAGGAGGATGGATACTGATGGGAAAGCCACTCAGAACTTCCACAGATGAACCCAGTGATGCAGCAGTTAGTTCCAGATATTGGCTACAAACTGATCTTTTCATCTCCTGCCTGCTTCTCTTCCTCCATTTTATTTCTCAGATCACTGCATTACCATCTACCCAATGGCCCAAGCTAGAAACCTCCAAATTGGCTTTTTTGTACATTCCCCGACCACCAAAGTCAAGAAATCTCAATTCCACCTCCTCCTTCCTGGCCCCACTGCCACACTTCAGGTCCTTTTATTTCCCTCTAGACTATTACTAGAGGTCTTAACTGTGTTTGTGTTTGGCCATAATTAATTGCTAATATAGTAGTCTATCTTTGATCAATGATAAGATGACACATTAGAGACCTGTTGCCAGAAGATCCAGAAACTATTAATTTAGAAACTAGAAGTAAAATTACCAATCATTTCCATGTGGTGCTTAAACACACATTCAATATTCAAAGGGATGACAGATAAATTCTTCACTTAGACATTGCAAATATTCTACGAAATGCTACTTCTTTTTTTTCAGGAAAAAGGATACTGAGATCCTTAAATATTAATAGCTAAAGTAGGATTTAAAAGTCCTATCCTCCTGTTGTTTAGAGGTTGGTCAAGATTGTGTTTCCCAGATTTTCCTCCCTGCAAGCACCTGCATATGTTGCAAATCTGAGTTCTTAAGAGATTCTTTCTTTTGAACATTAATATATTATATTTGATTTTAAATTTCAAGGTTGATACAGGCAGTGGGCTATTTCCTTTTCTACCATTGAACTCAATGTTTTGAGGAATTTAGTCAGGTCTAGTCTATGAGCAACAGCTCTGAAGGGGGCTATAGTGATTACACTGTCACTCTCCACCAAGGCCACTGTTAGCAGCCTTGTCAGGGGGCCAGGCCCATTGCTACGTGCCAAACAGTCACCTTGGAGACACAGCAAGAGCAGCTTCATCTGGTGCCCTTTTCTTTAGTTCCTCACTTTGAAAACCACTTACACTTGAATGTATTATTTAATGTGGTGGAAAATGCATTGCTCTTGCAGACCTTTAGTGCTCAAACAGGTTTAAAAAGCTTTGGAGACCTTTCTAAATCTAAAATAACCCTGCCCTTGAAAGAACAATGCATGATGTTCATATCAGGATTATTGGCAGTGGGTCTGGAGGAGTAAAAACAATTAAATGAACAGTTTTATGAACTTTGGTACTATAATGCCCCCACCCCCCTGCTCACTGAAGAAGCTTAAAAGGGCTTCATATGTCATAAACCAATTATCCTCCCATCATGCTTGAAAGAAGTACAAAATTGCTATAGTCATAGCCTCAAAAGTAGTGTTAAATCTTAGACACACAATAACTGTGGCAAAGAGAAGTGAAATTAACTTCATCCAGCTTAAAGAACAAAGACAAAAATAGGGTTGAGCAGATGTCCAATTTCCTGACAAATGGAATAAACTCACCTTGCTGATTGAATCAGAGATTGCCAATTCAGTTAGGTCATTTAAACAAGACCTAAAGAGTTTACATATAGTTTTTTACCATACCTTTTGAGATACAGACTTGAAGCACAAGTGGGAAGAAAGAAAGGTATTTGGAGTCTCTGTACTATGCCAGCTTAACTAAGCTTGAAATGTGTTTCCTAGAATTCTCTTCTCTTTACGATTCTGGGTGGGGGCTCACGGCAAGGGAAATTCGTGGAAGGAGTGGACTCTAGAAGTGAATCAGGAGTCTTGTTTTGCTTGGCAGGTCAGATGCGAGTTCAGCTCACTATGTTGTTGTGCATATGGGGTTCGCCATGTTGGCTTCTGTCTTATCTCCTCCTTGGGTTTCTCCAACACCTGAGCCAGGTGCATTTTTAGGATACTGAAAGAGAGTGTCAGCCTCTCCTATAAGTCACCTGCCTCATCTAAATTATAGGATTATTGGTGGTGACAGATTAACTCAATTTTCAGCTTATCATTTGGTTCCCGCTTATCCTCCTGTATTACAATTTGTCCTTGTTCTTGTTCACTTCACACCCATCTCTCCTTTCCAACTCCCTGCTCACTTCAGGTCCAGCACCAGATGCAAAACCAAAAGCCATACATAAATTGTTTAACCAACTCCCACACTTGCACTATGTCAAGCCCCTCTAATTAATCCCTTATTCTATCTCATTTCTGATGGTTTTGCTGCTCTGACCAAATCCTGAATGACAGAAGGTATGCCAGGACCTGTATATAGGTGCACTGCTATACATTGTCCAATTAAAACCTCACAAAGCTTCATTGTTAATTAAATTGGAAAAAAAAAGATAAAAGTACTAAAGCCACACAAGTTCCTGTGGCACCAAATTCAAGCTTTGTACTATTTTCTCTGTGTAGCATAACCTGATAAAGGCTCCTTCTCCCCAACCAAAGCACATTAAACAACAACTTTAGAGGACTGTTGGTGACAGGGGTTAACTAGATCTCAGGGATTGAAGGAGCAGGAAGAACATTCAGGAAGACAAATTCAGGAATGAGCTTTTCTGCCTGAGGGTCTGGGCTTTTTGGATGAGTCAAAGAACGCTTCTCAGTGAAGTTTGATCTAAGTCCATGTCTGATCTCGAAATTTAGATACAAGGAGCAAGATGAAGATCCAGTTAGTCATGAGGACTCAAGCTTAGACCCAGATTAGAGGCAAATCACAATGGCTCGATGTTGAACCAGAAAGAATTTTCTTGATATTCTGTCACTCTAGCCAGAATTCAGGGCTGGTCTCATCAGTGCTATACACTGAGGTCAAGTGACTCTTGCAGCTAGAAAGAGGTGAAGAACCAGAAGGGGTGACAAGCTGTGAGGCTTGAAAAACAAACTGTATGTGAATAGGTGTATAAAATATACATAAATACTAAAACTCAAAAATGGGTAATTATTAAGTGACCTACCTGTGATTACATATATATATATATAATTCCATACGTGAAATATTTGTATATATATGAGGTACATAACAAAGCAACATCTTATATACTCTATACATGTAAATAAGGTATCCCGTTTTCATGACCATTATATTTAGTAGAGTTGAGAGATAAATACATCTATGACCCTGTTCAATAATTAACTGAAGTTCCTGAATTCAAAGAGCTATCAGTTTTTCCTACACTACTTACACTGGGGTAAAATAATTTTACAGATATTATTTAACCAAGTATTACTTTTCTCATCTGTAGTTATAGAGATCCGTTATCCCATATTAAGTTGTGTTTTTCTAGTTTCTTAAATCTTCTTTCTTTTGCCACAAACATGTAGATAAACAATTTTATTGATTAAATTTAACTTTGGGGTCCTAACACTTCTGGAATTCATAAAATACGATTTAAAAGTTAATGAGTTGGACTAGAGGCAGACAGCAGAAGCAAGAAGAACTACAATCCTGCAGCCTGTGGAACAAAAACCACATTCACAGAAAGACAGACAAGACGAAAAGGCAGAGGACTATGTACTAGATGAAGGAACAAGATAAAACCCCAGAAAAACAACTAAATGAAGTGGAGATAGACAACCTTCCAGAAAAAGAATTCAGAATAATGATAGTGAAGATGATCCAGGACCTCGGAAAAAGAATAGAGGCAAAGATCGAGAAGATGCAAGAAAAGATTAACAAATACCTAGAAGAATTAAAGAACAAAAAACAGAGATGAACAACACAATAACTGAAATGAAAACTACACTAGAAGGAATCAATAGCAGAATAACTGAGGCAGAAGAACGGATAAGTGACCTGGAAGACAGAATGGTGTAATTCACTGCCACAGAACATGATAAAGAAAAAAGAAAGATAAGAAATGAAGACAGCATAAGAGACCTCTGGGACAACATTAAATGCAACAACATTCGTATTATAGGGGTCCCAGAAGGAGAAGAGAGAGAGAAAGAACCCGAGAAAATATTTGAAGAGATTACAGTCAAAAACTTCCCTATCATGGAAAAGGAAATAGCCACCTAAGTCCAGGAAGCACAGAGAGTCCCATACAGGATAAACCCAAGGAGAAACACGGCAAGACACATAGTAACCAAATTGGTAAAAATTAAAGACAGAAAAATTATTGTAAGCAGAAAGGGAAAAATGACAAATAACATACAGGGGAACATCCATAAGGTTAACAGCTGATTTCTCAGCAGAAACTCTACAACCCAGAAGAGACTGGCATGATATACTTAAAGTGATGAAAAGGAAGAACCTACAACCAAGATTACTCTACCAGGCAAGGATCTCATTCAGATTCAATGGAGAAATCAAAAGCTTTACAAACAAGCAAAAGCTAAGAGAATTCATCACCACAAAACCAGCTCTACAACAAATTCTAAAGGAACTTCTCTAAGTGGGAAACACAAGAGAAGAAAACAACAAACCCAAAATAATTAAGAAAATGGTAATAGGAACATACATATCGATAATTACCTTAGACGTGAATGGATTAAATGCTCCAACCAAAAGACACAGGCTTGCTGAATGGATACAAAAACAAGACCCATATATATGTTGTGTACAAGAGACCCACTTCAGACCTAGGGACACATACAGACTGAAAATGAGAGGATAGAAAAAGATAATCCATGCAAATGGAAATCAAAAGAAAGCTGGAGTAGCAACACTCATATCACATAAAATAGACTTTAAAATAAAGAATGTTATAAGAGACAAGGAAGGACACTACATAATGATCAAGGGGTCAATCTAAGAACAAGATATAACAATTATAAATATATATGCACCCAACATAGGAGCATCTCAATACATAAGGCAACTGCTAACAGCTATAAAAGAGGAAATCGATATTAACACAATAATAGTGTGGGACATAAATACCTCACTTACACCAATGGACAGATCATCCAAACAGAAAATTAATAAGGAGACATAAGCTTTAAATGACACAATAGACCAGATAGATTTAATTGATATTTATAGGACATTCCATCCCAAAACAGCAGATTATACTTTTTTCTCAAGTGTGCACGGATAGATCACATCTTGGGTCACAAATCAAGCCTCAGTAAATTTAAGAAAACTGAAATCATAACAAGCATCTTTTCTGGCCACAACACTATGAGATTACAAATCAATTATGGAAAAAAATGTAAAAAACACAAACACATGGAGGCTAAACAATACGTTACTAAATAACCAAGAGATCACTGAGGAAATCAAAGAGGAAATAACAAAATACCTTGAGACAAATGACAATGAAAACACGACGATCCAAAACCTATGGGATGCGGCAAAAGCAGTTCTAAGAGGGAAGTTTATAGCTATAAAATCCTACCTCAAGAAACAACAAACATCTCAAATAAAAAATCTAACCTTAAAAAAAAAAAAATCTAACCTTACACCTAAAAGAACTAGAGGAAGAGCAGACAAAACCCAAAGATAGCAGAAGGAAGGAAATCATAATGATCAGAGCAGAAATAAATGATATAGAAACAAAGAAAACAATAGCAAAGATCAATAAAACTAAAAGCTGGTTCTTTGAGATCAACAAAATTGATAAACCATTAGCCAGACTCATGAAGAAAAAGAGTGACAGGACTCAAATCAATAAAATTAGAAATGAAAAAGGAGAAGTTATAACAGACACCACAGAAATACAAAGCATCCTAAGAGACTATTACAGGCAACTCTATGCCAATAAAATGGACAACCTGGAAGAAATGGACAAATTCTTAGAAAGGTATAACCTTCCAAGACCGAACCAGGAAGAAATAGAAAATGTGAACAGACCAATCACAAGTAATAAAATTGAAACTGTGATTAAAAACCTTTCAACAAACAAAAGTCCAGGGCCAGATGGATTCACAGGTGAATTCTATCAAACCTTTAGAGAAGAGCTAACACCTGTTCTTCTCAAACTCTTCCAAAAAATTGCAGAGAAAGAAACACTGCTAATATCATTCTATGAGGCCACCATCACCCTGATACCAAAACCAGACAAAGATACTCCAAAGAAAGAAAATTACAGAAAATATCACTGATGAATATAGAAGCAAAAATCCTCAGGAAAATACTAGCAAACAGAATCCAACAACACATTAAAAGGATCATACACCACAATCAAGTGGGATTTATCCCAGGGATACAAGGATTCTTCAATATATGCAAATCAATCAATGTGATACACCATATTAACAAATTGAAGGAGAAAAACCATATGATCATCTCAATAGATGCAGAAAAAGCTTTTGACAAAAGTCAACATCCATTTATGATACAAACTCTCCAGAAAGTGGGCATAGAGGCAACCTACCTCAACATAATAAAGGCGATATACGATAAACCCACAGCAAACGTCATTCTCAATGGTGAAAAACTGAAAGCATTTCCTGTAAGATCAGGAACAAGACAAGGATGTCCACTCTCACTACTATTATTCAACATAGTTTTAGAAGTCCTAGCAGCGGCAATCAGAGAAGAAAATAAAATAATACAAATTGGAAGAGAAGAAGTAAAACTGTCACTGTTTGCAGATGACATGATACTATATATAGAGTATACTAAAGATGCCACCAGAAAATGACTAGAGCTAATCAATGAATTTGGTAAAGTTGCAGGATACAAAATTAATGCACAGAAATCTCTTGCATTCCTATACACTAGTGATGAAAAATCTTAAAGAGAAATTAAGGAAACACTCCCATTTACCATTGCAACAAAAAGAATAAAATACCTAGGGATAAACTTACCTAGGGAGACAAAAGACCTGTATGCAGAAAACTATAAGACACTAATGAAAGAAATTAAAGATGAAACAGATGGAGAGATACATCATGTTCTTGGATAGGAAGAATCAATATTGTGAAAATGACTATACTACCCAAAGCAATCTACAGATTCAATGTAATCCCTATCAAATTACCAATGGCATTTTTTACGGAACTAGAACAAAAAATCTTAAAATTTTTAGGAGGCACAAAAGACCCTGAATAGCCAAAGCGGTCTTGAGGGAAACAAACGGAGCTGGAGGAAACAGGCTTCCAGTCTTCAGACTATACTACAAAGCTACAGTAATCAAGACAATATGCTACTTGCACAAAAACAGAAATATAGATAAATGGAACAGGATAGAAAGCCTAGGGATAAACCCACACACCTATGGTCAACTAATCTATGACAAAGGAGGCAAGAATATACAGTGGAGAAGAGACAGTCTCTTCAATAAGTGGTGCTGGGAAAACTGGACAGCTACATGTAAAAGAATGAAATTAGAACACTCCCTAACACCATAAACAAAAATAAACTCTAAATGGATTACAGACCTAAATGGAAGACCAGACACTATAAAACTTAGAGGAAAACCTAGGAACAACACTCTTTGACATAAATCACAGCAAGATCTTTTTTGATCCACCTCCTAGAGTAATGGACATAAAAACAAAAATAAACAATGGGACCTAATGAAACTTAAAAAGTTTTTGCACAGCAAAGGAAACTGCAAACAGGATAAGAAGCCAACCCTCAGAATGGGAGAAAATATTTGCAAACAAATCAACGGACAAAGGATTAATCTCCAAAATATACAAACTGCTCATGCAGCTCAATATTAAAAAAACAAACAACCCAATCCACAAATGGGCAGAAGACCTAAATAGACATTTCTCCAAAGAAGACATACAGATGGCCCAGAAGCACATGAAAAGCTGCTCAACATCACTGATTATTAGAGAAATGCAAATCAAAACTACAGTGAGGTATCACCTCACACCAGTTAGAATGGGCATCATCAGAAAATCTACAAACAACAAATGCTGGAGAAAAGGGAACCCTCTTGCCCTGTTGGTGGGAATGTAAATTGATACAACCACTATAGAGAACAGTATGGAGGTTCCTTAAAAAAACTAAAAATAGGGCTTCCCTGGTGGCACAGTGGTTGAGAGTCCACCTGCCGATGCAGGGGACACGGGTTCGTGCCCTGGTCCGGGAAGATCCCACATGCCGCGGAACAGCTGGGCCCGTGAGCCATGGCCGCTGAGCCTACGTGTCTGAAGCCCGTGCTCCACAATGGGAGAGGCCACAACAGTGAGAGGCCAGCGTACCACAAAAAAAAAAAAAAAAAAACTAAAAATAGAATTACCATATGACCCAGCAATCTCACTACTGAGCATATACCCAGAGTAAACCATAATTCAAAAAGACACATGCACCTCAATGTTCAATACAGCACTATTTTCAAAAGACAGGACATGGAAGCAGCCTAAATGCCCATCAACATATGAATGGATAAAGAAGATATATAATGGAGTATTACTCAACCATAAAAAGGAATGAAATTGGGTCCTTTGTAAAAAACGTGAATGGATCTAGAGACTGTCATACAGAGTGATGTAAGTCAGAAAGAGAAAAACAAATATCGTATATTAATGCATATCTGTGGAACCTAGAAAAATGGTACAGACGAACCGGTTTGCAGGACAGAAATTGAGACACAGATGCAGCGAACAAACGTTTATACACCAGGGGGGAAAGTGGCAGTGGTGGGGGTTGGTGGTGTGATGAATTGGGAGATTAGGATTGACATATATACACTGATTTGTATAAAATGATAATTAATAAGAACTTGCTCTTTAAAAAAATAAATAAAATTCAAAAAAAAAAAAGTTAATGAGGTCACAGATGTGTATCCTGCCTCAACTCTACCCATTGGCCCCCCACCAACATACACACTTGTTTGAAAGAAGTACAAGAGGACTCTCACACAATTACCTGCTATTTATAGCCAGAATGGAGATTTTTGAAAAGCATGCAGCTTTCTGGCCTTTTGGATTATTAGATCCCATGCTTAACAATAACATTTTCTGTAAATATAGATATTCAATACTCAGCAAATAAAAACTCTCACTGTCAAGACATGATAAAGTTTGCAAGAGGAATCTACTTCAGCAGTACTGGCTTTGGCCCCATTTTGGTAATGATTCATTTTAATATCCTCTGTCTTACAGTGAATTATTATACTTAGTTTTATTTGCTCACTGTGTCCTAACCAGCAAGAAAGCTATTAACATGATATTTATGCATGTTCCTTTCTTTAGATATTCTATTTTCTGTTCCACTTCAGTGGAGGTAACAGCTTTAAAATGAATGTTAGATCATTATACTTTCATCTATGTGTAATTTTAATGCATTTAATCTGGACCAGGAAAACCTGTCTTCTAGTCCTGCTATGAGCAAAGAGAAATCTCTAGGTTTCTTAGGCCTGAAGCTTGGTGTGCAGCAGAGAATTGGGCTAAACTGAATTCTAAAAGAAACGTGGGGACAAATCACATCATGGCCAGTATTATCTATTACCCTTAGGCTGGCTGTTAGATCAAAGAGGACTACAGTTCTCACAGGGTGTTTCAGAAAGAAATGTTAATAGTAAAAGTTCTGATCCCATGAAGATCATTTATAGTGCCATTTGAAAGAGATGTGTGTGGGCAAGGAGGAAGAATGACAGGCTGCGCACACCAAAAAGTACTCACTTGACCTTAAGTACTTTCAATTATGTGGAAGTGCATAGGGGATGCTAATTTGAGATACTGGGAATCTTCTCAAGCCGAGTGGTACCAAGGCTAGTGTTCGAGAGGTCTGTCCTGGCACAGCAATAAGAGAATAAGAGGATGCTTTGACTCTACAGAATTCAAAAACAATAATAAAACCAACTAAAATAGGGTCTATATTTCATTAGCACCATTCGTTGTCAATTCTTAACATCAGTGATAAATATATCTCTCACAAACTATTTTGTTTACCTAAGTTCTAAACAAATCCTACAGTTACTATTGAGTTTTACACATATTTTCTATATGCATAGAATATATTTGTAATTTGTTTTTATTTGCATTTACAGTTTAAAACAGTGAAACAAAGTGTGACATGTGAGATATATTTTTTTTGTTAAGAGCAAGTTTTAGTTCATAGGTAAAACGTTTTACTGAATTTGAATAATTTCTTTAAATCAGTTTTTATCTTTCACTTTTAATTGTTAATTTTTGTTATAAAACTAAAGAAAGAATCTTAAAATAATTTTTTTTGATTATTATATTATTACCATAAATTTTTTGTTCTACAGAGGAATAAGGTATTAAAAAAAAAAGATCTGCTCCAGAGGTCAAATACTCTAAGCACACCACTGTCTAAAATAAACCAGGTTTTGAGACTACTGTTTGCACAGTATGTCAGGCACCCACACCAGAGAAATAAAACTGAACCAGCTTGGAAAGGGCCCTCAGAGGCATAGATGTGATCAGTTCTGCATATGCCATGAGTAATGGATCACTTTTAGTAGTTAGCCTGTTCCAAATGCTCAATAATTTGAGTTTTGTTTAGGGAAGATCCAAGATTTCTTAAAATGATAATCTTCATTCATTATACTTCAGCATAGGGAACAAACCAGAACTACACCACCCCTAGCAGCCCTGGCTAGCTTTCTTGATTGAAGGCAGTTTGCCCAGCTGCTTTGTGAAAACCATCCAGTGTGGTTCAAAGATATTCTGAATCCAGGAGGAAGAGGTGGAGAGGTGCCTGTTTGCCCAAACCCTTGTTTGAATGCTGATTGTGGGGTACCAAGGGATCCAAATGATTCATGCCATCTGTGATTTTCACCTCCATCCCTTTCACCATCGGTTCAGCTTGAGGTATTTCTCTTTTTTTCTGGCATCAGAATATGGACTTAATAAATACTAAGAACTAATCTTTGAAAAACAGCTATTTTCTTTTGCGAATAATGAATTATCAGCCTTGAATAAGGATAGAATCATGTTGGGCATGCCTGCTGCACAAAGGATATATAAATAGAGCAGATGCAGGATTCAGGAGTTTTTTTGTTTGTTTTTGTTGTCTTTTTATTTAATGATAGGGAATCAGCAAATAGAGCCACTTTTAGTTGCCTCATAGACAAGCATGGCTACTAGGATAATCCAAAGCATTTCATTTTATATTTTATAGGGGTGTGCAATATCCTATGGAAAAACAAAGTTAAAAAGGAAGTCATGATCATAGTTTAATAGAGCAAAACTTCTATTTATTTGCCCCTTCTTTCATCTTCTATGCTTTTAAAATCCATGCTTTTACACATGAATAGAGGAAGTAGAGAGATGATTAAAAGGCTTCTTCAGAAGGATCTTTCCTCATGTACAAAGGGTCTCAAGTATTGACAATGTTTATAGTAATTGCCATCCTTAACCCTCATTTTTTTTACTAATCAAATAAATCAATGGGAGGTAAAGAAGTACATCACCAATGGTGAAATAACATAGTCCTGGTGGATAATATGCCATGGGGATCATATTTACAGATATTAAAAGCACAGCAAGGAGAATGACACTTTCTATCCACAGTATAGCACATGTTTTAATAGTCGCTATTTTTAGAGTAACATTTCTCTCTTGGTGACAATGGAAAGAGTTTCACATATTAATCTGCCTTTGGACCAAATTTGGATAAATAATTCAACTGAAACTTTGTTCAGGTTTCAAACTTGTCATAGTTAATCATCACATGAGTGAATATTATGGGAGAAATTTTGAGGTTACTTAACAATTTTTTCCCTTAGAAATGCATTTCTCTCATTTCTCCCCATCTCTTGACATTACACCAACTCAATAGAAGATACATCCTACTAAATTACTATAATTCTTTATAAAATGCTAGTGTCCAATTAATAGTAGTGGCATTTCCAGTCCAAAAGGACAAATGCAGAGTTCACAGTTTACAATCCATTGCTTTCCTCTGAGCAAGCTGAAATGATCCTTCTCTTTGCTTCTCCTTTTCTCTCTATTTTTACTGCCTCTCCTTGTCTTTGACCTCAGATACCTTCTGCCTACTTCTTCTTATATACACATAAAATATGGTGCTTACTTTCAAGGCCTTCTGGTACTTCATAGCCGCCTCCACGGCCTTAACTCTATTTTCTCCTTCTTGAAGACTAGTTATTTCAAGGTAGTATATCCTGAACTATTAATAACTTGCCTAGATTAGATGAAAAAATCACTAATATAACTAATATCCAAAGATACTTCATCTCTACTGAAGCAGAGAAAACAAACCTGTTAAAACAGCATCTAGTACTCAAAATAGAAAGTTTCTTTAAAGTAAGAAGCCCAGATTATTCTTGCCAGCTTATGTACAATTTGTTGAATATTTATGAATATCCTTGAAGAGGATATAATAATTAATCTTAATTAGAGAGGTTGTGAAAGTCTCCAAAGTTAGACTTCCAGGTCAAATTGTGACTCTGTTGTGTTATTAGGTAGGTACCATGGACAAATGACAACATCTCTATGCCTCAGTTTTCTCACATGTAAAAGTAGAATAAGGTTTTCTTAAGTATTAAATGAGTTAATACTTGTAAAGCTCTTAGAATAGCACTAGACATACATACAAATACTGCTTTGATACAGTGTAATTATTACTCTCATAGAGACACTACGTAGATAGATAGCAAAGGAGAAGGGACTACTTCTTTCAGTGAAGATCATGAATGTTTTCACAGAAGAATGGACTTACAGCAGTTGAAAGGAGAGACCATCAGTGCTAATAAGATCACTTGTATTATAATATTCATATAAGAGATAAAGGGGGCCTGAATCAGAGCAACAGCCATGGGGTAAGTTAGGGACACCTTTGAGATGGTGAACAAAAAGCCTACACTATGTGGCAACTGACTAAATAGGTGAAGAGAGGGAACAAGGAGAACTAAAGGTAGCAAGATATTGGCCTCAGCCTCTAGTAGAAAGAGTATCTCTTAAAAGCACACAGACACAGAGCACTATGAGGTTTTGGACAGGGTAATGGGACACTGTGGAATTTGTGAACAGATAGCAGGACCATTGCTGTAGCCTGGAGTTTGAGGGCAAGAATACATGACTGATGGGAAAGTGCCAAGATCAAGTCAGGGATGAAGGCAGGACACCAAGCCCAGGAATCAGGTTTAAGGAATGAGAAAATTGAAACAGGGAGTGACCTAGTTTGGGAGCACGAACTAGGACATAAGGTCAGAGAAGACTCTTAGGTGACCTCCAGCTGTCTCCCAGGGTATTAGATCAGAGCTTCCCAAATCTCTCTTGCCAAATGCTATGATTTATCCTAGATACCAGAGAGTCATTATCATGCTGTAGGAGTTCAACTAAGGAAGAAAGAAGAATGAAGAGTCCAGAAAATAGGAGAAGTTTGCCTCCCTAAAATTCTGGAGAGGAATTTCTACATATTTTGATGATCCAAAATATGGGGTTTCCAAGTAAAAATAAAAATGGAGACCAAGAAACAAAATTACCAATTGCATCTTTTAAAACAACTACTTTGAAGTATGTAAAGGTTATCAATGAAGAAAGTATAAGAAAGCGGTCAGAAGATATTCAGATGTCTCTATACTGATGTACAGAGATTTAGTAAGTTGAATTTAGGTCTTTCAGGTTAAGAAGAAATATAGTAACGTATGTATATATCATCAAGATATAGCAACAAACATATAGCTGTGGAAAACTACAGCCTACTCAAAATAACCATAGTTTTTGCTTTGTTTGGTTTGATTTAGTTTTCACAAGATATATGAAAGATGTTCTCTGTTAAGAAGGCATATACCTCTGTGTAGTGTCAAGAATTTCTACGTAGAAATTAAGCCTTTGGCTAATTATAGGAAATTATAAGAAAGAGAGGATATGAAGAGGAGAAAGAGCTCCTGGGAGAACCAAAGACATACTTTACTTAATTAAGAGTCATTTCTAGGCTCAGGTCGGGACATGAGACTGTGGAAGTAGTCAACTGAGCAGACAGAATGTAAGGTATGACCTTACTTTTTGGCCTCAAGTAAGCCTGTAGGAATTGTGATGGTAAGCATATTGTGTTGTCTGTAAGACTGCATCTCCAGGTTTCCTAATGGCCCTGTTGCTCACTGAGGTATAAGGAATATTTAGCAACAGAGTGTTTTGGTTACAACCTGGCTTCCACAGCGTAAATATTGAGAATACAGATTCTAAATAAGACATATCAGTAACCCTAAACCACAAAAGTATGTATGCAATTTATCTGATGCAAAATTATAGTGGACAATGGTTTCAACCACAAATCAAGGATCAATGTAGGATGGGTACAGTGTGGTGAGGCCCACCCACTTGGTATTGATCATCTGAGCCACAGCTTCACACACAGATGATAATTACCACCAGTCATACCTGCAAAGATAGGACCACAACACTTCTCTTGTGCATGTCAACATGCAGTAAGACATTGTCACTTAGGATAATTCCATATTTGTATCTCTGTAATTCAGCCTTGAACTACTTGTAGGTAACTGATAATAATGGTAAAGTCACATTTTAAAATAGGGTCTGGTGGGCTTCCCTGGTGGCACAGTGGTTGAGAGTCCGCCTGCCGATGCAGGGGACACGGATTTGTGCCCTGGTCCGGGAAGATCCCACATGCCGTGGAGCGGCTGGGCCCGTGAGCCATGGCCGCTGAGCCTGCGCATCTGGAGCCTGTGCTCCGCAACGGGAGAGGCCACAACAGTGAGAGGCCTGCGTACCGCAAAAAAAAAAAAAAAAAAAAAAAAAAAAAAGGGTCTGGTTTGTTTTCTACTTATCAATGCTTTTAGCAGTGAATTGCAATCATATTAGTTATTTGAAAATAAAATAATATCATTTTTAAAAATTCTGTAATTCTAACAGAAATTTTCTCAAATGAGTCACATTACTGAAGTGTGTATATGTGTCTGTTTGTAACACTCTTAAATTTTTTGGAATAAATTAATCACAGACAAAACATAGCTGAAACAATTTAAAGCCTTTAAGCAAACTACATGAACTTCCTACCAAAATAAACAAATAACACAAATTGTGCTTTTTTAGAAAAAACTCTAGAGCATATTTCTCTAATGTTCTAGAAAGTGTGTTCACCCAGATTCCAACTGTCTCCTGCACATAATGAAACAGAGATCCTTTATTTCTGTCTCCCACTGCACCAACATTGCCTACACAGAATAAAGGACCAACGAACATTTATTGGTTGATAAATGAAAAATAACTGTGGAAACAGAACACTGCTAAATTATCATCCATATGTTATTGAAAATAAAGATTTAACAACCATCAAGCATACAAAAAACTTCACAAGATGGTCACAAGCCTCCATTGGTAAACAATATTCTTGCCTTTCCTCTAAATGGTGATAAGGCTATGAATCATAAAAACAACAACAACAAAAAAAAAACCCGAGAAACAAAAGCAAAACCTCTGTGGGTACATCCAGGTTCTCTTGTAAAATGCTTTCCTGGAAAGTCTTGAAAAAAACTGTCAGAATAATACAACCTCTCAACATGTTCACCTTTTCCCAACATACAGAAACAAATAAACCCATCTTAAAAAAGTTTCTCTCTCTTCTGTTATCAGCTTTAGCTACTTAACCTTATTCCTTTCCTTTCCTTAAGTACCAATTGTTTTTAAACAAATAGGATAAATTTATTCGCTTCTGCTTTTTCACTACCTTCTTACCTCTTAAGCCCTCGAAGTCTGGGTTCTGCCATTAACTTCTCTACTGAATCTGCTACCTCAGCAGTTCTATTTTCCAAAACTATTGGCATTTTTTTGGTCTTCTTCCTAGGAAGGTTATAACTCTAGAAACAAAGTTTCCCTCTGCTCGTGGACTCTAAGCCATTGCTCCTTCTCTGTTGCTCTTCTTCCTCCATATTCTTTGCCAGCCTCTATCTTCTCGACCCCTACAATCACTTAACAATTAACAAATAATAATGCTTATTATTATATCAATCGTGATGACTAACACAAATTACTGACCACAAGCCAGGGACTGGTATTCAATCATGTTATCATCATAACAACCCAATGAGGCAGGTGCTATCGTCATGTGCATGATGAACCTGATGCAATGAGGTTAATTCACCTGTCCATGTTGACTCCATTAGTAATTAGCTAAGGAGGATTTGAACCCACAGAGTTTGACCCCATAAACATCTGTAAACCTGGTCTGGACTATCATTTCCAGCACCTTTCCTGACTCATCTAAGTCCTGTTCACTTCTCATCTGTACGTTTCTATTCGGGTAAGTGTATACTTATTTATTTGCCTCCATTTCTCATTGTCTCTAATTTGCTTTACACATTATAGTGAAATTCATTATCCTATGACATAATTTTAATCATGTCACTCTCTTGCTTTCACCTTCAATGGCTCACCATTTTTAAAATGAATTTAGAACACATTTTCCATTTAGTAAAGCACGTAATGCCCTCTTTATTCTAGCCTCCCTAAGCTTTATGTCTTCCTCTCCAATACATGCATGGTGTAGTCAAGCCATTCCCCCAAATTAATGTCATTATTTCCCACATCCATAACTGTGCTTATGTTATATATTTTATCTTTACCTCTCCCCCAATGCCACCCTTCAGTGCAATAGCCATTGGAATTCTCTTCTATTCTAATCCATCCATCCAATTCCAGGTTTCACTTACTTTCCCTTGAGATCCAAACCTTTATAGATACTTTATAGCACTTACCATATCATTCCTTAAACAATGGTTAGTTATTTCACCCACCACCCCAATAAAAGTGGGGAGTGTATCTTACTATTACAGCCCCAGCAGCATCAAACTTAATATTTCACAAATAACAGATTTTGAAGAAATATCTTTGTACAAACCCATTAAAGGAATCAGCTCTGTGCCTTTGTACACCGAGGAAAAAGATGGTTTTACCAAGTACTTTCCTAATTGAAGCATTCAGTCATTTCACATACTACTTTGGAATATTAAGTGTAAAGCAGCATTATAAACATTTTACTAGGAATTTGTGTTGGAAATTATCTCCCGAAATCCATTCTGCTATTTCTATTTAGCAAAAGTAACCCAGTATATTTGGCCAACCATATTGCCACCCTGCTAAAATTCAGCATATCCCAGTCATTCTTACACCTAAATAGGGTCTGTAAGTCAGTCTTGGCCAATGAGATGTAATCAGAAGTGTTGTATAGTATGTCTATGAAGTTTCCTTAAAAGTATGGGGCCCATGTCTTCTTCTCCCTTCTTTCCCCTACATCCACTGCTTGGAATGTAGATGAAATGGGCTCTAGTAGCCATCTTTGATAATGAGAATTAAAATCCCACCTTGGGAAGATGAATCTGAAAACTAAAAGGAACATGAGTTCCAGAAGGCTCTAGAATAACTATACTAGCCCTATTTTGGATAAGAGGAAACAAAATGCCTACAGGTGAAAAGACTTGCCTAAGATTACATCCTACTAAATGATAGAGCTAGGGCTAGAACCCAGTGAGACTTACCCCAGAGTGAACATTCTTAATCACTGAGCTATGCAGTTTCCTCAAGTTCTAGCTGCAATTTATTATACACTGTATATAATATTCTAATTGATAAGCTAGAATGATCATAAAAATGAATCCTTTCAGAATATTAGTATTTTTATTAAGATAGATTGGAGACATAGCTGGAGTCAGAGAAAGCATTCTTAAAGTAATATGAAGAAGAGAAAAAGGCGCTAAAATTTGGGCCCAGTTAAGCTGCTATAATACAGTCATACTCCTGGTTCAAATAATGATTTGCAATTCTTCAAGAAATTTGAATATTAAAGAAATGCTTTTAAAGAGCACAAAATATTGAGTTTTCACCTATTACCTCTATTTAGAAATAAGATGATAATGAACATTCCAAGATAAAACTTTATGTGTTGATTATTTGAAGATGATTATCTGTTAATGCATAGCTACAAAACACTCTATTGGTGTACACATTTAAAATTAACACAAAGAAAGACTTTCCATTTACCTTGGAGTTATTTGCAAAAGAGAAACAAGACAACCTGAGAGGGTTTGTTTTTATATTAATGAGACTTTCAAGTAAGATAAAATAATTGGCCCAGTGCAGATTACCATCACATTCTTAATAGTATTTTCATGTTCAACCTATATTTTCAACTATATTAGGCTTACTAGTAATCATCAAAACTCATCTCTACAAGAAATAGAATATAATTTCAAAGTCCTCTCATGTATTAGGTGTCATCATGTCTTACTCATAAATTACCTTTCAATCTAATAGCATTTAAACTGAGAAAAACTTGGAGCCTTTTAAACTCATTTTCTCAGGAAATAAACTTTATAGTAAAATGACCTTTCTTTGAAAAGGGAAGAAGTATCACATTTAAAATTTTTTCAAGGATATGACTGTGATAAAGCAGGAGGCTTTTATTCAGATGTAATAACTAAGGCTCACCTGTGTTCATTGTATCATATTGTATTTTATCATTGCATTGTATCAGTGCACTCTTTTTTGTGCACTTCTAACTATGGAAGCTGAAAATGCTCTTGTAAAACTTGTTGTCATGACAACAAAATCCCGCAAGAAATGATGCAAGTCTGCATGTGAAGGAAGTATCCATGGCATGATTTAGCAGAAAGATGCTTCAACCACCCACTACAATCCCATTTTTCAGCTTGTCTATTGTTTATTTGTATTTTTTAGCATTTGACAAAATTTCCATCTACACAGCTCTTTAATAAATATGCTAAAAGTAGCAGTTATTTTCAACTTTCTTCTACCAACCGTTATTTATAGTGAGTAAGAAAATGGGGTACTAAAATTTGTCAATCTTTATATGTTATTCAGAAATATTTTCCTTGGTCACTTATCCTTGATTTTGTTTGAAGAAGCTCCTTCAAACATCTTCTAATAGATTTCTCTATAACAGAAACATTTGATAACTCTGGACAAGGAGAATTTATAAGGAGGTATGAATTTATTGTTTAACAAAGGTGAGAATATAAAAAATGAAAAATAAAAAAATAATAAATTTAAGTAGAAAAGCATACTTTGTTTTTGCTTTAAAAAATATATAAAAACTTCAAAACCAGTGCCAAAAAGAAAACTTTCTGCTATTTTACTTTTTAAAAACCTTAGAATCTAGACTGTTAATTGGGAATAAATTTCTAATAAGTTTGAAAATGTAAAATATGGGTGATACCTTCCAATTTGAGGGAAAAAGTAAGAAAAATAATCTATGAAAAGCTTTGGTTTGTAGCCATCATATACTATGTGTCGTGTTACTTTCTACCATTTGTTCTGGCATTTGGGGTCTTTCTCATTGTAACTAACTCTAAAGCACCTCTCCAGTCCCTTCCTCCACTTGTATCAAGAGTTTAATACAAGAGTTTGATAACATAGACGTACCCTTTGTTCTTGCCAAGTTAAATTTCTCATTGCTCCCTGAAGAAGATCTTAACCACACAATGTGTTCTTTCATCTCTCATCAACTGTTTTAGCCAGTGCAGTAAAGCAAGAAAATGAATAAAGGGCGGGTTGATCAAAAAGGAAGAAGTAAAACTGTCCTCATTTGTGGATGCTGTAATAGTCTACATAGAAAATCCCAAGGACACTATAAAAACACTCCTATAACTAATGAGTAAGTTCAGCAAGGTCATAGAATACAAGATAAACATAAAAATAAATCATATTTCTATACAATGGCAGCAAGTTTGTGGAAACCAAATTAAGAATACAATATCACTTACAATCACACACACACAAAAATACTTATATGTAAATCCAATAAGGTTTTGTATCCTGAAATGATAATTAATGATATTCAAAAAAATCTCTAAATAAATGGATAGATATACTATAGTCATGGATTGGGAGACTCAAGATAGTGAAGACGCTAATTCTCCCCAAATTTATATACAGGTTTAATGCAATTTCTATTAAAACCTCAATGAAATTTTCTAAAGACATAGGATTATTCTATAATTTATATGGAATGAAAAGGAACTAGAATAGTTGAAAAAAATTTTGAACTAATTTCTTTTCAATAAAGTTGAAAAATGAGAATAAAATGGGAGGAATTACTCTATCCTATTTTAAGATTTATTCCATAGCTCCAGTAAGCAAGATCATGCAATATTGGCAGAGCAGTAGACACATAAATAGTGGAACACGTTAGTTAAGCCAGCTGATTTTTTACAAAGGTGCAAATAAAATTCAACAGAAGAATAATAAACTTTTCCACAAATAGTTCTAAAATAACTGAACATCTATATGCAAAAAAGGTGTGAATCTCACACCTTTTACAAAAACTAACTCTAAAATGAACCATAGATTTCAGCGTAAAACGCGAAAATCTAAAACTTTCGGAAGATAGCATAGAAGAAAACCTTCAGGACCCAGGAATTTGTGAAGAGTTCTTAGACATAATTCAAAAAGCATTAGTTATTAAAAACAATCTGCACATTGAACTTAATCACAATTAAATACCTTGGCTTTACCAAGAAACCCTGTTAAAAGGATGAAAAGACATGCTATAGACTAGGAGAAAATATTTGCAAACCACACATCCAAAAAAAGACTCACATTTAGAACACATAACTAATTTACAGAACTCAACATAAAAAAAAAATCAATTTAAAAAATGACAGATACATGAAAACACACTTTCCTGAAAAGGAAATACTGATGGCAAATAAGCACATGAAAAAATGCTGAACATCACTAGCTGTTAGGGAAATGTAAAGCCACCATAATTATACACCTATTAGGACAACTCAAGTGAAAAACAGCAATGGTACTGAAAGCTGGCAAGGATGTGGAGACACTGGATCTCTCACACATTGCTGGTAGGAATGTAAAATGGTACAGTCACTCCAAAAACACTTGGGCAGTTTCTTAAAATACTACACATACACTTACCACACAACACAGCAATTTGCACTCCTGGACATTTATCTCGGACAAATGAAACTAATGTTCTCAAGGAAGCCTATACACAATTGATCATAGCAACTTTGTTTGTACTAGGCTAAAAATGGAAACAATGAAAATGACCCTCAATGGTGAAACAAACTTCAATGCACTCATACTATGGAACACTCTGCAAAAATTAAAGGGAATAAGCTATTATTAATACACACAATGAATTGGGTGAATCGCTAGGGTATTATGCTGAATGAAAAATGTCAATCTCTAAGATCTCCTAATATGTGATTTTATTCACAAAACATTTGGAAATGACAAAATTATAAATACAGAGAACAAATTAGTAGTTGCTTGGGTGGGGGGTGGTATGAGATGGCAGGGGGGAGGTTGCGACGAACAGGCAGTAGCACAAGGGAGAACTTTGTGGTGGTAGAACAGTTCTGCGTTTTGACTGCAGTGGTGGTTACACCAAACTACCCATGAGAGAAAAAGACAGACCTATAAACACACATTGTGCTAATGCTGAATTCCTAGTTTTGATATTATACTATATTATATTTGATGTACACGGAGTATATTATACTATATTATATTTGGTTTGTAGCCATACTATCTTACAACTGCCTATGAATCTATAATTATTTCAGAATAAAAGTTTAATTAAAAATATCAGTGCTGGAATATATTGTTAACAATTTAATGTGCAGTTTGAATTGAAAAAAATGTCAACAGCTTTGTAGCCCTATTCCCAAAGGGTAGTACTAAATGATGACGAATTTCATTCACTAACAGACAATAAAGATGGGGGGGTGTCTTCTGCAATACTTGTGAACCTCTGGAATAACTCTTCTAAATTAGAAAATAAAATGGTACATCTTTATTTATACAAGCCACACATTTTCAATCTAATTTCTATCCAATAAAATAACATGGTTTCCATAAACTTCAAATCTTAACCCATAATAGACTCTGGAAAAAACTTAGGTGATATGGTAAACTAACACATGTATGCTCAGAAAATTTCATGTGACAGGTCTGTAACTCTGTATAGGTTATTCTAACAACTTCAGCTCCCTTGAGCTGGGGCAGGGCTCACTCTTTGAGCATTAGGTACACCACTCAGGAGCATCATTTCCTTCTGTCCATCTGTTTTTTTTTTTTTTTTTTTTGCTGTACACGGGCCTCTCACTGTTGTGGCCTCTCCCGTTGCGGAGCACAGGCTCCGGACACGCAGGCTCAGCGGCCATGGCTCACGGGCCCAGCCGCTCCACGGCATGTGGGATCTTCCCGGACCGGGGCACGAACCCGTGTCCCCTGCATCGGCAGGCGGACTCTCAACCACTGCGCCACCAGGGAACCCCCTTTTTTTTTTTTAAATACATTTGTTTATTTATTGGCTGTGTTGCCTCTTCTTTGCTGCGTGCGTGCTTCCTCTAGTGCAACGAGAGGGGTGTACTCTTTGTTGCGGTGCATGGGCTTCTCATTGCAGTGGCTTCTTGTTGCAGAGCACGGGATCTAGGTGCGCAGGCTCAGTAGTTGTGACTTGTGGGCTCTAGAGCACAGGCTCGTAGTTATGGCGCAAGGTCTTAGTTGCTCCGCGGCATGTGGGATCTTCCCGGACCAGGGCTCGAACCCTTGTCCCCTGCATTGGCAGGTGGATTCTTAACCACTGCGCCACCAGGGAAGCCCCCATCTGCTTTTCTGCTCACAGCTCTACACCTCTGTGAGTATAAACTGAGGTAGACCTTATCACTGATCTTCCCATTTGGAAGTTTCAGGGTGATTCTTTCCACAATCAGCGTTTTCTCCATTTCCTTCCTCACTCCTTCCACTTGTACTAAGTCCCTTGTATTATTTGTTTACCTCTGTGTACTCTCCTTTTCTAGGCATAGTAGTTTTATACATTATGAATCTAATGCATGTTTGTAGAATAAACTACTTTTGCACAATTACAGGGGAATTAAAATGGCACAGTTATGTATTGGTAATTCCACATGGTCTATAATGTTGTTAGCACCATACCAGAACATACAATCTCCGTTTCTTCATTTTAACTGTATTGCACCAAAAGGAATAAATTTACAGAAACCTGAAAACACTGAGCCGGAAGATAGTCTCTCTAGTAGGGAGCCAGTGAGGTATTCAGATATTCCTTCAACATTTCACAGTGTTAACATTTAACAATGTTAAGGTAACAATCAATGTTTGTTTAATCAGCAAATGATTACTGAATATATTCTATAAGCATGGCTGTTTGCCAAGTTCTGAGGAAACAAGGGTGTCCAGGAGATATGGTCTTAGTCCTCACAGAATTAGGTCACAGAATCAGTCCAATGGAAATGGGATTTATTTTTGTAAATTAGTCAGAGCCAGTCTGTGCTTTATAAGCACAGAACAAGTATATTTAGAAGCATCACAGTCTGGGGTCCCAGGATTGTGTGGCAGTTTTCAATAGGCATCTTCTTTCAAAACTTCAATGTGGCTTGAGATGTGGCAGAGGAAACTGAGCCAAAACACTTAGTTTGGAGCAGTACTAAATCCCTCTAACTGCGAGCAAGTCTGTTCTGCTCAGAAGAGTCCAAGTTCTTTCCCATTAGATTATTCTGGGAACAAACCCTAGCTAACAAGTCAAAAGAAAAAAATATTTTCTTTATAAATTTCCAAGAATGAGTTTGCAAAACGAACCAACAATGGTGGGCCAGTAAATTCTGTATTGCTGCATTTCCTAAGCTTGTGAACCAAACTAAGACTTTTCTAAAGAGAATATTGGTATATATTGATAGTATTGTTATATAGCCATGTCTCCTTGATTACAGAGCAAGAACTATCTTTTTATTTTAGTTTAACTAAAAAACAAACAAATAAACACACCAATAAAAACTACAGGCTGCTGAAGAATCTAGTGGATACAACCATCTAAGTGACTTATCTACAAAATAAAGAATTTGACAAAGTAAGTTTGAAAAGTAAACAGGAGGTGGTCCAGACATTAAGTTGCTTGGATTGGAAGGAATATATCTTACCTAGATATGCAGCTTTACTTTTTTAATAGACTTTATTTTTAGAGCAGTTTTAGGTTCACAGCAAAAGTGAGCAGAAGATACTGAGGTTTCCCATTACCCCCTGCCCCCTCACATATGTAGCTTCCACATTACCAACATCCCCACCAGAGTGGTACATTGGTTTCAACTGATGAATCTACACTGACACATCATTATCACTCAAAGTCCATAGTTTACATTAGGGTTCACGCTTGATGTTGTATAGCCTGTGGGTTTGGTCAAACGTATAATGACATGCATCCACCATTATAGAATGATACAGAAGTTTCATTGCCCTAAAATTCCTCCGTGCTCCACCGATTCACCCCTCCCTGCCCCCTAGCCCCTGATAACCACCGATATTTTTTACTTTTTCCATAATTTTGCCTTTTTCAGAACGTCATATAGTTAGATCATATAATAGGTAGCCTTTTGAGACTGACTTCTTTCAGTTAGCAATACACATGTAAGTTTCCTCCATATCTTTTTATGGCTTGATAGTTCATTACTTTACCTTTGAGAGTTCTTATATTTTAATCAGACTTCATTCAGATAAATTCCTTCTGAATTTTTTTCAAAATCAGCTTTTGAGATAAACAAACTCTTTTGAGATTTAAGTCTGGCACCATAATTGTTTTCCAGCATCTACTAGCTGTATTTAGGAAATCATCTAAGTGGGTTCCTTGAAATAGTCAAATATTAAGCACTAAGATAGCTTTGTAACTTTAAGTTAGTACTTTCCCAAAGTGCTAGTCTCTCTTACCTCCCCTCAATTCACTAAAATACCTCAAAAGCGTATACTCTTAGAGCTCATAAATCAATTAATTGGCATCCTATGAAGCTGAAAAATAGTGGCATTAAGAGACAAAGGAAAAGGTAAGAAATCTGAATGTTTTCTTAACGCAATATATTTGCACAGACATTTCACCAAAATAGATATAGGAAGGGCGAATTAAAGATGCTTAACATCACCAGTCATTAGAGAAATACACATTTAAACCACAAAGAGATAACACTACAGACACATCAGAAAGGCTATAATCAAAAAAATTGATAATACTAGGCGTTGGAAAGGATGTGGTGAAACTGGAACTATCATATACATTGCTGGTGGGAATGTCAAATGGTATAGTAACTTTGGAAAACATTTTGGTATTTTCTTTAAAAGTTAAACGAACACCTACCATATGACCCAGTAATTCCACTCCTGGGCATCTACCCACAACAAATGAAAATGTACTTCCACACAAAGACTTGCATGCAAATGTTTAGAGGAGCATTATTCATAAAAATTAAAAAATGGAAACAATCCAAATGTCTATTAAATTGGCGAATGGATAAACAAAGTGGGATAAAACTGTACTCAGCAATAAAAATGAACTCATGACACGTACAACAGCATGAATTAGCCTCAAAAAAAACTGTCAGTGAAAGAAGTTAGACACAAAAGCCTACATATTGTACGATTCTATTTATATAAAATTTCTAGTTGAAGCAAATCTATAAAACAACACATCAGGGCTTCCCTGGTGGCGCAGTGGTTGAGAGTCTGCCTGCCGATGCAGGGAACACGGGTTCGAGACCGTGGGAGGATCCCATATGCCGCAGAGCAACTGGGCCCGTGAGCCACAACTACTGAGCCTGCGCGTCTGGAGCCTGTGCTCCGCAACAAGAAAGGCCACGACAGTGAGAGGCCCGCGCACCGCGATGAAGAGTGGCCCCCGCTTGCCACAACTAGAAAAAGCCCTCGCACAGAAACGAAGACCCAACACAGCAAAAATAAATTAATTAATTAATAAACTCCTACCCCCAACATATTCTTTAAAAAAAAAAAAATCAGTGATTCCCCATGGCTTGGGGTTATAGTGAGGACTGACTATAAATGGGCCCAGAAAATATGTTTTGGATGATGGAAATGTTTTAGATCTGGATTATGGTGATGATTGTACAACTATATAAATTTACTAAAAATCATTGACTTATAATAAGTGAATTTTATGCTGTTTAAATTACACTTCAAAAAAGTTACTTGTAAAGGGGCAATAAAGCTTCTCCAATAGATCTTCATTGGGCAACAAAATTCTAATAGCAGACAAAATTCACTTGTATACAAAGTGTGAATCACTAGCAGGGGTAAGGGAGGCAAAATTGCTGGAGTCAAGAAATATTTCTAGGAATCACATTATTAACAAAGAAATGAGAATGATAGCTATTTAGTTAATATGTTATTGTCTCCTAAGCGTATTCCACTCACATTAATATGATGTATACATGTGGTCATGCAGGAGCCATCACATTTAGTCCGAATTTGTAATAATAACAGTAATGGAAACACGAATGTGGGCAAGGCTCTCAATGTGTTTTTTCACTAACGTGCACAGGCAAGCTCATATCTCTGCCTCTAAGCCCAGACTCTCCTTCCAAAGATTGTTTAATGAGTCAGTCAGAGCTCTGTACAACTTAGAAGGGAAAGAGGAGGGTGATGAAGGGCAGGAATCCTAACATAATTAAAACAGGGTGCATTCCTCTAAAATTGTTAATAATGAGCCCAGAAAAGATATTTTTTGCCAACATTTATTCTATCTCCTACAATTTAAGCCTTAATGTACTAGGTTCTATCAAAAAAAAAAAGAAAGAAAAAGAAAGGGCTAATTTAATTTGTAATTTGAGAGATACTTAAGAGTTGTTTAGGAAGAGTAAGACGCGGAGATTACCTTCCTCCCCACAGATACATCAGAAATACATCTACACGTGAAACTTCTCCTATAGAACACCTACTGAACGCTGGCAGAAGACCTCAGACCTCCCAAAAGGCAAGAAACTCCCCACGTACCTGGGTAGGGCAAAAGAAAAAACAGAGACAAAAGAATAGGGACGGGACCTGCACCAGTGGGAGGGAGCTGTGAAGGAGGAATGGTTTCCACACAGTAGAAGGCCCTTCGCAGGCGCGGGCGGAGACTGCGGGTGGCGGAGGGGGGAAGCTTCGGGGCGATGGAGAAGAGCGCAGCAACAGGGGTGCACAAGGCAAAGCGGAGAGATTCCCGCACAGAGATTCCCGCACAGAGGATCAGTGCTGACCTGCACTCACCAGCCCGAGAGGCTTGTCTGCTCACCCGCTGGGGCGGGCGGGGGCTGGGAGCCGAGGCTCGGGCTTCGGTTTTATCCCAGGGAAAAGACTGGGGCTGGGGGCGTGAACACAGCCTGAAGGGGGCTAGTACGCCACGGCTAGCCGGGAGGGAGTCCGGGGAAAAGTTTGGACCTGCCAAAGAGGCAAGAGACTTTTCTTCCCTCTTTGTTTCCTGGTGCGCAAGGAGAGGGGATTAAGAAGCCTGCTTAAAGGAGCTCCAGAGACGGGCGCGAGCCGCGGCTATCACCGCGGACCACAGAGACAGGCATGAGACGCTAAGGCCGCTGCCGCCGCCACCAAGAAGCCTATGTGCAAGCACAGGTCACTCTCCACACCACCCCTCCCGGGAGCCTGTGCAGCCCGCCACTGCCAGGGTCCCGTGATCCACGGACAACTTACCCGGGAGAACACACGGCGCGCCTCAGGCTGCTGCAACGTCACGTTGGCCTCTGCCGCCGCAGGCCCGCCCCGCACTCCGTGCCCCTCCCTCCCCCCCGGCCTGAGTGAGCCAGAGCCCCCGAAGCAGCTGCTCCTTTAACCCCGTCCTGGCTGCGCAAAGAACAGATGCCCTCAGGCGACCTACACGCAGAGGCGGGGCCAAATCCAAAGCTGAACCCTGGAAGCTGTGTGAACAAAGAAGAGAAAGGGAAATCTCTCCCAGCTGCCTCAGAAGCAGCGGATTAAAGCTCCACGATCAACTTGATGTACCCTGCATCTGTGGAACACCTGAATAGACAACGAATCATCCCAAATTGAGGACGTGGATTTTGAGAGCAAGATATATTATTTTTTCCCCTTTTCCTCTTTTTGTGAGTGTGTATGTGTATGCTTCTGTGTGAGATTTTGTCTGTATAGCTTTGTTTTCACCATTTGTCCTAGGGTTCTGTCCGACAGATTGTTTTTTTTTAACTTTAAAAAAATTTTTTTCTTAATAATTATATTTGATTTTTTATTTTATCTTACTTTATTTCATTTTATTTTATCCTCTTTCTTTCTACTTTTTATCCCTTTTATTCTGAGCCGTGTGGATGAAAGGCTCTTGTTGCTCCAGCCAGGAGTCAGTGCTGTGCCTCTGAGGTGGGAGAGCCAACTTCAGGGCACTGGTCCACAAGAGACCTCCCAGCTCCACGTAATATCAAACGGCGAAAATCTCCCAGAGATCTCCATCTCAACACCAAGACCCAGCTTCACTCAACGACCAGCAAGCTACAGTGCTGGATACCCTATGCTAAACACCTAGCAAGACAGGAACACAACCCCACCCTTAGCAGAGAGGCTGCCTAAAATCATAATAAGGCCACAGACACCCCAAAACACACCACCAGACTTGTACCTGCCCACCAGAAAGACAAGATCCAGCCTCATCCACCTGAACACAGGCACTAGTCCCCTCCACCAGGAAGCCTACACAACCCACTGAACCAACTTTAGCCACTGGGGACAGACACCAAAAACAACGGGAACTAGGAACCTGCAGCCTGCAAAAAGGAGGCCCCAAACACAGTAAGATAAGCAAAATGAGAAGACAGAAAAACACACAGCAGATGAAGGAGCAAGGTAAAAACCCACCAGACCAAACAAACGAAGAGGAAATAGGCAGTCTACCTGAAAAAGAATTCAGAATAATGATAGTAAAGATGATCCAAAATCTTGGAAATAGAATAGAGAAAATGCAAGAAACATCTAACAAGGACATACAAGAACTAAAGAGGAAACAAGCAATGATGAACAACACAATAAGTGAAATTAAAAATACTCTAGAAGGGATCAATAGCAAAATAACTGAGGCAGAAAAACAGATAAGTGACCTGGAAGATAAAATAGTGGAAATAACTACTGCAGAGCAAAATAAAAAAGAATGAAAAGAACTGAGGACAGTCTCAGAGACCTCTGGGACAACATTAAACACACCAACATTCGAATTATAGGCGTCCCAGAAGAAGAAGAGAAAAAGAAATGGACTGAGAAAATATTTGAAGAGATTATAGTTGAAAACTTCCCTAATATGGGAAAGGAAATAGTTAATCAAGTCCAGGAAGCACAGAGAGTCCCATACAGGATAAATTCAAGGAGAAATATGCCAAGACACATATTAATCAAACTGTCAAAAATTAAATACAAAGAAAACATATTAAAAGCAGCAAGGGAAAAACAACAAATAACACACAAGGGAATCCCCATAAGGTTAACAGCTGATCTTTCAGCAGAAACTCTGCAAGCCAGAAGGGACTGGCAGGACATATTTAAAGTGATGAAGGAGAAAAACCTACAACCAAGACTACTCTACACAGCAAGGATCTCATTCAGATTTGATGGAGAAATTAAAACCTTTACAGACAAGCAAAAGCTGAGACAGTTCAGCACCACCAAACCAGCTTTACAACAAATGCTAAAGGAACTTCTCTAGGCAAGAAACACAAGAGAAGGAAAAGACCTACAATAACAAACCCAAAACAATTAAGAAAATGGGAATAGGAACATACATATTGATAATTACCTTAAATGTAAATGGACTAAATGCTCCCACCAAAAGACACAGATTGGCTGAATGGATACAAAAACAAGACCTATATATATGCTGTCTACAAGAGACCCACTTCAGACCCAGAGACACAGGGACAAAGACCAATATCACATTCAAGCTCCATATTATGGATATATTTGGCTGGATAATTCATTATTATGGGGGGCTATTCTATGCAATGAAGTATGCATTGCAGCATCCCTGGTCTCTACCCAGTAAACACCCATAGCACTTCTGCCCCAGTCAGGCAACCAAAAATGCCCCCAGAAATTGACAAATTTCCCCTGGGAGCAAAATTGCCCACAGCTGAGAACCAATGGGCTGAATAATCAATCCAAATTCATTAGAGTAGTCAAAAAATTGCGTAAGAACTTTGAAAAAGTATAATGTCTCTCACCATCAAATTGTCCACATAAACTATAAATCTGTTGATACCTAGAAAATACAGAGTGAGTGTTTTGGAAAGTAAAGACATTTGCAAGAAGGAAAGTATCATTACTTCTGTTTTATTGCATCAGCAAACTCCAACATCAAGAACAGTGAATGAGGAAAATGAGTTGTTCTATACATTCAAACTGCATAAAAAGAGACTGATTTTTACTGCATGGATGATCCCAATCTATGCTAAATAAATTGGTTTTATTATGAAATATTAGTGACATGTCAAAAGACAAAATCCAAAATTTATACCCAATCAAATTTTATCACCACATTTGACTGCAAAGCCCCACAGGACACAGAGACTGTCACTAAATTAAACCATCAAAGTGAAAAGAGACACAATGTGCTCACTTTTGATGAGTAATGTTAGTTGATAGACATTAAAGTTCTCTTCAGTAAACTGAATTAACACTCTGTTCTAACTGCATCCTATTCACCTTGTTGGTGAGGGAAGAATCCACCATTCCAAATGGTACAAGATGGTCAAATGCACAACACAAAACATTGGAAAGACAAAATAGCAGTTATAGTCACATATACTCACATTCTGGGGGAGAATGACACTGCATACCATGTACAGCCACACTGGGGTTGCAATCAGGAACAGAACAAGCAGGGGCCCTGGGGGGAAGGCTTTGTAGTAACAAGAGGGTGGGAGTGATCTTTGGTTCCCATATGAGGATGTGACTGGCTTGTTTGAAAAAACTCATGGGTTGGCAGGGAAGTGAATCTGTTTAGTTGAGGGCTGAGAGGAAGGCACTGTTCTGGCTGACAGAGAACCAGCCCGGTGGGGAGCTCTTCATGCTAAGTGGTGCTGGGAGGGTTGCACCTGTGGCAAGAATGGGACCTCGTGGTAACATCAGACAGGTGAAAGTGATGTGTGATGCCTCCTCATCTTAAAGGCAAACAGAAAACCAAGTGACAGGAATAGCTTTCCAGCATGAGTTAGCTGTGTTAAAGCTTTTCAAAACAGAAGTGGGTCTAAAAACAATAGACCTGAAAAATTCCAGCATGTTTTCAAGACTTTTTTCTTTTTGAACATTTTTATTGGAGTATAATTGCTCTACAATGGTACATTAGCTTCTGCTGTAAAACAAAGTGAATAATCAGCCATATGTATACACATATCCCAATATCCCCTCCCTCTTGCGTCTCCCTCCCACCCTCCCTATGCCACCACTCTAGGTGGTCACAAAGCACCGAGCTGATCTCCCTGTGCTATGCGGCTGCTTCCCTCTAGCTATCTATTTTACATTTCGTAGTGTATATAAGTCCATGCGACTCTCTCACTTCATCCCAGCTTACCCTTCCCCCTCCCTGTGTCCTGAAGTCCCTGCCCTACATATGCATCTTTATTCCTGTCCTGTCCAGAGGTTCTTCAGAACCTTTTTTTTAGATTCCATATATATGTGTTAGCATATGGTATTTGTTTTTCTCTTTCTGACTTACTTCACTCTGTATAACAGACTCTAGGTCCATCCACCTCACTACACCTCACTACTCAATTTCATTTCTTTTTATGGCTGGGTAATATTCCATTTTATATATGTGCCACATCTTCTTTATCCATTCATCGGTCGATGGACACTTAGGTTGCTTCCATGTCCTGACTATTGTAAATAGTGCTGCATTGAATATTGTGGTACATGACTCTTTTTGAATTATGATTTTCTCAGGGTATATACCCAGTAGTGGGATTGCTGGGTCAGATGGTAGTTCTACTTGTAGCTTTTTAAGGAACCTCCATACTGTTCTCCATAGTGGCTGTATCAACTTACATTCCCAACAGTGCAAGAGGGTTCCCTTTTCTCCACACCCTCTCCAGCATTTATTGTTTGTAGATTTTTTTGATGATAGCCATTCTGACTGGTGTGACGTGATACCTCATTGTCGTTTTGATTTGCATTTCTCTAATGATTAGTGATGTTGAGCATTCTTTCATGTGTTTATTGGCAATCTGTAGCTCTTCTTTGGAGAAATGTCTATTTAGGTCTTCTGCCCATTTTTGGATTGGGTTGTTTGTTTTTTTGATATTAAGCTGCTTGTATATTTTGGAGATTAATCCTTTGTCAGTTGCTTCATTTGCAAATATTTTCTCATTCTGAGGGCTGTGTTTTCATCTTGTTTATGGTTTCCTTTGCTGTGCAAAAGCTTTAAAGTTTCATTAGGTATCATTTATTTATTTTTGTTTATATTTCCCTTGCTCTAGGAGGAGGGTCAAAAAGGATCTTGCTGTGATTTATGTCATAGAGTGTTCTGCCTATGTTTTCCTCTAAGAGTTTTTTTGTTTTTGTTTTTGTTTTTTGCGGTACGCAGGCCTCTCACTGTTGTGGCCTCTCCCTTTGCAGAGCACAGGCTCCGGACGTGCAAGCTCAGCAGCCATGGCTCACGGGCCCAGCCGCTCCGTGGCATGTGGTATCTTCCCAGACCGGGACACGAACCCGTGTCCCCTGCATAGGCAGGCGGACTCTCAACCACTGTGCCACCAGGGAAGCTCTCCTCTAAGAGTTTTATAGTGTCTGGCCTTACATTTAGGTCTTTAAACCATTTTGAGCTTATTTTTGTGTATGCTGTTAGGAAGTGTTTTAATTTTATTCTTCTACCTGTAGCTGTCCAGTTTTCCCAGCACCACTTATTGAATATGCTGTTCTTCCTCCATTGTATATTCTTGCCTCCTTTATCAAAGATAAGTTGCCCATATATGCGTGGGTTTATCTCTGGGCTTTCTATCCTGTTCCATTGATCTATATTTCTGTTTTTGTGCCAGTACCATACTGTCTTGATTAATGTAGCTTTGTAATATAGTCTGAAGTCAGGGAGCCTGATTCCTCCAGCTCCATTTTTCTTTCTCAACATTGCTTTGGCTTATCAGGTTCTTTTGTGTTTCTATACAAATTGTGAAAATTTTTTTCTAGTTCTGTAAAAAATGCAATTGGCAGTTTGATAGGGATTGTACGGAATCTGTAGATTGCTTTGGGTAGTAGAGTCATTTTCACAATGTTGATTCTTCCAATCCAAGAACATGGTATATCTCTCCATCTGTTTATATCATCTTTAATTTCTTTCATCACTGTCTTATAGTTTTCTGCATACAGGTCTTTTGTCCCCTTAAGTGGGTTTATTCCTAAGTATTTTATTCTTTCTGTTGCAGTGGTAAACTGGAGTGTTTCCTTAATTTCTCCTTCAGATTTTTCATCATTAGTGTATAGGAATGTAAGAGATTTCTATGCATTAATTTGTATCCTGCTACTTTACCAAATTCATTGATTAGCTCTAGTAGTTTTCTGGTAGCACCTTCAGGATTCCTGATGTATAGTATCATGTCATCTGCAAACAGTGACATCTTTACTTCTTCTTTTCCCATGTTGATTCCTTTTATTTCTTTTTCTTCCATGACTGCTGTGGGTAAAACTTCCAAAACTATGTTGAATAATACTGTGAGAGTGAGCAACCTTGTCTTGTTCCTGATCTTAGTGGAAATGCTTTCAGTTTCTCACCATTGAGAATGATGTTGGCTGTGGGTTTGTCATATATGGCCTTTATCATGTTGAGATGAGTTGCCCACTTTCTGGAGAGTTTTTATCATAAAGCGGTATTGAGTTTTGCTGAAATCTTTTTCTGCATCTATTGCGATGGTCATATGGTTTTTCTGCTTCAGTTTGTTAATATGGTTTATCACATTGATTGATTTGCATATATTGAAGAATCCTTGCATTCCTGGGATAAACGCCCCTTGATCAGGGTGTATGATCCTTTTAATGTGCTGTTGGATTCTGTTTGCTAGTATTTTGTCGAGAATATTTGCATCTATGTTCATCAGTGATATTGGCCTGTAGTTTTCTTTTTTCGTGACATCTTTGTCTGGTTTTGGTATCAGGGTGTTAGTGGCCTCATAGAATGAGTCTGGGAGTGTTCCTCCCTCTGCTATATTTTGGAAGAGTTTGAGAAGGATAGATGTTAGATCTTCTCTAAATGTTTGATAGAATTCGCTTGTAAAGCCATCTGGTCCTGGGCTTTTGTTTGTTGCAAGCTTTTCAATCACTGTTTCAATTTCAGTGCTTGTGATTGGTCTGTTTATATTTTCTATTTCTTCCTGGTTCAGTCTAGGAAGGTTGTGCTTTTCTACAAATTTACCCATTTCTTCCAGGTTGTCCATTTTATTGGCATAGAGTTGCTTGTAGTAATCTCTCATTATTCTTTGTATTTCTGCAATGTCAGTTGTTACTTACTGATTTGAATCTTCTCCTTTTTTTTCTGGCTAATGTTTTACCAATATTGTTTATCTTCTCAAAGAACCAGCTTTTAGTTTTATTGAATTTTGCTATCGTTTCCTTCATTTTCTTTTTCATTTATTTCTGATCTGATCTTTATGATTTCTTTCCTTCTGTTAACTTTGGGGTTTTTTTGTTCTTATTTCTCTAATTGCTTTAGGTGAAAGGTTAGGTTGTTTATCAGAGATTTTTCTTGTTTCTTGAGGTAGGATTTTATTGCTATAAACTTCCCTCTTAGAACTGCTTTTGCTGCATCCCATAGGTTTTGGGTCATCATGTTTTCATTGTCCTTTGTTTCTAGGTATTTTTTGATTTCCTCTTTGATTTATTCAGTGATCTCTTGGTTATTTAGTAGTGTATTGTTTACCCTCCATGTGTTTGTATTTTTTACAGGTTTTTTTCTGTAATTGATATCTAGTCTCATACGTTGTGGTCCGAAAAGATACTTGATAAGATTTCAATTTTCTTTAATTTACCAAGGCTTGATTTGTGATCCAAGATATTATCTATCCTGGAGAATGTTCCATGAGAACTTGATGTTGTTTTTGGATGGAATGTCCTATAAATATCAGTTAAGTCCATCATGTTTAATGTTTCATTTAAAGCTTGTGTTTCCTTATTTATTTTCATTTTGGATCATCTGTCCATTGGTGAAAGTGGGGTGTTAAAGTCCCCTACTATGATTGTGTTACTCTTGATTTCCCCTATTATGGCTTTCAGCATTTCCCTTATGTATTGAGCTGTCCCTATGTTGGGTGCATAAATGTTTACAATTTTTATATCCTCTTCTTGGATTGATCCCTTGATCATTATGTAGTGTCCTTCTTTGTGTCTTGTAATAGTCTTTATTTTAAGGTCCATTTTGTCTGATATGAGAATTGTTACTCCAGGTTTCTTTTGATTTCCATTTGCATGGAATATCTTTTTCCTTCCCCTCACTTTCAGTCTGTATGTGTCTCTAGGTCTGAATTGGGTCTCTTGTAGACAGCATATATATGGGTCTTGTTTTTGTATCCATTCAGCCAGTCTTTGTCTTTTGGTTGGAGCATTTAATCCATTTACATTTAAGGTAGTTATCAATATGTATGTTCGTATTACCATTTTCTTAATTGTTTTGTGTTTGTTATCGTAGGTCTTTTCCTTCTCTTGTGTTTCCTGCCTAGAGAAGTTCCTTTATCATTTGTTGTAAAGCTGGTTAGTGATGCTGAATTCTGTTAGCATTTGCTTGTCTGTAAAGGTTTTAATTTCTCCATCAAATCTGAATGAGATCCTTGCTGGGTAATCTTGGTTGTAGGTTTTTCCCCTTCATTACTTTAAATATGTCCTGCCAGTCCCTTCTGGCTTGCAGAGTTTCTGCTGAACATTCAGCTGTTAATCTTATGGGGATTCCATTGTTGCTCTTCCCTAGCTGCTTTTGATATTTTGTCTTTGTATTTAATTTTTGATAGTTTGATTACTATTTGTCTCAGTATGTTTCTCCTTGGATTTATCCTGTATGGGACTCTCTGTGCTTTCTGGACTTGATTCATTATTTCCTTTCCCATATTAGGGAAGTTTTCAACTATAATCTCTTCAAATATTTTCTCAGGCCCTTTTATTTCTCTTCTTCTTCTGGTACCACTATAATTCAAATGTTAGTGTGTTTAATGTTGTCCCAGAGGTCTCTTAGACTGTCCTCAATTCTTTTCATTCTTTTTTGTTTATTCTGCTCTGCAGTAGTTATTTCCAGTATTTTATTTTCCAGGTCACTTATTCATTCTTCTGCCTCAGTTATTCTGCTATTGATTCCTTCTAGAGAATTTTTAATTTCATTTATTGTGTTGCTCATCATTGTTTGTTTGCTGTTTAATTCTTCTAGTCCTTGTTAAACGTTTCTTGTATTTTCTCCATTCTATTTCCAAGAGTTTGGATCAGCTTTACTATCATTGCTCTGAATTCTTTTTCAGGTAGGCCACCTATTTCCTCTTCATTTCTTTGGTTTGGTAAGTTTTTACCTTGCTCCTTCATCGTCTGTGTATTTCTCTGTCTTCTCATTTTGCTTAACTTACTATGTTTGGGGTTTCCTTTTCACAGGCTGCAGGTTCGTAGTTCCCTTTGTTTTTGGTGTTTGCCCCCAGTGGGTAAGGTTCATTCAGTGGGTTGTGTAGGTTTCCTGGTGGAGGGGACTGGTGCCTGTGTTCTGGTGGATGAGGCTGGGTCTTGTCTTTCTGGTGGGTAGGACTGCACCTGGTGGTATGTTTCGGGGTGTCTGTGAACTTAGTATGATTTTAGGCAGCCTCTCTGCTAATGGGTGGGGTTGTGTTCCTGTCTTGCTAGTTGTTTAGCATGGGGTGTCCAGCACTAAAGCTTGCTGGTTGTTGAGTGGAGCTGGGTCTTATCGTTGAGATGCAGATACCTGGGAGAGCTCTCGCCAACTGGTATTTCGTGGGGCCGGGAGGTCTCTGGTGGACCAATGTCCTGAATTCTGCTCTCCCACCTCAGAGCCTCAGGCCTGACAGCTGGCCGGAGCACCAAGACCCTGTCAGCCACACGGCTGGAGAAGATGGGCTATGAGTTGGGTGTCATCCACTGCCCTGTGTAGCTCTGTCTCAGCTGTCTCCAAAGGTCCCCCAGACACATTGGGTTATTCCCCCATTCCTCAGAACTTGCACATGCCAGTATGGGATTTGTATATGTCCTCCTGATACTCTTCACTGAAATACCTTGCCTTCATGGTGGTGAGAGATATGCTAATAGTGTTGGTTCTCTTCAGTTGAGAGACTGGGACAGTGAAAGCCTTCATGTGGCCAAGTCAGGAGCAGCTGGCCAACGGTCCCATAGTGATAACATGTCAGATTCCAGAGGCATTCTGCAGCTCCCGAGCTGTAGTCCCAAGCAGCTGCTCCCTCAGGGGCAGCACTCTGACCAGGGACCTCGGTGGGACCCTCAAACAAGGATTTCTGCCAGCCCTAGAGCCTGACTTGCCCACCCAGGCAAGGAGCTGAGGAGAGCATCTTCTAGCCCCATCTCACCAGTGCAGCGGACACCTCCCTTTCAAGACTTTTAATTGTAGTAACTGCAATGGGCACAGGGCACACTTCTAAGCATTGAGGGAAGGTATAAAGGAAGAAGATTTTTTTTCTTTAAAAAGCTTCATGTCTACATCCTTGGAGAATTTTGCACTGATCTCAGTACTCCTGTGGGGCTCTTCCACACGGATCACTGTGCAAAGGAGAAACTAAGAGACAGACCACATGCGATGATGAGACTGTACATTGTGTCCTGCCTTAAGAACAGCACAAGGCCAAACCCTGAAGTTCTGAGAGCAGTGATAATTTTCTGTGAGGACCGTGGACCATGAAAGAGCCCCCCCAACAAATAATAGTAACATTTCTTTTATTTCTACAAGTGCTTATATGTAAACCAGGTATCTAGTACATGTCTGAGGGACACTTTGAGGCAAATAAAAACTTGATGTGGAGTCAGAACTCTGGCTTTGAAAATTTTCTCTGATACTTTCTAGTTATGTGAGCTTAGAAAAGGCTTTTAGTCGCCTACAGCCTGTGGCCTTGACTCTCTAATGGGGGTCATTATACATGAAAGTAACTAGGACTCTATCTGACAACTGGTAGATAATTCTACTTATCTATCTATCCATCCATATACAACATACGAAATAGTGAGAATCTTGGTTCTATATCAAAGTCAATTTGAGTGAAACAGTAAAAACAGGTGCAAAAGCACAATAGATGTGATTCTGTATAAGCCACAGATATCCTGTCAGAGCATAGAAAGGAGGCTTAGTGAGGAGGATGTAGTTGCTGGTATTGAACTTTGGTCCCTGTGTCAAGTTCAGTATAAACTCTCTAAATTGCCAACTGCACTTGTATCTAAATAAGTTGGGTGAATGTAACAACCTAAATGGGAAAATGTGTAACTGACTCACTTTGCTGTACACCTGAAACTATCACAACACTGTTAATCAACTCTACTCCCATATAAAATAAAAAGTTTAAATAAATAAATAAAGTTGGGTGAAAGTCCTAAACTCACTCAACAACTAGGAGCCTCTCTACTGCTTTAACATTAACTTTGGGAATTTATCTTATAGCTCTGAATCATAAATCAGAAAGAATGCTGAAACAGTATTTAACTTCCAGTTGGTGTAACAGAGATCTCATATTTTCACTGAAAGTAGAAATGTCAAATGGTACACTGCTTTCTTGAGAATTTCAGATTAATTAAATTAGGGCTATTACATAGCCCATAAGTTGAGGTTTTTAAAAAATATGTTTTATTTCCTGAATTGGGAGGTAGGGCAGGAGAGGGTGTGTGTGGTATGTGTTTGCCTTTATGGTTGACAGGGAAGTAAAATCACTCTAGCTGCTAGCCATGCCTGAACAAATTCTTATCTTTTCTGATTTTCTCTATAAAGAAGGTTAAAAAACCTGGAACTTCACTAGAAACTTGGTGTCAATGTGCGTTACTAATAGTTATGGCTCCTCAATAAGTTCTAGGATCTACACTTGACTACTGGGAAAATTAATAGTAAATAGAAAGAATCTGAAGTTTTGTATAACCCATTATACTTTTCAAAGCACTCTCACCAGGCTGCACAAAGAATAAAGGACCCACTAGCAAAAGAAAGGAAGAAGAGCAAGGCTCCTGGCAACCCCACCAGCACAGAAGTGTCTTTATTTGCTGCTGATGTGCTGAAAGGAAGCTCTCCTCCCTGCCCTCTGTCCTCGCAGACCCTGTCGTTTAGAGAGTTTAATGGTGATTGTTGGATGTCTTGCTTTAGTCCTCCTTTTTTTTCCTTAGGCAGGCAGGGAGTCACAAAGCCTGCAGCTCAAGGTCACCTGCAGAGTGTTTCTTCTCCCCCTGCTTAGAGCCCAGTGGAAAACTACAGGGAACAGCAGATAGTGTGCATGGGCAGCAGTGAAAGAACCAGGATTCTGAAAATCTTCTCTCTTCTCTCTTTGCCCAAGTTGTTAAGATTTGGGGGAGTGGTGTTAAGAGTGAAGAGCGTGGAAATTTAAAGAAGGTATGAAAAAGCTGAAATTCTTCCGTCTCCCTAAGCCCAGGAATTGTTCTTGGCACCCTTGCCAATCAGTAAATTAAATAGCTCAAGGTCATTAGCATAAGCATTTCAACAGAATCTTGCTGTTGTTGTTACAATAGGACATTCACAGATGTGGAAGACAGCCAACCCTAAGATCCATACTTTGGGTGTAGCTGTATTTGGTCGGTTTGGTCATCGTATCATACACAGAAGCAATGTTTGTTGATGGGTTGAATGATTCCAGGTGACAAGATGCTAGCACTACTCCACCAGCAACTGACCATATTGAACACTGTTATTTATAAAGCATGACAGACATACATTTCCCCTTTTTACTGGAATAGTCCCAGTGAATTTTAAGAACTAAGGAAGGTATCCTCCCCAAACACACACACATATATACATACACACACATTTAAAGACTTAATTTTAAGTACCAGAAAACAGTAGAATCAGGCGAGATGGAAAGTAGTGTTTATTGCACCCCCATGGACTCACAGGAGACTAGAGGCCCAGAAGTTCCAGTTTCTGCTCCTCACACAGTAATCTGGGGTGGTCAGCAACTAGCCAATCTTTCTGTGTCTTCTTGAACTCTTTCGCAACTTGCAGCCTTAGCCAGATACAACAAACTTGATCTATTAAGTTCTGATTCTAAAACTCTTAGGTATACAGAGAGTATCATGATTGTAGGATACTAAATAACGATTAATATCAATGGGAGAGTACACCTTTTCTGAGATACCTTTTTTAATTTAAGAAAATTGAAATTAAGGACACACAGCTTTAACTCAATAGCACAGTTGGACAACTGTCATTTCAGCAACACTCAGAGATGAGACTAGCAACATTTTAGTAGCATTAGCTGAAATGTGTGTGTGTGTGTGTGTGCTTGTGCTCATTGTGGAAAACCCACACAGCAATGTGATATAGTGGAACAGACACTGGACTTGGAATCAAGACAACTGAATTTTAATCCTAGCTCCTATTTAATTGCAATAACAATACATATAACTTTGGAGAATCGCTTACCCTCTCCAATCCTTGGTTTCTTAATTTCTTAAAGTAGGTGTGGTGCCGATTCATTTCCAACGTCCCTTCCAGCTGTAAAATGTCAGTTCTGGTTTTCTCACATTGGGCACATCTTTATTTAATCCAAGTAAAGCACATTATGCTTATTTACCTAGAATAAGCAAAATGGATCTGACTTGTTTTCAACAATCTTATAGAAAGCAAAACCCTCCTTGCTGGTTGGGAGTAAAGCATACTAACATAAGAAGATTGAGAATTGGAAGGTTCATACATGCTCTGTTCTTCACCACACGCTCAGGAGAAAACATCCCATAGGACAAAAATTTCTCTCTCATCCTCCTCTTAATCTCTTAAAAATTCATAATATGGTTTTCACATTTTGAAAATAAGTATCTTTCTCAATTAAGTTATTACCACCAAACTTACATGGAGAGATTGTAATATATTTCTGAGTGTGTGTGTAAGGAAAGAAGGAAAAAAGGGGCAAAGAGTGGAGGAAGCGTTAATTACTGACATTTTGCGTAGAAAGTATGACACTACTTTGATATTCATTTAGTTGTGTGTGATCATCATATATCCTTGGCTCCTGTCTAAATGAGAGCAGACTCTAGAACCTCCACCCCCTATAAATACACCCGAATGCAACCATAGCAAAGACAAAGCTTTATTTAGTTGTCTCTCAATCAAAAATGTTACATTGCACAAAAAAACAATAGATACCAGTAACTCTTCAGTGATGTCCAAAAATGCACCTCTTAAACTGTGTTTCTTCAACTAGAAAAAAGATTGCATTCTCCTATAACAGCCTTTCTTTATTATATATTCAACCCTTACCTTTTAATGACTCAAGGGTTAGTGGCAGAACCATTTATGAATGTTTTGAAAAAATGGAAGTACTCTATTGTTCCATGTACATTCTTCCCCTATGCTTCTAAATTTCACAGACTGGGATAAACCTATAATGTTAGGAAAATAATAACATTTTTGATAGATTGATAGAATAAAGAAATATTAAAGAAATCCCATTTAAAAATAAAATTTTCTCCAAAATTCCATCCAGATTTTATTTTCCATCTTTCATGGAACAGAGATATCTTCTAATTCCAACAAACTTACTGCTGGGGTTTAAAATTTCAACTTCATATATATGACTCTAATTTTATTACTTATACTGTCAGTACAATTTATCAGAGGAAAAGTATTATAGAAGTTTAAAATAACATTTTAAACTAATATATCAAAGACTGTTTTCTCTGAACCCACTGCGCTTCATGTGTTTGTAATGGGGAGCTTTTCATTTACTAAATTCAAAACAATAATTTTCAACAAAGACTCAATTCAAACAAGTTCCATAAAATGCACATTTTATTCTGTATCATGAAAAAATATTCACATTTAAATAAATTGTGGAAAAAAACCCAAAGTTAATCCTCCCTGATGAAGTACAGTTTATTGTGCTGAAACCCAGAATTCTTTTGGGTTAGAAACTTCCACCTGCCAATTCAATTTTTTTTAAATGATTGTGTCTTGAGAACAAATCCTAAGTAAAGTGATAATCACCACAAACTTCCCAGACACAATCAAATTTTGATCACAAGTATTCCAGAATTGACCCTAAAGTCACAAAGTTAAAAACATTTTCACACATTCTCTCAGCAATCAGGTGACGTCAACAGTACATAAAAAATTTCTATATTACACATTGCAATACCTTTAAGTAGAAAAAATGATTTGCTAAACATGAATTAAATTTTGAAAAGAGCAAACTAGTACTGCTTAGCATAAGGTATTAAAAACATCACATGAAGTTTTTGCATTATTTCCTTGGTCAATACATAAATAAATTGTTTCCAGTGAATTAACCCTTACAGATAGAGGCATTTTTAATACCCCAATTTCCCACCAATATGGTTGCAGTGGCAAAAACATTTACAAACTTGCAAAAATAAATTCCCATTGTAATATTAGTGTTATAGTCAGGAATTTGCAGTATAGTATACAAAATGCTGCAACTAATGTAAACAATGTCACTAGAGCATAGAATAAAAAGAAATCTATAGTTTTTAATATATCACAAATATGCACATTTTACTTTGTGTTGTCTGAGTACCAAGCACTTGTAGGAATCATTGCTTTTCCCATAAACTACAGTGGATGTGTAGGGTAGAAATGGGTCTAAATTGGTTTCCAATTTCAATGTAGTAACAATCATATTGTTCCTAATATAAAATGCATGTTTTATCTCTCTTTAACTGTGAATTGGATCTAAGAAGGAAGATGACTGCTCAATGGAAGACACCAGTGCTGCCAATAAGATGGAAGTGAACAAGACATTTATACCATCTTTGAAAAAGAACACTGAGAATCATAACATGAAAACATTGCTGCACAGATCAAAAACCTATCCTTGCCACGATTTTCCTAAATCTGAAAGATTTTAAATAATCTTGATTTTAAATAAAAGTACATTTGGCTTTTGTATAAACTGACAATGCATGGCTGTGACATAATATACCATTATTAAAGACCCAGGTGTATCAAAATGTCTTTGACATGAAATTCAATATGGATCATTATTGTGATTTTGCATAGTTTGCTAGCTATTCTTCCTGTTTGCTCAATCATGGCCTCATCAGGAATCTTTCCCATCATACTTTGGTTGGAAAAAATTGAAGAGCAAATGAGGGATCCATGACACCAACACCTCTGTGACTTACAATAATCTTTACGCTGTTTTAATCACAAAGTCCAACTTCCCAATAGAGAGTCTGACCATGGAAGGAAGAGGTTAAATTCATGTCATCAAAGACGATTTAGCAGAGAAGGAGGATAAAATATTTGGCAGTGAAATACTTAATTTGGTTGCTATGAATACCCAATCTGGTTTATTCAGGCATCAATGTAGATATTTTGGCCTTGATTGGTCTGGTCATTCAACAGTTAGTAAATATGCATGAAGGAGAGAGTGGTCAGATCCTCTTGACTTTACTCCATGAAGATAGAGCCCAACCAGCCAAATGTTTATGGGCCTGGGCTTCTAGGTAAGAACTAGAAGTTCTAAACTCAGTTGATGGGGGAGCACTCATTTATATATGTATTAAAGCCCCAGTATTTGACAAACTTTGACACTGCTTCCTAATGTTTCATTAAAGTCTTAACTATGGTGATGACAATGTGTTATCTCTAAATAAATAAATAGTTAAGAGCATCACACAGAGAAAACACATTAAGAGAAAGTAACAGCTAAACCTAACCCTCTTTTTTATTTTCCTCAGTTATAATTCTGGCCCAACTGTACTTTTAGGTCAATTGTTCTTTGAACAAATGCATTTAGATGTAGCACAAGTCATGACCATACTTAAATAGTAACACAGTGATCATGTAAAAGCCAGGGATGAAAGTGAGCTAACTATAAAAGCTTTATGCAGTGTCACTGGGGTCCTTCCCAGTTGTTCTGAAAAAGGTAGAATGGTCTTTTCCATGGTTACCTCTTGCTGTATTGTCATCAAAGTGAAAACAAGATGGTTTGAGCTGAGGATCCCAGAGTATACTGTAATACCTTGTATTCTCTCCTTATCTCAAACCATTATCTTAAAAAAATCTCAACGGATAGAATAAATCACATTAAGAATATTAACATTTTTTTCATTAGAGAAAATTATTTAAACTCTCTGAAGTAAATATACATACAAGAGGCTCATTAAATTTGGAAATAATACAAATTGCTATTCTAAGCTGAAACAGTTCATTTGGATAATGCATTTAATAGTAGTTTGGCCAAGAAGCCAACAGTGGTACAATTAAAAAAAAATCTCCATAATCTACTTAAAATTCAGTGGGTCGAAAATAAATTTTAGAAATAAAATATTTCCATAGTCTCATCCAAACCCCAATATTAAAAATTAAGAGAGATTACAGAAAAAAACCTGAATGTTTCTTGCTTTTCTTGACTATCATGCATTACCTCTTTGGGTTAAAATTCAGTTGGAAAAGGAAATGTTAATACCAGTGACCACAACTTGCCTCTTACTTATAACCACATTTGGTGACTTACCTCTACTGGTAAGTTGTTGGGAGAAATAAAGGAAGATCTCATTACTGGGATAGGGCACCTTGTGCTTGCAATAGTTATGACTTCAACCTCTGTCATTTATTCTAACCTATTATGAAAAATAAAAATTTATACTTATATAATAGAGTGAAATTTTAAAAAATTATTTTAAATTCAGGAAACTTTAAAAGTACATGTTTTGAAACATCTGAAATTTGTGGTTGGGCTAGATAGCCCTTGCAAATGTCAGTATTTTATAAAGTGAAGTTTTCTCTCCAGGGTCTGCCTGCCTGTGTTAGAATCTCAATAGCTATGCTATTCTGACAAGTTTCCTCATCTATTCCCCAGGCATATATATATATATATATATATATTTTTTTTTTTTTTTTGATGACTAATGGAAGATCCAGACTTAGCCAATCCTTCTCATTGAGAAGGCTGCACATACTTACACAGAGCAGTCAATAAATGTAAAGCAATGTACACCAGTAAAGCTAAGGGAAGACAAAAAAAAAATTCTATATAGACTCACCAAAGTTGATCTGATCGCACCCATAAGCATTGCCAGTGACCATGCTTAGCTCTCCATGCACTAAACTGCGACCTCCGTTATGCTCTTCTTTGTAGATCTGTTCCAAACGTGAAAATGCAAATCCTGATTTGGACTCCTGTGAACTCATGCAGTCTGGTACCACTGTCCTACTTAAAACCTGACTCTGTTTTTGTTCTGATCGTGTAGTCCCACATGTATCACCTCTTGATATGTTTTCCTAGACCAAGATAAGAAGAATATTTCCTATAATGTCAAATTAATCTATATCAACCCTCTAAATAATAATAAATGTCATGCCACACCTGTAAGAGTTTTTATTATCTAAGCTGCTAACAACATTTAGGCTGTTAAGTACAAAGTTTACACTGAGAGCAAGTTGACTGAAAATATTTATTTACATATGCAAATACATATGTAATATGACTGTGAGTTGGAATGCCAAGGGTCCATCACAGTGGATAAAAATATAAACGTTACTGACCACTTAGCAAATAACTCATAAGGATTACAACGCATAGTAAAAAGTCATGGTCAATGATGACCAATCCCCTTAAACCTCCTCTAATACATCTTGAAAGTCTCAGGCATTTATAACTAGTCTTCCTTTAACTTGAGAAATTGTGTCTGTTTTCAAAATAATGCCTAATTCCTAATTTGTAATAACAATTTTAAAATTCTGATTTGATGGAAAGATTAGAAAACCCAGTAAGAGATCTAAATATCTCTTGTAGTACATTAAAATTTCCCCTTTGTTTCTACATGCTCTTGTTATTTTACTCAAAGGGTCATGGCAAATGTAGTGACTGCAGGTTTGACTGTATCTCTTAGTTTACAAGACTGTCTTTGCAGAACAAACAACTGTTAACAAAATGAATCTCATTTTTGAAAATAAATTTTTACATGCTATTAAGTGGCTTCCTTGAGTCACCAATATTACTAATTACAAATTATAACTTTTTAAAATTAAAACACTCTCATTAGGATACAACATGAGTGGTTTTCTAATGTAATTCAAATGATTTCCCTTTTTAAAACTTTTTTTTCCAGTTCAAGATACACACTGAAAAACTGATTAGTCATTGGAAAGGATTCTTTCATAGTTAAAATTTTGTTATAAGAACATCTACCTATGTGGAGCCATTATCTTGAGAAAGTCATGATTATTTTCATACTAAAGTTGAAGATGAGCTATACCTTGAATATTCACCAAGTTGTTTACTTTTTCTCACAAAATTGAGAATTTTTGCTGAGCAGTATGATTAGGTAGAATAAGAAAAATCATAATATTTACATATTCCTTTTTCTCTTATTTCTCTCTTCCTTTCTAAAAGTTCTTCATTCTTTCCATGTTTATTTGATTAGTAGCTCTATATTCCCAGATAATTTTCAAGTCTTATACTTACATGCCATTGGCCAATAATTATTTAGCTACTTATGCCTTTCCCCACCAACCTCTGACCAGAGAAGTCTTCTCTAAAACCTAGAAGAATATTTAGAAAGTGCATCTTGGCTAGTCTGCTATGAATGAAAAAAAAAAAATTTGCCTTAATGTTATTTTCATCTGAGAGGAAGATGGTTTTCCACTGACCTAATATCATCTTGGTGAAAGAAGGGAGCAGTTCTTACCTTCACTGTATTATTTATCAGTAGGGAAACTGAAGCCCCAGATACACCAAAAAAGAGTTAACTTGCCCAAAGTTACAGTGCGATTGCGGCAAAGCTAGATGCAGAATCCAAGACAGAGCTCAGATATTCATCCTAGGCTTGAATTCTAGTTTTCCAAAAAGTTGTTCTTTCTTCTCTCCCTTTCCGTCCAGACCACAAGAGAAATACACTTATCATAACAAAGTATGAAACACAACATTCACGTGATTACAAATATTCTTATTTTAAAGTTATCCATGTATGATATGTACATTCTAGACAAATTTTCTTATTACCTACATAAAATTTTGGAAGAGATAGATATCTTAAAAGATAGTGGAATTTATTAGGGATATGACAAATAATTTCACTAGTAGCCACTGCACACTTCAAACACAGTCACTGTTCTGAAGACTAATTTTTTTTAAAAAAGGTTTCTAAAAGAATTTAGTTATTTAAAATAGAACAGCAAATGGGTCAGATCTCACAGGTGAACCAAATCTCCTTAAATTTAAGGATGGAAGCTCCGGTTTTCATTTGGGCTCCTATAAGATTAACTTTCAAAATGCAGTTTAATTAGTGGTCATAATTAATATTCTTAAAGTGCTGGGTACTCCTGGAGTATATATTTGTTCTTAGGAGCAAGTTAAAATCCCAAATTTTCTAATTCTCTTGTTCTGATCTACATAATTTTTTTAACTGAATACTTAGGACACTCATACTTCTATACTTAATGTAAGATGAAACCAGTGTCATAATAAAAATTTTCCATTTTAACAATGAAGTATGTGTCTCTATTCAACGTCTATGCCTGGACCATTCTAAGGACTATTTATGTCAATGTGGGACACGAGCAGCTTTGGCATTGTCATCTGCCTTTCATGTTCCTATTTGCCTTTTATCATAAGCTCCTCTATTTACTAGATCACATTTAGTGCAATAATATCCTAATACAGACTGATAAAACTTGTCGTTATGATATGCAGCTCACATTTCCGTTTTTGTTTGACTTCTGTTATCACAGTACATTACAACCACCTGTCCAGGGTACAGCATCTGATCTTATACATTATCATAGAAAAATACTGAAGGTGTATAAGTTGCTTGGAAAATGTTCAAATTTTAAACACATATCTATTTACTCCTATTATTCCATTGTTCAGAAAGATAATAATACAAAATTCTACTCTGGATGCACTGAGAGCATCTATACAGTACAAGAATAAAACATGCAGTCATCTGGTCCCCCAAAAGAGAATCTACTGTCTTTGTGCTGGTTGAGGCAACACAGAACATGATTGTATCATTACTGCACGTATTAAAGCAAGTGCTCACCCCTCATTCAAATCTGAGTAAGTTTGACTGGAAAGAGTTGTGGAATCTGGAAACCTAAAAGACTACTCTATATACAATGTTTGCTGAACACATGCATTCCTGCTGAAAACAGTAGAGTGCATTCAGCACTTCATCGTATCATGCACACAGGAACAGAGGCGGCTGGAAAAGAATACTGTGATAACTGCACCATAAACAAGCAACCGATACTCTTCCCTTTTTTGTGACAACCTGAAGTAGTTCTAAAGTAGTTTCCTCTATATATAAACATCAATATTGTAGGTCAATTAGATGAAGCTCTGAGTCAATGTCAGAACACAGCAGATATTAGCAACACTAATAAGCAAAGGCATGGATCACAACTACAAACCGCCCTGCTGTTTCACAGTCACTCATACCTTTACACCAACTGTTATTTCTGAAGCACATGGCTAAGTTAAACTAACCATTTCTGTACTCAGATCATTTTTACCACGCACTTTGAAAGCTTAGCCAAGCTTGTCTCATACATGGTTAAATAGAAAATACCCTGAAATTCAATAAATATCTGAAGTCAAGAAGAAGGTACCATCCTCATCATAAAAGCAACAGAGTCTCAATTTCAATGTTGATTTCTTACACCATGGTTACCTCACTGTCTTGTGCCTATGGTAGGTAGATATTGTAGCATAGCATGGAGATGTGTTCCCCTGAAAACTTCCATTTCGAGAAATGGAAGCTATGGGCACAAAGAAAGGAAAATGGAACCCATGCACATAACGTCTCTTCTGAGACTCCTGGATTAAAGAGGCACATCTTGTGGGCATGTGAAGAACCTCTAACAGAAGTTCTAAAATATCAACTGTTTTTATAAATTACTTTGTTTTTCACTTCTCCAGTCTGATGGTCGTAACTTGTTTTTCAGTTCTGTTGTTTTTGTTTGGGGATCCTCAGAGATAGTTTAAAAAGCTCATAAAAATGGCTACAACACATCAAAATATCTCCTTTGATTTTGCTATCATCTTGTGTATGCTAACATATATGTACAGATGGTCATATATGTAATAATATACAAATTACTGCTATATATTTTCAACTTGATGCAAACATTAACTGCCCTGCTCCTGCTGTTAACTGTCATGCATGCACCAATTTAAAAGTATGCCTCTCTGATCAACTTTATAAAGTAAACTTTAGTCAAAAGAAATAAAGTTTTCTAGGTTCTCACAAATGAGTGTGCATTTTATTCTCAATACACAGCATTTAAGAGTCTAGCTATACACAGCCTTTTGTTCCTTTTTTTTTTTTGGTTGATAATAGGCACTTTCTAAGAAGAGAATTTGTGGCCCAAAAGACTCTGAAATTCAGTCTTTAGTACCCCCCTTTCATGAGCGGATCTGTCCGAGCTGTGGTAGTCTATTGTATCAACTCAGCAGAAGTCCAGCAGTAGAACTGTGTGCAAAAAAAGCTTTAGAAAATTGTAACCAGAATAAAATTATAGAAAAGCAGTTGTCTGAGTTGAGCAACTTAACGTCTACTATTTAGTTTTCTTTGTTTTCTAACCACATTTCATGTATTACCTCTAGAAGCAGTTAAGAATCAGGTGTGAACAATTCTGTACCCATGTTTCATTCTTTCTAAGTCACAAATAAGCTACAGAAACTTGTCTATTTATATTTTTTATTTTATATCATTCTAGTTTAATTTTTGATATGATTACTTCAATGTATTTTGTTTACTTGTTCCTTTGCTAAGAGCCTTTAACTTCACCCTTGAACAAGTTTTAAAAAAAACAAAGTTAGAACATTCATCACCTTTGGAAAATCACCATCTCTAACATGAGTTGTTAAAAGGCCCTTTTACCCTGTGATGCAGTATTTCTATAATATACACTATATTAATAGTTTCATATTTATGGGGTTGATAAAAATCAGCTTATAAGATGGTGGCTGTTATTTAAGACAGAGGGAGTAGGGATATCCTTACATAAGAGTTTATGATTACTATCTAAGTATAATGTTAAAAAAGGAGAGGTATAGTTGAGCAAAAATGCAATTCATGCACAAACCCCATAGCAATAAGTTCTCAGCATCCCACACAGCTATCTGACTGAGGCAACAAAACAGTCATTTAAATGGAGCAAACACTGCCTATTGGGGAAAATAACCTAACACTAAGTTACAGAAAAATATCCTATGGAAAGGGATCACAAAATGGCACTAACGTTTTAAAATGTTGAATGCTTCCCTGGCATTAATTTATAATTTTAACTTAACAGAAGAGTGAGGAAATGACAGCTCAATACAGTCGGCCTGAGATCAAATTTGTCATGGCAACATTGGCAGGTTGGACCCTGATTCTTTAACTATTACATTGCCTTGGTTAACAAAAATCATACCTTTTAAAAGTATAGAGATTATAAATAAATGTAAAGTGTACATGCAGTCAACTGCATAATATACAAGCGATATCTATGTTTTTAATAATTATCTTCTTTGGCAGGCCAGAATCCAGCTGGACATGCAATATTTACATATCAAAATCCATATTGTGTTCATCATATTGAAAGCAAGTGAAAATATATATATATGTATATACTGTATATACACACGTATGTATATAGATGTATATACTGTTTTTAATATATTAACAAATATATATGTGTATGTATGTGTGTGTATATATATATATATATATATATATATATATATTAAAAGTGGATTTCATCTTTGTCAGATTCAGGTGACTCAGGCCTTGAAACACTAAAAATATCCTGACATGGTATTTGGGGAGGTACTTGGAGCGGCATTTGGGATTTGGGAGAAGAGGTCGGGGGCACACTTTTTTCTGAAAGTATTTTTAAAATTTCTGCCACCTGCTTCTCCAGGGCAGTCATTCTGCAGCTCAGCAGCTGAATGTCCTCTTTAAGTTCGTGCTTGACTTCCTGCAGTGTGGTCTGTAAGGCCTGCTCAGGGATGGGATAAAAGGGGTGCTTGGCATCAGCCTGGATGGGGCTATGCTCTAGTGGACTTCGCGCCTCCCCAGCCTTATCCAAAAGAAGGTCACTTTTTGTAATGCCACTGTCACAAGAATCTGTTTTTCTTAGTGGATTTTTGGTGACGCTGTTCTCTGAATCACTGCCCTTGGGGTCCTCGGAGAGTAGCCCCATCGACTCAGCTTTAGTGACATTATTCCAGTCTTCCTTCTTCTCCTCATGGGCTCCCATATTATTCTTGAGTCGCAGCCACCCTTTCCCATTTCCATTCTTCATTCTTATGGGGCTGTTGACTTTGAGACATTTGGGGTCAGCACCGCCACTGGGCTTGAGTTCCATGGCATCACGGTTGTTTTGTTTGAGGGACTCGCTGGTTTTCACATAGGCCAGAGATGTCTGAATGGGCGTAATCTGTGACACGGTGACCACACTGGTGCCAGTGATGGAGGCTCCGTTCTGTAAGGAGCGGCTTTCTACCTGCAGCTGGTTCCGCTCAGGGTCACTCTGCGTTGACCCCTGATTCCGCAGCTCCTTCTGCTGCTTGAACTTCTGGAAGAGCTTTCTTACCGGGTGGTCCACGGGTATGCTGAGGGTGACCTCATTCTTTTGCCTGAGGCGCTCCTCCTCTTCTTTCTTCACATCACTGATTTTGCGGAAAATGATCTGTGGAGGGGGAGAGAGATAAAAAACATGATTATAAAAACAGTAGGCATAGAGGGAACTTACCTCAACATAATAAAGGCCATATATGACAAACCCACAGTCAACAGCATTCTCAATAGTGAAAAACTGAAACCACTTCCAGTAAGATTAGGGACAAGACAAGGTTGCCCACTCTCACCACTATTATTCAACATAGTTTTGGAAGTTTTAGGCACAGAAATCAGAGAAGAAAAAAAAAATAAAAGGAATCCAAATAGGAAAAGAAGAAGTAAAGCTGTCACTGTTTGCAGATGACATGATACTATACATAGAGAATCCTAAAGATGCTACTAGAAAAATACTAGAGCTAATCAATGAATTTGGTAAAGTAGCAGGGTACAAAATTAATGTACAGAAATCTCTTGCATTCCTATACACTAATGATGAGAAATCTGAAAAGAGAAATTAAGGAATCATTCTCATTTACCATTGCAACAAAAAGAATAAAATACCTAGGAATAAACCTACTTAAGGAAGCAAAAGACCTGTACTCAGAAAACTATAAGACACTGATGAAAGAAATCAAAGATGATACAAACAGATGGAGAGATATACCATGTTCTTGGATTGGAAGAATCAACATTGTGAAAATGACACTACTATCCAAAGCAATCTACAGATTCAATGCAATCCCTATCAAACTACCAATGGCATTTTTCACAGAACTAGAACAAAAAAATTCACAATTTGTATGGAAACACAAAAGACCCCGAATAGCCAAAGCAGTCTTGAGAACGAAAAACGGAGTTGGAGGAATCAGGCTTCCTGACTTCATACTATTCTACAAAGCTACAGTAATCAAGACAGTATGGTACTGGCACAAAAACAGATATATAGATCAATGGAACAGGATAGAAAGCCCAGAGATAAATCCACGCACATATGGTCACCTTATCTTTAATAAAAGAGGCAAGAATGTACAGTGGAGAAAAGACAGTCTCTTCAGTAAGTGGTGCTGGGAAAACTGGACAACTACATGTAAAAGAATGAAATTAGAACACTCCCTAACACCATACACAAAAATAAACTCAAAATGGATTAAAGATCTAAATGTAAGGCCAGATACTATAAAACTCGTAGAGGAAAACAGAGGAAGAACACTCTACAACATAAATCACAGCAAGATCCTTTTTGATACCCCTCCTAGAGAAATGGAAATAAAAACAAAAATAAACAAGTGGGACCTAATGAAACTTAAAACCTTTTGCACAGCAAAGGAAAGCATCAATAAGACGAAAAGACAACCCTCAGAATCAGAGAAAATATTTGCAAATGAAGCAATGGACAAAGGATTAATCTCCATGATATACAAGCAGCTCATGCAGCTCAATATCAAAAAAAACAAACAACCCAATCCAAAAATGGGCAAAAGACCTAAATAGACATTTCTCCAAAGAAGAGATATAGATTGCCAACAAATACATGAAAGACTGCTCAACATCACTAATCATTAGAGAAATGCACGTCAAAACTACAATGAGGTATCACCTCACACCAGTCAGAATGGCCATCATCAAAAAATCTACAAACAATAAATGCTGGAGAGGGTGTGGAGAAAAGGGAACCCTCTTGCACTGTTGGTGGGAATGTAAATTGATACAGCCACTATGGAGAACAGTATGGAGGTTCCTTAAAAAACTAAAAATAGAACTACCATATGACCCAGCAATCCACTACTGGACATATACCCTGAGAAAACCATAATTCAAAAAGAGTCATGTACCATAGTGTTCATTGCAGCACTATTTAGAACAGCCAGGACATGGAAGCTACCTAAGTGTCCATTGAAAGATGAATGGATAAAGAAGATGTGGTACATATATAGAATGGAATATTACTCAGCCATAAAAAGAAACAAAACTGAGTTATTTGTAATGAGGTGGATGGACCTAGAGTCTGTCATACAGAGTGAAGTAAGTCAGAAAGAGAAAAACAAATACCGTATGCTAACACATATATATGGGAACTAAAAAAAACAAAAAAGGTTCTGAAGAACCTTCGGGCAGGACAGGAATAAAGATGCAGATATAGAGAATGGACTTGAGGACACGGGGAGGGGGAAGGGTAAGCTGGGATGAAGTGAGAGAGTGGCATGGACATAGATACACTACCAAATGTAAAATAGATAGCTAGTGGGAAGCAGCCGCGTAGCACAGGGAGATCAGCTTGGTGCTTTGTGACCACCTAGAGGTGTGGGATAGGGAGGGTGGGAGGGAGACGCAAGAGGGAGGAGATATGGGGATATATGTATATGTATAGCTGATTCACTTTGTTATACAGCAGAAACTAACACACCATTGTAAAGCAATTATACTCCAATAAAGATGTTAAAAAAAAAATAATAAAAATAATAAAATTATCTTATTGAAAATAAATAAATAAAAAAAAACATATGACTTTATACTTGTGTGACAAGATACCAGTTGTACTTTGTTTTATAAAGAAAACCATTGAAGATAGGGTAAAATCATTTCTAAAGGGAAAAATATTTCAATGTCAGTTAACAGATGCAATACACTTAAAATTCAACGTAGAAACACTGATGAAGCTTGCTTAGCTTACTTAGTTCCACTTCCTTGCATATCAGAGAGGGAGTATAGTAAAGAGACAACTGAACAGAGCTATTTGCTTTCATGTTCATGTTCCCATTTCATAGAAAATATATAAATGTAAACATTTATGTTAGTATATATATACATGTGTGTATACTTTTATGTGTAAGAAAACATTTATCTCTTAATTTTCCTTGCAGTACATCACTATTTTTTGTAAGGTTTTCTTTTGAATCATATAGATATGATCCAAAGCCATTTTTAATGCCATCCGCTGTTTAGAGGCCAAACGGTAAGAGTTCTAGGCTATAAAACTACTGAAAAGTTAAACAGCTTACCAACATAGCACCTGGGTTGGGTGGGAGGAGGAATTAAATTTATTTATGTGGCTCCAGAGGGCAGAACAAGGATTTATACTTAGAAGTTTCTGGAAGGTAAATTCCAAGTCAGTATACAAATTGCATTTCCAACTACTACCTATTAATTGAATAAACTGCCTTGAAAACTCATGAAACTCACACCACTGAAAGAGCCAAACAGAAATATGAATGTTGTCTGTGTAATACTTTCACTGAGGAGGTTGGACTCTTCAAATTCCAATATTTTTTAAAATTCAAATATAAAATTAAATATATAGTACATGTAGCATTAGATGACTATTCACAAATAAGTAAGCATACATTTTATTAAAAATATATTTTGAAAATAATACTGGGAAAAGTTACAACTCCATCAAGAGAAATTTAAAAGGCTATGTAAGAAATTATTACCACTTATATTATCAGAGTTGGAAGTGAATTTGGTAAGCGTGAGATTTTTGATCAGTCATCTAAAGAACAAAATAACTGCAGATGAGGGTTATAAGGAATATTCACAAGGGAGTTATATTAATGTGCCTTCAGAATCAGACAATTTTATGACGCTAGCAAAATTACTTACCTCCATCACCCTCTCTCATTAAGCTGTTGGTTAGATTAGAAATACATGTGAAGCACATAGTCTCCAGCACATAACAGACATTCAAAATATGCTGGTTGTCTCCCCTGAACTCTCGTAAAATACTTCCTGTTTGAAAACATTTTCATCACCTCTTGGAGATTCAGCAGCTTCCAGGAATAACATATAGTCATTGACCTTATACTAGAAACCAATACTAGTGATGATCACGGTAAACACAAAAGTCAAGGAGAAGCAATCCTCCATCTAAAAGTACATTTTCTAAGTTAAGATTGATACACGAAATATAGCTTATCAAGTGGCAATAATTTGTATTTTAAAATAAATATTCTCTAAATTCAATAACTGTCCATTAACACCAGCATATTTTTCCTTCTCTACTGGCACATGAAGTTGGGTATTTTTTAAAAATGTAATACTAGGGCTTCCCTGGTGGCGCAGTGGTTGAGAGTCCGCCTGCCGATGCAGGGGACGCGGGTTCGTGCCCCGGTCCGGGAAGATCCCACGTGCCGCAGAGCGGCTGGGCCCGTGAGCCATGGCCGCTGAGCCTGCGCGTCCGGAGCCTGTGCTCCGCAACGGGAGAGGCCACAACAGTGAGAGGCCCGCGTACAGCAAAAAAAAAAAAAAAAAAAAAAAAATGTAATACTAATCTCTAAGTCTGACATCAAAGTTCTAGGAGTTTAATTAGAAGTCTTTTAAAGGGTTGACATGTTTCTTATGCTTCCTGAGTAAACAGGGCTTGTGCTAAACCTTCAAGATATTAACACTCTTTGGACAGGACAAATCAAAACATGGAAACACAGATACTCTATTCCTATATCATCCCCGTTCACTGAAAAGGGATTTACTTTGATTCCATCAACTGACATGACATCCTCCTTCCCACTCCGCTCCTACCTTGTTTGCCTTTTTAAAGGTAGTTACTTAACCTTGGAAAGACATAGCCTTAGTGCAGTGTGGTAACTGAGATTACCCTTCGTGTTTGGGGAAAAAAGCATCTATTTCAAATGAACAGTGGAGGAGGGCACATAGGGGTGTCAGATAAAAAGACATCCATGCAATATTTAGGACACACACTAAGAAATCATGCATTATTTATCTGAATGGGACATACTGATACTGCCATGTGAAGTTCACAGTTTATGAAAGATTTGGGGTTCCTGGAGACTGAGAATCTGTGGACATCTTAGGCCACAGCTTTATGTTTTAAATTTTCAATACAATGGCTAATAATTGCTTATAATTACAGTATGCTTACCAAGTTTGGGATGCTTTGTGATTTAAGGGTATAATGTACCCATGTAAAATATCAGAAGAAAAAGCCTTCTTTATCCAGTTTCCCTCACCACCAGCCGGCCCCACCCCACCAAGAACCAACAAAGGCATTTGCACTGCTACTATTAAGTGGAGAACAAAGACTCCTAATGCCAAACTACTGAGAACAAAGAAAAAAAAAAATTCTGTCACAGGGCCAGGCTGCCAGTCTGCATCAAGGGACAAATGAAATAGAACTGGGTTGGCATATTTTGCCACCAAGAAAATGTAAAATGAAATGAGAAAGAATGAGGCTTTGTATATGGAAGACAGAATCCTAAGAGTTCACACCTGGATTTGATAAACTATTTACAATAACCAGGCTTTTAAGCCAGAGGTCACTCTAAAAAAACTATTGGTCTGAATGGAGTTTACTGAATGAGACTAAATTTATTTTATTTCTTTTGACTGCAGAACAGAAATTATGGCTTATTGAAAAATACTTATAAAAATTTTCATATACAAAGAGGTCACAAACATATTACCTCATTTAACTGTCATAACTACTCTATGAGATAGGTCCTATTATTCTCATGTTACAGAAGAGCAAACTGAGGCACAAAGAGTTTAAATGGTTTGCATTAGGTCACACAGCTAGTAAGTGGCCAGGATACAAATCCAAGGAGTCAGATTACAAATAGTCTTAACCATTATACTCTACTGCAGCTCCTCAAAATAACTTTGACACCACCTTCTGGACCCTGTGAAAACCTGGATAGGTGAGTGGGTGAAGTAGGGAGTGATATAGTATTTTAACATCCAACAGGTAACCCTTCATAGAGCATTTGCCATGATGAACCATCCCTCAAAGTGGTGAACTGAACAAACAATTGAAGCTCTGTGCTTGTTAAACAAGTAGAGAGTTGACAAATTCTTGCTGAGTACAATCAGGTTCAAATCTTTGACCCACAAATCAGTCTTTAAAGAACATGAATCAGAATCCTTCAATTGTAAGAATAGAATGACATCCATTAAGAACTTATTTTCTAGTTGATGACAAAGCAAAACTTTCCTAATGCAAGGTAAGAGAATATAGGCCCTGAAATTAAAAACAAAAAAACAGGGTTGATTTTATTATATTTACAGAGTTTAAAGACTAATAATCTACTGAGGTGTCACAAGCAGTTGATCTATGTCTTATATGTAAAGCATGATAGCTTTTTGTTGTATCTTAAGTTATAAAAAATTTATTATATAACAAATAAGAAAAAACTCACTGTATTTCAAAACTTTTAAAGGTAATAAGCCATCCTTATAAGTTCTTATAGTTTTGAAGATCACTTTATGACCCTAAACTCTAAGTTTGAATAACAATCTATTTTTATTACTAAGGAGACTACATTTCATAATAAAAAAAATAGGATAGAAATTATTCTACATTACTATTACAAGTATGAACATTCTCAAATTATCTGAGCTCATGCTGAATCTTTCCTTTTAAAGAAGTGCTTTTTACCTTTAACTTTTTAATCATGTAAAGTAAAATTGTTCAAATTAATAAGGAATAGAAAGATTGATAAATTTTATTTAGTTAAACCTTCCAAAACAGTATATAGTTTAGTTTAAAAACCTGCATGCTACTTTTTGGCAATTGAAAGAATCTTCAAACAATGAGTTTTCATAACCCAGTTGATTCTTACATTGGTAATGTGTCACACAGAGAGTAAAAATTTTCCTGTTAATTCAATACATAAGCCATATAGATGAATTCTGCTTAATGATAACATGGAAATGATGATGATTATTCCTTAGAAGGCAAAGATTAAAAAACAAAATCCCCCAAAACATTATTTTAGAAAATGTTAAAGGATCTGAGTGAAGTTCATAGGAGATCGACTTACATGAATTAAATCATGTAAAAAAAATGTATATCCATGATTATCAACATGGTGTTTGATAATCAAATTAGCTTTTAAAAAATGCAACATTTGTTTTTTTTCTCAGTGTTAATAACCTAGAACCTTCTGCACTTGATGTATTCTGTGTCTTTTGCCCAATGGCAAATCAAATTGCTAATGAACACCAAAAAATTAAGGAAAAATTAAAAAAGAAAAATCACGAATCAGGCTATGATTCTAGCCACACATTTATTGGTAGAATGCACAACAGTCTGTACTCTTTCTGTCAGCAAAGAGGTTTATTTCATTTAAGCTTTTCTTCTCCTTGCTTAATTAGGTTCTGGGGAGCCCATGCTAGAAGGTTTAATTTATTTAAATGATAAAATCTTCTTAAACTTAACAGGGAACATGGCCAACTGAGCTTTCCATTTCAAAAGTAGGACATTTGATCATAAAAGGGATACCAAAATTAAATAATTTGAATGTGTACTGAACTTTGAAATCCTATAAAGGCAAGGGAAAAAAAGGGGTTAGAATCATTTATTTAATGACATGGATTTAGTGTTATGTAATTTGGAGGCTAGAGGTGTGCTCTCTGAAACGACCCATCACTTTCCAGATCTGTGAATTGACTAGGAATCTACAGCTATATGCAATCAAGCAGCAGCTCCAGTTCATCTGATATTTAAGGATCTAGTTGGTTTGGTTCTTTTTACTGCTTCTGTAAACTTAGTCACTAATTCTAACTCTAGTCCTTTCTGTCATTCCAACCTGAACTAATACAACAAAGCGGTACTTATTAAACACTATCATGTATATATCAGAGGCTATAAACTTTTCTTAACAAAGGCCACAGTGACAGCTGTGGTGGGTGAACATGTGTGACTGAAGGATAACAAGATGCATCACGCTCTGTTTGAAATATGGTTGCCTCGCTTCATTTCAGCCACTCATAGATCTATAGGCTCTTCAGGGGCAAGGAATGTGTTACAGATCTAGTTTAGCCTCTTTGGTCCTAAATAAACTTTGAGGAATTAATTAATTAACTGATTAATGTAAAGAAAAAGGAAGGAAGGGAGGTGAGTAGAAAGGAAAAAGGACGTGAGAAAAAGAACATGTTTTGATTCTGTTAATGTGTTGGGAAATGCCTAATGTGAGTAAGGGTGGTGAGTAAGATGCAAATGCAGGACATTCTAGAATTACTGATACAATTACATGTTTTTATAACTAAAGTTTTTTTCATTAAAAAAATAATAAAATAAAGAAGCTAAAGTCTTCAAAACCAAGAATATAGCTGTTCCAAGGTAAAGCTGGCAAGGTTTAGATTCACTGTCTCAAATACTGCAGTAATCCATGATTTGTCCTCCTTGCCTCAATTTCTAGCTTCATTTCCCTTTATTCCATTCTTTGCTATTGTGTATCAGATATGATAGTGTCCCACGCAAAAAATCACAAAGTAAAACTAAAGCTCTTTAATAAAGTCATCAAGCCTACCGTGGTTCAGTCTACCTGCCCCTCCAATCTCTATTTTCTCCAGTCTCACTTGACCTTAACACACCAGCCACTGAATCACTTTGAGATCCAGCATCTAATACTGCACATATTGTTCTCTCTCCTCCTAACCTGCTGGGGAGCTCCTACTTATCCTTTAATCCTCAACCCAACTGTGCTCTTCTTTATGAGGCAGGACCAGCTACATAATATGTAGGGCCAAATACAACCTAAAAATTCAGGCCCTCTAACATCATGCTTAATGGTAAAATACTGAAAGCTCTCCCCTGAGTTCAGGAAAGAGAAAAGCATGTACCATCTTGCCACCCCCTATTCATCATTGTGCTAAAGGTTCTAGCCAGAGAAATTGTCAAGAAGATGAAATAAAAGATATCCAGAATGAAAAAGAATTAAAACTATCTTGATTTGGAGATGACATGATTAGGTACACAGAAAATCCACACGTGCACGCACACACACACACACACAAAACTATTAGAGCTAATAAAGGAGTTCAGCAAGAATACAGGATACAAAATCAATATAAAAGTTAGTTGTATTTCTATACACTAGTAACGAACCATCTGAAAATAAAGCTAATAAAATAACATCATTGAAAATAGCATCAAAGAGAATAGAATACTTAGGAAAAATTTTAACAAAATAAGTGTAGGACTTATACACAAAAACTATAAAACATTGTTGAAATAAATTAAAGAAGACCTAAATAAATAAAGACATCTCATGTTTATGGGTTGAAAGACTTAATATTGTTAACATGACAGTATTCCCCAAATTGATCTGTAGATTTAGTTCAATTCCTATCAAAATTATTACTGCTTATTTTTCAGAAATTGACAAGCTGATCCTAAAATTCAGGTGCAAATGCGAGGGACTCAGAATAGCTTAAAAAAATCAAAATATACGAATGTAATTGGAGGATTCATACTTCCCAGTTTAAAAACTTATTACAACGAATTAGAGAAATGCAAATCAAAACTACAATGAGGTATCACCTCACACCAGTCAGAATGGCCATCATCAAAAAATCTACAAACTATAAATGCTGAAGAGGGTGTGGAGAAAAGGGAACCCTCCTACACTGTTGGTGGGAATGTAAATTGATACAGCCACTATGGAGAACAGGATGCAGGTTCCTTAAAAAACTAAAAATAGAACTACCATGTGACCCAGCAATCCAACTCCTGGGCATATACCTGGAGGAAACCATAATTCAAAAAGATACATGCACCCCAATGTTCATTGCAGCACTATTTACAATACCCAGGACATGGAAGCATCCTAAATGTCCATCAACAGAAGAATGGATAAAGAAGATATGGCACATATATACAATGGAATATTACTCAGCCATAAAAAAGAACAAAATAATACCATTTGCAGCCACATGGATGGACCTAGAGATAGTCATAGTGAGTGAAGTAAGCCAGACACAGAAAGACAAATATCATATGATATTGCTTATATGTATTATCTAAAAACAAGGGTGCAAATTAACTTATTTACAAAATAGAAGTAGAGTCATGGATGTAGAAAACAAGCTTATGGTTACGAGGGGATAAGGGGGCAGGGATAAACTGGGAGATTGGGACTGACATATACATACTATTTACTATATATAAAATAGATAACTAATAAGAACCTGCTGTACAGCACAGGGAACTCTACTCAATACTCTGTAATGGCCTATATGGGAAAAGAATCTAAAAAAAAAAAAAAAAATCCAGAACATGAGGGAAAGAACCTTGTTACAAAGCTATAGTAATCAAGACAGTGTGGTGCTAGCATATATATCAATGGAATAGAACTAAGATAAATAAATAAATAAACACATAAATAAATAAATATACCTATGCATTTATGGTCAATTGCTTTTTGACATGGATGCCAAGGGGGTTCAATGAAGAAAGATCAATCTTTTCAACAAATGGTGCTGGAGCAACTGCATATTTACCAATAAAATATGAATATGGATGACAGCCTCATACCATATACAAAATTTAACTCCAAATGTATCAAAGACCTAAATGTAAGAGCTAAAACTATAAAATTCCTAGAAGAAATCCACAGCACAAATTTTAGTGACCTTGAATTAGGCAAAGCTTTCTTAGACACCTAAATCTCAAGCTACCAAATATATTAAATAAATAAATTGGGCTTCACAAAAATTCAAAACTTTTTTGCTTCAAAGGACACTATCACAAAAGTAAAAAAACTCACAAAATGGGAGAAAATATTTGCAAATCATATACCTGATCTAGCATACAGAATATATAAAGACCTATTACGATTCAACAATTAAAACACAAAAAAATTTAAATTTAAAAATAGTTACAATAGCCAGAACATGGAAGCAACCTTAATGTCCATCGACAGATGAATGGATAAAGAAGATGTGGAACATATATACAATGTTAGTCATAAAAAAGAATGTCATAAAAAAAATGAAATAATACCATTTGCAGCAACACAAATAGACCTAGAGATTATCATACTAAGTGAAGTAAGTCAGACAGAGAAAAGACAAATATCATATGATATTGCTTATATGTGGAATCTAAAAAGAAAATGATATGAATAAATTTATATACAAAACAGAAATAGACTCATAGATATAGAAAACAAACTTATGGTTACCAAAGGGGAAACGGTAGAGGGGGAGGGATAAATTAGGTGTGAGATTAACACATACACACTACTATATATAAAATAGATAACCAACAAGGACCTACTGTATAGCACAGGGAACTATACTCAATATTTTGTAATCACCTATAAGGGAAAACAATCTGAAAAAGAATATATATATATGTGTGTGTGTGTGTGTATATATATATATATGTATGTATATGTATGTATGTATAACTGAATCACTTTGCTGTACACTGGAAATTAACACAACATCGTGAGTCCACTATACTTCTATAAAAATATATATATATATAAATGGTCAAAGAATTTGAATAGACATTTCCCCAAAGATGGTATACAAATGACCAATAGGCACATGAAAAGATGTTCAGCATAATTAGTCATTAGGGAAATGCAAGTCAAAACCACAATGATATACATTTCACATCCTCTAGGATGGCTATAATTAAAAGATAACAAGTATTATTAATAACAGAAAATACCAAGTGTTGGGAGGATGTAGAGAAATTGGAACCCTCATTCATTGCTGGTGGGAATATTAAGTGCTACAGCCTCTGTGGAAAACAGCATGGCAGTTTCCCAAAAAGTTAAACATAGAGTAGTCATACGACCCAGCAATTCCACTCCTAGATGTACATCCAAAAAAATTAAAAACATACAGTCATGCAAAAACTTATACATGAATGTTCATAGTAGTATTATTCATGATAGACCAGAAGTAGAAACAACCCAAATATCTATTAATGGATGAATCAGCAAACAAAATGTGGTATAACTTTACAATGGAATATTACCCTGCCATAAAAGGAAACGAAGTACTGATACATGCTACACCTTGAAAATATGACCCTAAGCGAAAGAAGCCTAACACAAAACGTTATATATTGTATGATTTCACTTATATGAAGTGTATAGAATAGGCAAGTTTAGTCAGAAAGTATATTAATGTTTTCCAGGGGCATGGGTATATGGGAAATGGGGAATGACTACCAGCAGCTGTGGGGTTTCTTTTTGGGATAATGAAAATGTTCTGGAATTAGATAGCGATGATGGTCGCACAACTTTGTGAATATACTAAAAAACACTGAATTGTACACTTTAAAATGGTGAATTGTATGGTGTGTGAAGTATATCACTACAAAAAAAGCAGGTCTCCTTGTTCAAAATTATTAAGAATTTCAAGATAGCAGCAGCAGAGTATTCAACCAAGAGCAGGGCTCTTCTAATGCAAGGCCTGCACGACTGCATGGGTTGGGCATCCATGAAGCTAGCCCTGCTGGGAGGCTTTCACTTACCGCCCCAGATAGAATTGGGTCCATCCTATTCTACACTCTAATGGCATTTATTTTGTGACACATTAATGGTGAGATACAGCAGCAAACAAGATATTCATTCACATTGTGAGTATTTGTTAAACACCTACCATGTTTCAGGCCCTGTTTTGGAGTTAGGTATACATCAGTAAACAAAACAAAACCCCTTAAATATTCCATAAAATGGCAGGTGATGATGTGGGGTACAAAGAAAAATAAAGAGTGGCAAAGTGGTTGGGTCTCTATGAGGAAGTGTTTCTGGAGCAAAGATAGTCATGGAATGAAGAAGTGGGCCATGCAGATGGCCATGGGGAGAGGGAGACCCCGAGCTGAGAGGATGCTCTGCGTGTCTGAGGAACGGTAAGGAGGGCAGAGTGGGTGGCACTTCGTAAATGGGGAGAATGACTGGTGAGGAGGCCAGGGACTTTGGTTGGTAAATGTGAGGAGAAGCCATGGAGGCTTTGGAGCAGAGGATTCACACTGTCTCACTTCCACTCTAAAAGGATAGCTCAGGCTGCTGCGGGGAAAATAAATTGTACGGTCGGAATGATAGGAGGAGGGTACCAATCAGGAGGCTTTTTGAGTTAATTCTGGGGGGACATCATGGTGACTTAGACCAGAGAGGTAGAAATGGAGGTAGTGACAAGTGGTCAAATTCTGGATTTATTTTGCCAGTAAGACTAATGAGCCGGATAAACAATCAGAGAAGAGAATTTTTTTTTTTAAGTCTCTCTTTAGGCTAAGCAAAAGTATAAATAGCAGTACCATTTTCTGAGATGGTGAAACCTGATATGGTGCCCAATAAACTATAGACAAGTTATCTGCCCCCCCAGACACACACACACACAAATATGCAAGCATATATACACACATGCATATATAAACATGTGCACAATGTATAAAAGTGGAGCAGGAACAGGATAACTGACTAAACACTCCCATAAAAAGGGGTGGGGAATAATGGCTGAGAGGCTCAGCAGTTGCTGGTCCACAGCAATGAGGAAATCTGCCAGGTAGGCATTGTGAGGCCCCTCTGCCCTGGCAGTAGGGTAAATTCCTTTGTTGGTCTCTCAGTCTGCTATCTGGGATAAGCTCTCTCATCCATTGTTCTCTGTGGCTCCTGATTCTATCTCTTTGGATGTTCTTTTTTGTCCTTTTCCCTCTATAGTTCAAAACTAATTTGGGGATTGAAGAATTTGTCCAAGAATTTGTCCTCCTCAGCTTCTTCCTGCCTGTGCAAATTTGGGGGCCTAAGGTTTGGTTTTGAGCTCGCATAGCAAAATGACTTTTTAAGACCAAGCTTATGGTTTCTTTGGCAATATAATTATCTAAGATATTTAGTAAGTTTCTGATCTGTTGATAGTCAATTTCATGCTCCTGCAACCTCACAAAAAGTTCTTTCCTAGATATAATTCTCAAGCCTGGTTTAATCCTTTTCTTTGTTGGCACCATGTCTCTCTGTTGCTCTCTGCCTCTGTCTCTTTCTCCATGATGGAAACTACTTTGAAGGCATCGGGCTTGATGGGAGGTCATATCTGATCTTTGCCACAAAACTGTCTTAATAGACTATTTTGTACAATGACTTTTCAATCTTATTTCTGATTTTCCCTGTTCTAAATTCCTTTCCATATCTGCTTACAAGCCAGCCAATTCTTGCCAGTGATCACCTCTTTCTTCTCATGCCTTGCTAAATGTAACCAGTCACAACCCCAACTCACTACTAATATTCTGCTTTCCAAACTGTTCCAAAAGAAATACAGCATTGGAAGGCAATCAGAGATAGCCACTTTACCGAATGTTTTGTCACTGGAAAATATTTGTCTACATCTTTTAAAGTCTCAAATATCAATATCCTTACTTATTTCTACTCCTGCTAAGTTAATTCCACATATTTTAGAATTAATGGTGGCAGTGTCTCACTATTGATATCAATTTATGCTCATGCCCAGGAGCATTGCATTTTTCCCCAGTGGTACAAACATGAGAGTATATTTAGCACACTGTACTGTACAGTTTAACTTGGTAAGTTTTATGTTATGTTTTTTCCAACAAAAATTCAAATAATATCTAAAAATAGAACCATAAACTTTCCAAAAATTACTTTCAACTCGCAAACTTCCTCTCACACAAAAAAATATAAATTTATCAATAAATAGACATGAAATTAAGACTATTTCCATAACTATTCACCAAGACAAATGAAAATATTGATCATTAACCCAGAAGAAAAATAATTACATAAGTCATGAACAATGCAGGGGTAATAATTAAACAAACATTCACATAGTTTTACTGGAGACAGACATACTGGAGATTGAAATTTGAATTCAACACCACATTGTCTTAAGTATACTGAGTTGAAAATTGTCATTTACACACTTGATATATTGGTAAAAACCAAAACAAAACTAATTTGGGGGAACCTGACATTAAAAAAGGAAATAATTGTAAAGGCATTGCTAAACAAGAATAAAAGAAAATTTATTGCCCCAGAATCTGAACACAACACATTATGTACTATTAAGAAAAAAAAAAGACTCCTCCTAAATAACTATAATTTTCAACTGTGACTATTTGTTAGCATTTAAAAATTCAGGAGAAGATTCAGAAGAATAAAGTTATTTTATTTCAAACTTCTTAGTATAGAATTTTTAGCACACTCAAGTTCAAAGGAACAAAACTGATGAAGAAAAACCATGTCTATTATGTTTTGCTATGAATAGCTAAGAATAAAGCCCCTAGTATAGCCTGAGACCCATACATGAACCACTAGACTACACTGCTTTGGGGAACATAATTATTGTATTCATAGTAGCTATTGCTCCCACATATTTTCATCTTGGAATTACTGCAATAACAATATTGGATTAAGGGAATTTTACTAAGTATTTCCCATGGATTATTTGCTCATTTAAATTTCACAATAATCCATTTTATAGATTTAAAAACTGAGGCTTAGATTTAAAAATCTTCCCCAGGGCTTCCCTGGTGGCGCAGTGGTTGGGAGTCCGCCTGCCGATGCAGGGGACGCGGGTTCGTGCCCCGGTCCGGGAGGATCCCACATGCCGCGGAGCGGCTGGGGCCGTGGGCCATGGCCGCTGAGCCTGCGCGCGTCCGGAGCCTGTGCTCCGCAACGGGAGAGGCCACAGCAGTGAGAGGCCCGCGTACCGCAAAAAAAAAAAAAAAAAAAAAAAAAAAAAAATCTTCCCCAAGTCTACACAGCTAATGAGAGACAAAGTGTGCTTTCCAACGGGTTCTATTGAACTCAACTAGACTAGTCTGATTTAGGAATGCCTGATCTAAATTTAAGAGAGATGCAAAGGATTTAAAGGCTCAAAGGACTGGGGAGAAGGAAATTAAATGATAAAGGAGGTTAAATTACTTTAATAATGGCATACACCAAAGTCATGACTCTAGGCTAAAAGTTTAATACGCAGGAGATGTAGACATGTGAATATGTAATGGGACTCTTCAGTATGCAAGTAGAAAATAACATTGTTTAACATTTGTCAAAGATGATACATTTTATAACACACTTTAGCATATGTTACCTCATCCCCTGTCCCACTGCAACTCTACAAATCAGGAAGGGCAATTATTATTATCCCTATTTAACAGATGAAGGTCAGAGAAGTTATGTGACTTGCTTAAACTCATTTAGCTAGTAAATGGCCAAGCTGGGACTGAAATCTATTTCCTGATGTCAACTCCAGTGCTCCTTCCACTATTCCATGCTGACATTCCTAATGCTATGTATAATTCTGTTTTGTAGTTTACAATGCACTTTCAGCTATATTACCCTACTGGATCTCATTTGATACTATTCCTTTGTCCCCAGGAACACGCCTAATATGTGGCTTTAGCTTTTGCCTTGTAAGATAATCGCTGTGCCTCAGGGAGAACAATTACTGAGGTAAGGCAGTTACAACACCTTAAGAAATATTTTCTTAATGAAAGAAAATTTCCACGGCTTTTGTCTGGAAAACCAACTATAGTACATTTACTTAAACATGTGTTAATTTTTGCATTTGATGCTAAAAGAATGATGCAGCTTTTAGTTAATACCACACACACAAATTCTTCACTGTTGGGAAATACAGATTGAGTAGGTAAATAATTATCTCTATTGGAGTATTAACCTCTAGAAAGATTTAGAAATGTATATCTAGTCTAGATAATATAATACTGTTTCAATCTTTTATACTTGGAATCAAATTTATATAAAATAAAATAATTCTTGGGTATTTCTTTATTTTGTGGAATTTGATAGCTGAAACTCAGAGGAGTCAAGTGAACAGGAATTTGGATGGACAGCCAGTCATTCACAGTGGGATTCAGTACTCTCATTTTCTGGTTTCTAAGTCCACTCTCCATTTCCCCCATGGATATCTCTTATTTCTAGACTAAAATTCTGTGGCAAAATTAAAAAAAAAAAAAAGTCTCTGAGAGTCAGGAGGCAAGGGTTTGGATACTATCTCCGATAATGACTACCTGTATAAACTTGACCAAGCCACTCAGCCCTTCTAAACATCAGGTGTACTTAAATATCTATTTAAAGTCAACAATTCTCTATTTTATCAGGATGATTTAGCTATTCCATGTCAAACAGACATCAACTGCTTATGTTGAATCTAATGAGTGGCATAAATATAGCATGTATTCACTCAGCTGAATTGAGAATGGGTCTGTACTTGTTGATTGCAAAATAACCAAGTTCTTGTGTAGAAATCTCTCCTCTTTCATTCACCACTTGGATTTTTGAACTTTCCATAAAAGCTAAATTAGATATGCAAGTGATTTCACCCTGCCTCTTTGGAACATCTCTACACTATTCCATTTGAATAATTTGTTCAATACATTTAGATAATGCAAAGGAGGCCATCTATCCCTGCCTTTCGCAGACTGAAAAGTAGTGTACCATATTATACACTATTTTATGTTTAACTTAGTAAAAGGCTACTAGGAACAGAACTGGTGCCTCTTTCGAACTTGAAAACGTCCTTTGCAGGAGACTTGATGTTCAGAGGGTGCAATGGAAACAGCAGTGATGGGTCATTTGGAGACTGGAGTTCTAGTCCTAGCCAGGGATCTAATTAGCTATGTGACCTTGTATGTAAGTCCCATAATCTTTTTGGACTTTAGTTTCTTTATTTAAATAGTTATTACAGTGCTAGGCTTAGTTCTTTTCAGCTCTATCCTCAAATTTATGAAATAAGACAATCTACTTTACACTCTTTAAATTATTCCTAACATAACTTCTTGCTAGAAAATAGCACACTTGACTCATTTTCAAAGTGTCGAAATTCTTTGCATCGAACCCTGCCCTGCTGAGGCTTCTGTGACCCTCAGTAACAATTACAGATCTAGAATACATACACGTGCTGCTCTTATTTATGTTTTGATTCTGCTTCTTCCTGAGGCAACTGCTTACATGCTGTGCTGAGATAAGATGAAAGTTTCCTCCTAATTACCAAGGTTTGTGCTTCTAAAGATTGTAGGCCAGTAATTGAATTGCAGTGTCTAGAGCTGAGTATTAGCTAATAACTTTGTCCCTACAGTACTAAACTGTAATTAGTTATTCTAGTCAAAGCAGAGTATGAGAAGTTACGTGGCTGTTTCTTTAGTGCTGCAATTGCCAGAAGCTGGAAACTACAGTTTTAAAAAGAATAGAGCTGTTTATTGATGAAGTGATCGAGATGTGGCAGTACACTTGCCCACCAACATGCCTGCACATATACACACTGCAAAGCCAGCAGAGGCCCATGGGAGCAAAGCTTGAGCTGTCATCATTGGAAGGTCTGGTTAAAGAGATCTAGGCTCTGCACATTACTGGGGCACAAATTTTGAAAAATTATATGTATTAGATGGCATTAGAATATATGATAACTTCACTTGAAGCTTCCTATATAAATAAATTCATATATTGATACCAAGTCTAATATTTGTTAAGTAAAACATGTATCTGTGATTTATTCTATTTGGAAGAATGTTTATACAGCCAAGATAGATCTGCCACTATCATTTTCTATTTATTATTAGCTAGTTGTGTCATCCTTGTGTGGAAGGGCCTCATATTCCATATATATAACTGTGATAGGAGGTACTGTCTCCTACTAACATAGGTAAAATAATAAAGTACTAACTTGAGAAGAGTCTTTGCCTTGTTTTCTTAGAGAGCACAGATTATATAGCCCAGTTGATACTTCAGAGAATTTTGGATCTGAATGAAAGATAATCTCTGAGGAGTAAACTAAGTATTTTTAGTTGAGAATCACATGGTATAAAAGGGGAAAATATGGGAGATCATAGTTGATTGAGGACATAAGAGTGGAAGGAGAGGGCGTATGAGAGTTTATGTTTTTGAGGGTCAGCTGAGTTCCAGGCACATATTATGCATAGGGAATGCAAAAATAAGTGACTTAAATAAATGCAGGGACATACCATGTGTATGGTTTGGAACAATGACTATTGCTAAGATGGAAGAAACTCTCCCTTAACTGATTCACAGATTTGTTATAATCCAAATCAAAATCCTAGCAGGATCTTTTGAAGAAATCAACAAGCTAATTTTACAATTTATATAGAAATGTAAAATGCACACGATAGCCAAAGCAAAACTAATTGATAGGAAAAATACTAGAAGACTTATACTGCCCATATTTTCCTATTAAAAACTATAGTAATTAAGATAGTGTGGTATATAGCACATGTCTTAGTCCTATCAGGCTGCCACAACAGAATACTAAAGACTGGGTAGCTTATAAGCATCAGAAATTTATTTCTTGCAGTTCCAGAGGCTGGGAAGTCCAAGATCAAGACACTGGCAGATTTGGTATCTGGTGGGTTCCCACTTCTTGGTTCATATAGGGCTCTCTTTTCACTGAAGGGGGAAGGAAGCTCTCTGGGGCCTCTTTTATAAGGGTTCTAGTCCCATTCATGAGGGCTCTATTCACATGACTTCAATCACTTTCCAAAGGCCTCTCTTTCAAATACCATCACATTGGGGATTAAGTTTTAACATATGAATTTTGAGGGAACACAATTATTCACTCTATAGGAGCACATGAATAGACAAGTATGCAAATGAACAGAATAGACTGTCCAGAAATAGACCCATACGCATTTGGACACTAAATTATGATGAAGGTAATGGTGCAGTAAACTGGGGAAAGTGATGTTTTCAATATAGGTATATGATAAACGGACTATCTGAAAAATATATATCTTGCCCTTTATTTCACACTACACACAAAAATCAACTTGAGACAGATTACAGATCCAAATGAGGAGAGCAAAACCCATAAAGCTCTTAAAAGAAAAAATAGGAGAAAATCTCAATACCTTGGGATAAGAAAAGATTTCTTAAACAGCAAACAAAAAGTGGGAATCATAAAGGGGTAAAAAGAATAAATGAAACTAACTACATAAAAATTAAGGCTTTTTGTTCTTTGAGAAATACCATGAAGAGAATCAAAAGACAATCAGAGTGAAAGGAGATAAATTCAATAGCTATATCCAATAGAGGACTCATATGCAAAATATATGAAGAATTGTTACAAATCATTAAGAATAGAGACAGACAACTCCAATAGAAAAATGAGCATCTTACCAAGACAAAGTTATATAAATGGTTATTAATTATATGGAATAGTGCTCATCTTAAATAGGCTTCAAGGCAGTACAATTTAAAACCACAATGTATTTTCCTTACACACTTACCAGAATGGCTAAAATGATAAAGAAAACAACAAGTATTGGTGAGGATGTAGAAAAACTGAATTCTCATAAACTGCTGGTGAGTGTACAAATTCATACAACCATTTGTAAAAATTGTTTGATGAGTATCTACTAAAGCTAAAGATAAATATACTCTATACTTAGAAATTTCACTCCTAGGTATATACCCCTCCAAAAAAACTGTGTACAAATGTAAATAAAAAGGCATGCACAAGGATGTCTGTAGCAATATAGTTCATAATAACCCTAACTGGAAACCCAAATGTCCATCAAGACTAGAACAGGTAAGTTGAAGTATATTCATTTAATAGAAAACTTTACATGAATATCAATGAACCACAACTACAGGCAACATGAATGACTCCTACAAAATAATATTGAGTGAAAGAAGCCAGATACAAATGAGTATGTAATGTGTAATTCCATTTATATAGCTCTAAAAATCAAAAAGACATGAAACTAATCTAAAGTGTTAAAAGTCAGAACAATAGTTAACTCTTGAGATTTAACTTGAGAAGTTACAACCACCGACACCATGCAAATACAAAGAATCATAAGAGACTGCTATGAACAATTACATGCCAATAAAATGGACAACCTAAAAGAAATGGACAAATTCTTAGAAAGGTACAACCTCCCAAGACTGAACTAGGAAGAAATAGAAAATACGAACAGACCAATTACCAGTAATGAAATTGAATCAGTAATTTTAAAACTTCCAACAAACAAAAGTCCAAACCAGATGACTTCATAGATGAATTCTACTAAATATTTAGAGAAGAGTTAACACCTATCCTTCTGAAACTATTCCAAAAAACTGCCGAGGAAGGAACACTTCTAAACTCATTCTATGAGGCAAGCATCACCCTGATACCAAAACCAGAAAAAGATATCACAAAAAAAGAAAGAAAATTACAGGCCAATACCACTGATGAACATAGATGTAAAAATCCTCAACAAAGTATTAGGAAACCAAACCCAACAATACATTAGAAGGATCATACACCATGAACAAGTGGGATTTATCCCAGGGATGCAAGGATTTTTCAATACCTATGAATCAGTCAATGTGATATACCACATTAACAAACTGAAGCATAAAAACCATATGATCATCACAATAGATGCAGATAAAGCAATAAAGCTTTTGATAAAGTTCAACATACATTTATGATAAAAACTATCCAGGAAGTGGGCATAGAGGGAATCTACCTCAACATAATAAAGGCCATATATGACAAACCCACAGCTTACTCAATGGTGAAAAGCTGAAAGCATTTTCTCTAAGATCAGGAACAAGACGAGAATGTCCACTCTTGCCACTTTTTTTTTTTTTTTTTTTTCTGTGTGTGTGTTATGCGGGCCTCTCACTGTTGTGGCCTCTCCCGTTGTGGAGCACAGGCTCCGGACGTGCAGGCTCAGCAGCCATGGCTCACGGGCCCAGCCACTCCGCGGCATGTGGGATCCTCCTGGACCGGGGCATGAACCCGTGTCTCCTGCATTGGCAGGCGGACTCCCAACCACTGTGCCACCAGGGAAGTCCCACTCTCGCCACTTTTATTCAAGTTTTGGAAGTCCTAGCCACAGCAATCAGAGAATAAAAAGAAATAAAAGGAATCCAAACTGGACAGGAAGAAGTAAAACTGTCACTGTTTGCAGATGACATGATGCTATACATAGAAAATCTTAAAGATGATACCAGAAAACTATTAGAGCTCATTAATGAATTTGGTAAATTTGCAGGATAAAAATTAATATACAGAAATCTGATGCATTTATATACACTAACAACAAACTATCAGAAGGAGAAAATAAGAAAACAATCCCATTTACCATTGCATCAAAAAGAATAAAATACCTAAGAATAACCTACTTAAGGAGGTAAAAGACCTGTACTCAGAAAACTATAAGACACTGAGGAAAGAAATTGAAGACGACATAAACAGATGGAAAGATACACAATGTTCTTGGATTGGAAGACTTAATATTGTTAAAATGACAATAGTACCAAAGGCAATCTACAGATTCAATGCAATTCCTATTAAAATACCAATGGAAATTTTCACAGAACTAGAACAAATAATTTTAAAAATTGTATAGAAACACAAAAGACCCTGAATAGCCAAAACAATCTTGAGAAAGAACAGAGCTGAAGGAATCATGCTCCCTGACTTCAGACTATACTATAAAGCTACAGTCATCAAAAAAGTATGGCACTGGCACAAAAACAGACACATAGAACAGTGGAACAGAAGAGAGAGCCCAGAAATAAACTGACATACTTACATTTAATTAATATATGACAAAAGAGGCAAGAATAAATAATGACGAAGAGACAGTTTCTTCAATAAATGGTGCTGGGGAAACTGGACAGCTACATGTAAAAGAATAAAATTAGAACATTCTCTAACACCATGCACAAAAATAAACTCAAAATGGATTAAAGACCTAAATGGATTAAGACCAGATACTATAAAATTCCTAGAGGAAAACATAGGCGGAACACTCTTTGACATAAATTGCAGCAGTGCTTTTTGGCTCCATCTCTGAAAGCAAAGGAAACAGAGGCAAAAATAAACAAATGGAACCTAATTAAACTTAATATCAAAGAAAAACCCAATTAAAAATGGGCAGAAAACCTAAATAGACATTTTTCCAAATAAGATATACAGATGGCAACAGGCACATGAAAATCACTAATATCACTAATCATCAGAGAAATACAAACCAAAACCACAATGAGATAGCACCTCACACCTGTCAGAATGGCTATCATCAAAAAGACCACAAATACAAGTGTTGATGAGGATGTGGAGAAAAGGAACTCTTTGTACACTGCTGGTGGGAATGTAAATGGGTGCAGCCACTGTGCAAAACAGTATGGAGGTTTCTCAAAAACCTAAATAGAACTACCATATGACCCAGCAATTCCACTCCTGGGTATATACCCAGAAAAAATAAAAACACTAAAACACTTTGAAAAGATACATGCACCCCAATGTTCACAGCAGCATTATTTACAATTGCCAAGACATGAAAACAATCTAAGTGTCGATCAACAGATGAATGGATAAAGAAGATGTGGTGTATATATACAATGGAATACCACTCAGTCATAGAAAAAGAATGAAATTTTGCCATTTGCAGTAACATGGATGGACTTGGAGGGCATTATGATAAGTGAAACAAGTCAGACAGAGAAAGACAAATACTGTATGATATCACTTATATGTGGAATCTAGAAAATACAACAAACCAGTGAATAAAACAAAAAAGAAGCTGACTTATACACAGAGAACAAACTAGTGGTTACCAGTGGGGGGAGGGATGGGGGAGGAGCACTATAGGGGTAGAGGGAAAAAATGGGTTACTATGGGATTATATGAAATCATGTTTGTGCAACTTTTGAAAATTGTAAAGCACTATAGAATTTAAAGAACGTAACATTCAATTAAATAAATAACTAAGTGTTAAAAGTCAGCACAGTAGTTAAATCTTGGTTATGGGTCGTCGTGAATGTAATGAAGCAGGAAATGTTCTGACATGCTTCCTGTTCTGTTTCTCAAGCTAGGTTTTGGTTACATGGATGTGTTCAGTTTGTAAAAATCTATTAAGCAGTACACGTATGGTTTATACACATTGCTATATGAGTTATTTATCAGTTAAAAGTTTACTTAAATAAATAAGAGCTTGTTCTATTCCCAAGGATTCTCAGTGTAGCAGGAGTAGATCCTCTCATTAGCATGTTACTACAATGCAATGAGATAACTCAGTGTATTATAATTCATCAAAGATTTATAGGAGACCTTATTGTGTGCATGATAGGCTTGTAGGAGCTGAGGATATAATGATGAATAAAATAAGCTTGCTTGGGATAGATCTTGGGAGGAAGGAGTAACTAATGATAGTCAATTGTGTGAAGTCACTAATGTTGCCTGGTGTGGGGATTTGGGGAAAGCTTCCTAAACTTTTGAGCAGGACCTTGAATCATGAGTAGGAATTCACCAAAGGGATAAAGGATGAAAGGAAGTGTAGGCAGAGGACACAGCTGGTAGAACATGCAGAAAACTAAGATCATGGTGCATTAAAAGAACCTTGATTTATTCTCTATTCCTGGAGTCAAAGTTTCCTGGGACTAAGAGACGGAAGGTTAATCTAGAAATGTAATTTAATTTACTTTTTAAAATTTTCAGAAGACTGTGAGATTCATGAGAGCAGTCATTATTTCTACTTTTTCTGCACGTCATGTGACATCCACACTCTCCTGGTTCACTTCCTAGTCACTGGTCAGTGACTAGCCCTAGTCACCTTATCTGAATCCTCCTCTTCTTCCTGATTTCTAAATGTCAGAGTACCTGAGGGTCCACAATTTTAAATGACAGCTATACCTCAAAGAATAACCAAAAATTTTATGTAGTCATAGTCTAAACTTCAAGCTTTTATATCCGTATAACATATCATCTAAACTGAATATATTTTAGGAGAGAAGGTCCTATTAATAATTATTTCAAGATAATAGGCATAAATCAGGACTGCCCTGGGCAAAGCAGAACATATGGACACCACATATACCCAGCTACTCGCTCAACCTCTCCACTAAGATAGCCAATAGGCACCTCAGCCTCAACATGGCTCAAAACAAACTCTTGACATTCAAACCTGAGAAAGAGGACTGCACATTGTCTGGATATGCCAGACTTTGAGCTAGATGAGACTTGCTATTGTCTACTCTGTGTTCTAGGTGCAGGAAGAAGGATAAGGCATATAGTCGATCTCCACGGTAGATTACTAATTTATCACCAAACTGTTTCCTCTTTTTCCCTGGCATAGGGCTAGCTGACATGTTCTTGCCTCACTTAGAAGTTACCACATGACAGCCCTAGCTAAGGGAACGTGTACAGAAATGATGTGCATCATGTCCAGGCCTAGCCTAGTATAATTTCCATGCAGGATCCACTCTTGTTGTCAGCTAGAAGTGAAAGGCCAGTGCATCTAAGGAATGATGGAGTCAAAAGATGGAAAAATTCTGGGTCCCTGAATCACCCAGTGGAAGACTACCCACCAATCACTTCCTTTGGATTTTTACATAAATGACAATTAAAATTTTATTATGATACTGAAATTTGGGAGGTTATTAATTTTAGTAGCTGGCATTTCCTTTACAAAGAAACATAACAGATTTTCTGTGAATTTTCAGTTTGATTTAAATATTGTCATATAAATACTATTTTGTTGAAGTCAAAGAGTAAGTTAAAATAATCTACACTTTGCATGCAAACCAGATCTTTATTTTTTTCTTTTCAGACTTTGCAAGAATACAAACTTATTCTAGGAATTACTTTTTATACCTTTAAATAAAAATATAGTTTTGGGACTTAATAGACTGCATGCAAGGACAAAAAAAAACATGAATAAAGTATTATATTCTGATCCCTATTTTTAAAAAGCCAAAATAAAATAGCTACTAGAGTACAGTTATTTAATTTCCAGCATTGCCTTAGAATTAGTGATTTCTATAGATAAGATTATCTTACATCCTTTGATAGTTATGGGGGAAATGGTTGCAAGAGAGCAAAATCCATAACTTTACAGTAGTAATGTCCACCATGGATCAAGTACTACAATCAGTGGCACAGTGATCAATTTACATGACACACCCCTCCTCTTTATTTTCCCTTTGTTACTCTTCACTATATGGAAAGAAATCTCTCCAAGTTATTTCGTCTTGTTTAATATTAACAGAACGAAGAAACCTCTTTCCAAATCTAATCAAGAACAACCACATGAAAATGTTTATTAGTTAAATGAATCTGAGAACATAATAGACTCACAGAAATCTTTATTTCTGCTGACATTATGTACATTATATACAATTAAAATCTGTTTTTACTGATAGGCAGATTTCATCCCTGACACAAGGGCACACATATTAAAAACTGGTAGAGTAAAACTACAGAGGTCAACATCCAACTGGGTGATGTTTAATTATATTCCAAACAATAAGTATAGATTTGGGTGGGGGTAGCTGTAGCATGTGACACTCTTTTCTAACAATATCATTTTTCCATCGACTTTATTGGTAAAAACTAACATTTTTAGAATTTTGAAAATATAATAACTGATCATTTTTAAATACTAGTCATATTGATTTAAAAAACAAAAGAAATGAAGAGCAAATATTGCAATAATTCAATAGTTCTCTTTTTTGAGATACGATATTAATTTGTTAGCTACAAGCTGCATGGATTTAGCAAATATCATTGATGGCTTCCACATGCATTGTAAATACATAAATATAGCACAAGTGTTTAGTAAAATTTGAACCTAGACTATATTTATCTGCCCTATGTGATACTTGCTTTAACCTTCAGAAAAAAACGTGTTGTGCTGAGCATGGAAATGCTAATTATGATACTTGTAGGAATTTTATCTAAATTTTGTGAAATATTTCCAAGAACACCACAATTATCATGGGTTTAAGTATATATGTTGCACATATACTTTAAAAATAGCACCCAAAAGAAGACGGAGAAAATAAAATGATCTCAGTTGTATAAGATGGGTTTTGAGGGAATATCACCAATGGCCTCATTTCCTTTGGTCCTGCCCTACTACCAAACTAATCTGATAAAACCAGTATCCTGAATCATCCCTTTAACCGGTCTTGCATTACACAGTCAGGCTGCTGTGCATATACCACTGATAAGAAAAATCCCTCAGTCAAACATATAGGGCACATGTTATAGCTCAGGATCTCCAACATTAACCAGGCTTTCACTGGGCATGTCCTGTCTTGGTCAATTCCTTCTTCTGCTCCCCACTGTGTCTATTTAAAAGATATATAACTCTTGGGACTTCCCTGGTGGTCCAGTGAATCTGCCTTCCAACGCTGGGGGCTCGGGTTTGATCCCTGGTCAGGGAACTAAGATCTCACCTGACATGGGGCAACAAAGCCCGCACGCCACAACTAGTGAGCACACAAGCCACAACTAGAGAGAAGCCCATGCCGCAATGAAAGATCCTGATTGCCGCAACTAAGACACGAAGCAGTCAAAACTAAAATAAATAAATAAATATTTTAAAAGTTAAAAAAAAATAAAAGATACTTAACTCTCCCCAAATCCACGCAGATACTCCACCCTCTCATGCCCAGCAGATGATCATACCTTCTCTATCAACAGTTCTCTCAATTCCTTACCTCTCCCCCTTACTAAAGATTCAATACAACCAGGCTTCTGCCTGTCCTTCTTGCCAATCTGAGAAAATGAGATGTTCTTCCTTCTGTTTAAAGCCACCCCTTCACTTTGACTCTTTATCTGTCACCTGAATCCTCCAGGACTTTTCTCTATCAATTATCCTTAAATTCTCCAATAGTGTGAACTTCTTTTCTGTTGACTTTTTATCTCAGCTTTTAGTTCTCTCCCATGCTGTTATAGTGGGAAAAAAACTTCATAAAACTCAACCTCTTCATTTGACTTTGCAGCCACTTTAGCTAATACTGTATCTTCTTATTGCTCTACTCAAACTAATTTTGTACTGACTATATTCCATTTACCCCTCCAGATTCGCTCCCCAACCTTCTCGACCTCCAGGCCACTGCATGCTGGCCTGTATGATTACATCAATGGGCCTACTTTCTGCCTTGCTTTCAATTGGGTTTGGTCAATGGGAAGCACTAGAAGGAGAGTTAAGGAAGGAAGGAGAGTGAGGATTTTATCATCCCAGCGCCTCCTTGGGGTGTCTCCATGGTCTGGTTTAATTCCTTGGTTAAAGGTCATAGCTCCTAACAGGTAACTTTTTTGATACAGGTTCTCTCTCTCTCTCTCTCTCTCTCTCTCTCTCTTTCTGCCCTTCTCCCCCTCTCTCTCCTTTCTCCTATCTCAGTTAGGTCAATAGATGATAATGGTGTGCTGTAAGTAGCCCATGGGTAGCACTATCCCTTATGTGGAGAAACCATGAGGGCTGCCCACACTTCGTATATAAGTCTTTTATTAGCCCTCCTCAAATTATCCAATAAGACTCTTCATTTGTATCCTGCTACAGCCCAGTTGGATATAATTTCCTTGAAATAATAGTTTATATAGATACTACTTACACACTTCCTATTGAGTCATCAACCCACACAACTTAGCTGTTGTCCCACCATCCCTACACTAAACCTATTTTGTTTCTGTCTGGTCAACTGTTACTGGTTTCTACATAGACAAATCCAGTGATCATTCTTTGGTCCATATCTTACTGGACATTTTTTCTTCACTTTATACTGTTTACCACTCCGTTCTTTAGTAAATTAACTTCCTTAGATTTAGACCTATGATACTCTCTTTGCTCTCCTTTTATGTCTCATTCATGGGTTCCTCTTACTATTATCCCTTCAAACACTGGTGTTCAGTTCTTGGCCCAATGCCCTTTTAACATTATATGCTTTTCCTATGTTAATCCCTCCACTCTCAAGACATCAAGCATATCCAACATGGTCCAAATCCAGCTATTCACATGTTAGACACAAATATCTATACATTCCAATGACACTTCAAGTGCAGCATGGCCGATACTATAATTGTCCTTACACTAAATGCCTCAGAACTGCTGCTGCTTCTATTTTCCTCTAGTCTGATGGCTCCATTTATTCAGTCAGAAGTCTGACTCACCCTAGACTCCTCTCTGTTCCCCACTCCCCACCATAATATCTTCCAGTCACAATTCATTGAAAATTACTGTTCATGCTTCCACCAGAGAGAAATTCTGAAGTGAAAAATCTGACCATGCCACTCCACTGTTTAGGACCCTTGAATGGCTGTAGTTTGAGCTCTTTCCAATCAAACAAGTGCTTTCTTCCCGTCCTGACCCTTACTTATACCCTCAGTCTCGGCAGCTAGAATTATCATGCCTTCTGCTTTACGTGTTATTAATACCAAACTGCTTATCATTTCTAGTTCAAGTCATAACATTTTATGCCTCCGTGCCTTTTGAAATCTGTCACTCTGACCAAACTGCTCTCGACCGTCTTGTTCGATTGTGTCCTTAGTGTTTTAGCCTAAGCACAGTTATTTTCCAGGGGTTTATTATATAAACCCCTCCTCTGCTGGCATTATGCCCTTCCCACTGTCCTCCTGCTGCTAAGTGCCTATAGTTGGGCTGCCAGAACACCATAAAATCTCTCAGAGAATTTAAAATAGTATACTGAAATTATCTGTTAGCATCTCTCTCTACCTCATTAAACCTGAAATGCTCTAAGGCAGGGAACATGACTTGGTCGTCTTTTAACACTGAATAGCACAGTTACCTAAATTAAAGAAAATATTTAACATAAATTTTTGTAAACTAAGAGTAATTATTAGTAATAGCAAGCTTCTTGCTACTCCTTAACATCAATGTCACTACTTAGAAAATGAATATTGAAACATTTTGGATATCCATGAAAAACCTAGTATTCTGATATATTATAGGAAAGTTTTTCTAAGCCATGAATTGATATATTGTATGCAGCAGCCATATACCAGTGTAAGGTCCTATACTATGTATTCACTCGAAATTAAGGCAAGTGCAGACAAGTCCTTGGAGCACACCAGGCTGGATTGATATGGCTCAAGACCGAGGAAGATATCATGTCAACATGTGTGAGAGCTGATAGCCAATCACTGCACCTGTGACCCTATTAGAGATCTTGCTGGAAACATAGCTTAATGATATTCAGTCTGGAAAGTGGGAGAAGGATTTTGCAGCACAAGGACTTGTAGGGTCAACAGGGAGAACTGACGTAGTCAATTTTGGTGACATAAAGAGGTGACAAGAATGATGGAGCTGCATCTGTAGTTAGGAAGTGACTTGGGCAGGCTCAGGAATGATAGTGATCCCGGTTATAAGGCAGAGCAAGCAGTGGAGAACAGTGAGGCAAGACTACTTAGGACCATGTGAGCTACCCTAGGGACCCCTTGAACTGGAGAGAGGGATTTGATGTCTGATGTTCCTCAATTGCACGGATACTGTTTTCCTCTTGCATCACCCAAGGAAACATAGGCTTGTTTTCTTACAAGCAGTGTTGCTACTGTGATCATCTGATCATAATAATAATTTTAAGAACAAAAATCATCATAGCTACTAATTAGCAATTATAATAGTCACTATGGTATTATACATGTAATGTATATATGCATACGTGTATAAGTATATATATACATATATGTAAATTATCCAGTAATTGAAATATGTGTCTGTATATACTTTTTGAAATATATGTATATAGTAATTGAATACATATATGTACATATATAAGTTTTAGCCTCTAGTACCTCAGAATGTGACTTCATTTGGAAATAGTCTTTACTATTTATATTACCTTTACTTGAGGTAATCAAGTTAAAATGAGGTCCTTAGGGTGAACCATAAACCAATACGACTGGTGTTCTTATAAAAAGGGGAAATTCAGAGACAGATATGCACAGTGGAAAGATGTGAAGACTCCCAGGAAGAAGACAGCCATGTGACTGAAGTGATATGTCTACAAGCCAAGGAATGCCAAGGATTCAACCGAAGGTAGAAAAGGCAAGGACGGATTCTCCCCTAGAGCCAATCATAGAGAGTATGGCCCTACCTTCACCTTGATTTCAGACTCTGGGCCTCCAGAACCGTGAGACAATACATTTCTGTTATAAGCCACCCAGTGTTTGGTGCTTTGTTAAAGCAGCCCTAACAAACTAATGCAGCCCCCAATGCTTGGGTTGGTGCAATAGCCTCCTCACTGGTCTCTCATTCTGCATCTTTACAGCTTCCCCTCCCCCAACCCATAATCTATACTCCATGTATAAGATGGAAGCAAGAGCAAATCTTTTAAAACATACAGCATGTCATACTAGTCTTCTACTCAAAATTCTCCCATGGCTTCCCATCTTATTCAGAGTAGAAACCAAAGTTCTTACAGTAGACTCCAAGACTCTGTACCTTTTGATCTTATCTCCCATTATGCTGTCTTTTGTTCACCACAGTCCAGCCTCACTGGCCTGCTTTCTGTCCCTCAGACATGCTAAGAAAACTCCTGTTTCAGGCCTTTGCACTTGCTGTTTCCTCTGCTTATACCCCCTGGATATCCATAAGCCTCTCTCCATCTTGCCTCAAGAGTCATTTTTCATGAGGCCTAATTACCCTGTACAACTGCAACCCTCTGAAAATGCACGAATCCCCTTCCCTGCTTCATTTTCCTCCACACTAATCATCACCATCTAATACACTATACATTTCGTTTATTGTATTTGTTGTTTTTCCAACATGAGTTTAGTCTAAACAAAGATTTGATGTTTGTTTTGTTCAACGATGTACACTGAGTGCCTAGAACATGCAGAATCTGGCACAATGTATACGGTGTATCTATTGAGTGAATAAATAGATCTCTAGCTCCTTAGAGGTAGCACAAAGTAGAACGAATACTGACTGCCACTGGAGTTAGAATTCCTGGGTTCTATACCCCATGGGATCACTTACCGAGGATAAGTGTAAGCAGTGTCCGAGTCTGTTTATTCATCTGTGAAAATGAGAATAAAATCCACTCTACTTCACAGTGTTGTTCTGAGGGTCAACTTCGATGATACATATAAAAGTAAATATGTAATCCATACAGTGTTATGTAAGTATGAGCTATTATTAAAACACTCAGTGTTATAGAATGAAAGTGATGCTCTATGTTAAGAGGCAAGTAATAAGAGATGGCATTCTTAATTGTTGAGAAGACAGGCTTCCTGAAAATATGTTCTAAAAAAGAAAAAGTCAAAGAAATCCTTGCCAAGCATGACTTAAAAAATTTTTTAAGTGGGAGCTGGGAAATGCAATATTCATTATTAACAGCTATTACTTGCTAAGAGTTACTGAACATACTTGGGTATATAGCAAAATACTTAAGAACCCAGGACATTTATGCTTTCTTGAGGCCACAAAGAACTCATTGTGAGTGCATGCGACTCAGAATTATTGCCTGAAAGTGTATCACTTCATAAAAAAGGAAAGAGAAAATACTTTAAAATATCATACTGTGGTTTCTTCAATTTATCTTGCCCACTACATATGCTAATATACTCCTGCCAAGTAAGTATTCCATTGATAACGTATAGTTTGCGTTCATCTCCCTATCAAATCCTACAATCATACTTAGGACATCTGGTATCAACTTAAAGTTCATCCTACAGTTAAACAGAAAGCATTTCCTAAGTATCTATTGAGGGCCAGGCACTGTGCTGGATAGAGGAAACAATGATGAATAAAACATGGTCTCCCCCTTACAGGAGTTTGCAATCTACTTAGGACTATACAGCCATCAGTACAAATCAAACTATAAAAGGCCGTTAATAGAAGGAATTCTCACACACGCACACAAAGTGCATTATGAAAGAGGGAAACTGACAGGGATTCTCTAAAAACAGAAGAGTTTTTAGAGATGGCAAAATTTTAGGTGGGTCTTAAAGTACTTGAAAGGAAGAGAAGTAGGGAGGCTGTAGGACATGCCAGGCAGTGGGAGTAACTTGACCAGGAGCAGTACAAACTTCAAGAAGACTTTAGACAGACTTGTGATAACTTTATCTGTAAGTAGGTTTTAAGGGCAATATAGATATTTAGAGGTCATCCTTAATCTGTGGAAATTAATAATGTCAATGGTAAACTTTCTCTCCAGTACAAATTATAGTATGGTGACAGAGTCAAAGACAGCGGTGTATGGCATGTCTTGTTAACTAAATTGTAAGAAGTGTTCAATCTCTTGTGAGGTCACATGCTTTTTTTGGAAGCTAATAAAACATAAAACCTCCCTCAAGAATACACATTGCGGGACTTCCCTGGTGGTCCGGTGGTAAAGAATCTGCCTTCCAATGCAGGGGACACGGGTTCAATCCTTGGTCGGCAAACTAAGATCCCACATGCTGCGGGGCAACTAAGCCCACACGCCACAACTGAGAGAGCTAGCATGCTGCAAACTACAGAACCCATGCGCCCTGGGGCCCATGAGCCACAGCTAGAGAAAGAAAACCCACATGCCACAACTAGAGAGAAGCCCACAAGTCACAATGAAAGATCCCGCATACCTCAACAAAGAGATCCCATGTGCCGCAACTAAGACCCAACGCAACCAAAAATAAATAAATAAATATTTTTTAAAAAGAATACACATTGCCCAAGACAAGAAACACTTAAAATCCTATTTCAGAAATTTAATAGATTTCTTTGAGGCTTGATTTGGACCAAAGACTTAGAACCTCTAGTTCAAATGACAAAGGCTCTTTGTGTGAGGTTTGTGTCAGCGTATTTAAGAGTTCTTAGAGCGGAAGTTTTGAGGGCAGTGCTAAAGTAATACTTACGTCATTTGAAAAACAAGAAATTATATGTCAGTGTGTTGGAGGATGTCTAAGATGTTGTCTACTAAATATCAACATTTACCATCTTAACAGAGAAAACTTTTGACAGGCAGTTCTGTGACCCATTGAAACTATAAATCCCAAAGGACTGCCAGCTTCAATCATGGCACCATCATGCAGATGGAAATACTTCTATGAGAAAGTTCTGCACAAACATTAGAAGTAGACAAAGATTTATGTTCCTATAGACCCAGGGCATGGGATTTGAGGGTTACTCTTTGTGATATAAACCTGCAGGGAGTTTGAAGAATTGAAGGGAAAGTTTGCTGTGTAGCTCAAGGATTGCCAGTAGAACACTGTCTTTGATTTACAACAGTATTTTAATGGTATTTTATCGACAGGCCACAAACATAAAACATAATAAAATGTAAACCTTTCAGCAAAGTAAGGTAGTGTTTTTGGTGGGGTGGGATGGGAATGTTTTAACATCTGAATCAGCATTGCTAAGAATCTTTTCTCTTGACAAACAGACCATATAAATAGCTAAGCTGCTTTTCATTCCTAGAAATTACACATTTAAACAAGTCAGGTCTGGTTAAACTGATAGGAGAAGAAAGAAAGTCAAGTAGGAGTCTGTAATAGAATCATTACATGGACTAAGATATCAATGTATGTCTTTCAAACAACAATGTGGCCACAATATACAGAAGGTATGTATATAGGCATTTGTGAGGATACATTTGACTACAGAAGGACACACCTTTTGTTATTACTCCCATCCATCCATTGTTCAACCGTGTGTGTGTGTGTGTGTGTGTGTGTGTGTGTGTGTGTATTTGTCTTACCTGATCTTATAAACTCAATAATAATGATGACCATCATATCTCTTGCCTAGGTGGTCAGACAGAGGTGGCCATGTTCCAGCTACTTTTTAACCTATTGCTCTCCTCTTGCTCACCAGCCCCCTACCACGTTTTGTTCCCCTGCTGATTTTCTAACATTACACTTAAACTTGCCCCTTGCGTTCATCCCATTCTGAAAAAGCCTTCCTATTCTGTGAAGCTAGTTCAAAGAATGTGACATTTAAGAGGTGTAACTCCAGGGCTTCCCTGGTGGCGCAGTGGTTGAGAGTCCACCTGCCAATGCAGGGGACATGGGTTCATGCCCCGGTCCGGCAAGATCCCAGATGCCGTGGAGCAGCTGGGCCCGTGAGCCATGGCCGCTGAGCCTGCGCGTCCGGAGCCTGTGCTCCGCAATGGGAGAGGCCACAACAGTGAGAGGCCCGCATACCGCAAAAAAAAAAAAAAAAAAAAAAAAGTCTGTCCTACAAGTGATTTATAGTGTTTGTCATCACCTAGGGTGGATAGATAGACTGGTGGCTACAGACATTTCATGACAACAAAGCATTAATTACCATGCTAGTGAGAATGGCTTCTAGCAAAAGCTCAAATGGTGGGATTCTCAGTCGCTCTCTGATGCGAGAAAACAGGGACATAACTTACCATCCCATAGAACAAGGAGCCCATTAGTGTAAATCAAGAAATACAGGCTTGGGCTTCCCAGGTGGCGCAGTGGTTGAGAGTCTGTCTGCCGATGCAGGGGACACGGGTTCGTGCCCTGGTCCGGGAAGATTCCACATGCCGCGGAGCGGCTGGGCCCGTGAGCCATGGCCACTGAGTCTGCGCGTCCGGAGCCTGTGCTCCGCAGAGGGAGAGGCCACAACAGTGAGAGGCCCACGTACCACAAAAAAACAAACTAACTAAAAAAACCTAACCTCTTTAACCTTTTCTTAGAGATATTATTTATGTTAGGGGAATGTAAATGCATGTAATGATAACTATATTCAATCCTCTTGCAAATAGGAGGAGCTCCAATATTGATTCACTCACTTGCCAAACATTATTTGAACATCATAGTATAAAATGCTACTGTAGATGCTATGATTACCCTATTCACAATCTTTGACCTCAAGTAGTTTACAATTTTGTGAGAAAAATGGACTAAATGTAAGAAGTATAATAAAAGGTACAAGTAATAAGCTCAAGGAGTTACTTCTTTAAGTTACCAAAGCTTTGATGCAAAAGCAGCTCGTGCACAGATGACACAGATGCCATCCAGGGTGCAGGTAACGGTCACTTCCACTGCCTGACCTGGATCCTGGAGAAAGAACTTCACTGAGCTGTATTTTGACTGGGTACTTTCTCTAATTCTCTAATTCATGAGTTGCTCTTTTTAAATGACAGTTCTCTCTTTCTGCATTTCTTTAAATTAATAACCCTGTGGAATATTTTTCATTAAAAATGAATTTTACCTTTACTATGAAATGTCAAACATGAATAAAATGAGCAACTTTTTCTTGCAGGGAATATTATAAAAAAGAAAGATATTAGTTCACCTTCTCTTTGACAAATTTGACTAATGGAATGAGCTTATTGAAGTAATAGATCTCTTCCCATACCAGTTGCCTCTCTATTATGTTTTCTCACAAGCAGATGAATGGATACAAATAATTCTTTTTTTAATTAAGTCCTTCAAAGATGCCAGAATGATAAGGGCAGGTGAAGTTAACATTTTTATGAAAGCAAAATGTAGTTGCCTTTTACTTCTAAAAGTGCAATTCAAATTTAGCTCGAGGTTCTAAATAAGAGGAAACCTGCTGTATAAAAAAATAAATAAAATAAAATTCAAAAATAAAAAGAGTAAACTTAACTCTTGGCTTACAAAACTACCAGGTTAATACTAAGCACAGATTGGAAAGGATCTTTTCCATATTTCCCAATGCTTCCCCTGAGTGTCTCCTGCTAAGATAAACCCATTTATGTAATAACTGTGTCTATATCTACAGGGGCATAGTTAATAGGACAGTATTTCAATAGATAGAAGAGTGCTCAGACAGTCAAACTTGATAGATAAAATTCAGGATGAGTTTAGAACATTTAGTTAAAGTACACATTGTAGGTCAAGTTAAATTTGCTAATGCTCTGGGACCTAATGAAACTTAAAAGCTTTTGCACAGCAAAGGAAACTACAAACAAGACGAAAAGACAACCCTCACAATGGGAGAAAATATTTGCAAACAAATCAATGGACAAAGGATTAATCTCCAAAATATATAAACAGCTCATGCAGCTCAATATTAAAAAAACAAACAACCCAATCAAAAAATGGGCAGAAGACCTAAATAGACATTTCTCCAAAGAAGACATACAGATGGCCAAGAAGCACATGAAAAGCTGCTCAACATCACTAATTATTACAGAAATGCAAATCAGAACTACAATGAGGTATCACCTCACACCAGTTAGAATGGGCATCATCAGAAAATCTACAAACAACAAATGCTGGAGAAAAGTGAACCCTCTTGCACTGTTGGTGGGAATGTAAATTGATACAGCCCCTATGGAGAACAATACGGAGGGTCCTTAAAAAACTAAAAACAGAATTACCATATGACCCAGCAATCCCACTACGGGGCATATACTCAGAGAAAACCATAATTCAAAAAGACACATGCACCCCAATGTTCATTGCAGCACTATTTACAATAGCCAGGTCATGGAAGCAACCTAAATGCCCAACAACAGACAAAGGGATAAAGAATATGTGTTACCTATATACAATGGAATATTAGCCATAAAAAGGAACGAAATTGGGTCATTTGTAGAGACGTGGATGGATCTAGAGACTGTCATATAGAGTGAAGTAGTCAGAGTGAAAAACAAATATTATATATTAACGCATATATGTGGAACCTAGAAAAATGGTACAGATGAACCGGTTTGCAGGGCAGAAACAGAGACACAGATGTAGAGAACAAACGTATGGACACCAAGCGGGGAAAGTGGTGGGGGTGGGGGATGAATTGGGAGATACTGATTGACATATATACACTAATGTGTATAAAATAGATAACTAATAAGAACCTGCTGTATAAAAAATAAATAAAATTCAAAAAAAAAATTTGCTAATGCTCATCTTCACACACACAGCAAAACAGCATGGAAGTGTGTTCATTAACTTAGATTAGAGAAATGCAATCCATGGGTTAAAAGGGCCAAGAACTGGACTTGACATCACAACCCCTGCCTGTTCTCTTAATATGTATCATTAGTCAAATCATTTCATCAAATGTTAGGGACCACAACTGAGATTTCACCCCTAATAGAAGTTATATATGTTGAATCTGTGAAGTTTAGAAAAAGGCAGAGGTAAATATTGTTTAGCGTTAACAGAAGAAAGTAGGCATTTCTTTTGGGAAAAGTCAACATTATTCTAGGCAAGCATAAAAGCATTTAGTTCCACAATTCTCAGCATATTCCATTGCTGCTTATGGAATTCCTCACTAGTACATATCATATTTGGCTTTTAAGAGGGGGCTTCTACTTTCTAAAGAGATCAGACCTGGGTGCCTTGCTAACATTGCTCTTAATTTCATATCACCAGTGACTGACAGACTACAGTAATACTGAGACTAAAGTTTGACTTTCTCTTCCCATTAGAATTTTGAGAGGGTCTTAGGCACCAGTCTGGTACTGACACTTTTGAAACGCATCCTTATCAACATCTCCATCACCACCATTATCCCCATCAGCACCACTAATCTTCACTAAGGCCTCACGTGGGATGGTCTCTATGCATTTAACACTCACAACAACTCTATGAGGAGGGTACTAGACCCTAAGCCCCATGAGAACAGGAACCTATCTGTTTTATTCACTCCAAATAGTCTGGATTTAGAAAAGTACCTGGCACTTAAGAGGTACTCCATGCATATTTACTGACTATTATATCATTTTACAGATGTATAAACTGAGACACAGTAAGTAAACTCATGTGCCCAAGATCATACTCTTGAACCAGAAGCTGGCTCTCTAGTTCTTACAAAGACAGATGTTGGAACATTCCCTAGGAAAGAGTATAGATGGTCTTTGAGTATGGGTGTAAACAAAATTGCTTTTATTTCTGAATTGGGTGGAAGCTGTGGTCCACTTTTCCTGCCTGTAGTTGTTTAAGAGAGAAGGAGCCATGTGTTTGGGACATGTTTTCCCCTTTTCTCCTTTCACCAAAACAACAACTAAAGATTCATTCTAAATTCAATACCTACTGCTGGCAAAGAGAGAATTCAGGTACCCCTTGGAGAGTCCCAAATGTTACCGTTTCCCCTTACTATTTTTAGAAAGATTTTAACTAGTTAAAATGTATCTGCTCATAGTAATCCAATGGCAAGTCCACATCTTTTATCTTTCATTTCCCAAGGAATTTTTTTTTTTTTTTTTTTTTTTTTTTTTTGCGGTACGCGGGCCTCTCGCTGTCGTGGCCTCTCCCGTTGCGGAGCACAGGCTCCGGACGCGCAGGTTCAGCGGCCATGGCTCACGGGCCCAGACGCTCCGCGGTATGTGGGATCCTCCTGGACCGGGGCATGAACCCGTGTCCCCTGCATCGGCAGGCAGACTCCCAACCACTGCACCACCAGGGAAGCCCCCAAGGAATGTTTTTTTAATTCCTCAAAAATGTAACCTTTGCAAATTCTTCTTAAAGATATATTCAAAATGATCCCAGTAGTTATCAGAATTTTAAAAAAATAATAAATTGGATACCTCTTTTCCTGCTACTTTACTCTCAGTACTTATTCCCCCATGGGTATCGGGTTCTGCTGCCAGAAAGGGAAGAACACACATTGCTTTAAAGTAATGAACTCTGCAGTATCAGTACTCAGTCATTCAATCAACAAACATCTCTGAAGTGCTGGAGCACAAAGAATAGTCGGATGTATGGGAAAATAAACATTTCTCTGTCTTTAAGAGCTTAACAGTCAACGTATGCAGACAGGGCACCTGTTCACTACATATAACCCTACAAAGCAACATGCAGTAAATACTGAATAAATGACACAGTGGTGGGTGGTACAGGAGTACAGAGAAGGGAGAGATCACGTGCAGCTGGAGCAAGTGGGGAGGCGAACGGGGGAGGGGCAAAGCTGATCCTTGAGGAGGGAGCTGAAGTCATAGGATAGGTGACTAGTTGCTTTTATAAAATTGCAATTCAAGTGGCACATATCTTTTTCCTCGTAATATATTTTTTTCCCAAGCTCTCCTCCATTTGTCTAAATCTCGATGATTTCACTGTTCCATATTTTAAAGATGTGATCTCAAATTTTAAGTTTTGAGAACAAAAGTCTTTTCATAATTCAATAAAGGAATACCTTTGCCCTTGTCTTGCATTTAAAATAACCACTTTTTTGCTGTATGAGTTGCTATACTTTGCCTTTATTATAAGGCTGGTCATTCCTTTTTTATCCTCTTTTTGACCGCACCGCATGCCGAACTTCCCTGACCAGGGATCGAACCCGTCCCCGCTTCAGTGGAAGCACAGAGTCCTAACCACTGAACCACCAGGGAAGTCCACCTTGGTCATTTATTTTAGCTTGACTTTATTTTGGTGAGGTATTAACTGCATTTCTGATATTCTTTAATCAAAATAAATCCACTGCATCTTTGACAAACTGGAACACATCTGAGTGTTGAACACTGTCTGAAATCTAGGCTAGAATAGCATATTTAAATTGGGCATATTTTTTCAAAGAGGATTTGCACAAAATGAGAAAATGCCTGAATAATTTAAAGTTCTATGGCATCAATTATGAATTTATTTCTGGGATATGGATATTTGACCCTGGAATTATACAGCAGTGCCTGTGCTTCCAGAAAGAGATTGATGTGTTTGTTTTATAAAGTTTGTTCAAAAGCTGGAAATCCAAATCTCTTGTATCCTGTTTGGTATAGTAAAGCCAGCTTACCCTCCAAGCATCGGATACACTTTCATATAACTGCATTTGTTGCAAGTCTTTTCTGCTGACAGACTTGCCCTGATTGATTTTTTGAATTTTTAAAGTCATCTCTCTCCCTCTCTCTCTCTCTTTCTGCATTGTTTGAGCTTCATTACTGTTGTCAACCTCCACAGAATTTCTGGTTCATAATTAAAATACCCCTCTAAAAGGAGTGTGCCAAGTAGAATGACCTAGGAATGCAACAACAGAGATTTTTCAGCTTGGCAAAACTACCAAATCCAAAGACGCAGACCTACTAGAGAATGGACTTGAGGACACGGGGAGGGGGAAGGGTAAGCTGGGATGAAGTGAAAGAGTGGCATGGACATATATACACTACCAAATGTAAAAGAGATAGCTAGTGGGAAGCAGCCGCATAGCACAGGGAGATCAGCTCCGTGCTTTGTGACCACCTAGAGGGGTGGGATAGGAAGGGTGGGAGGGAGACTCAAGAGGGAGGACATATGGGGATATATGTATATGTATAGCTGATTCACTGTTATACAGCAGAAACTAACACACCATTGTAAAGCAATTATACTCCAATAAAGATGTTAAAAAGAAAACAAAACAAATCTACTTCCATTGTTTTCTCACCAGAGCAAAGGTCCACATTAAGCCCTTTTTTGCAAACACTTTGGAGAAGTCAGCTGCATTAGAATGTAGGGGATGAGGCCCTGTCAGGCAGCTTTCTTTGCTCCCACCGCATACTCACTCCCAACAGCCTTCCCAAAAAGTCCTCCTAGTGTGTGATTTCAGTAACAAGCCACTCTGTGACTGCCAGGTGTGGAACGTTGCTATTAACAAGCCAGCAGTCAGCCGCCTTTTATGGAGTCGTAAATCCAGCAGGCTGGATTTGATCTTCCATGCTTGTTTTTTTGCTGGCATGACAGACCCTTCCCCATGTGACAGCACACTCTACAGTGGCTAAGTAGATCATCCTACATTCTGGTTTCTGAATTTCCAAGCATTAGGAAACACTATTTTCTCACTCAGGAGGGTCACGCATCTTCTTGTCACGGTAAACTCACTTTCAAAGGACCTGTGTTACATGTCACCCATTTAACATGCTAGAATTATGATGCCATCCACAACCATATCTCAACTAGTTGTTAAGGCAGCTGTTAAAAGAGGGAAGCAAATTTCTGGACAGGGTTCAATGCCCCGCATTACCTCTCTGTGCTGCCTTCAGGGAAAACTGGCTACTTTTTACATGCAGAATTAGCAGTTACAGTTTTTACTCTGCAGTTTCCATTCCAGAGTGTGAGCTTCCTAAGGGAAAGTGCCTCTGCTGAACTTCTACTGATGACATCACTCTCTAGAGGATAAAACTGCGGACATAGAACAAACCCCAGTAAAATCAATGCCAACTCCTAAAAGTGTTGGGTGAATCAAGTGTAACCTGATTCAGAAAGAAGAGGCAGAAAATGAAGACCTTTCTCTGGGAGAAAATACTGCAGCTTCTCTGGGTCATCTGAGTGTCTCTGCCTATTTAGTAGAACAACTTGATTTGATTCCTTTGGGAAAAAGATTAGTTGATCGGAATGTCAAAATCTGTGAAATGAACCTCCCAGCTGGGAAAGAAAATGGACATTCCAGGAAGGCAGATTCTATCTGGGTCATAACAGTCAACTATTACAAATTAAATCTAACCATAGAGCAGTTCTCCATTTTCGCATTTGTAAAATGTATATAATGCTTTAAAAGGCTTTTTATTTTATATAAACTGATATGTTTTATTACAATATTTACTTTACTTTATTGGCAATAACCTGAATTCTCTGAATTCACAATAAGCATCTTGAAACTCCTCTTCTGAATAACCAAATTCTTCTCAAAATATGTCCTGTTATAAAGTGTTACAAATCTACTTCTCAAAATCAGCGTGGAAGGCTTTTGAACACATGTCTTTTGAGCTCTATATTTTCTCAGGTACCTCAGAGGACAGAAAAGCCTGAGTCAGTGGATCCCACTTAAAAAGTGAAGGGAAGAAATCCCTATAATAACAAACTATATGATCAAATTTAGTTGTTGTCTTGGGGACTGGCGAGGAAGGAACTCCCCCTAAAGAACTCTGCCTAAAAATTCATTAAAATACAGATTCATAAACAGATCCAAATTTGATATTTTACATACGACCACATCCATTGACTTCTTTTTCCAGAAGAGAGAAGGAAAAAGAGACAAAAGAAAATAACAAGTTAGGATAGGAAAAATTGCATGCATTCCAAATTTAAATCAATACCAAAAGGCATTAGGGAAGAAAATATGTACATTTCAGCCTTAATATTGACAGAAATCCTTGCTTCCTAATTCAAAAGGAATATTTTCCTTTAAATGAAGATGGAGTGATATAGCACCGGGCTTTCAATGGTCCCTCATCAAATATTAATTGTTGAGAATTCAGAAGTGGTAGACATATTGGAAATACACAGTCTGCCATCCAGTTATGATATTCCTAGAAAGGCACTACTGTAAGGCAGAATTCAGCTCTAAAATAAAACAAAGGATTGTTTCAAATGATTGTTGGCTACTTTGAGAATTCCCAAGAAAAATAATTTATAAAATGTCTACCTTCTTATGTTAGTTGAATATTCTTCGGTCTACTTCAGGCTTATTCATTTCCTTCTTGTTTACTACTAATATACATACTTTCTTGCAATCAGAATTAACTCTAGTGTTGGAAAAAGTTGTCAGACAGAGAGTATAATCTACTGTCAAGTTATGTTGGTAAATTATTGAATCTAGCCCCCACTCTAAAACTTAGGAAACTCTGTCCTTAACTAACTGCTTTGGAGGCATTATTGAAGAGTGAGAGATCTGTGAACCTATGTCCTGGTAACTAAATGTGGAAAAGTTTCTTTTCTATCTGGAAGCAGACCAACAGAGAGCTCTAAATAGAAGCAGCTTAAGGGCTCAAAAGACTGCATAATTAGGTCTCTGCTTTACCTAAATGCACATGACAAACTTCCGGAATTGCTGAAAATCTGCTCCTTTTTACCACCATCAGTGAAATGAGAGCCACTTGGAGTTGGAAAACTGAGGCTGGAGCTGTGGCCACGAGCAAGTCACCTTCTCTCTCTTTGTTCACTTCCCTACAGTGTTGATTTGAAGCTCAAATGAGATAATGACTGTGGTGTGCAAACTACATCAGTTTAGAGGTGAAAGTTCTACAAACCATAATGTATAAGCAGAGCTACTGCCAGCAGGGCCACAGTGAATCTGCAATCCTGATGCTCAGTTGAGGTCATGAGAGTTATAACAACACTCTGCTCAGATTCAAGTGTGGTATACAGATTCTTCAAAGGAAACTGCGAGAAAAAAGTTTGCTCTTCAAAGTTATTTAGAATGAGATTAAGGCAGTAACCTGGTAAATCTAGCCCCTGGCAGCAGGCGATCTTAATTCACTCAACAGTGATAAAATTGCTGTACTATTCTGAAAGCACTAGCATTGTGCAGAATCTGCAGGCATAAATGGTTAGAAACTGCAGCTGGAAGTTAACTCTAATTGTGATTTAACACTAATTAGTAACGGTCATTTTCATAATCCTATTTTCATAAGGCTCTTTGCCAAAGTTGTCAAGGATACCATTTGCTTCTCTGAATGACCGTGATTATTCTGTGCTGGGGAACGTGTCTGATTCACGTTTCATTCCTTCAATTAGCAGGCACTACAGGCACTCTTCTGGTCATTGGCAATAAAGAGATTACAGAAAATACCTACTTTATGAAGCTCATTGTTCTACTGAAAAACAAAAATGTAAATAGGAAACCAAAGTACCGCAATCAATGCTGTGAGAGAAGTAAGCGTAGATACTATAGAATACTTGAGTTTTACGGAGACCATGTATCTTTTGTTCCAACTGTGGACAATGGACAAACCATGGATTTGTGGAATGAATGTGCTCCCATATTTTGTTTAGCTGATATGGGGGGGGGAGAAGGTAGTGAAGTTGGAACTTCCATTATCACATCCCTAGACTATTTCTTCAAAGATGCCAGTAATGACTATTGAAATACATGTAGTTTGCACCACATGTACACCAAGCAAATACTTTAGGCCTGTTTGATATCCAATTTCAGTATGTTTTCCATCCACAAAAGGTAATTGCTGTAGAGATGCTTCGTTGCTCACAGAAAAAAAGACATTCTGCGCTACTGGATTTCCCATGATAAGAATGCTTTCGGGAAAGAAAAACCATTGCTTAGTTCTGAGCCTGTGCTAATTCAAGAGTGAGTCTAAGCCGCTATTTCTTACCACTGGAACATTAAAATATAGGACTGGTACTACACTCATCCATAAAGTTGCCAGCTGGCTTCAGCTGCCCTCTACTTAAAAACAGTGCCACCTGTGGAAAAGGACTCTGGCTTTACAGGGTGAAAAGAATGCTACAGGTACCTCTATTTCTGATTTTCCAATTTAGAAGTGGTATTGGTCATTCTTGGAAATTTTTCTAAGTTTAAACGGGAATCTTAAATCACTGTAGGAATGCAAGAATATTTTGCAAGTATTGATAATTATGCATTGCCTAGAAGTTATAAAAATCAGTGCTGAATACTGATACTGCAGCACTTCCCCAGTAATACAGATCTGTATCAGCCACAGCTGTTGATTTTAGAGTATTTCTAAAAATTACTCCTTCACACTTAATTTTAAAAAAACAGGGTCGTTATGGACTGAATTTTTGTTTCCTACCTGCCCTCCCAATTCATATATTGAAACCCTAACCCCTAGTGTGGCTGTACTTAAAGGTGCAGCCCCTAAGGAAGCAATCAAGGTTAAATGAAGTTACAAGAGTAGGCCCCTGATCCAGTGGAATCCTTATTCAGTAAAAAGAGACACCAGAGAGCTCACACTCTCTTCCCCACACAGACGCCCGGAGAAAAGGCCATGTGAGAACACAAGACAGCCGTCTGCAACCCAAGGAGAGAGTTCTCACCAGACGCCAACGCTGCCAACACCTTGATCTTGGACTTACAGCCTCCAGACTGTGAGAAAATAAATTTCTGTTTAACCACCCAGACTGTGTTAGTTTGTTATGGCTGTCTGAGCAGACTAATACAAGGGTTAAATGAATTCTGTTGAGGTGTTCCAGATTATCCTGTGTCTTGACCTAAGGGATTCAGAAATGTATGGTAAAAAGGAGTATCAACCAGGAGCAAGATAAGTCTCTGAAGCAACAGTGGAGGCATTTCTTTGAGACTACAACTAAAGGGTAACCATCAGTTTGGCATCATTTTGGATCAATGTCCAATGGGCTCCACTCCATAAACACGCCTCCAAGTGTCCTCTCTCTAATTCCTTCAGCAATGAGTTGTGACAACACTCGTGAGATGTTGCCACGAAGGATGCTCATTATGGACTCAGTGTTCAGTGGTTTTATTGGCATTTAGTCACACAGGTAGTCCTGTCTGGCACATACTAAAATGCCACACTCCTTGAAGGAAAGTAAATGTTTAGCATAAGCCACACTGTTTGGATAAGTAGCAGGTACCGTGAGGCACTCTTAATAGAGTGGTGGGAACTCTCTTGAAGTTCAAGTTCTCAGATGCCAGCCAAGGGCCCACTTTGTAAGCAGTTCTTTCAAAGTCCAGCAGTCAGCCTTGCTACATTTACTCTTTTTACACAATGGTAAAGATCATTGTGTAACAGGAGGCAGAATGAGCAGAAGTGCAGCGATTACGTTTAACGTCTGATTAGAATTCTTTAAGATTTACATATCACCTGTGCTGGTTGTGCTGTGTGCCTTCTCAGACCTGTCCCTGAGGGCTGGTCCTCAAGTTAATAAATACCATTCAGTCATTCCAGGAAATGGTATCTTGAATAGGTAAAATAAATAAATCATAAATAAAATCAGCAAGTGAGTCAACCTTCCTCTGTTGCTCTCCTAGGCCTTTTCTGAATATGTTTAAACATATTGAAACTATAGAACTGTCTTCTTATTATTGAAAAACATATACCAACCAGTCCTTTTGCTCAACTTAGTCCAGTTTCTGACTCTCATATGGGGGATCTTAATCTCCAGCAGTCTGGTAAAGCCTGTGGAATAGGCCTCATTCCAGAAGAGCTGCTTTAAATGCACAAAATACATAGTGTTGCAAAGGAAACATATTGTACTGAAATTCGGTTATCAAATTTTAAAACTAATTTGCAAGATAGTAATCTATGTGCTTTTTTATTAACACAATAACATTATTATCACAGCAGGTCTAATAACTATCATAATTATTAAGTACTGATGAGTGCAAACAACATTTTAGGATGTCTTCAACAAAAACATTATGCTATGGAAATATCTGTAATGTCTTTTGGTACTTCTAATAACACGGTAGTTTGTTATCAACTTTCATAATTGAAAAAAAGGCTAAATTTCACTTAGAAATTAAAGAAAATAACGATATAATAATTTTTCTCATCCAAATTTACAGGATGCAGGTAAAAATTTCAGGCTTCTAGTATCCTAAGATCAGGGGTTCTTTAAATCATTCCATTCAGTTCACAAACAGTTGACCAAGGGCAAGCAGATCTGTTTTGTTTGACTATAGTGTTTTCAAAGACAAAGTAAATTAGTTACCAAAGTAATGTGATTTCACATAAAAATTCATACTTCTGGCTTGTCTGAAAAAAAATATGCAGACCAAGCAACCGTAGGCTGGTATTCCAAGGCAATGTACAAGCAGACTGAGTAGCAGCGGCCCTTCTACATATGGTGTGAACTTTCCAGTCTTCATAGCCACATGGCCTTGCCTTACTCACGTGTGTTATCTACCTGGCCCCTGTAGCCACCTCTTTTTTTGTTTTGTTTGTTTGGATTTTGTTTTTGTGTGCAGCCACCTCTTATATATGGCATTTTCCATTTCATTATGACCCTCTTGCTGGGTGGCAATTAGTAGAGATTTGCTTTCTAACAAAGGGGAAGAATTCTATTTGCATACCTACTGTCATCCCCATCTAACTTCCAGTCCTCTACTGTCAGCTATTGCCACACTAAGGCCCATAAGAAGCCACCTGCGTTAGTAAAGTTTCACTGAAGCACAACTATCCTCTTTTATTTATATACTATCTTTGGCTGCTGCTACGGACTGAATTGTGTTCCCCTAAAATCAATATGTTGAAGCCCTAATCCCCCAGTGGGATGATATTTGAAGAAAGAGTCTTGGGGAGATAATTAGGTTTAGATGAGGTCATGAGGGTCCTCATGATAAAATTAGTGCCTCTGTAAGAAGAGACCCTGGAGAAATTGCTTCCTCTCTCTATCTCTCTCCACCATACGAGGGCACAGCAAGAAGGCAGACGTTGCCAAACCAGAAATAAAAGAGCCCTTATCGGGGAACCGAATTGACCAGCGCCTTGATCCTGGACTTCACAACCTCCAGAACTGTGAGAAATAAATTCTTGTTGGTGAAGCCACCCAATCTATGGTGTTTTGTAATGGCAGCCCAAGTTAAGACAGCTAATATCACGCTACAATAGTGGGGTTGAGTAGTTGAGACAGAAACTGTATGGCCCTCAAATTCTAAAATATCTACTATCTGGTCCTTGCCAGAAAAATTTTGCCAACCCCTGCTCTAGTTTTTGGATGAAATTACCAGCTATAGTTCTAGAAATTTTATATAGAGGGACCTAAGGATGGTTAGTGGGAGCTATATTTGCATAACAAACGTCTTATTTCTCCTTAATGGAGATGGAGGCAAGCAGCTAAAGCATTACCAAATTCCTCCCTACTACAGCCACCGAGAACTACACACTATAGAGCCACTGTATGTGCTTATGTGGCTAGAGCTGTAATCTATGAAGCCTGAAACCCTGAGTCCCAAATCTGCTCCCCCAACTTGGAGCTAGCCCTTAATTAATGGTTATGATAGCTGGGAGATATCAATAGCATGGTAAGGACATAGTCTTAATTCTACGATTCACAACCAATGTTCACTGAAAGAATGCTGAAAATAGTAGCAATAAGAACAAAATATTTTTTGTTAATAGCTCAATGGGGGAATGAAGTTAAAGTAATTGAGTGAATGAGAAACTCTGTACATTGTTGAGAGTGTGCCTGTAGGGTATTGTTGTAGGGGAAAAAAGTCAGCTATTTTGACAAACAAAAGCAACATGGTATAATCTAAAGAATATGGGTTTTAGAATCAGAAAGAGATGGACTCTGACCCGTAATTTATTTGGCAACTTGCTGCCTCACTCTCAGAACCTCAACCTCCTCATCAATGAAATGGAGATTATACTGCCTCGTCTGTGGGTTGTTGATATTTAATAAGATTAATTATTATATGCAAAATATGTTGACGTGCATGGCTATAAAATAGGCTCTCAAAATGGTAGCTATTCTCATGAATCATTTCTTTACAGTTTCTCTTCTTTATGAAAATACTTTTTTTCTGAGAATAAAGTGACACTGATTAGCAATACACCCACATTCGAGTTATTGAGACCATCTATCAATTGCAAAAGGGCAAGAAAGATTTTTTAAAAATAAACAAACAAAAATCCTGACACGTTATAACAAGGAACAAGGGAAGAAGCCGTGTGATATAACTAGCACACTGGCACCTACAGAGGCAGGAGCTCCATTCCTGGGTCCCATTAAACAAACAGCACGAGCTTTCTGGCTCTAACACCATCAGAGATAGACACGCTGGTATGTGTGCTCAGCTCTTATAACCAACGTGTGTGTGTGTGCGCATGTGTAATGTGCACATGCTCAGATGTGTGAAAGAGAAAAAGAGATGATAGAGCTTTGTGATTAACTCATCTTGAAGAACCAAAATTTATTTGCCACTGGTGAGTTTTCTTAATTATCCCTCTTTGACACCTTTCATTGCAAATATATCAGTCGGTTACTTAATATTAATTTCTTTAGGTCTGAGTTCCCTCATATGTGTTTTGAAGGGAAAATAACTGCCCTTTTTTCCCCACAGGAATATTATAAACATCAGATGAGATGATGTGTAGACAACAGTGCTTTGAGGAGGACAGTGACAAATAATATCTGTCCTGAGGACTGTAAGGACAGATCTGAGTTTTCGTAAACTTGTAGTACGTGGGAAGGTTCTAAAACTGGCAAAATGTATATTGGGAAGATTTAATAAGACATAAGAGTTTCAAATACTCACCAGGTAGCCTTGTAGAAGAGAAGGTAGAACACAGACCTAAGGAGACACATTTCTGTGTAATACTAGACAGGACTGCCTAATGAACGAGCAGGTGCCCTGTCTGGTACCCCTCTTCCAGGTTTATCATTACCTTAACTCTCAATTACTTGTACAAATAGATGTTTCACATATTTGCATTTCACATAATAGTTGCACTTGGCTGTCATCTCCTTGAGCGTGGCGACTGTGTATTTAGTCCTCGTGCTCTCTACAGCTCTTTACATTTTGTCTTGCGGGTTGTGGATGCTCAATAACTATTTGTTAACAAAATATAAACTGAAACTGCTATTCAAATATAAATCAAGTGTTGTGACACTAGTACGAATATGACTCCTGAAGTCTTATCCTCTCTTAGAACCCTGAGCAGAGAATTACGTTGATTTGCTTACTTATGCACATTTCTTTGTTGCTGCAGTATAGATGTTAATTTGTCTCTTGGATTGATTTTTTTCTCCATGTTAACTAGCAGGAAGGTTCTATTTAAGGGGTTAGTGGAAGGAAAGGCTTGTATTTCAAAATACTTCATCATAGACAGGTAATCATCTTAGATGAAATTCCTTAAGTGCTGTTATCCAAACATCTATTTCACTGTTGGCAATAAAAGATCCCTCGCCAATGTCCAATGACCTATAAGTCAGAGCTAGGAGGTTTCTTTATGCAAATTAAAGTTGTGCCACACTCATCAATAAAAAAGAAAACAGCAAGAAGATTAAAATTGCAGCAGCCATGCAAAGTAAAGGATTCCTAAATCTATTTATAGGATATGTCAGTATGGCTAATTATTTTTTGAGATAGTGTGTTTGAAAGAATTAATGGGGAATGAGCTTTATGAATTGACTATTAAATGAGAGGGAGGGTGTAAAGAGAATCAGGAATATAAAGTAGGCAACCAGTTTGATTAATCTTACTAGCTTTAAAAGATCCACATAATAAAGTAAGAGACACTGATATTAATTTTATGGCAGTATTATAAACCCCAAGAATTAACTAATTATATTATAGTACAGTTTGTTTCTCCTCAAGTCTGTTTTTCATTTTGCACTTAAATGATAAAGATTCAAATCTCTACCCATGTACTCAGGGTTTTTATCCCCTCTTTAAAAAGTAAACAAAATATAAAGAAAGGGGGAAAAATCATGTCACTTTACATTGATGGGAATGTGCTAGTATGAAATAAAATCACTTTACCACTCTTCAACTAATAGCATATAAGGTATTAACCCTCTAGATGCTAATAAGTGGAAGTGGGTCCAGACAACATACCCGTTTCCTTAGATTGCAAGTAAGAGTGAGATTCCTTGAGAATGAGTTTGCAAAAGCTGTATAAAAGTCCAGGACTTTAAGCAAGGCTTCTCGCTTGATGATGTGGAGGTCACAGTATGTCAGTGCTCGGACATTGGCACAGGCATGAGCAAGGGTGGTTTCCTTCCAGAAGATGTCTCCAAATACATCCCCTTTCCCTGGAAAACAATTAAGATACAGATATTCAAGTATCTACACTTGTTTTTATCCTAGTCACGATATTTTATTCAGTTTCATATATGGTATTGGTTGTCTAGCGTAATTTGGAGTCTAAGTATATAAGACCATCTATATACATGTAACAATGTACAACATTTTCATATAATAGGTAAAGTAACATCATCTTAAATTCAGCTCTTGAAGGAAATCTGGAGTGGCTTGAATAAATGAAATCCAACAGAGAAGCCAAGAACCTCATTTTAACAAATAGTTTCATTATCTTCTGCCACCTTAACTTTTCGCATTCTGACCAGAAGGAGCAAAGGTGACGTCTTAGGCTCATCCTTTCTTCTGCTCCTTCTGCTAGAAATGACAGTAAGAGGCAATATACAAGGATCTCCTGTTATAGCCTTTATAGATCTGGAACTGACTCGACATACGTTAAACATACATTATTCAGCAACTAAGTCTTGTGCTCCAGGCAAACAACACCTCACCATCACTGATTCCCAAAGGATATCCTTCTCTTTTCACCGAGCCAAACTTTATGCAAGGCCTCAGGGCCAGGGAGAGAGCTCTAGTCCACAATAATAGAGCCGAAGAGGCTAAATTGGGTAAAACATGGAGGCCCAGATTTGCTATGTCATAAACAGTTCCAAAAAGGGTGCTGTACTGTAGTCAAATGTGGATGTCTTTTTAAAATTCTAGAATTCTAGAACACAGGAATCAACTATTCACTTCAGAGCAACGCCCACTGGTGACCTGAAATCAATAGTTGACCATCCTGAGTCAAGAGTACTTAGTTGCCCAAACAAAGGGAAATGAAGAAGCTTCAGAGATTAAGTGCTGAAAGGCTTTTCTGCTGAGGCAATTCCATAAGTGTCCCTGGCTTCTGAAGGGCTGTCAACTGTGTTCTCTGTTCTTCTGTAGGAAAGGGAAAGTTTTAAAGAGAAAAAAGACGGGGAATACTTCTAGGTGAAAAAAAAAAAAATCTTCCTAGAGCCACGCTACCAAAGATTTATTCTTTCTGCACTCTAACCACAGAGATGAGTGAATATCTGCTCTCATTATTAAGATTAAAGTCAGAACTGACAGGAAAAAAGAAGAAGAAAGACTACTTGTAACACTTCAGGCCAGTCAGACCACTGGAAAGAAAAGATAGTGTGTTAACCAGAGAAATAAGAGAGAGGGGAAGGGAGAGAGAACAAGACAGAGACACAGAGAGAGACAGAGAGAGAGAGGATGAGGCTGAGTGAGATTACAGATTCTTTGCCCACCCCACACAGGCAGTTTGGAAATCCTTAGAGAACCATGAGGCACTCTGGTATGGAGAGAGAAAACATATATATTATTGAGGAGGTGGTTAAAACCACCATGTGATCAAATGATCAGCATAAAATAACCATAATAGATATTTAATAAATCTTGAGCAGTATCATTTGTTACCTGACCCTCCCCAAATTCCTTTTAGTTCATGACACTGATGAACGACTTAAATGTCTGATAGTCATATATTTGTCCAAGGAAGGATAACTAGAGACCTGAGAGCCAAATAAGGTGTCTGAGGTTATACAGCATCAAAGTAACCTAAGGGAGACTTTAACTACAGAAATTTAAAAGATAAACCCTACCTCCACTTAGATGAATTTCAGAAATCCATAAACGGCATTACCTTTAAACTAGTAATTCCAATTATAGGTATTTACTCTAATTGCATTATCAGAAGTACCAAAATTGCTTATAAGAATGTTCACTGAAGTGATATTTATAATAGCCATAAAAGGTAGAAACAAGATAAATATGAATGAAAAAATAAATAAATTATGGAATATTATGCAGCCACTAAATATCATAAATTTTTTAAAGTAACAGAGAAATGTTCATATTATGTAAAATAACAAAAGCAGGATTATCAAATCATACATATAGTATTATCTCATTTTATACACCCTCTTCTCCCCAGAAACACACACATGTACACACAAAGTGAATGCATCAAATAGTAGGTTTTCTCTCATTACAGGCTAATGGATGAGTTTTATTACGTCTTATAAGTTACTTGTATTATTTTTTAAACAGAAGAGATCAACAGCTATTATATTTTCTTAGTCCCCCGTGCTATGGAAATAACAGGGCATTGATCCACTTCTCGTTCCTTTTCCTCTATTGTATTGCTACTCTTTCTTTACTGGCTTTTACCTTGAAGAATGAAAAATGATTACATTTCTCTCTGATTCATTTCTGAAACCTTTTCTCAAGTTATCATTTATAATACAAGCTCTGACCCACTTATAAGTCCTCATCACTTTTCAACTATTTGATTTTCATGGATAGTAACCACAATAATAATTACTAGTGCCTTTGACTCAGTAATTTCGCTTCTGGGAATCAATCAAAAGATTAAGAACAAACACATGTAATATTCACTGGAGTGCTATTAATCATAACTTCAGATTGGCAAAAATATCCAATGAAAACAGAAATCTATATCTATATATAAATTCATATAGAATTAAAACTAGTTTCAGAAATAACATGCAGAAATGCAAATTTTATAATGTTAAATAAAAAAATAAAGATACAAAGAATGATTATGGTTATAGCTATAATAAAGTACATAAAAATGAAACTGAAACGCTAAGACTAAAAGAATTTTCAATTAAAAGTCTACTATTTCTTAATTTCTTAAAGAAAAATAATCTTGATAGGACCAAAATATATTGTTTTATTATTCTATATTATTCTATATTCTATGTTATTATTAATTTGTTGATTGATAATAAATTGTGTTAAAAATCAAAAGGGATATAAGACTAAAAGAAAATGCACATAGCTATTATAGCAATTGGCTTCAAGTGATGTGCTTATTGTTTTCCTTCTTTCTACTTTTTGCTTTCTAAATTTTTCTCTAATGAATCTTTTATTTTAAAATAGCAATTATTTTCACAGACGTTTTTCTTTATACTTTTTAATAAAACAGGTACACAGATCTGCAGAACAGTAAATATTCATTGACTGATAAGTGTATCATCAATAGGTAAAAAATACTCAATATATACATAAATTTCCCCTTGCCAATATAGACCATTTAAATTGTGGAGGTCTTCAAATATCTGTTATATGTTTTATTTTACCTAACTGATGAAATTAAAATTCTCACCATATTTCTATCAACAATTTTAAATTTAAGTTATTTATCTTTTTTACTATCATGGGGAAATAAAAAGCCTATAAGGCTGAAAAGTAACACAAAAAGTTAACTGACTCAACCAAAGTAAAACTTATCCTCTGCTCCTCTCCCTAAAAATGTTTAGAGAAACATAGCGAAATTAATAAATGTGAATTATTCTGCTCCAAACATCAGAACTCACATTACATATAAACAATACTAATTGTTTTATAACATAGAATTTCCATTAGGATACACAATATATCAATTACACATTAATCTAATCAACCATTTCGAACTATTTTGCTTTATCCAGTGTTCTATATCACCTAATAGTCACTAAATTCACAACAAACGTTTAAGGCACTTGTGGAAAGATAGTTGTCTTGTAAATCAGTTAATTTATGAGCTGACTAATGTTCTTCTTCAGGAAATATTATGCACATTTACACTGAGTAATGAGCAGGAATTACAGCTGTGAAGACATGTGGTTATGTATGGACTATCTAATAGAGAAGCGCCCTTTTTTTTCCATCACAAGGATTTTGCACACTTTCAGGACTGGGAAATCCTGTTTATCCTCATAACTATAGAATATTTGATGCTAGTTTTTAGGTCAGTCCCCACTGGGTGCAAGTAGACTCAGCTAGAAACATTTTAGAGTTTGAGAAAAGTAACCTTCCCCCAAAGCCTTAAAATTAGTAGAAAAGCTCACACTCAACATGAAAGTTGTTGTTTGGTCTATTAATATTTTCTCAGTTCTTTGCATCAAGTCTTATGCAGTATTTTATTTTCAAACCACAGGAAACGGGATTGTAAAACAGAAGTAAATGTTAAAGATTCATAGAGCAAAAAACTGGAAAATTTAATGGCAAAACAGAGACAAAAAGTTACAAAATAATTAAAGGAGTAATACAGATCATGGTATGCCGGTACCCTGACATGCTGGTTTTACAGACAGAGTGTTTTTATTTTAATGTGAAACACATCATTTGGTGAGTTAATGACATAGATAAAATGAATTCATAAAAATTATCTCAGTTATTCATGAGTGAGTACAGCTATCTACCATAGCCAATGAATTCCTAAAAATATAGCATTTGAAGTTTACTTAGGTAGTTTCCTGTGAGTGTATGTGAGGTTGTACTGATAGGTCTATTTAATGATTCTTTTACAGAATGGACTTAATTCACATTTTTACTTTTATTAGTCAGCCCTTCACTATAACTGATTGTTGTAGTCGGCTCATAAACTTTATTATGAATACATATGAACAAAAATATTCATTTACAAATGAACAACACTAAGAGTTTTTAAATTATGTGATTTTAAATTGACTTGGACTATTTACGGACAGCAAATGCCATAAAGTAATATTTTGAAGGACAAGAACAGAAAGAAGGTGATGAGCATTAAACTTTAGAAATTATATTGGTGTGTAGGAATAAAATCTTTAAAATATTTAGAATTGGTGCCTGCCAATCTTCAGTGATTGATGTCCAAAGACGTTCTGTTGAAAAATTATAATGGATACACCTTGACACTTGTAGAGAAGCCAATAATTCTTATCTACAAAAAAATCACTGATTTAGCTTATGAATTTTTATTTACACACACAAAGAATGAGCCACATAGCTGTTACTAAGTGGGATAGGGAGGGTGGAAGGGAGGCTCAAGAGGGAGGGGATATGGAGATATATGTATGGCTGATTCATTTTGTTGTACAACAGAAACTAACACAGTATTGTGAAGCAATTATACTCCAATAAAGATCTATAAAAAAAAAAGGAGATGTAAAAAAATAGAGAGTATCCTGATAGATAAGTAAGGGATGATGGTAGGTGCCTTTGAGGAGGTAGAAGATATGGTAATTAGCAAGCTGGTAATCCTGAATTCGGCACTATTAGTGTTGCGAACAAATTGGTTACATACAGAAACCCAAACATGTGTCCAAATCAAGAAAGTTAGTAGCATATTATAAAAAACAAGTCCAAGAAAAAGACTAAACTAAAAAGCAGTTATATCTTGAAGTTCTTCTGTTTTCTTTTTCTAAGAAAGCATTTAGAGTTGAAGCCTATTATAATGTTCATATTATAACTAAGTCTTGCACACTTCACACCTATCAAATTGTAGAAATGATGGCTGTCCTCTTCACCCCATTCAATGAATACATCTAGCATCCTAACCCTAGCTCTAATACTACCCTTCAGCTAGAACACGTGCTTTATGCTGTGGAGGGATAGAGACATGCAGGAAATAGAAATCCTGTTCTCAAGAATTTTTAATGTATAATAAGAGAGACATGTCCAAAAAATGATAAAATAGGAAAAAATAAAATAAGTACTATAGGATGAGGATAGGGAATGCACACAAGAAAAAACATTTGTTTTGAATTTGAGGGTATTTAGTTAAGACCTCACAAGTAAAGTAGTGTTTGGGTTTAATCGCAGGGGAGCCTTCAAGAGAAGAGCAGTACTTTTTGTGAAAGAGCAGCATGCGCGTGACCTGCCCAGGGGATGATGAGCAGTATTAGCCCAATACTGGAAACCTATGGGACACAGAGAGAAGGCCAAGTCTAGAGGGAAAACACAGCACCCAAGAGGGAGAACATTTAATGCAATGCAACAGTCTGCTTCATCCTAGTTCAAAGACGAACGACTAAAAGTGTTTCAAGTAAAGACAGTCATGGCCTATCCAATGCTTTAATAGCAGAACTAATAACAGTGTGAAGAGTGGCAGAGGAAGTACCATTACATCATGTTTTCTGATTGCAGAAAACAAAAGCTCCATGATTTGCCTATTGATCTGAGTGAGGTGGAAGGAGTAACATTTAAAATACTCTAGGAAGAAATGTGAACCAAGAATTTCATATCCAGCAAAACTGATTTTCAAGAATAAAGGATACAAACTATATCACCAATATAAAAGAACTCAGGGAATTTTGCTCCCATGGATTTTTCCTACTATTAGTGAATAATCTTCATACAACCAAAATACTTAGGAGACACTGACATAAAGACTAGTGGTAGCACTAACTATACAGTTACTTGTAGAATTAAGACTAAATGAAGGCTAAAAGGGAGAGGGTACAGTATGCAATGGTTATATGCTTTAACAATATATAGTACAACTACTAAAAATAATGATGGATGGGGGAGAATGGGACAAGCATATGCAAAAATCTTTTTATGTATTTTCAGTAATCATATTCGTGGTGATGGCATTAGTACTGTTATTCTGAGGTTGTTATATTTGTAATGTGGCATAACGCAATTGAGCAATTATGCAATATTTTAATTCTATCATCCCCAGCATTCTCAATATGGAAGAAGGTAGTTGAAGATGCAATATAGACATGGATAGATAAAGCCCTATTGTACTCAGTTTTAGTTAAATATATTGTATGAACTCATGAGAAATTTTATTTATATATGTGTGCGCATATATACATATATATATATACATAATACACACATATATATATACATACTACACACACACACACACACACAAATATTTTTCTCCTCATTTTATTTATTAAATGGACCAAGAGACAATGACCAACTCAGTAGCAGTGAATATCTGTAGGACAAAGATTGTGAAATATTTTTCACAAAAACAACTTCAAGCTTCTTGGAGAAATGACTAATGGCTGATTCCAGGTGTGGGGCAGAATTATACAAGATGAGGATCTGGTCATATTACATAGCAAAGAAAGACTGTTGTATCAAAAAGACACAGGAGCCAACGTGAAGAGGCTCTTACTTGCCAAAGATAGGATAATTTGCACTTCAATAATGGTCAAAACTGCAAAGCACTGAAATTCACCATTTGTTTAAATTCATTAGTACATAAGGATATTTTTAAGAAACTATCTAGGTACCCTCAGAGGATAAGAAACCAATTAGTTATCTTAAAAGTTGGTAAATAATGGAGAAGTATCAAGCACATATGTGGCCATTCCTATGTGAACTTCATACTGAATAACCAAATAGTAGTTGAGAGGAAGTCTCTCTCTATAAAAGCATTCCAACTAACAAACAAAAATATAAAATTAGAACATCTTCATTTTGCAACTCCCAGTGAATTAATGGATCTAGGCATTGAGTATCAACAGTTGTTAACACCATCAAAAAATGCAACTAGATAATCACACGTCATCTGATGAAAGAACACACCCACCTAGAGTCTTGCAAAGGGATTGAACCTGAGTCTGATCAAGCCACTGGATCCAGCTGCTAACTGACAGGAAATAGAGGATGGAGGAACATGTTGAACTACAGTGAGCATGCAATCAGCAGAATCCACACTGTGGGAACTCTGCAGGACAAAAGGCCCAGGCTCTACAGCAAAGAATTATAAAGAAAAGAAAGGGATGGGGGAGAGCTGTAGATTTAAAAATATTTAAAAGATAGATCAAATTTACAAATAAGCAAATTAAACTTGGTGTTTAGGATGGGGCACACAGTGGGACTTCTCCAGGGAGGCAGGGGTTGTAAAAGTTCTGTTTCTTAACTTGTGAAATGGTTACAGGATCTTTGATTATAAAGTTTCATTAGGTTATATGTTTATATTGGGATTTTTCTGAATCTGTTTTTTAGTTTGCAAATTTAAAAATTCAAGTAATTTTGATGTGCATGTACTCACCAACAACACCTCCCCCTCCGCACACCAAAAGGAAGACTGAATTCTCAATGGTATTCACCAAGTAAGTAAACCAACACCTACAACTGACCAGCTTTGATCTTCTTAGTGACAAAATGAAACCAACTTATTAAACCTGTAATTAGTTAAGTTTTCAATTCCTTAAAGACAAAAGAATCCTTGACACTTTTTGAGAAAATATGAAATAATGGGCTTGATTAGGGGAAGGCAGGGTGGAGAAGGAGAGCGGGAGCAAGACACTGATATGTAGGTAGATATAAGAAATCTGGAAAAATGAGGATGAAGCTTTCTGTATGTGGATGCCATGACCTCAGGGGGAAAAAAAAAGAGCAATGAGAAAAGCAGGCCAAGCATCCCTACTCTGTCCAGAGACTGTCAGCATTTAAGGGAAGAGCAGAGGATTCAGCCTAAGAACTGAGACAAGTCACAAGGCCAGTACAAACTCAATGAGTGGAGAAAGAGACTCCACCTCTTCATGGAAGGAACTGCAAAGGTTCGTGGCCATTCTTGCAATCCTGGAGCATTCTTAAAAGCTTCATTTCCACTTTAATACCTACCAACTAGACGGACCCTGAACTCTTCCAATACCCAGATGAAAGACCCATAAGCAGAACTTAAGATCCTCATCTTGTGTTCTGAGGGCTCATGAGATTCACACTCTGAGCCAGTTCTCCCCAGTCCTAAACACCTGCCTGGTGTAAACTAGTCACTTGGAAGAGGACCATATTTGTAGATATTTAGTAGCTGATTAACCATCTTATACTTGGGTCATGTTTGGTTTTTTGTAACATACACTGGTGTGGTACTTAGTGTTGTTAGAAAAAAAATTGTTTTTAATAAAAGGAAACAAATGGGTAAAGTTAACATAGGCCCTCCATTTTCTGTCAAGATTAAACCAACTAGTTGTATAATTTTAAAATTCCTGTTAAAGAAAGCATCACATTTGTAATGTGATTGTTAAGAGAATGGACATTGAGTCAGATAAGTCTGGGTTCAAATCCTATACCCACCACTTATTTTCTAGCTGTGACCTAGGGCGAATCACCTGATACTGCAGAGCCTTGGTTTTTTCATCTGTAAGATGACTACAGCAAGTACTTTTTTCACAGAGTAAATTAGAGAATTTGATGTAATAATGCTTATAAGATAATGAGTATTTAACAACTATTGGTATTTAAATCAGACTTTCAAAAGGGTCTGGATTTCATTTCTCAAAAATATACTTTAAATATTTTGATAGGGAATCTTAAAATCAAGACATTACTACAGAGTTTAAATTTTACTTAAGTATAGGCAAGCTCAATTACTAACTACACATATGATTTTTCTTTCCATAAGCCCCTTTTAACTCTTAAATGTTAATTTTCTAGTAAAATCAATTCTAATTTGTAGACCTATTCATTCCAGTTGATGTCAAAAGTAATGTCACTTTTAGGAATTAAAGCCAAATCCCCTTCCACAGATATAAAGTTTTTCTACCATGGTCAATGACCAGAGTACAAGTTACATTCTTTCTTGCTACTGGGAGTTCCTGATGGAGAACAAGGAAGGAGTGTTTTGTTAAAGAGTTGTTAGTGGCCTGAGATATTTAACATTTATCTCTTCTTATTCTCCTTGTTCAAACTTCCTAACTAACAGTAGGAAAATACTTTCTCAGTCCATCCTAGATCTATGCTAAAGCAAGAGTCTTAGGGAAATGCATTTTACTAAAATCATATAGATGAGAGAGAAACAGAGGGTAGTCAGTATCTCAAGATAAAGCATAAAGAAAATGGCAACAGAATACAGCACATTTTTTGTAGGTACCCAGAACTAAAACAATTATAAAAACTGCTTAATGGCAAAACAAAGTGCTGGCTAATTTGGCTCACTGAACCTTTACTGAGAACCTATTTAAGAGGTCCTATCACAGATGACAGAGAGACAAAAATAAGCAAGACATTTCAAGTACTCACAATGCAGTAGGAGTATAAACAAGTAAAGGATAGACTAAGAACCCTGTGTAGGCATGAAGTAGAAGCCCAGAACAGAGGCGTCTGATCCAGACTAGGGCAAGAAGGGAAAGAGTAAAAGAAGATGAAGAAGCAAGAGACAATTAAAAAGAGGAGAAAAAATGTTCTAAACAAAGGAAGCAGTATGTGCAATAGCTTGCCAATATGAGAACTTGGTGCTTAGGAATCTTCCTGCAATTCAATACAGTGAAAATAGAGTAGGACTAGGGAATGGCACAAATCAGGCTGGAAAGGAGGGCAAAGACCAAGACCTAAATGGCTTCATAGGCCATGCTAAGAGCTAACATTTTATCCCCAAAGTGCTAAAACGACAATCCTAACAAGGAGACTAACAAGATATTTTATATTTTAGAAAAATTATTGGGGTGGTAGTATAACATAGATTTGGAGGTTGAAGTTGATAACAGACTGAGAGTAGATAGACTTTTCAGATGGCAGCCACAACCCAGAACCAAAATTTTACGAGCAGTGGTCATGGGAAGGGACATTAAGGATAGGTTAAAGAGACACCAAGGAGATAGAATGAACAAGACTTGGTGGGTTCTTTTTGGGTTTTTTTTTTGCGGTACGCGGGCCTCACTGTTGTGGCCTCTCCCGTTGCGGAGCACAGGCTTCGGACGCGCAGGCTCAGCGGCCATGGCTCACGGGCCCAGCCACTCCGCGGCATGTGGGGTCTTCCCGGACCGGGGCACGAACCCGTGTCCCCTGCATCGGCAGGCGGACTCTCAACCACTGCGCCACCAGGGAAGCCTAAGACCTGGTTTTAATGGATAGTAGAGAGAGGGTTTGAAGCTAAGTCTAAACTACCAGATTGTAAAGACTATATTTTATCCAAAAATCTACATGCTGAGGAACTCTGAAGTGCATAATTTAAACCATAGATAAATGTTTTAATCACTACTTAGAAAGTTTAAAACAAGATAAGCATGCAATTTTTTAAAGCAAATAACTGGTTTGCCTATTATAAAAATGTCTAAATTAACTAAGTTCATCATCATCATAATATGTAAAGCAAACCTACCTGGTTCATAGTACAGCATCTCAAAACACAGAAATGTGGATGCAAAAGAAAATAATTTTCTGGGGCTTGGGGATAGCCCTTTTAAGACTTTAAAGTGTGAAGCACTTGACTGTTAATAACAAGTATATGGGAAGAAATCTTAACCACAACACAAAAGTCACATTTTCACAAATTCTCAAAACAGCAGAATATTATTCTTTCACATCTCAGATTTTTTCTTTTTGGAATAAAAATAAGAAGATTTTGAATTTTGATAACTATAATTTATGTTTTCTTTGATAATGCACAAATGTTTATAAGAGATGAACTGATTCTAAATAACTGATCCTAATTAAAATGGAATCTTAACCCAGGTTCTAGAAATTACCCTTTTTATATTAAGTTCATTTAATTCCGTCTTTCCCTTCCTCACTTATGCCCTCTTCCCCCAACTTGATAGGACCATCTAACCCTTCCATCCAAATTCTACATAAACAATCATAGTTCTCTTGGGAATTTAAAGTTACAATTAAAAGACTTAGATACAGATTGTGTTATATTAATAATTCCAACTATATGATTCTAATAATCACAGAAGAGAAAGTATTTTATTCTGTTTATATTTTATTCTCTTAAGTAAAGTGTATATTCTGAACACAGAAGAGAAAAGACAAAATGTGAATGCAGCAAAACAAATATCTTAGGAGTTGGGTCTAAAGTTAGTGGGGAAATGCCATTTTTAGAGTCTCTATAAGGTACAATATACTTTGTCAAGACACCTAAAAGTAACCTGGCTCTTTCAGGCATACCAATAACTCTGTTCACATTAAGTAATTATAGGGTAAAAACTAAAAAGCAAGATGATATTAAAGCATATAAAATAGTATGTATGCATCATGAACTTAGTTTGGAATTCTCTGTGTTTCATAAAAAGTGGGAAGGTCAAAAGAAAAAAAAGGTGGAGGTGTAAGAACTGAAAGAACTTCATATTAGAAAAAGACATGAACTGCAATTATCTTCCTATGCCCTATTTAGAAAACAACTTGAAGCCACCTCTCAGTGTTAAAAAAGGTATTTATTGACTACATTTTTTATCTTTCCATTAATTAGTTCTGCTTCAGAACTTATTCATTAAACACCTTAACACTTCTGACACACTAAAGAATTAGGTACCTACCAAGAGACCGTTCAGAGGCAAGGATCCAAAAGAATGCACTGCACCTGGTTTTTGGATTTAGAGATTTTTAATTAATTTTAAAACGACTTCAGTTTTCTACCTTTCAACTGGCAAATAAATCAGTGTAAGAGAGAGCAAGGCCTATTTATCAGATCAATTTAAAACAAATTCTCATTTTTTTGAGGTATACTGAGATGGGGGAGAGGATGCTGTTTCTGTCTGACCCTTATAAGGGTCATGATGAAAAAGGACACATTTCAATGCTAAAAGACACAATTCAAAATGAAGATATAATAGTTATGAATATTTATACACCAAATAACACAGCAACAACTGCTATAAGGCACAAACTACAGGAGATACAAAGAGACATAGACAAAACACCTTAATAATAAAATACTTTACCATGCCACTCTCAGTCCAAAAACAGATCAAAAGGAAAAAAAAAAAGTAAAGATATTGAAGACCTAATCAACTTACTCAGTAAGGTAGAAAACCTAAGGCTATATGTCAAACTTCACATGCTGATAATTTTTGCAACTTTTCATTAAGTTTGTAATTAGGCTAGCAAAAAATGAGAAGGTAAGAAGAAAAAATAGTAGAAAAAGAATGAACAGTCACAAAGTGTCAGAAGTGATGCTGATGAGTTACTATTTTCCCCTCTCCCTTTCCTAAAGCATCTTAAGTGTTAAACAAAAAAACAAAAAACCTTTTTAATTGTAAAAGAAAGTATTTTTGATTTAGAAAAATCTGAAAACATGTGTCCCCAATGGAAACCACACTGAGAAGTCACACAACAGAGCTGGTGTGATGACTGATCTACAAGTCAAGAAGCTGGTTCGTTAAGGAAGGCCCTTCTGGCAGGTTCCATGCCCCTCAGGTGAAGCACAGGTGGCAGCAGGCACCAGACTTCAGCTGCCTCATGGGTGGAACCTGTAAACCATATGAGCACAAGGGTGTATCTAGACCATGGCAGACACACCACTGCGTGTGGTGCAGTCGTCTCTCGTGTATGATATCACACTCCATCTCCTGCAGAAAGTCACCATGAGTCCATACTTCTAGTCCACAGTCTCCTCAGATTGCTTTCCTATAAAGCCAGATTAGCGGAAGGTGCAACACCAAGGCAGAGTTCCCAAAGCTTGTCGCCATGACTATCTCGTCACCAATGACCCAAATCACAGACTCCATGAGGACAGTGTCTTTGCCCAGCACCATGGCACCTATGTGACCCTTTGAGCCCATGCCTCACCACCACCCACTTACCTCCTCTTTGGGAGATCACTTACAGATCAAAACTTTTTTTTTAAATAAAAACCTTCTGACTGCCTTTTGGCTGAACTAATCTTTGTTAGAGGCCCACACGATAAAGAAAGATTGCCAGAGATGTATATATGTAATTTGACTCCTTAAACCAAGAGATGAAAAGTCTCTGAAATCTTAAGATTTTTGAGGAGAGTAAACAAAAAGCATGCATTCAAAGAAATAAAATATGACAGATATATGATGAGACTGGGCCAATACCCAGGGGCCCTGTGTTCATTTTTACTGTGTCATTGGGCAAAACCAGCTACCATTTTATTTTAAAATGAAAAGAAAATGCATTTTGTCTGTCTCACTGAGCAAATGATTCCAGCTTAGCAGATCCAGCCCAAAGGTACTACACTCAGGGCTTTCTCCATCCATCTTTTTAGAAAAGAATCTACCAAGGTAAAGCTATAATGAAGAAAATGGGGCAAAGCAAATGACAATGAGTGCACAGCCAAGGTAATTTATCATGACACTACTCACTTTAGTGTAATATATTTTATGTCTGTTCTCCCACCCACCATTGACATGAACATGCAGGAAAAAATACACCTGTTTTGGGCTTGTGTTTTATCCTCTTCTTTAAGCAAACAAGAACGGTTGTAGTGTGTATATACTCCATTTTACCACAAAGGATTGTTCTGGCAAAATGTACAGTTTTTAATGAAGGATTATATAACTCCTTTAGACTCCAAGAAACAAAGCAGAACGAGCACTAAGCAGCATTAAACACACCCAGAGTGCTGACTCTAAGTACTGTATGCATTTTTCTTGCAAAAAAAAAAATCAAAAATAAAAAGTTTCTAAAAGAAATTTATGCATAAATATATTATTTCTCAACAGTTAAGAAAAGGGTTACAGACAATAGTGTTCAGTCATTTGCAACACTGAATCATTTTCTGTAACCCGTACAAATTTTACTGAACAATAAAAATTTTACTTTATTTTCCTATGAAGAGTCATTGTTTCTCAATTCTCAATTCTGTCTTTTTCAATTAATTGTGTTTTTTGAAATCAGTCCTTTATTTGGGGGCTGGATTTTGCTTTTGCAGTTTCTAAAACACATCAGTCAGTCTTTACTTATGAGAATAAGTGGCATTTAAGCTATGGTAGGTTGACCTCAGTAGCTAAAAAATCCAATAGTTTAAAATAGAGCTCATTTTTCATGAGATACAAGCCATGAAAAATGTGATCAAAAGGGAGTTGACATCCTGCAATTCTAGCTTATTTTACTTGAAAAAACACAAGAAATGATTCTCCTCTGACCTCTTTATTGCTTCCTTCTTTTATCTATGTGGACTTCATGCTGCAGATATTTGAGCAGAAAATGACCTAAAATATCATTTAGCAATTTTTTTACCAAGATAAAATGTAAAATGGGTTACACTGTCCCCAAACATGTAATTTTTAAAAATTTTGTCACTCACATGTTCTGTCACTGCCTTTTGTCATCAGTGCAAGTATCTACCAGGTCTCTGAATTTTAGAACAAATTTATTATTAGCTGAATAACTTCACTGATTCATAAATGTAGATGGACAAAACCAGCTTTAAAAACCTAAGTTTACTTGCATTGTGATTATTCCAATATAATGGCTCAAATTCATGTACCTCCTCATCACTTTCAGCTCACTACTTAGGTCCACTGTGAGGAAGCGCAGAGGTTTAGAGTAAGATGATCTGTACTCAAGTCCTAACTCATTTACTAACTAGCTGGGCCAGTCACTAAAGTTTCTGGGCCTCAATTTATACATCTCTAAAAGGAAATGTCAAACTACACGGGTTCTATTGTCCCTCTGAGACTAACACTCAGGTTACTACACTGACAATCATTTCACAAGCCATTTGCACACTTACCAACATGGAGATGCAGCCACCTTAGGCTGCGATCACCTCCAGTCTAAAAGGCACTGTTCTATGTTGCCAAAGAAAGTTTGATCAAACCCTCATGCAGCCCATTAAGCTATGACCAATACTGATGTTCTCTGCTGAAACGGAATTACTAGTTTTCACTGAGATTCATCATCTCATTAGTGACCCCATTTCCAAAGCCACCAAGCAAAGGAAATTTCTCTTTAGAAACCTGAGAAGTAAAAATCTCTAAACCGGTTACACGTTTGCTACTACGTTAGGAAAGTTCACAGTACCTAAAATAGCCACCACCTCATCATCCTGGATGACTTCCAAGGATCCTGACACCACAAAGCAGAGGGCATCCACACTTTCTCCAGCATGGTAAATGAGGTCCCCAGGAGCACAGTGAATAGTTTGAAACTCTACCGCCAAGGCGCGCAGACACCCGTCGCTGGCCAATCGAAAAGCAGGATGCTCATTAAAAACCTTCCGGTTTAGATGAACACAGATATCAGCTCTCATGTCCTTGGGACAGATGGAGAGGACCTGAAGAAAGTGAGAGATGCATAAGTGAGAAGAAAATAGAGAGGGACTATTTCAGAAATCTAACATACTTATTGACTATGACACAGTCTGCAAAACAGTGTATTGTGGGAAACGGTAACAAGACACAGCTCTGCTCTGAAAGATATAAAAATCCATGGGCTGATGAGCATAGGGGCTATTACAATACAGCACCATGTACTAAAGCTCTGAGGGGGTATGGATCTCACCATAGAGACAACAGAGTCTTAAAATGGCCAGGAAGTGTCTCAGAAAAATATTTAATATAATGTCATCAAAATGCCAACTAAGATAGGTCATTAACATTCATTTTAGTCTCGTTGCTGTTTTAGAAGTTTTTCATAACTAAATCAAAATTCAGGATAATGGATTTTTACTACACATTGGAGATGGATTCGTATTAACCAGTTATAAGACAACAAAAGCACCCTTGCAACATGACATGCAATTTGACATGGCTGATATAACTCCACTCTCAATGTGTTTTCTTCACTCTGAAATACGTATTTTCATTTTACTAATGAATTCATGCTCAGGGAGTGGAAAGAATATTCACCAGCCTTCTGTAGGGCTTAGGCAACTGGCAATGTCAATGACGGCAAGGTGGGCACATCATGTTGCATGGCAGCCCTTGCTCATTCGGGTCTTTGACTCCTAAAGACTGCTGAAAGCAACAGCAGAATAAGCTCTAAGTATCCTTTAGAAGAGGGAACAAATGGCAGAAACATGCTTAGAGAGATAGGGGTACAGAACTTTTATTCCCTGTAGCTTTCAGACAGGGCAATTAAAGACCCAGATTAAAATGGACATTATCCTCACATTACCATCAGAGCATCATCAAGCAAGATATGATTATAGAAGTCAGGACTGCCCAATTTAAAGATGCATGTGCAAATTCACATAGAATCCTCTCCAAACTCCCTTGGTAAACTATTCCTTATAATCAGAAATGTTTTTCTTTGATAGAATTAGAATCCCTCAAGCTGAAGTCTAAGTTGATTTTTCCTCACTAAGTTATATTGAATAATGTTTTCATATAAAATGGTTTTCTTCCCTGTACTAATTGCATTTTAAGCTTTAAAAAATTACCTAAGGCTTGGAATATCCCCTGACTTTCCTTTTATTAGGGGTTCACTATCAATGAAAAGGAAATTTCTGTTTGAAATGAAAAGCTGGTTGCTTCCATGTGTAGAAGACGAGCCCATGATAAATGTAAAGACCGTTCATTAAATGATTTCAATATCCCTCCCCTTAACCTCTCCTAGTAGTGTGATACTATCTCACACCACTTAAGCATCTTTGTGGATTTTTTTCTTACTCCTTTGAATTCCTATATGCAGTACAATCAGCTCACCTATCTTTCTGAAAGAGTTCATCTTTAAGGAAAGGAACACCTAACAGGGATATAGAAGCAATTGGCACTTTCCACATCAGTTATTTTCCATAATAATATAACTTTTTTTACTATATTAACTTTTAGTGACTTCTGACAATATTAGTCATTCAATAAGCACTTATTGGGCTTCTACTATGGGGCGTGCCACTGCATTAAATTCCTGGAACTAGAAAGATAAATAAGATGCTCTTTGCTTTGAGGGAGGTAACCATGAAGTAGGGGGAGGTAGGCATGTAAAGAGACAACTATAATACAGTGAGAAAAGTGCTATGACATGGCCAAGGTGACATGGAAGCATATGCTGCCTGGAAGTCATTACTTATGACTTAGAGGTACCATAAAAGATCAACCTCAAGAGGACGTGGGTCTGGGTGCAAATCTACCACTTATTGCCTCTGTAACCTAAGGCAAGTTATTTAACGACTCTAAACCCCATCTGCGAAATGGGATGATAGTGTTTATTTCATAGGTTCATTGTAGGAATTAAATGAAAGAACTTCAGTTAGCCCAATTTAGTCTTGCACATGGCAAAAGTTAAAGAAAGGCTAGTTTTTATTTTCCCTACTGAACACGAGTATTCCTACAAAATTTACTGGTTTTTTTAGTTCTCTAAAAAAGCAGTTTGCTCTTTTTATTTCATTTTCCACTCCTGCCTGAATTCTGTTTCCTGGCTGTTTGATGAGGTTCCAAGCAGAATTAAGAAAGTATTTCAGCATGAGCCTGAATACATTTTAAGCTTTAACTAATGTTAATATTATATTTTCCTCAAGTTGAAAATGAAACTGGTGCTAGAAAGCAAAAAACATAAAAGCAATTTTAAAATACATACACACACGCATAAACATTGCACTGAATAGCTTAATGGGAAAACGGATCAATCTATTTCTATCCCATTTACATTACAGAATTTTCATTGTTTTAGATTCATTTTGGTAATAGTCATTTTATGCCCTTTTAATTATTTCTTTCAAGATTCATGCTGCAAATGAAATCTTCCAGTGTTAGCAATATTCTGTTTAGTGGCATATCAAAAGAGGATTTTTATTGCATTTTAAGTGCATCTTTCCTTTTTTTTCACTTTCCTTAAGACATTGCCTCATTATTTTGATTCAAGGTATATACTAAAGTCCAGACGTCATAGAGTGACAAATTAAAACTAAGTGTTAAATAGACCAAAGTCACCCCTAGTGGCAAGCTCCTTCCCCATCCGTATATAGAGCATGTGCTCTATCACGATGTGTCTGTCATCAAAATATGAGTATAGTGTTATTCTTTCTGTAAATGAAAGCCCTAATAAGTGTCTTAAGCAAGGCAAAATTTAGTTTTAAGTGATAGAATAAAGTTATCATGCAAGATGACTCTCACACCTGGTCCATTGGTCCCAGTTTCAACGTACTCTGCATTGAATGTCATATCCAACCTCTCGCTGGTATATTCCCCATTGGATAGCTCATAGTTATAAACAAATGAAATTGAATTTCAGTAGAACATATTCAGTTAAAAGTGACCTCTTTTATTTGACTCCCAAGTTGATTATTTATCCCCTCATCATGTCAGGATAGAAATAAATCAAAGTAGACTCTTAATTAAGACAATAAGTTTTCTCTTTGGAAGAGCTATGGCTGTATATAAGGGGTCGTTTTTAGAATTCTGCAAGCCAAGTGTGAAAAAAAGGAAGAATGCCATGGTCTGAAAAAGAAAAATTTTTGCGTATTTATGATGCCAGTTTCATTAAACCCAAGATCAAGAGGTATCATAATAGATACCCCTTAGGCTCCAAAGATCTAACCTCAACACTGACACTAGATCCTGATCTTAGAGGAAATGCTTTCAGTTTTTCACCATTGAGAATGATGTTTGCTGTGGGTTGCTGTATATGACCTTTATTATGTTGAGGTAGGTTCCCTCTATGCCCACTTTCTGGAGTGTTTTTATCATAAATGGGTGTTGAATTTTGTCAAAAGCTTTTTCTGCATCTACTGAGATGATCATATGGTCTTTATTTTTCAGTTAATGTAGTGTATCACACTGATTGATTTACATATATTGAAGAATCACTGCATCCCTGGGATGAATCCCACTTGATCATGGTGTATGATCCTTTTAATGTGTTGTTGGATTCGGTTTGCTAATATTTTGTTGAGAATTTTTGTGTCTATGTTCATCAGTGATATTGTCCTATAATTTTCTTTTTTTGTGAGATCTTTGTCTGGTTTCATAGAATGAGCTTGGGAGTGTTCCTTCCTCTGAAATTTTCTGGAAGAATTTCACAAGGATAGGTGTTAACTCTTCTCTAAATGTTTGATAGAATTAGCTGTGAAGCCATGTAGTCCTGGACTTTTGTTTGTTGGAATTTTTTTTTTTTTTTTTTTGCGGTACGCGGGGCCTCTCACTGTCATGGCCTTTCCCGTTGCGGAGCACAGGCTCCAGATGCACAGGCTCAGCGGCCATGGCTCATGGGCCCAGCCGCTCCGCGGCACGTGGGATCTTCCCGGACCGGGGCACGAACCCGTGTTCCCTGCATCGGCAGGCGGACTCTCAACCACTACGCCACCAGGGAAGTCCTGTTGGAATTTTTAAATCACAGTTTCAATTTCAGTACTTGTGATTGGTCTGTTCATATTTTCTTTTTCTTCCTGGTTCAGTCTTGGAAGGTTGTACCTTTCTAAGAATTTGTGCATTTACTCTAGGTTGTCCATTTTATTGGAATACAGTTGTTTGTAGTAGTCTCTTATGATCCTTTATATTTCTGTGGTGTCAGTTGTAACTTCTCCCTTTTCATTTCTGATTTTACTGATTTGAGTCCTCTCCCTTTTTTTCTTGAGGCATATGGCTAAAGGTTTATCAATTTTGCTTATTTTCTCAAAGAACCAGCTTTTAGTTTCATTGATCTTTGCTACTGCTTTCTTTGTCTCTATTTCATTTATTTCTGCTCTAATCTTTATTATTTCTTTCCATCTACTAAATTTAGGTTTTGTTTGTTCTTCTTTTCCCAGTTGCTTTAGATGTAAGGTTGTTTATTTGAGATTTTTCCTGTTTCCTGAGGTAAGATTGTACTGCTATAAACTTCCCTCTTAGAGCTGCTTTTGCTGCGTCCCACAGGTTTTGGATTGTCATGTTCTCATTGTTGCTTGTCTCTAGGTGTTTTTTGATTTCGTTTTGATTTCTTCAGTGATCCATTGGTTGTTTAGTAACATACTGTTTAGCCTCCATGTGTTTGTGTTTTTCACAGTTTTTTTCTTCCTGTAACTGATTTCTAATCTCATAGTTTTGTGGTCAGAAAAGATGCTTGATATGATTTCAATTTTCTTAAATTTACCGAGGCTTGATTTGTGGCCCAAGATGTGATCTATCCTGGCGAATGCTCCCTGTGCACTTGAGAAGAAAATGTATTCTGCTGCTTTTAGATGGAATGTCCTATAGATATCAATTAAGTCTATCTGGTCTAATGTGTCATTTAAGGCTTGTGCTTCCCTATTAATTTCCTGTCTGGATGATCTGCCCATTGGTCTAAGTGGGTTTTAAAGTCCCACACTCTTTATTGTGTTACTGTCAATTTCCCCTTTTATGGCTGTTAGCATTTGCCTTATATATTGAGGTGCTCCTATGTTGGGTGCATAAATATTTACAATTGTTATATCTTCTTCTTGGATTGATTGCTTGATCATCATGTAGTGTCCTTCTTTGTCTCCTGTAATAGTCTTTAAAGTTTATTTTGTCTGATATGAGAATTGCTACTCCAGCTTTCTTTTGATTTCCATTTGCATGGAATAGCTTTTTCCATCCCCTCACATTCAGTCGGTATGTGTCCCTAGGTCTGAAGTGGGTCTCTTGGAGACAGCATATATACAGGTCTTGTTTTTGTATCAACTCAGCCAGTCTGTGTCTTTTGGTTGGAGCATTTAATCCATTTACATTTAAGGTAATTATTGATATATGTGTGCCTATTGCCATTTTCTTAATTGTTTGGGTTTTTGTAGGTCTTTTTTCTTCCCTTCCATTGACAGAGGAAGGGATAAAGAAGATGTGTGTGTGTGTGTGTATGTGTGTATACACACACATACACACACACACACACACACACACACACACACACACACACCCCAAAATGGAATATTACTCAGCCATAAAAAAGAACAAAATGCCATTTGCAGCAACATGGATGGACCTAGAGATTGTCATACTGAGTGAAGTAAGTCAGACGGAGAAAGACAAGCATCATATGATATTGCTTATATGTGGAATCTAAAAAAATGGTACAAACGAACCTATTTACAAAACAGAAATCAAGTCACAGATGTAGAAAACAAACTTATGGTACCAAGGGGGGAAGGTGGGGGGAAGGAGGGATAAATTGGGATATTAGGATTGACATATATACTCTACTATATATAAAATAGGTAACTAATAAGAACCTACTGTATAGCACAGGGAACTCTACTCAATACTCTGTAATGACCTATATGGGAAAATAATCTAAAAAGAGTAGATATATGTGTATGTATAACTGATTCACTTTGCTGTACAGCAAAAACTAACACAACATTGTAAAGCAAACTATATTCCAATAAAAATTAATTATAAAAAAATACCTAAAAAAACCCACTGAGACTAGAGAACCCCTTTTTCTAAAAAAATTTTATTGGAGTATAGTTGACTTACAATGTGTTAATTTCAGGTATATAACAAAGTGAATCTGTTATACATATACATACGACTCTTTTTTTTTTAGATTCTTTTCCCATATAGGCCATGACAGAGTATTCAGTAGAGTTTTCTGTGCTATATGGTAGGTCCTTATAGAGAACTCTTTTAATAGAACATAATCATGTTATCTCACTTTCTTAAAAATCTGAAAGCTTGCTTCCCCACCAGATAAAGCTCAAGTTCTAAGCAAGCATACAAGGCTCTTTATGGTGGGAGCCTCCTCCAGCCACAACCCTTATTACCTTCCTTCAACCCTGCATCCCAGTCACATGATATTTGTCACCTCTCTAAAGTTGCCATGATTGCTCATGGCTGTTTGCCTTTACACATGCTGTTCCTTTTGACTGGCATACCCCATCATCTCCTTCTCTGTCTAGTCACCTCTGATTCATCCATCAAAAAAAACAGACCAACTCTCACTGTGTCATAAATACAACTTATATACAGCTCTATCATAGAATTTGGTATTGTACAGAAGGGGAAAATGAGAATAAAGGTGTTGTGATTTGTATTTTTAAATAATAGCACATTGTAGTAACATTAAATTATCACAGAGTTGAAAGGACTTTGTCCTAGAGATTTCAAAATTTTATTTACAGCAATAAAATTATCTTTTACTTTTTTAATGAAATCTCACCTTATGCTCAATATGTAAAGCAGATACAAGCAGAATTATGCTGGATGAAACTCTGACGGAAAAGCAGACTCCTAGACAGGGCTCCAGAGGTCACATTCATTGATTTAACTCATAGCTACTGAGCTCTGGTTATATGCTAGTTACATGCTGGCTACTATACAGGCCCTCCAGATCCATGAGCTAAAATTCTCATGGTGCCTGACTCCCTGGAGCTTCCAGACAGGAAAAGCTTGAAAAATTACTGTTCCTAGTCCAATGCCCCATTTTACAGAAAATGCAAATATATATAACATAAAGGTTATGTGATTTGCTCAAGGGCTCTCGATAAATTACTAGCAAAATCCAAAACTGTTGAGTACCAGCCCTTAAGCCATGCTCCTGAGTGAAGCTCAACCAGCAATAAAATATAACATCTGTCACTTTCTGATGTTTTCTCGTTCTTAGTGTACTACAAAATTCTTTGCAAATTTGTTTCCATTTATAACTAAAACCTTTCATTTTAGCTCCAGTAAATATAATGCATATAGAATGTGTCAGTAAAGACATGAGGATTCACTGACAAATTATTTATTTATCCATTACTATTTGCCAAAGGGAAGTCATCTTATTTTATATGTAAGTTGTAGTGTATATCTTGAAAGGATCTGAACTAGATATTAGCATAGAGAGAACATTTGATAAATGTCACTCAGGTAGATTCCTTCCCCCATCACTTTCATCCATTATGGTATTAGTGCTTAGAGGAAGCTTAGAAGAAGAGTGAGCCTATATACTTTAATTAGAAACCAAGAAGTTAAATCAAGATTCTCTAAGGAAATGCTTGACTAGAGTCAAAGGAAGAAGGTTTATCCTCTTTTATTCATTCTTTGAACATACTTTAAAATGTATTTTAACACTCATTATACAAAACATGGGAAATCAAAAAACTATAAAAGAAAATAAAATGTCTTCATTATTTATACATATTTATATATGTATATAGCATTTTCATAAAACTTGAGTCTCTAAAGTTTTATTTCATGCTATAATCACTCAATGTCATATTATAATCATTTCCCATGCCATGAAATATTGATTTAAAAACAAAATTTGAATCATTGCATAAGAATCCCTAATATCATTATAACACAATTCACTTAAGCATTGCATTATAACTGGATATTGAGATTTTCAGTTTTACCTTTCATAAATCAAGTCATAACAAATACCCTGTACCTATATCTGGTTGTCTAAGGACAGTGTTTTTAGAAGTAAAATTAGTGAGCAATGTATAAAAACATTTTTAAGGCTCTTGCCAAATTGCTTCCCAAACAACTTGTACCAAATTACACTTTGACTGGTAGTATATGAGAGTATCTTACATGATTTTAATAATCTCTCTCTGAAATCTCCCATTTTCATTTGAAAGAGAAACAAATGGCAATTTCACCTGAAACAAAAGAACTGTATAGTGAAATGAGACAGAGGCTGGAACACTTCAGTCTTAGTGGAGGTGGTTTCCTACCACTACTCCCTAGTTCAGTGACCACAGATGGACCACTTCTAATCAATCTACAACAAATTTCTAGTGTGAAAATGGGAATAATTGTATTTTAAGTGCCTGAAGGTAGTGAACTAAACAAGGCTCCCTCTTGAGGTCTCTTACGGCTCTAAAATATTTTGCTGTTTATCTATAAAATCCTGTATCAGGAATAATATAGCATCAGCTATCTTTAGTAATAACTGATTAGTGAAGATGATCCAGTTTTCTTAGGGCAATGGAATAAATACATTGATGACATTTTGATAGGCACTGAAGTCATCACTGACATTCTTCAAAATTTCTGCTCCCTTTCATGCAATTGCTATGCATTGCTAATTAATCACTGCTCACCAATCCAACTGAGTGGGTATTAAGTTAGTGAAAATTAGTGGAAAATGTCAGGCAAGTGACATTTGTACATAAAACATTTTTACAATCGTTCCTGGGAATGAGGAGTTCAAGACTGCCAACAAGTGGAGTAGTGTTCTCTACAGGAATTCAATTCTCATTCATTTTATAAGAAGAAAAGAAAGCTCACCTTATTATTATTATTTTTAACTATAGCCTGGCAGCCATGTGGACCAAGAGAGAGCAGCTGTCTGGATGTTAGTCTGCCAATTTCTGGGGGTATCAAAACCTCTAGAGAATTAGCTCAGAACCATGTAATGAAATAAAACCAAAGTAAATTAACTTCCATTTTTTAAAAGTAAAAGGTCATATTTAGTGACAGAAGACTGCTCTAACCAGTGAGAGATTATAGATTAAAATACATAGGTTTCACTTTACAGATAAATTTCCTGTGACTAGACTTCATATACAAAAGTGAGACCTAAGGTTTTTGTTTAAAAAACACAGAAAACCAATTCTACCAAGTTTTTCATGATCTTGGTTTTCTAGTAGAGTGAGCAGTGAAAAGAAACAAATAGCAGTTGTTACCAATTTTTTAACTTGTTAAAGCTGCTGTTTGGGGCTACTAACTTTCCAAAGGTAGGGCTCTGATGAAATTTAGAGTTTCAATTGTTCTCTATTCTCTATCTCATGTCTGTATTTTTATATGTGCATATATTTGACTAAATAAGAACACTTTTACACATGTGAAAATATTTTCTAAAATTATACTTTAAAAGTAATTTGATTAATTATGCAGAAGATTGGAAACCATCCTAGAAACAATCTGAACATGATCTTTTTAAAAGTCATCTATGACAAATGATGCTCCCAGCATCTCTAAAAGAATGAGTTCCTCTCTTATATTGTGGGTGGAAGTGAATTAGTACTTCTATTACCTGGTGACAGAAGCTATATATATATATATATATATATATATATAAAATACCTTAACATCCGACAATTCAACTTGTAGGTATACACTCAACAGAAATGTCTATATATATGGACAAAACCATATGAACAAGTGTAGCAGCACTATTCGTAATAGCTCCAAACTGAAAAGTACCTGAAGATCCATAAACATTAGAATAGATAAATACATTGTGGCATATTCACACAATGGACTGCTACTCAGCAACAAGAATGAAAGAAGAAACAACTACACATAACATACCTGAATCTCAACAACATAATGTTGGTTAAAAAAGAGCCTGACATGAAAGAGTATTCTCTACATAAGTCCATTTATATAAAGCGCAGCAACTGGCAAAATCAATATACGGTTCTTGAAGCCAACAGATGAGTTACTTTGGAAGGGCAAAGTTGATTAATGCCTGGAAAAAACATGAATATGTTCTGTATGTTCTTTCCACATGGATATGACCTATATGGGAAAAGAATCTAAAAAAGAGTGGGTATATGCAATTGATCCCTTTATTTATCTATTTATTTATTTAAATGAATATTTATAGAGTATAGTTGATTTACAATGCTGTATTAGTTTCTGCTGTACAGCAAAATGAATCAATTATACATATACATATATACACTCTTCTTTAGATTCTATTCCCATATAGGTCATTACAGAGCATTGAGTGGAGTTCCCTGTGCCATACAGTAGGTCCTTATTAGTTATCTATTTTATATATAGTAGTGTGTGTATGTCAATCTCAACCTCCCAATTTATCCCTCACACCCCCTTTCCCCTGGTAACCATAAGTTTGTTTTCTATATTTGTAACTATCTGCTTTGTAGATAAGTTAATTTGTACCCTTATTTTAGATGCCACATATGAGTGATATCACATGATATTTGTCTTTCTCTGACTTAACTTCACTCAGTATGACAATTTCTAGCTTTTAAAGTTTACTTTTAAAACCACACAAACATAAATAGTAACTATGTGAGAAGATGGATATGTTAATCAGGTTGACTGCAGTAATCATTTCACTATGTATATGTAATCAAATCATCATGTTATGCACCTTAAATTATATAACTTTCATTTTTTAAAAAAGTTACTTTCAAACAGATGGGTATTATCCAAAGAAAATGAATGATACAGAAATTGGAACCACTAAATCAGTAGTGACAATTATTTCCAGAATGATTGTGACTATGAATGTTCATGTCTCAACCTACCATTCAGTTCCTAAAGATATGCATCGGGTCTCTTTCAAATTACTTAATGTAATTTAATATATTTATGTAATTTAATATAAACTGTAGAAAGTGAAGGTAGTCAAAAGAAGTCATGAGTAGTAAATGAAGCAAAAGATATGTGGGTTGATTATTTATATTGCTTCTAATTCCAAATAATTCCATATATGTGTGCATGTGTGTAACCAGGTGGATAAAATCAAGCATACAAAAAATAACAGCTAGAAATTTAAGTTGTCTTGAAAAGATTAGGAAATTATTAAGCAGAAGAATAAATAAAATAAAACAAAATCCCAATGTTTGAACAACTGAGATCATATTGAAACATTTTTTCACAACTCTGTCATATACAGATGACAGATACAGTATATATAACAGTGTTTATGTGTGTCTATGTACTATAAAACCAGATATCTTTCAAAGAACACCAAGCTCTTCCACTCACTCTCCCAATATGTCGACATTTATAGACTAGACCCTGATCAATATGTTCTTATTGAATAAAGCCTGTTATGTTATTTTGTATAGTTGAAATGGGATAGCAATATCAGACAAAGCTTCCTTGTAAATTATACCCTTCACTATTCGTAACATGTCTCAGGAATTTAGCTCTCTGGGACAACTGGAATAGACAAAAGAGTATAGTTACTTGAATATTTACATGCTCACCTACTCCCCCTAGATTTTCTATGGCAGTATTTCATGCATAAGTAAATTATAAGAAACAACATACAGACTATATTAAAACTAATTTTTAAAAGCACGTACAATAAATATAATTTTCAAAGTTAAGAAAATGAAATATAAGCCTTAGATTGAAAGAATATATTTGTAATACATGTATCTTACAAAGGAGTCAGATTTCAGATAACATGAAAAACTTCTACAAATCAATAGGATATAGGCAGAAAACCTAATTTTAAAAAATTTAAAAAGAGTTGGGCAATTTACAAGAGATTATCTATACAGATAATATGACTTTTAAAGGTGTTCAAAACCATTAAGTATGCGGAAATGCAAATTAAAACCACAATTAGATACCAATACACACACGCCGCAATGGCTAAATGTAAAAGGCTGACAATATACTAAGTCCTGGAGAACATGTGGAGCAACTGGACTATCAGTTATCAGATAGTTAACTGGACTATCCCATTCTAGTGGGAATGTCAAATAGTACAACCACTTCCAAGACTCTTTGACAATTTCTAATAAAACCAAACTTCTACCAATACTACAACCCATCAATTTCATTCCTATGTATATATACTACAGAAGTCTGTAAATATGTTCATGAAAAGACAGGTACAGGGCTTCCCTGGTGGTGCAGTGGTTGAAAGTCCACCTGCCGATGCAGGGGACGTGGGTTCATGCCCCGGTCCAGGAAGATCCCACATGCCGCGGAGCGGCTGGGCCCGTGAGCCATGGCCGCTGAGCCTGCGCGTCTGGAGCCTGTGCTCCACAACGAGAGAGGCCACAGCAGTGAGAGGCCCACGTACCACAAAAAAAAAAAAGAAGAGAGACAGGTACAAAAATTTCGTAACATCTTTATTCATAACAGCCCAAACTTAGAAGCAACCCTCGTGTCCATCAGCCGTAGAATGATGAGAGAAATTTTGATATATCCATATAAGTGAATACTACATATATACTGTATAATTCCACTTATGTGAAGTTTAGCATCAAAATAGTGGTTACAGGAAACAACTCAAATGCCCATCAACGGATGAATGGATAATCAAAATGTGGTAAATTCATACAAGGGAATATTATTCAGTCACTAAAAAGAAATGAAGTAGTGATACATGCTATAACATGGATGAATCTTGAAAACATGCTAAGTGAAATAAACCAGTCACAAAAGACCACATATCATATGATTCCACTTATACGAAATGTCCAGAATTAGCAAATTTATAGAGACAGAGAGTAGATTAGTCCTTTCCAAGGGCTTGGGAGAGGGGATAACAGAATAAGTTACTGCGAATGGGGATGAAGTTTCTTTTCGGGGTGATGAAAATGTTATGGAGAGTGGTGACGGTTACACAACCATGTGCATCTACTAAAAACTACTGAATTATACATTTTAAAATGGTGAATTTTATGATATGTGAATTATATCTCAATTTTTTAAATAGTGGTTTATTTGGAGTAGGGAGGGGACAGTAATTGCCTGGACATGGCGTGGGATGAGCCTTCTGGGGTGATAAAAGTGTTTTTATCTTGATCTAGGTAGCAGTTACATGGTATATACATATATAAAAACTTATTGATATTTATGTCTATGATTTGTACAGGTTATTTTTGTGTATGTAGTGTGGGTGAGTACCTTTCTCTGATAAAACACTATATGGAAAATCATTACTATCACCATTTTCCAACCACTAAAAGTATTAGCATTAGGCAAATTTGGATAGAATTAAGTTGTACCATGTATGGAATAGAACATTGCAGGAGACACAATTACCTAATTTCATTCAATAATTACATACTACTGGCATAGAGTGTATTTTTATGTAAAACATACATAGGAAGTGGCATTAATGAATAGTTACAAACAGTTTTTGCATGCAAGTTGCTTGCCTATCTCACCAGGAAAATACGACAAACTCACTAGTCTGTCAAAGTTACAAGGAAAAGTGAACAAGTTGCAAAAAGGAAGCCAGCTTTAGGGAAAATACATTATTGGCAGCAGCTCAGAGGAGTGTATAATTAAGGAATATTTGGGAAAAAGAGAGCTGATCTACTCAGGCCAAACCAAAGTGAGATCTTGGTCATTTATAATTAATCAATATTTATGTTTTTTCACTTCATGTAGTTGAAACAGCTTTTTTTAAATGACTGGCACATCATAACGAATTTCTATCACTAAATGTAGTGTCTACTGTCTTAAGTTTGTATCAATGCTGTTAATAAGACCTGAAAACAGAACAGTAAATACTGCCAGTTTTTTCACTGTTTACTTAATAGTATATATGTTGTCATGGTGACTAAACCATTTCAATGTTTTAAGGACCAAAAATAAACAAACTTTCCTTATATACATGAGCCCATTTAGTAGCACAGGAGACATACATATGTTTTCTTAAGTTTAAGAAATTCCTTCAAAACTCGTTAATATTCTGCAATATACTAGAAACCAAATGATCACCTTTCGATATAGCATGCTATGTTGACATTATTAAAGGGACTTCGGGGAAATTAACTCTGAATGAATTTTGTTTTATGTATTACTTACATTGCTATTTGCTACCAATGTCTTCATTGCTGAGAAACCAGACATGACAGTAATCAAACTTGTTGCAATTCTCATCATCCAGAAAATAGCCATGAATACAAGAGAAGTAAAACTGTCCATGAATAGGAGAAAAGACCGTCACACGCATGTGAGATCTGCATGTAACAGATGCCCTCAGACGTCACTTGATTCTTCAAGGAACTCTACCAGAGCCCCACATCCTGCAAACATGACCTAGTTTCTGCTATGGCAGGTCAAAGACAGCAAATTGTTAGAAATTTTGCTGGAGGTGTGTGCCGACTGTGAGGAAAAGCAATAGATGAGAGGCTAAAGAAATATTCAAAAAAACAAAATGTAATGATGAACATATGGAAATGAAAACTTAAAACATAATATCATTTATAATTTATAAAATAAAATAGTAAATCTAACAAAACAGGGACAGGATCTGTTTTCTGAAAATTACAAGATGCTGATGAAGGAAATCAAAGAAGACCTAAATGAATGGAGAGATATACCATATTAATGAATTGGAAGACTCAACATAGTAAATAGGTCAATTCTCCCCAGATTTATCTATAAGTTTAATGCAACTCCTATCAAAATTCCAGCAAGGTTTTTTGGTAGACACAGACAAGCTTATTCTGAAATGGAAGTGGAAAGGTGTAAGATCTAGAATAGCTCAGAGCATTGAAAAAGGAACAAGGTAGTAGGAATCACTCTATCCACTGTTATGGTATATTATATAGCTGTAGCAATGAAAACAGAATGATATTGGCAAAGACACTCTTTTCAACAAATGGTGCTGGAAAAATTGGACATACAGTGGCAAAAAAAGGCCAAACTTCAACCTAAATCTTACATCTTACACAAAAATTAACTCAAAATGCATCATGGACTTAAATATAAAATGTAAGACTATAAAACTTGAAGAGAATGAAAAGACAAACAACAAACTGGAAAAAAATACTTGCAAATCATATATCCAACAAGGGACAAATATCTAAAATATATAAGAAGTACCAAAACTCAACATTAAAAAAAAAAAAAATCCACTTCGTAAACAGGCAAAAGACATGAAAGGATGTTTTACTGAAGAGAACAAACAGATGAAAAATAAGCACATGAAAATATGTTCACCATTATTAGCCATTAGGGAAATACAAATTAAACCTACAATGTGATATTACTGCCCACCTAAAATAAAAAATAGTGATAACCTCAAATGATGTGAGGATGCAGAGAAAACAGATTGTTCATATATTGCTGGTGGGTATACAAAACTGTGTATCTACTCTGGTAGTTTCATACAAAACTAACATGTGCTTAACATATGACCCAGCAATTACACTCTTGGGCATTTATCCCAAAGAAAGGAAAATTAATATCCACACAAAAACCTGTCCATGAACGTTTATCGTAGTTCTATTTGTAATAGCCCCAAATGGAAACAACACAAATTTTCTTCAGTGGGTGAATAGCTAAACAAACTGTGGTACATCTATGCCATGGCATACCATTCAGTAATGAAAAGGAACAAACTAGTGATACACACAATAATTTGGATGGATCTCAAGGGAGTTACACACACAATGAAAAAAGCTAATGTCACAAGTTTACATGATTTTATTTATATAGCATTCTTGAAATGACAATATTAAAGAGCTGGAGAATAGATTAGCGGTTGCCAGGATTTAGGAAGGTGTGGGTGAGAGAGGAGGCTGTGGCAGTGAAATGATAGCACGAGGGACCCTGTGATAGAACTGCCCTGTACCTTGACTGTGGTGGTGGTTGCATGAACCTATGCTGGTGATAAAATTGCTGGTTGTAGAACCAAACACAGACACACATACACACAGAGAGAAATTAGTGTGTGTAAACTGGCGAAATTTGAATAAGGTTGATGATTCATATCAATGTCATCTTCCTGGTTATGAGGGAAACCAAGTGAAAGGTAGAATCTCTCTATGATGTTTCTAACAACTGCATGTGATTTACAATTATCTCAAAATAAAAAGTTTTTTTAAAATAAAGCTAAGAGCTTTGTATTAACAAAAACTAAAAGTTTTTTCCCTCCCTTTTCAGGAAGGGCAAATATTCCTTCAAACAACCAGAACTCCTAGAACATCAACTAATAACAGAGCATTGCATTCGCTGCCATTAATACACTTTTATTGTGTTACTTTTCATAAAGCTAAAAATACTTGAGAACGCCCCTCAGTAGGAGAACCGCCTGTATGCTCTGGATTTACATGTGCCACCTTGGCTGGAAGATTGGTTTAATCTCACAGAGACAACTACAGTTTGTCCTTCTGCCCCAGGGTAAACCAAATGCCAAACCTCTGACCTGAGGCATTAGCCTCTAGCACAAAGCCAAAGGCTTTAGTCAAAAACCCTTTGCTCTGGGAAACCAAGCTGTAATTTTGCAATTTGTAACGGCTCTCTATAAAATATTCCAGTTTCATCTTCTTAAATGCCCAGACACTTCAAAACTGTACTGAAAATCTCATTTAGACAAAGAGTATGTTTGGTCCTTAGTGATGCTTTAGACCTGAACAAAACCTTTATGCAATTATTATTTTTCCAGTTAATGAATCCTTTAATGATATTAGCTTTGCAAAGTGTGTTAACTAATCTAATACACTAAGAAAGCAGTATAACTGCTTTCCTAAGTCCACAGAGGTTTTCAAAGCAAATCAGGAGTGAAGGGGGCAGGGCACAACCTTTAAAAGAATGACATAGCCCAATGACATAAACTGATTAGAACCAAATAGGTCCAAGATGGACTAGACCTTGAGCCTCAGTATATGCTCATTGTAACACATCAGCAAGCTAAATGACACACCCACATGGGCCAGACAGTTCCAAGGCCAACCATAAAGGTCAGAGAGTGGGCGGTGGCCCAATTCCTGGAAATCCCCGCCCCTTCCCCAAAGAGCTGGAATACCCCTCCCACTCATCAGCCTATGAAATTACCCACCCTATAAAAACTGACAACCCCGTACCCTGGTGCCACTCTGGCCTTCTGAGATGGTCCACACTCTGTCTGTGGAGTGTGGTTCTCTCTAAATAAATCCACTTCTTATCTATCACTTTGTCCCAGCGTGTGGGTTCAAGCCCCAATCAGAGTTACACCAGTTTCAAAAGCACTCTAAAATGGTTCTCATTGTTTCCTATTTCGTTTGCTCATCGATTGATGGTCACCTATGAATGCCAGAAACATGTTTTGTCTTTCTGATATAGACAAAAAAATATATACAGCCACTACCTTCAGAGTTTCTAGTCTACTGGTTAAGATAGCTTAATAACAACAACTACTGCACTCTTTTATCAACAAAATATGAGTAACATTCTGGGAAAGCCCAAAGACCTGAGTGACTCAAAAGTTAACCTTGGTGAGGTTGAGGAAGATAGCGGAAGAGTAAGACATGGAGATCACCTTCCTCCCCAGAGATACATCAGAAATACATCTACATGTGGAACAACTCCTACAGAACACCTACTGAACGCTGGCAGAAGACCTCAGACCTCCCAAAAGGCAAGAAACTCCCCACGTACCTGGGTAGGGCAAAAGAAAAAACAGAGACAAAAGGATAGGGACAGGACCTGCACCAGTGGGAGGGGGCTGTGAAAGAGGAAAGGTTTCCACACACACTAGGAAGCCGCTTCACAGGCGGAGACTACGCGTGACAGAGCGCGGGAAGCTTCAGAGCTACGAAGGAGAGCGCAGCCACAGGGGTGTGGAGGGCAAAGCGGAGAGATTCCCGAACAGAGGACCGGTGCCGACCAGCACTCACCAGCCCCAGAGGCTTGTCTGCTCACCGCCGGGGTGGGCGGGGGCTGGGAGCTTCGGAGGTCAGATCCCAGGAAGAGGACTGGGTTTGGCGGCGTGAACACAGCCTGAAAGGGGCTAGTGCACCACAGCTAGCAGGGAGGGAGTCCAGGAAAAAGTCTGGAGCTGCCGAAGAGGCAAGAGACTTTTTCTTGCCCCTTTGTTTCCTGGTGCACGAGGAGAGTGGATTAAGAGCGCTGCTTAAGGGAGCTCCAGAGACGGGCACAGCCGCGGCTATCAGCGCGGACCCCAGAGACGGGCATGAGACACTAAGGCTGCTGCTGCTGCCACCAAGAAGTCTGTGTGCGAGCACAGGGCACTATACTCCACTCCCCTCCCGGGAGCCTGTGCAGCCCGCCACTGCCAGGGTCCCGTGATCCAGGGACAACTTAGGAGAACGCACGGTGCGCCTCAGGCTGCTGCAACGTCACACTGGCCTCTGCCGCCGCAGGCTCGCCCCGCACTCCGTACCCCTCCCTCCCCCCGGCCTGAGTGAGCCAGAGCCCCCAAAGCGCTGCTCTTTTAACCCAGACCGGTCTGAAGAACAGACGCCCGCAGGCGACCTACACGCAGAGGCGGGGCCAAATCTGAAACTGAACCCCAGGACCTGTGTGAACAAAGAAGAGAAAGAGAAATGTCTCCCAGCAGCCTCAGGAGCACCAGATTAAAGCTCCACAATCAACTTGATGTACCCTGCATCTGTGGAATACCTGAATAGACAACGAATCATCCCAAATTTAGGAGGTGGTCTTGGAGACCAAGATATATTATTTTTTCCCCTTTTCCCCTTTTTGTGAGTGTGTATGCTTCTGTGTGAGATTTTGTCTGTAAAGCTTTGCTTTCACCATTTCTCCTAGGGTTCTGTCTGTCCGTTTTTTGTTTTTCTTTTTGTTTTAACTTAAAAAAAATTTTTTTCCTCATAAATATTTTTTATTTTAATAAATTTATTTTATTTTATCTTATTTTATTTTATTTCTTCCTTCCTTCCTCCCTCCCTCCCTCCCTCTCCTTCTTCCTTCCTTTTCTTTCTTTCTTTCTTGCTTTCTTGCTTTTCTTTCTTTCTTCCTACTTGTTCTTCCTTTTATTCGGAGCCCTGTGGATGAAAGGCTCTTGGTACTCCAGCCAGGAGTCAGTGCTATGCCTCTGAGATGGGAGAGCCAAATACAGGACACTGGTCCACAAGAGACCTCCCAGCTCCATGTAATATCAAACGGCGAAAATCTCCCAGAGACCTCCATCTCAACATCAAGACCCAGTTCCACTCAACGACCAGCAAGCTACAGTGCTGCACACCCCATGCCAAACAACTAGCAAGACAGGAACACAACCCCATCCATTAGCACAGAGGCTGCGTAAAACAATAATACAGACACCCCAAAACACACCACCAGAGGTGGACCTGCCCACCAGAAAGACAGGATCCAGGCTCATCCACCAGAACACAGGCACTAGTCCCCTCCACCAGGAAGCCTACACAACCCACTGAACCAACATTAGCCACTGGGGACAGACACGAAAAACAACGGGAACTAGGAACCTGCAGCCTGCAAAAAGGAAACCCCAAACACAGTAAGATTAGCAAAATGAGAAGACAGAAAAACACACAGCAGATGAAGAAGCAAGGTAAAAACCCACCAGACCTAACAAATGAAGAGGACATAGGCAGTCTACCCGAAAAAGAATTCAGAATAATGATAGTAAACATGAGCCAAAATCTTGGATATAGAATAGAAAAAATGCAAGAAACATTTAAAAAGGACCTAGAAGAACTAAAGAGGAAACAAGCAATGATGAACAACACAATAAATGAAATTAAAAATACGCTAGAAGGAATCAATAGCAGAATAACTGAGGCAGAAAAACGGATAAGTGACATGGAAGATAAAATAGTGGAAATAACTACTGCAGAGCAGAATAAAGAATAAAGAATGAAAAGAACTGAGGACAGTCTCAGAGACCTCTGAGACAACATTAAATGCACCAACATTCGAACTATAGGGGTCCCAGAAGAAGAAGAGAAAAAGAAAGGGACTGAGAAAATATTTGAAGAGATTACAGTTGAAAACTTCCCTAATATGGAAAAGGAAATAGTTAATCAAGTCCAGGAAGCACAGAGAGTCCCATACAGGATAAATCCAAGGAGAAACACGCCAAGACACATATTAATCAAACTGTCAAAAATTAAATACAAAGAAAACATATTAAAAGCAGCAAGGGAAAAACAACAACACACAAGGGAATCCCCATAAGGTTAACAGCTGATCTTTCAGCAGAAACTCTGCAAGCCAGAAGGGACTGGCAGGAATATTTAAAGTGATGAAGGAGAAAAACCTACAACCAAGATTACTCTAACCACCAAGGATCTCACTCAGATTTGATGGAGAAATTAAAACCTTTACAGACAAGAAAAAGCTGAGAGAGTTCAGGACCACCAAACCGCCTTTACAACAAATGCTAAAGGAACTTCTCTAGGCAAGAAACACAAGAGAAGGAAAAGATCTACAATAACGAACCCAAAACAATTAAGAAAATGGGAATAGGAACATAAATATCAACAATTACCTTAAATGTAAATGGATTAAATGCTCCAACCAAAAGACACAGACTGGCTGAATGTATATAAAAACAAGACCCATATATATGTTGTCTACAAGACACCCACCTCAGACCTAGGGACACATACAGACTGAATGTGAGGGGATGGAAAAAGTTATTCCATGCAAATGGAAACCAAAAGAAAGCTGGAGAAGCAATTCTCATATCAGACAAAATAAACTTTAAAATAAAGACTATTACAGGAGACAAAGAAGGACACTACATGATGATCAAGCAATCAATCCAAGAAGAAGATATAACAATTGTAAATATTTATGCACCCAACATAGGAGCACCTCAATACATAAGGCAAATACTAACAGCCATAAAAGGGGAAATCGACAGTAACACAATCATAGTAGGGGAATTTAACACTCCAGTTTCACCAATGGACAGATCATCCTAAATGAAAAAAAGTAAGGAAACACAAGCATTAAATGATACATTAAACAGAGATGGACTTAATTGATATATATAGGACGTTCCATCCAAAAACAACAGAATACACATTTTTCTCAAGTGCTCATGGAACATTCTCCAGGATAGATCATATCTTGGGTCACAAATCAAGCCTTGGTAAATTTAAGAAAATTGAAATCATATCAAGTATCTTTTCCGACCACAATGCTATGAGACTAGATATCAATTACCGGAAAAGATCTGTATAAAATACAAACACATGGAGAGTAAACAATACACTACCTAATAACGAAGTAATCACTGAAGAAATCAAAGAGGAAATCAAAAAATACCTAGAAACAAATGACAATGGGACACAATGACCCAAAACCTATGGGATGCAGCAAAAGCAGTTCTAAGAGGGAAGTTTATAGCAATACAATCCTACCTTAAGAAACAGGAAACATCTCAAATAAAAAACCTAACCTTGTACCTAAAGCAATTAGAGAAAGAAGAACAAAAAAAACCCAAAGTTAGCAGAAGGAAAGAAATCTTAAAGATCAGATCAGAAATAAATGAAAAAGACATGAAGGAAATGATAGCAAAGATCAATAAAACTAAAAGCTGGTTCTTTGAGAAGATAAACAAAATTGGTAAACCATTAGCCAGACTCATCAAGAAAAAAAGGGAGAAGACTCAAATCAACAGAATTAGAAATGAAAAAGGAGAAGTAACAACTGACACTGCAGAAATACAAAGGATCATGAGAGATTACTACAAGCAACTATATGCCAATAAAATGGACAACCTGGAAGGAATGGACAAATATTTAGAAATGCACAACCTGCTGAGACTGAAACAGGAAGAAGTAGAAAATATGAACACACCAATCTCAAGTACTGAAATTGAAACTGTGATTAAAAATCTTCCAACAAACAAAAGCCCAGGACCAGATGGCTTCACAAGTGAATTCTATCAAACATTTAGAGAAGAGCTAACACCTACCCTTCTCAAACTCTTCTAAAATATAGCAGAGGGAGGAACACTCCCAAACTCAGTCTACGAAGCCACCATCACCCTGATACCAAAACCAGACAAAGATGTCACAAAGAAAGAAAACTAAAGGCCAATATCACTGATGAACATAGATGCAAAAATCCTCAACAAAGCACTCGCAAACAGAATGCAACAGCACATTAAAAGGATCATACATAATGATCAAGTGGGTTTTATTCCAGGAATGCAAGGTTTCTTCAATATACCCAAATCAATCAATGTGATACACCATATTAACAAATTGAAAAAGAAAAACCATATGATCATCTCAATAAATGCAGAGAAAGCTTTCCAAAAAATTCAACACCCATTTATGATAAAAACCCTGCAGAAGGTAGGCATAGAGGGAACTTTCCTCAACATAATAAAGGCCATATATGACAAACCCACAGCCAACATCGTCCTCAATGGTGAAAAACTGAAAGCATTTCCACTAAGATCAGGAACAAGACAAGGTTGTCCACTCTCACTACTCTTATTCAACATAGTTTTGGAAGTTTTAGCCACAGCAATCAGAGAAGAAAAAGAAATAAAATGAATCCAAATCGGAAAAGAAGAAAGCTGTCACTGTTTGCAGATGACATGATACTATATACATAGAGAATCCTAAAGATGCTACCAGAAAACTACTAGAGCTAATCAATGAATTTGGTAAAGTAGCAGGATACAAAATTAATGCACAGAAATCTCTGGCATTCCTATACACTAATGATGAACAATCTGAAAGTGAAATGAAGAAAACACTCCCATTTACCATTGCAACAAAAAGAATAAAATATCTAGGAATAAACCTACCTAAGGAGACAAAAGACCTGTATGCAGAAAATTATAAGACACTGATGGAAGAAATTAAAGATGATACAAATAGATGGAGAGATATACCATGTTCTTGGATTAGAAGAATCAACATTGTGGAAATGACTCTACTACCCAAAGCAATCTACCCAAAGATTCAATGCAATCCCTATGAAACTATCACTGGCATTTTTCACAGAACTAGAACAAAAAATTTCACAATTTGTATGGAAACAGAAAATATCCCAAATAGCCAAAGCAATCTTGAGAACGAAAAATGGAGCTGGCAAAGCAGGCTTCCTGCCTTCAGACTATACTACAAAGCTACAGTAATCAAGACAGTATGGTACTGGCACAAAAACAGAAATATAGACAAATGGAACAGGATAGAAACCCCAGAGATAAACCCATGCACATATGGTCCCCCTATCTTTGATAAAGGAGGGAAGAATGTACAGTGGAGAAAAGACAGTCTCTTCAATAAGTGGTGCTGATAAAACTGGACAGGTATATGTAAAGGTATGAAATTAGAACAGTCCCTAACACCACACACAAAAATAAACTCAAAATGTATTAAAAATCTAAACGTAAGGCCAGACACTATCAAACTCTTAGAGGAAAACAAAGGCAGAATGCTCTATGACATAAATCACAGCAAAATCCTTTTTGACCCACCTCATAGAGAAATGGAAATAAAAACAAAAATAAACAAATGGGACCTAATGAAACTGAAAACCTTTTGCACAACAAAGGAAACCATAAGCAAGACAAAAAGACAACCCTCAGAATGGGAGAAAATATTTGCAAATGAAGCAACTGACAAAGGATTAATTTTCAAAATTTACAAGCAGCTCATGCAGCTCAATAACAAAAAACCAAACAACCCAATCCAAAAATGGGCAGAAGACCTAAATAGACATTTCTCCAAAGAAGATATACAGATTGCCAACAAACACATGAAAGAATGCTCAACATCATTAATCATTGGAGAAATGCAAATCAAAACTACAATGAGATATCATCTCACACCAGTCAGAATGGCCATCATCAAAAAATCGAGAAAAATAAATGCTGGAGAGGGTATGGAGAGAAGGGACCACTCTTGCACTGTTGGTGGGAATGTAAAGTGATACAGCCACTATAGAGAACAGTATGGAGGTTCCTTAGAAAACTACAAATAGAAGTACCATACGACCCAGCAATCCCACTACTGGGCATATACCCTGAGAAAACCATAATTCAAAATAGTCATGTAACAAAATGTTCACTGCAGCTCTATTTACAATAGCCAGGACATGGAAGCAATCTAAGTGTTCATCTACAGATGAATGGATAAAGATGATGTGGCACATATATACAATGGAATATTACTCAGCCATAAAAAGAAACGAAATTGAGTGATTTGTAGTGAGGTGGATGGACCTAGAGTCTGTTATACAGAGTGAAGTAAGTTAGAAAGAGAAAAACAAATACCGTATGCTAACACATATATATGGAATCTAAGAAAAAGAAAATCATGAAGTACCTAGGGGTAAGATGGGAATAAAGACACAGACCTACTAGAGCATGGACTTGATGATATGGGGAGGGGGAAGGGTAAGCTGTGATAAAGTGGGAGAGTGGCATGGACATATATACACTACCAAACGTAAAATAGATAGCTAGTGGGAAGCAGCCACATAGCACAGGGAGATTAGCTAGGTAGTTTGTGACCACCTAGAGGGGTAGGAGGGAGGGAGATGCAAGAGGGAAGAGATATGGGAACATATGTATATTTATAACTGATTCACTTTGTTATAAAGCAGAAACTAACACACCATCGTAAAGCAGTTATACTCCAATAAAGATGTTAAAAAAAATTAAAAAAAAGGAAAGTTAACCTTGCCCTGGATAGTCAGCCTTACGCCTATTTTGAAATCACAGTATCTAATGTTCTACTAGAGTAGCAAATCAAATATCCTCCTCAGGTTCAAACACAGCTTGGCAGGGATTTCAATATTGTTTTCTTAGATTCAATTGGTTCATATTTTGAAAGCAATAGAAAATGACACCAACAATTTTAATCCTTATGAAAATTATACAATGCAGATCTGATTTCCATTTTACAAAGGTCAATAAGATTCATGGTCTGGGTGACTTAAAGCCCTTTTGCTCTTTCTATAACACAGCATTTTCATATACCTTTTGGGTATTTGTATGTTTTTTATGGAGAAATGTCTATTCAAGACATTTGCCCATTTTTAAATTGGGTTATTTGGTTTTTTACTGTTTAGTTGTGTGAGTTCCTAATATATTTTGGATATTAACCCCTCAACAGATATAGGTTTGCAAATATTTTCTCCCATTCTGTAAGTTGCCTTTTCACCTGTTATTTGCTTTCCTTGCTGTGCAGAAGCTTTCTGGTTTGATGCAGTCCCATTTGTCTATTTTTGCTTTTGTTGCCTATGCTATTGGTGTCATATCCAAGAAATCGTTGCAAAGATTTAAACATAATACCTGAAACTCTAAAATTCCTAGGAGAAAACACAGGGAAAATTTTCTTGATTGTCTTTTTGTCATTGTCTTGGCAATGTCTTAATCCATTTTGAGCTGATTTTTGTGTGTGGTGTTAGATAAAATCCCAATTTCATTCTTTTGCATATGAATGTCCAGTTTTCCAAACCCCATTTGTTGAAGAGACTATCCTTTCCCCATTGTGAATTCTTGGCACCCTTGTCAAAGATCAGTTGACTATTTATGTGCAAAATTAATTTTGAACTCTCTATTCTGTTCCATGGTCTATATGTCTGTCTCTAGGCCTGCACCATACTATTTTAATTACTGAAGACTTGTAAAGTATTTTGTAATCAGGAAGTGTTATGTATCCAGTTTTGTTCTTTCTCAAGATTATTTTGGCTGTTTGAGGTTCTTTGTGGCTCCATAGGAAACTGACACAGGTTTTTCATATTTAAGTCTTAAAGCCCAGAATTGATTGATATGGTGGGAAGGAGAGGTCAGATTGAACTTTTTTCCTATGCCCAATAACATTTGTTGAATGGTCTTGCCTTTCCCACTCATGTATATTTGCCTATCTCTGTCATATATAATGTCTCTCCATATGTTTGGGGCTATTTTTACATTCATTAACTTGCACCATTACCATATGTCAATTTGATTATCCCTATGCCAAAATCACACTCTTAATTACTACACATTACTCCTCCTCACTCCAGTGTTTCATCTGTCTCCACTACTCTAATAAATCTGCTTTTATCAAGTCCACAAATATGCTCTATGTTGAAAAATCCAAGCAGAATTTTTCACATTTTATTTATATTTTAGAAGATTTCAAGATAGTTGTTCATTTTCTCTCTTGATTTCCATAAAATAAAATATTTCTGCCTTTGATCTGATATCACCAACCACTGATCAATGTCCTTTCAGGCCCTTTCTCATCTACTTCATCTAAATGTAGGAGTTTCTCAAAACTCTTTTCTCTTTCCTAGCTATAATGTCATTTTGAGTGATCACAGCCATGTCTTCAAGGCCTTTTATATATTAATGGCTTCCAAATGTATATGTCCTTATGAATCCCAGAATTATATCCATTGATAAAATAAAAATTTATTGATCATCTGACATGTACCAATCACTATTCTAAGTGCAAATTACTCAGCAATGAACAAAAGAGGCAAAACTCCTTGCCTGCATGAAATGTTTATTCTAATAGTGGCACATTTAACAAATAAAGAAATGAACTATATATATAAAATACTTCAAGTTGTGATAAGTTCTGTGAAGAAAATTAAACTGTGGAAGTTACCTAAGGACTTTAAGGGTAGAGATGCTGCAATTTTAAATAGGATAGAAATCTGACAATCTGACTAGAGATGTAGTAATCTTAAGCAGAGGTCAGCAAACTAGGACCTGAGGGGCAAATCTGGACTTCCACTTGTGTTTGTATGGCCAGTAAGCTAAAAATGGTTTTTACATTTTTAAATAATTGCGGGAAAAAAGGAAAATAATATTTTATGACATGTAAAAGTATATGAAATTCAAATTAATGTAACTATAAATAAGCTTTCATTGGGACCGAGCAGTGTTCATTATTTACATGTTGTCTATGGCTCTTTTCATGCTACAATGACAAAGTTAAGTAGTTGAAACAAAGACCACGTGGCCCACAAAGTCTAGACTATGTACTTTCTGGTCCTTTACACAAAAAGTTTGCTGATCCCTGATCTTAATCAATATACTCTATTGCTTGCAAACAAAAGATTTGCATGACAAAGTCCTATTTGGATTCAATGCCAGAAGAAAATATATTAGTCTTTAGGCAAATGTGTTTGCCTCCTTTAATAGACAACATTTCTCTTTTTAATTTAGCTGCCAAGAAAATCAAAAGCTCAATATGACCAAATTCAGTAAAAATGACACTCCAGGTGGCTAGACACCTCTATTGTACTTAATTCTTTCTTGTATATATATGTGGAAGTGTTTATGCATGTCTGTTGTACTGTCTTGTTTTATATTGATTTTAATTTTATGAGAAGTCCATAAAAGTCAATACAAATATGAACAAACATAAGAATAAATATTTGATATACTATTTTAAGAGGTTATCCTTAAAACTATAATAACCAAAGTGCCTTTCTCTATCATGGATTTGGAGTTAAAGTATTAAACAAGTACATGTCTAAATTCATGAGGAGGTGTAGTGCTCCTTGTGAAGAAAATATTTTCCTAATTTATGTAATATATAATATTCTCTGTAAGGAAAACATGTAACATCATTTGAAAGGCTTTTCTCAAGATTCTTAAATAATTGTGCAGGAAAGAACAAGTTTCAGTCAACTGGAAAATTTACCTCTGTGAAATAGCTCGTGCTTTGACACTAACATTCTTATGCATCATTGCAAATAGAGAACAGAGGTATATTAAGATTAAGTGATATCAGGTCTCACGTTTTATTAGTGAGAAAGTAAAGGTCATGGAATTAAGATTTGAGGTTTTCTCTCAGTTCTTTTGAATCTTCTATAATGTACTTTAAAACTAAGGATCAAAAAGGAAAAATTAAACTGTTTAGGGTTTTTTGTTTGCTTGTTTGTTTTGGTTTGTTTTGTTTTTGAATATTTTGGTTTTTCTTACCTTTGAACATTTTACAATAGCTCTCAAAAAGCCACAGAAATGAAACTCTTCCTCTGTAAGTTTGTAGGGAGATTTATTACAAGAACTTTCTTAAAACCAATTAAAGATAAATTTATTATCAAGAATATTAACTCTAGTACTCCACCAAATTTTGATTACAGAATCAGGCCTTTTTCTTGTAATAGGTGTCCTATATAAGTAATAAGCTTGATGGTAGGACCACTATTGATATATTCATTCTGTAATTTCTTATAGTGGTACTATATGTTTGTGGCAAGCTACATTCCTGTGAGTGGTGGGATTATGGGTGATTTATCATAGTTTCTTCTTTGCCTAGCTCTAATTTCTTATTTTATATAAGTCATGTATCTCTATTAAATAAACATTTTGGGGGGAAAATGGTTAGAAAAATATTTTTTTCTAACATTTTATTCATCCTTGGTAGAAACGATGAAAACAGAATGTGTAAAGTATGCTCTGGTCATGAATGTATTCTCTGATACTTGTCCACAAAGGCAGCAGACCCATTTCTAAACAAATATGTGCTGATTAGCTTAATCAGGACTAGGGAACCAGTGGAGTCCATATGCCCCCGTATGTGCTGTTATTGGTTTTAGAGTAAGATTTTCAGCCAATATGAATACTCAGTTCAAATTATTCCATAGCACATAGAATGTAGAGTCTATGCATAGTTAATTAATGATTTAAGTAGCTAATGTACTAACTAGACCTTTGCTTTTTCTCCTTTCTTTTGTTTTCCATCTTCAGACCAGTTACTTGAGGATTAGCATGCAGGTAATTTGAGTTCTGTTATAAAATATGTGAAGTTTCATTTTCTAACAAGCTTTTCTGTTCAAATTTTATTGCTTTCTCCATTGCTGTCTTAAACCTACATCCTCCAACCTTAACTAGATCCACTCCCTCTTCTATTATTTGTAAATCTTCCATAGCTCCCTGTATTATATTTCACGCATCATCACAATTTGGAATCATACATTTAACTCTGGTTATTTAAGTCTTTCCTCTCACATTAAACTCAGAGCAACACAAGAGCAGGGACTATGTATACTTTTATTTACCACTCCATAGCAATTACTACAATATCCTACAAAACCATGTTTCCCTTTTTTTCTTTCCCCTTGTGAAACCACGGTTTCAAGGTATAATTGATTTACAACATTATGTTAGTTTCAGGTGTACAACATAGTGATTCAAAATTTTTATAGATTATACTCCATTTAAAGTTATTATACATAGTAGTTTGTACCTCTTAATACCCTACCCCTATCTTACCCCTCCACCTTCCCTCTTCCGACTGGTAACAACTACTTTCCTCTCTATATCTGAGTCTGTTTCTTTTTTGTTATATTCATTCGTTTGTTTTATTTTTTATATTACACATATAAAGTGATAACATACAGTACTTGTCTCTCTGACTTATTTCACTAAGTGTAATATCCTCCAGGTCCCCCATTGTGGCAAAAGGCAAAATTTCATTCTTTTTTATGGCTGAGTAGTGTGTGTGTGTGTGGGGGGGGGGCATATCATCTTTATCCATTCACCTGTTGATGGACACTTAGATTACTTCCATATCTTGGCTATTGTAAGTAATGCTGCTATAAACACTGGGGTGCATGTATCTTTACAAATTAGTGTTTAGTTTTCTTTGGATATGTACCCAAGAGTGGAATTGCTACATCATATGGTAGTTCTATGTTCTGTTTATTGAGGAACCTCCAAACTATTTTCCATAGTGTCTGTACCAATTTACATTCCCACCAACAGTGTCCAAGGGTTCCCTTTTCTCTACAGCCTCACTTACATTTGTTATTTCTGGTCTTTTTGATGATAGCCATTCTGATGGGTATGAGGTGATATCTTATTGTTGTTTTGATTTGACTTTCATTTGTTGGGAAGTTTTTTTTTTAATTACTGATGCAATTTCATTACTGGTAATTTGTTCATATTTGCTATTTCTTCCTTGTTCAGTCTTGGGAGATTTATATTTCTAGGAAATTATCCATTTCCTCTAAGTTGTCCATTTTATTGGCGTATAACTGTTTATAGTAATCTCTTATGAGCCTTTGTATTTCTGTGTTGTTGATTGTAACTACTTCTTTATTTCTGATTTTATTGATTCAGGCTCTCTTGCTTTTTTTTCTTGATGTGTCTGGCTAAAGGTTTATCAATTTTGTTTATCTTTTCAAAGAACCAGCTCTTACTTTCATTTATCTTTCTATATTTTTTCAGGCTCTATTCATTTACTTCTGCTCTCGTCTTTATGACTTCTTTCCTTCTACTAACTTTGGGTTTTGTTTGTTCTTTTTCGTGTCCCTTGAGATATAAGTTTAGGTTGTTTATTCGAGAGTTTTCTTGTCTCCTGAGATAGGCTTGTATAAACTTCCCTTTTAGAACAGCTTTTGCTGCACCCATAGATTTTAGATTGCTGTGCTTTCATTTTAATTTGACTCTAGGTATTTTTTTATTTCTTCTTTGAATTCTACAATGATCCACTGGTTGTTTAGTAGCATACTGTTCAGTCTACAAGTGTTTGTGGTTTCCTGCAATTTTTTTCTTGTAGTTGATTTCTAGTCTTATGGTCGGAAAAGATGCTTGATAAAAAAAAATAAAGACAACAGTATGGACTGAATACCAAGCAAAGACTAAGGTAAAAATGATGCCAGGCATGACCTACTTTTTATAGTTTATGATTAGTAAAGGAGGAAATCAATTGATTGTAACCTCAATAAACTAAATTATTTGATTACACTTATTATTGCTTACCTTATGCAGGCACTATGTGGGCACTTTTCATCCTCTAGACAACTAAGTAAGGTGGGTGGTGGTATCTCCATTGCTGATGTGAACACTGAGCATGGAAACCAATCCTCATGGTCAAGATAAAGCTAGGCTACTGAGCAAGTCATCCATGGCCCTACATGGACAACTCTTTCTCATTCCTGGACTATAGCTATCAAATGACTCTGTAGTCCCTTCCTCAGAGGCTAGTGACAGAGTGGTGAGAAAATGAAATACAAACTAGCCCACTCTAATGCAATAAAGTAACTTCAACATGGTACATAAAAATAATGCACTTGATATTATTCCTAGAGAAAGGTTTAAGCCACTCAGGTTTTAACCTAAGTTATACAGTGTCTCCCTATCCTTACTAGAGAAAAATAATACTACCTACTACCTGACACACAAAAAGTTTGCTAGTAATTTTATTAGCTAACGATAATATAAAGCTGGCATTGGAGTACTCTTAAATCATGCCAAGAGCCATGACACACCAAATATAATCTGATGCTTCAAATTTCTATCACAGAAAATATTAAAGTTCCTATCTACTTATAATGTTTCTAATAAACCCTTGAGTGTTATTTTATTTAACTTCTGATCCATGAAAGGAAAAATATAATTGAGGTTTCAGATAAAGTCTACCTTTTCAGGTAATGCCTGCAGGTCAGCTAGAAAAGAGAAATGTCAATAAGTCTGAATGCTTACCCTGTACTTTTTCACTAGGTAACAACTGAGAAGCACATGTGGACAGGACAATAGTTAAATTCCCTTGCCATGTATAGGTATAGATATAAAGGTCACAGTTTTCAGATATTTGGGCCATGGTGCTTACACAAAACAGGCTAAAATATAGTTTCCTATAATAATAAACTAGCCATAGTCTCTCTTGCCCAACAAGCAGTTTACTTAAAGACCACAGGAAAAACATGCCAATTGTCCAATGGGCCTGGGCTGGCTTAGCCCCCAACAGGGATACTGAGTCCTCATAATTTTTTTAAGATGGTATTTGTTCTGCTACCTTGGAAAAACCAGTTAGTTTCATGTGTAAATACAGTACTTAGATGTACTAATAAAAAGTTGTTGGGAAATAATTATTGAACCATTACTGAATTTTATTCTGTAATTTTTAATATAGGATCTCTTGAATATATGTTTCTTAATTGTAAAAAGGTTATGATATGTAATAGTACTCTAAATCATTCAGATACAGCTGTCATGTAATTTCAGTGTCAGGACCTGCAAGTTCATTTTGGACGATGTTCTGTCTGTATCCTTTACCCACAGGGACTTAATTTCCTCCTGAAGCAGATAGATCACTGCATCTTTAAATACTTCAAATAGTTCAGGTCACCTGTCATACCTCTCCCCAAAGTCTTCAATTAGCCAAACAAAATATTCATATTTCCTTTAACTTATAACAAGATTCCCAGAACTTTATGTCATCGTGATTATCTTCTAGTAAGTGTGCTGCCATTTGATAATATTTCTTTTACAATATCCAGCTGACAGCTGAACATAATATTTTATCTATGATCTGAATAACATGGACTGTATTGGGATGCTTAGTACCTCTCTTGATCCAGAGACAAAAGTCCTATTAATGCATCTTAAGACCAATTCAGTTTTGTTTCACTATCTTCACATGTATATACTTACATGACATATTTAACTGGGGGGAGCTCTTCTTGGAAGGCTAGTGCTTTCACTCTTGGGTTCAGCTGTACATTGCTATAAAAACTTCTTGAAGCATTTAAATAATTTAAATATTGAACCAAGATAATGACACCATGAATATATAAGAATGTATCCCCATTTTTCACATTTAGGAATACAAAGAAATATTTAGACAGGCTTTCCTAAATTTAAAAATATGTTTGTATAAAAGTAAACTGATTAAAAGAAAGTTACTTTAATTCGTAGAAAAAATATATATATATTGCCTACTATATCTGGAAGAAGTAAAGTGCTTCTGTTATAGATCTGGTTTAAAAATAATCCAAGATGTTAAAATATTCAAAATCAATTTCTTTACATTCTAAAGGCATAATTCTGCCTGAATGTTTTGCATAATTCTGCCAGAACTTTTCATATAATGGGATCTGCCTACTGATAACTTTATGCTTATTACAAAACCCATGAAACAAGAAATGAAGACCAAAGAGCTTTTTCTGAGTTTCTTCAAAGAACATGCTAGAAAAAAAAATATTAGACAGTAGAAAATAAAAAACCTTAAGGTTTTAAATTTCATTCTACAAAACAAGCTGAAAATGATTCCAGTATTATGAGAAATATGTGGTCTACACAACATGCTACAAGTTATGTATTTTTTCATACAGTCCTAAAGCTGAAAATAAAGTCCCCAGTCATTTACTTTATTTGAATTATTTCTCAGTAAAATCATTTCAAACTGTAGGATAGATTTTTTTGAGCTTTAACTATCATCCTTTCTATTTTTTTCCCATAATCTGCTCTTTCCCTTTTAAATCCTCACTCATTCCACCCATTTCTCTTGTCTTTTAACTGCACAGAATGTTAGCAAGTAGCAAAGCCCAGAGGACGGATTTTGGTTATTAAATTTGAAAAGAATCTAAAGCAACTATAGTAATTAGTAGTCAATAAAATACTTTCAACCAAATCAAATTAATCTAGGTACTGTTTTATATTTTTAAATTGCCTAAGGCAAACTTTCATGATAAAAATGCTACAATCTCCACATCAGTAGTGATTTTAATGCCACCATTTGTATTAGAGAAAGCATTATTCACAAAAGACAAGCTAAGACTGAATTAAATCACAGTGATTAATTTGCTTGTGGGTTAAAGCTGAATTCAAAATATCTATAAAACTAAGTATGTGGAAGCGACAGAATGAAATCTCAGTAATTGGGGCGAACGTTTTCTCTAATTAGCTGAAATGCATCATTAAATTCTATTGTACCAGCAGCTGAAAAAAATAGCTGTTTTAGAACTAACAAGAGACGCGTTAGAACAAAGACATTTCATTTCACACATTATATTTCGATCTTTTTCAGTACATACTCAAAGTTAAATTTGATAACAACCACCATTGATAAAATATTCGAAACAAACAATTAATAAAATGTAAGATAAGAAACATATAGGAAGACAAATATTTCACTTATTGAGGAACAGCAAGTCTAAGAGAGGTCTCTAATATCAAATATGGTATAAATGTTAAAAATCAGATGCTGTTTACTGAAGCTATCCTCAAGTAAATCTACACTTCTAAGATTATGACGACAATTACAGGATTTATGTGATTACTGTCATTGAACTTTCATTTTCTTTTTTCTACCCTTGTATTTTAACAGGCTCAACCAATGTCATTCTTATTATCAAAAGTAAAGATGAATATAAAATAGTTAGATACACAGATGGATGGATGGATGAGATAAATAAGATAAAAAAGAGATAGAGATGAGAGATAAGAGAGAGAAAGAAGATAGAAAGCTTTATTATGAAAGCCATATAAGCTCATTGGCTGCTGTGCTGAGAATAACCTATACAGGGACGGGGTGGATGCACAGACCAATCACTTGGCTACAGAATAACCCAGATAGGACATGATGGTGACTTGAACCAGCTGATCTCAATGGAGGTGGTGAGAAATGGAGGTGGAGCCAATAGGATTTGGGGGAAGTTTCAACGTGGAAGCTTTGTCCTAAGCAACTGAGGTGTGGAGTTTCCATTAACTGCACTGAGGAAGAATGTCAGTAGAGCAGGTTTATGGGAGATGATCAGGAGTTCAGTTCTGGACAATTTCATTGGATATGAGTAGGCAGTTGAATAGGAGAATCTGTGGTTCAGGGAGTAGGTCCAGGATGAGTATGTATACTAGGGTGGTGTTAGCATATATTATTATAGTCATGAGATTGTATGATATCACTGAGGAGAGATTCTAGACAGAAAAGGGAAGAGGCATAAGGACTGAAGTCTAGATATCCCTAAATTTAGGATATTATCTTGGTAAAACTGTTTTCAAGAAGCACCCTACCAAGTTACACACAGACCAGAAAAATATGGTACTGTCAGTCACTACAGCCTTTGCTAATATTAGGCATTATATTTGACAGTCTCTTGTTCTTTCAATATTTATTCATTACAAGTGAAAATAAGACTTTCTGTATGTTTATTAGTAATTTGTACTTTTGTCTTCTATGCGTTCAGCTCATTTTCCCCATGTATTCTAATTCTTCTTATTGATCTGTAAAATCACTTTACATATTAAGGTAATTAACCTTTCACCTGTGATATTTGTTGCAGATGCTTTATCTCATTTTTGTTTCCATAGCTTTTGGTGTGAAAGGTTTTACATATTCTAGCCAAATTTATTCATCACTTAATTTGTTATGTACTCCATTGCATTAATACATACAAAGACTTCTGTATGTGCCATGGTTCTTTAAATCTGCTCTTCCTACTAGTCAAACACTACTCTAAAGATTTCCCATTTAGTTAGGAGGCACATCCATGATTTTGTCTTATCCAAAAGTTAATTCATTTTAATATTTTTACTTATTTCTTTAAAAATCTTTTTATGTGAATTAAAATTTATATTACACCCTAACTGCATCATGAAGCAGACAGTTGAGCAGGTACTAGAGGGGAAGCTTGTGAGAATCTATTGGTTCCATTCCCGAACTAACCCAGCATCTGGGAACTTAGAGAAGGGAACTAAAAAATCTGCCATGTACCATATCTGTGGCATAAGCTCTGGGTCAGGTACTTTTCTAGTGTAAAGGGCTATTATTCCATCAGCTTACTGATGTTATCTGTCAACTACCATGAGACCCCACTGAATTTTCTGGAAAGAAAAGCTTCTGACTGAGATAGTGATTGACAAGGTAAATGGTTGCGTCTTGAGCTCAGTGTCTTAAATGTGGACCTCAGAGAATATCCTGCTTCTAGCGATTTAAACACTGACTCTCACGTGCACCCCTCAGGAAGATCCTGTTCCTTCTTTGGATTCCCTCCCTACTAACCTTATATCAGTTCAGGTACACAGTAATCAAATTCCACAGGTATGCAGTTTTTCCTTTTCCCCTCTGTGGTCACACATTCCACTTTAAGGGGCCATTTAACTGCATCTTGTAAAATGTCAAAAGAAGAGCAAATCTCACCCTCTTTCATAACTCTTCCACATAGCTAGCCTCCAGTATCTCATTTGCACTCTCTCTGAAGGCTTCCCTCCCTCAGCTCTTACCCTCAAGTCCATTCCCTTCAACTCCCCTCAATCCTCTGCTCCTAACACCTGCTCTGGCTTACAACTTCCTACTTGTTTCATGAAATTCCCCTAACTAAACATCTACTTTGTTCATTGGCTCTTTCACTTTGACATTGAAAGGTGCTTGTTAAGCAGGTCTGAAAGAAAAACTACAAGTCAACCTCATATGATTAAAAAAAATAAAATTTGTGGGAAATGGCAAGGAAGGTTATGTGCTATCTGATTATCGTTATGTCAAAAATCAGTACCTAAAAATAAAGCCTTCGCTGATACTTATAAAGTGAAATAGCTTAAGATCAGTTTTCTCTAGAAGTCTTATGTGCAAGCCCTACTTGTCATTCTCTATATTGGATGTGAATCAGCTGGGTGTAGGAAGTGAGAATTTATTTGATTTTGTTTATCATGAGGAGGACTTTGGTTTCTTCTTTGCCCCTAATATGAGTTAGATGGGAAAAATTTAAAGAGGTTCCATGAAAAGACAAGCAAGAAATTAGACATGACAAGTGGATTGCAAGGGTCACATCCATTTCATAGATTTGTGTAGGGAAAAAGGGAAAACAAAGAACTATAAGTTGCATTATAGAACGTGTGATAGAGAGAAGAGAAATTTAAGTAGAGGGTAGAATAGAACATATATAATCTTTTAGTTATAAGCAAGGAAGTTTCTTTCTGAATTTTAAATGGGCAAAATGTCAAAAGAGAAATCAAGAATAAAATCTAGCAAAAGAAATGGCATCACAGTTAGCATTTTAGAGGAATGTGACAAATTACTCTGAGTGGTAATGAGAATGTTTTGAGGAAATGAAATAATTAGCTGTTTTCAGGAACCACAATTCCTAAATTGAGTTTGATGACTAGTACTAATTGATGATTAATGGTTGAACATTTTCCACCTTCCAAGCACTAAATAATATGATTGACTGCTATGTCACTTATGAAATACAGAGTAACATTTATAAAGCAATTATACAAGTAATATGTGAGTGGGAAAGCTATGGGCATCTGAAGATCCTATTGAAACAGAAAATAAATAACAAGAACAATAATAATAACCCATACCTTTTCTGTGTCAATGCCTTTTGACATAGACCATGTTGAGACAATATAATCCATGACTCGTTCACTAAGGCCTTTGGGGACCTGATAGAGTTTCAGAAAGTCCCGTACATTATTCAGCATCTCATGGTACCGGTTGGTGTTGGCATACATTTGCTGGAAAATTGTGGTAACATTTCCAAAAATAGTTGCATAAAGAAGAGCTGCAAGAGAAGAAATGATGAAAATAAATCAACTATCCCAAGTGAAAAAAAAAATGAGGTGAATATTGGTGAAATCAATGAATCACTTGACAGAGATGCCTTTATAAACTTTTCGGCATATGCATGGTAACCCCTGAGCAGAGTGCCCAGAATTTGGTGTTCACTCAATAAGTGTTATCTTTAGTTTGATAAACATGATTTTATGAGTGAGCACTACTCTAGTCATTGTGGTAAAACATGAGAGTGGTTGATAGATTTCAAGAAGAATTAGATGATCCAAGGTTATGATTTGCCTAAGACATTCTTAGCCTTATGACTAAAGTTATCCTCCAGCCCTGTCCTCCTGAATGAAGCCTAATCAATTTAAATTTTCGAGAGATTGATGATCCAGTTTAGAAATGTATGCTCTTTCTCACTGCTTGCTTCGTCCAGCTTTTGGATTACTTCCCTGCTTATCAATATTTTTGACAGAACATCAGAAATATAGGGAGGGAAGACAAATCAAAGTGTTCCATTTCTAGAAGATTCTAGAGAGAAACAGGTTGGAATTAACAGTTAAAATGAAACTTTGGGAATGCCTGAAAATTCTAGTTATTAAATTTATGTCAGTAACCCAGTATCATAAGGCTTTTTTATTTCATTATTTTAATTAAGAATAAAGTCAGTTTGCAAACCATTGTTATTCATCTACAGTGGCTAGGAAAGGAATAGGGTTTTTTAATGCCCCTGACTGCTACTCCCTCCCTCAACCAATAATTTACCAACTCTTCTCTCTCCAGATCTGGTCAGGTTACTAATGTTGACCTGATCTTGAAAAAGCTTTTAAAAACAATTGAGTTCAGCCCCAGATCAACACACCTTCAATCACACACCACTCCCAGCCTATCTTGTCCCTTTGATTTTACTCCTTTGTTAACAGTAAGCTCTTTTGAAAAGAGGGCAATATTTTATCCTCCTTAATATTCAGTAAACACAATGTTTAGTAACCACATTCATTCCATAAGCATTTCACAAATAAGTGGAATATCAGACAGTGATCACTTCCATTCTTGTTCCTCTAAGCATTTGAAAAATTACTCGTCTAAACAAAAAGTATGGACTGTTTTATTTCACAGTTTCATCAACCAAATCCCACTTGATGGAATTAGTATAACAACAAGCCAGTGAAGCAACTTAAGATCTTCAATCTATTTTCAGAAAATCATTTGTTTTTTAAAAACAGTTGCTCTTTGAGTACAATAAATTGTAATTTCACAACAGGAAGCTATGATTTTACAAGCATTTACTCAGTTGGTTTTTTTTTTTTTGGTTTTTTGGGGGAGTTTTGGGCTGTTATTTAGGGATTTTGATGCCTGTGAAGAACAATTTTTAAGATAGATGATATTTTGTTAGAACTGACTAGGAAGAATATAGTGCTGATATTTCCCATCTGGGTCTTTAAATCTTTGTTTATATTTAAAAACAACAAAAAAGTAGAGGTAATCACAGACTTAACATTCTATTCCATCATTGTTGGCATTAAGAAAGATGAACACAGAAATAATGTGAACAAATTAATGGTAGAAGAATTATGCAACAAATGGAATTTTGCATTTCCTGAAAAGAGACATAAAGAGGATTTATGTTTTTAAAATAATGAGCTTTTAGAGGTTAATGAAATAATGCTACAATCATGTTTTTGAATAGATAGTCCCCAGCTATTTTAAGTTGTCGGTAAATATCACAGAACTATTATTTTGACGTGTTCAACTCATTTGTCTCCCTAAGATGCCTGTAATATAGTATATTTGCCAAAGTGTCTTACTACTGCCTTTTAGCTTAACATATTACCACACATTTCATCTTTGGGGGTACATTAAATATGCACACATTCTAATCATATGAAAAGCTTAAGTACTAAAATATGAATAAAACTGCCAATGTGGGCTTCCCTGGTGGCGCAGTGGTTGAGAGTCCGCCTGCCGATGCAGCGGACACGGGTTCGTGCCCCGGTCCGGGAAGATCCCACATGCCGTGGAGCGGCTGGGCCCATGAGCCATGGCCACTGAGCCTGCGCGTCTGGAGCCTGTGCTCCGCAACGTGAGAGGCCACAACAGTGAGAGGCCCACGTACCGCAGAAAAAAAAAAAAAAACTGCCAACGTATTTAATGTTTTCAGCATTAATAAATGAAGAATACAATCAACATCCCATTAAGTTTGGTATATTACAAGGATATTTTCTGCCTCCAACTTTCATGTGAGTGTGGTGTCCTGCACTGGGTAGGGCTAATCAAAGTCACAATTTAAGGTAAGACATTCAATTGTATATATAATTATATGTATATAAGTATATATACATATATGTAACATACACATAATTATATATACATATATAGCATATATATAATTTTTTACCTTGAAATGTTAAAAAAAATTCATGCAGAAAGTTCATATACCCACATGTACCCACATGTAGCTCTCTCAATTATGACATCTTACAAAACTATAGTAATTTATCAAAACCAGGCAATTGACAATGGCACAATACAATTAACCAGACTATAGACATTATATATTTCAGCATCTTTTTTACATGCAGTCATTTTTTTGGTGTACAGCTTTATAAAATTTTATCACATGTACAGATCCATGTAATATATGTATATTTTTAAAAAGAGAAACCACTTCTTCCTTAAAAATATTTTCCACATTTAGGACTAGTACACATTTCATAAAATATAGTGACAGCAAGTATGATATTCCATAGTAAGCAAAAATACTGCTTCCCACCACAGTCTGTGTTCTCAGGATAAATGGGTACATCTTTAATGAGAGTGACCCTGGGACATGACACATGATAACGAAAGAAATTGATCTTAGTAGAAACTAGCTCTATGCTGCTAACTCCCAAAGTAATACCTATCCCCTGAAGTACAGACACACAAGCCTTCTTGAATGTCTCATTGCCATTCAAATCTAACAAGTCCAAAAGAGAACTCTTATTTTACACCACCTTCTCTTCAACAACCAAATGCACTTTTCATCTTATTAAATTGTAAAGCCACACCTAGTTGTTCAGACCAAAACTAAAGCATCATTCTTCAATTCATTCTTTGATTCCTCTCCTACCTCTACTCTATCAACAATTCCTATTGGCTCTCCCTTCAAAATAGAGCCTCAGTACAACCCCTTCCCACTACCTCTACCAGCATTCTTGCATCCTTTAAGAGTATATGCTTTTCCACTTACTAGCTATCTGTCTCTGGGCCAGTTACTAATTCTCTCTAGGATTCTATTTCCTCTCTTACAACTTTACAGTTACTTTAGAATCTTTACAAATGAGTTGTGCTAAATGATATAACATATAAATCAGTTTTTAAAAAGTCCAGTAGGGAGTAAGTATCCATGAAATGCTATGTATGTATCATCGTCATCATCAACATCATCATCATCATGGAAATAGCTCCCAAACAATTAATTTTTCACTCAGCAGAAAGAATATCCCCTTCCTTCAATACAACTCTCTACCCCCTTACTATACCTGTGTTCTTAATCTTATTTATCACGACTTTAATTTACATTACACATTTATTTATTTGCTTGTTGATATCTACCTTCCCTATTAGAAATGCAAAATCTGTAAGTACAGGCCTGGGCCTTGTCCTTTTTGCTCACTGCTGTATTTCCAGAATACAGACCAGTTCCTGGAACATAATAAGTATTCAGATATTTTTTCCTGTAAGTTCACACACTAAAAACCTAGGAAACGTTTTTTCAGAAACATCCTTCTTTTCAAGTCAAACTTCACTACTGGCGATACAAAAACATAGAAGGAATACACACTATTAATGCACATGAGAGAATAAAATATTTCGAAGCTAAGGTGACACATACCTTGGCCATGTTAAGATAATAAATAAATTAAGAAGGCCTATTGTCATTCATCAAACATGAATGCTCATGCTTGGCCTGGCAAGTTTTGCAGAGTACTATTATAGAATTTTATCCTTTGAATGAGAGGCCATAGACGTAATTTGCCTACTTTACTAGGAATAATTAGAATAATCTGTTAAAATTTGATAAGCCTTTTATATGCTCTCCTGTAGCCTTTTAAGCTTAAGACAACTTAAGACAAGCTAATTTTATAAGCTTATCACATTTAATGAATTGGTAATTCTGGCATATACACTAGTAAATGTCTTATCTAAAAAGTCTTATATTTTTCTTATTCACCACAAGGGGATTATTTTAAAGATAATTATGTTAGATTAAAGATGGCTACAAATTCTCTGACACCCCTTCCATTGACAGGCAGGGTCTATATTCCTTTCCCTTGAATCTAGGCATACTCTATAACCATTTTACTAATAGACTACGGTAACTATAATCATATGCCAATATCTGGGCCCAAGCCTTAAGAAACTAGAAGCTTCCAATTTCTCACTGTTAGAACACCTGCTCTTAGAATCTAGCTTCCGTGTTGTGAGGAAACCCATTCTTCTAGAAAGTTCCACATGGAGAAGAATTAAGGCCCCTGGTCAATAGTCTTGTCTGAGCTCCCAGCTAAGCACTGGCCTTAGGCTGAACAATTTAAAATATTGATATAAGAAGACATTTCTGGTAACACTTAAGGCTGTGCAGGTGGTTCAACCATCACTTCCCTTTCTATTTATATTCATATTTAATAAGGATAGTTAAGATAGGAAGGAAAATGTCCTATCAATCTATGCTTGTATGTGCAGCACACAGCTTGACAACATCAGCTTACCAGCCATGTATGTGGCTGAGCCAACTAAGAAGTGAATTTTTCAGACCCATTCAAGCCATCCCAGCTGAAAACACATGGACCAGAAAGTCATGCCTTCCTAGACCTGCATAAGTTACAGATTCATGAGTGAAATAAATGGCTGTTCTTGTTTTAAGCCACTAATTTTGATTAGTTATGCAACTTTAATATTCTAATAAGTAGTTTTATTAATAGCCTAATAAAACAGATTGATTCTTAACTGATTAGAAAACCTAGGAGAGCAGGGTAGCGAGCTCCTTAAGATGCGCATCACAGCCCAACAGCATATTTTAGAAAATGTTTTTTAACATTTAATACATTTTAGTACTTAAAAACACCTATTATTTTCATAATCTATAAAGTCATGAATGAATGTTTAATGTTCTCAAAAAGAGACGAAGGTTAAAAGACTGAATAATGCCATATAGCCAATCACAGATTTCACTATTCATTTATGTATCATTTAATTCAGTAGATATTTATTGAACACTTATTACATGCAGCCACTACAATAGTCACTAAGGATTGAACATGATCCCTGCTCTCAAATAGTATTCACTACTTCCTATAGAAAGGTATTAATCTTTATTTTTTATCAGGGCCCTTAATTTTATTTATTTATTTATTTTTAAAATTTTTATTGGAGTATAGTTGATTTACAATGTTGTATTAGTTTCAGGTGTACAGCAAAGTGAATCAGTTATACATATAATTATATCCACTCTTTTTTAGATTCTTTTCCCATATAAGCCATTACAGAGTATGGAGTAGAGTTCCCTGTGCTGTACTGTAGGTCCTTATTTGTTATCTATTTAATATATAGTAGTGTGTATATGGCAATCCCAATCTCCCAATTTATCCCTTCCTCCCCCTCCCATTACCCCTGGTAACCGTAAGTTTGTTTTCTACATCTGTAATTCTATTTCTGTTTTGTAGATAATTTGTACACTGTCTTTTAGATTCCACATATAAGCAATACCATATGATATTTGTCTTTCTCTGTCTGACTTATTTCACTCAGTATGAAAACCTCTAGGTCCATCCATGTTGCTGCAAATGGCATTATTCTTTAATTCTCCCAACTCACATGCTTTGGAAGGAGGCTAATGATCATTTCCTTTCCATAGTTTACAAAAATTCACAAATAAACTTATAGCCATTCCAAGTATATAAACTAAATATAGTTTATTTCTCAGGGTTAAACAATTTGCAAAGTCAAACAAAATCTATGTTTAGCTAATTAATTGTAACTCTGCCTCCACTCTTATGAGTTGCTCAGGATAACAGATCAGATGATGATATCCAGTTCTCTGAATAAACTGTGTTCTCCAGTCACTTCATTTTGTTTGCTCCTTAGGTCAAGCTGCAGCCATTCATCTTCTTATTAATGATTTATATTTTTTAGACTTTTTGTGCCTGTTCAAGTTGACATCCAACATTTACTTTTCCTAATTATCTTTCTTTTATAAATCTTGGCAAGTAATAATTGGCCTTAGACTAAGCAATTTAAAATACTGACATGAGAATGCATTTCTGGTAACCATTAAAGCCACATAAGTGGTTCATCCATCATTTCCATTTCTATTCACTAAAGTCCACCTTTAATAATGATATTTAAGACATGGAAGGAGAATATTCCACCAATGTATGATTTTATATGTGTCACACAGCCTGCTAAAACACATGAAATCCCTCCAGTTGGCCTTAGAACAAAGTGAAGAAGCTGATCATCAGATCTCCAAGTTCGAAGTTTTATTCTCCTTCCAGCTGTCTCATAATGGCTCCTGGTTTCCCTGGATGCTCTTCTGCAATCACCCATATATGTAAGCTGCCTCTAGGCATCCACTTATGAAACAGATATCTTCTCTTTCCCAGTCTTCACTTAATCTATGCCCCATTTCATCTAGTACCTGAACCATGCCAACTATTTTGTTAGAAATTAATCTCATTAATTACTTTATATTAAGTGTTAAATACTGAAAACTAATACAATATCCCTCTTAGGGACGTTGTAATTTTGAAGGAGGAATTCCACACAATACAATGAGTTGATTGAATCATTACTTGAATTAACTCTCAACTACTAAGATAAGTTGATACACAGAAGGGACCATTTTTTAAATTTATCAAAATTATAGGGGCTTCCCTGGCGGTACAGTGGTTGAGAATCTGCCTGCTAATGCAGGGGACACGGGTTCGAGCCCTGGTCTGGGAGGATCCCACATGCCGCAGAGAGGCTAGGCCCGTGAGCCACAACTACTGAGCCTGCGCGTCTGGAGCCTGTGCTCCGCAAAAAGAGAGGCCGCAATAGTGAGAGGCCCCCGCTTGCCACAACTAGAGAAAGCCCTCGCGCAGAAACGAAGACCCAACACAGCAAAAATAAATTAATTAATTAACTCATACCCCCAACATCTTCTAAAAAAAAAATTATAGCATAGTATTGGACACATTTCAACAGTTTACAGCTAATCCCATGATTATCATAAAAACTACATCAAAATAGTTTCAATAATTACATGGCAATGACTATTATTTTTTATTGAAGTGTAGTTGATTTACAATACTATATTTGCTTCAGGTGTACAACACAGTGATTTAGTATTTTTATAGATTATACTCCACTAAAAGTTATTACAAAATAATGGCTATAATTCCCTGTGCTGTATAATACTTATCTATTTTATACATAGTAGTTTGTATCTCATAATCCTGTAACCCTAACGTGTCCCTCTCCCCTACCCACTCCCCAGTGGTAACCACTGGTTTGTTTTGTGTATCTGTAAGTCTGTTTCTATTTTGCTCTATACATTCCTTTTACTTTTTAGATTCCACATACAAGTGATACCAAATAGTACTTGTCTTTTTCTGTCTGACATATTTTACTAAGCATAATATTCTCTAGGTCCATCAATGTTGCTTAAATTGGCAGAATTTCATTCATTTTTATGGCTGAATTAATATTCCGTTGTATATATACACCATGTATTCTTTATCCATTCATCTGTTGATGGACACTTGGGTTGCTTCCATACCATGGCAATTGTAAAATAATGCTGCTATGAACATTGGGGTGCATGTGTCTTTTCAAATTAGCATTTTTGTTTTTTTCCAGGTACTCAGGAGTGGGATTGCTGGATCATGTGGTAGTTTTATTTTTAGTTTTTGGGGGAACCTCCACACTGTTTTTGAGAGTAGGTATACCAATTTACTTTCCCACAAGTGTACAAGGGTTCCCTTTTCTCTACAACCCCGCCAACATCTGTTATTTGTAGACTTTCTTATGATGGCCATTCTGACTGATGGAAGGTGATATCTCATTTTGGTTTTGATTTGCATTTCTCTATTAGTGATGCACATGTTTTCATGTGCCTGTTAGTCATCTGTATGTTTTCTTTGGAAAAATGTCTGTTCAGGTCTTTTACCAATTTTTGATTGACTTGTTTGGTTTTTTTGATATTGAGTTGTATGAGCTGTTTATATATTTTTGGATATTAACCCCTTGCCAGTCATATCATTTGCAAATATTTTCTCCCATTAAGTGGGTTGTCTTTTCATTTTGTTGATGGTTTCTTTTGCTGTGTAAAAGCTTTTAATTTTAATTAGGTCTCATTTATTTTTGCTTTTGTTTCCTTTGCCTTAGGAGACAGATCCAAAATAATATTATGTCCAAGAGTGTTCTGCCTATTTTCTTCTAGGAGTTTTATGGTTTTGAGTCCTACATTTAGGTCTTTAGTCCATTTTTGAGTTTATTTTTGTATATAGCATGAGGAAATGTTCTAATCTCATTCTTTTACACGTAGCTGTCCAGTTTTCCTACCACCACTTGCTGACGAGACTGTCTTTTCTCCATTGTATATTCCTGCCTCCTTTGTCAAAGATTAATTTACCATAGGTGTATGGGTTAATTTCCATTCCATTGAACTATGTGCCTGTTTTTGTTGCAGAACCATACTGTTTTGATTACTGTAGTTTTGTAATAGAGTCTGAAGTCAGGAAGGGTGATACTTATAGCTTTGTTCTTGTTTCTCAATATTGCTTTGGCAATTCAGGATCTTTTGTGGCTCCATTTTAATTTTAGGATTATTTGTTCTAGTTCTGTGAAAAATATCATGGGTATTTTAATACGGATTACATTAAATCCACAGATTGCTTTGCGTAGTATGGCCATTTTAACAGTATTAATTCTTTCAATCCAAGAGCAGGGGATATCTTTCCATTTATTTGATCATCTTCAATTTCCTTCATCAATGTTTTATTGTTTTCAGAGTATAGGTCTTTCAGCATCTTGGTTAAGTTTATTCCTAGGTTTTTTATTCTTTTTGATATGATCTTAAATGGGATAACTTTCTCTTTCTGATAGTTCTTTACTGGTGTATAGAAAAGCAACAGATTTCTGCATATTAATCCTGTATCTTGCAACTTTACTGAATTCATTTATTAGTTGTATTTTTCAGGGTATTTATATATATTCTTATATTATATCTTTTTTATTAAAAAAAAACTTTAAAACACAAGGAAACAACAATGGTGTGATTCAGATACTGCAGTGGTTCAATGATTTGATTCAGAGATTTTCTTTTGCCCTTCAAATTATAAAATGCAAACAACAGATCACTCTACCTAGTTGTAAGTCTACTTTTATCAGTTACAGAAAAGAAAAAAGGAAAAAAAAAGAGAAAATATAGTAAGTACTGAATGGATTCACTATGTTGAAAAATGGAATTTCTTTTACTTACAGCTGTTCTCTGATTATTTTGTACTAGATAGACATTTTCAATGTTTTCCAGTAATTTTCATTAACGCTTTTCATTAATGATACCTGCAAGCCACTTCTCTAATCTTTAGCCCCAGAATATGAAAAGAAGCAATAAACAGAGGATAACATTAGATAACTTACTCTTTCTATATATCTATAAAGGGGGTATTACTATTATACTTATATTAATATGGGAACACTAAATACAAAACTTGAAATAGTATTAAAATATCTCTTTACCAAATCACAAGTATTATTGATCCAAGACCCAAAGAGTAAAGTGGCATCGCCAACAACCTAAATAAACTGTTGAGGTCCCTAAGAACAGTATCTGTGGAATAGCCGAGATCTTCTTATGTATTCTGAAAAATAGGGTCATAACCTGTCTTCTTGCTGAACCTCCAAATAATTTATTCTTGCTTCCAAATCTTTATTCATTCACTTCCTTTGTGGTGGATCTCAAAATATGACCATACATTTTTCCTATCTTGGTATGCACATCTCTTTGCAATGAAACTTTATTGCTCCTCCCACCAAAAGGTGGACTCTACTTCCTTTCATCTGTGCTGGCTTTATGACTTCCAGTAAAATAAGGCAGAGATGATATTATGCAATTTCCAGAGACATTAAGGGACTTACTTGTTTTGCTTTTGCTTTCTTGGAATGCTGTCTTGAGACACCATCATTCATGAGGAAGCCTGGAATGTACTGACAGCAAGATAGCAAGGATGGAGAGGTATAGTTATCCAGTGGTCCCAGCTGAACCTTGTCCCTAGCCAAGGTGCCAACTATATGTAGCTACCTGAGGGAAATGAACTGAAGAACTAATTATCCAGTCAACCAATAGAGTCATGAAAAATAATGAATCACTGTGGTATGAAGTCACTCTGTCTTGCAGTCATTTCTTACACAGCAATAGATAACTGATACAAAGCCCTCTCCCTTTTCCTTCATCCTTCCTAAATTCCAGGCACTCTTTGGGGCTTATTATTTCCTTTATAAAACCTTCTCTGATTATCCTAGGTAAAGGAATTTCTCCTATTCTTCTACAGAACCTATTAATACCTCATTCCTTAAAAGAGTAATTATATGCCTTGGTTTATATTTTATATTCCCCTATATGTGTTAACATATCATGCTATGAATATAATGAAGTTCTTGAAAGCAATTACCTTTTAAACTCCTTTGTATCTGTCTATTGACAACATAGTTCCAAACACATAACTTCTGAACAGATGAAAAATAGAAGTTGAATTAACTTTAAAGGATTCTCCTTATACAGCAAAGCAAACAGCAGGTACATAAGAACCATCCCAGGTCAAATCTGACTGAGAATATCATTAAAGTATTCTGATTTGCCAGTCTGAAGAGATGGAAGGCAAAAAACAAAACAGCTATTAAGAGGTATAAATCACAAAAGTTATTGCTACAGTGAAAATTATTTGCTAATACTCTAATACCAAGAATATTATAACCTGGGGACATAAGTTACTGGAACTTAGTAGTTTATGAAAAATAAATATATTCTAAGTCATAGTATAATATTGTAGATAAAGATATCATCAGAAATTAATCAAGAAAATATCCCTGTACTAAGTATGGGTTAGAAGTTTAAATGGATATAGTTCAGACAAATTATTCCATTTCTTGGAAGTTATACTATGACATTATAAAATGAGCACACAAAAATGATCACTGAAGTGTTGTTTATAATATGTGAAAAAAGTAAAATGTTCAAAAATAAATATTAGGTGATACAAATGATGGCACAACAATACAACTGAAAATTAGGAAGCCATTAAGATTATGATGGGGATTTCTGAGGATATTATCTGAAAAAAATTAAAAGCATATTTTTATTATAAAAAGTTTTCTTAATTTCATTCTTTGTAATATTATATCTGTGAATATGTGTGTGGAGGGTTGATTTATGGGTATACATAGAAAAGTGACTAGAAGGATGTTTATAAAATGTTAACAGTTCTTATATTTAGGCAATAGGATTTGTGGTGATTTTGATGTTCTTTAAACTTCAGCATTACTTAATATTTGTCATAAGCATAAAGAAGTGCCAAAATTTGCAAAAGGGGTAACTTACTTGTATTTCTTAAAATGGCAGAAGCCATAAATCTTTTTAGAGAGCAATTAGATTAATTCCCGGGTGACATATACATAAAAGATCATCAAGAAACCTGAGATGCTAATGGTGATAGCAAACCTTTACTTAGTACTTGTCATGAACTTTATGTACATTATCTCACCAAATTCACACAATCACCCTAAGTTACTACTTTATCCTCATTGTAAAATATAAGGAACACATTCAGGAAATTAATCTGCCCAGAATCAGATCAGAGCTTCGGTCTCAACAACTACACAACCTAACACCCTTATCAGCTTTAAGATTAATGTTGCAAATAATAATTATTCTACCCCACAGCAGACTTCTGTAGCCAATATTAATTGCTTACTAATCATAGATCTGACCAAAAGTTCTTAAGTGTAAACATCAGATCTCAAATAATTAAGCACCCCCAAGGGCTAGAATATAGACCAAGTAGAAACAGCATGCACCCCTTAAATGATTAAGTACCAAGAGATATTCTGGGCCCATCACTAAACTAGGATATGGTTGAATACAGGCAAAAGCCCTTAAATCTGCTATGGTTGCAACATTACTCAAATAGCATTTAATGCAGTAGAAAAGAAAATTTACTGAGTAATATCTCTGTAACATAAAAGGAAATTTTTAGTTTACTCTACTTATGCTTATTCACTGTGATACACTATTAAACATTATGATACACATCAACATTACTCAGGAATTAATGCTTATTTTGAGAGAATTAAAAATTCAAGAAAATTGGATACATACTTAGTAATGGAATTTCTAATTTGTGAATCTTAGAAGGCAAAATACCCAGGGAACATGAGTAATACAAATCTAACATTTATAATCTGCCCATAATCATCCTCAAATTACATATATTCTTACATCTATAAGCTCCCCATCATCCTGATGATGATGATGATGGGGAGATTAAATTGTATATTCAGTTGTATCAAAATGTATATTCTTAAGTTAATGCTGCATCCATTGGCACTACATCACAATCTAGTTTAGGTGCTCTGTCATCAATTTTTAATGATGTTAACAACCTTCATAGGGCCCCTCCTTCCATTTTCTCAAATATTACGGTCAGCCCACTGAACTCAGGAACAAATAAATGTCTTTTATCAGCAGTCTTTGAACACCTTCTTTAAAGCATTGGGCAGATTAAATTGCCCAGGTCCAGGGGTCTGTGTGCTTGTCACTATTCTCTTGCTTCCTTCTAATTTGGAAACTACACCAAACATCAAGTTTCCAAACCAGATAAAGAGGATTTTGGGTTGTGGAATACAGGTTTCATTTTGGAGCTGGAAAAGGAGATGAGATATGGTAAATTTCATTCTGTGAGCATCTCCTCAGTGCATATAACCTATAAACCCTTTACATAGTGGAAACGAAAACAAAATTATAGCTTTTCAAAGGTGAAACTCTGAATAGTTTTGTCTGGCAGACATTTTGGTCAACAGCACCACTGATCTTCTCAGCTCCACTGCTGGCTCCAATCTCTATATGACACATTTATAAAATCACTTACCAAAGAGTTTTTCATTCTGCCTTCAGAATAGCTCAAACTCATAGTCTCCTTCCTATTAAGGTCCCAGAATCTGGTCTTTTCATCCTATGGATAGGTTACCACAAAAGCTTCCTAACTGTTCTATCTCCAGTCTCTGTTACAATACAGTCAGCACATGGCCACCTGGAAAAATTTCCTAAAACGCTGAGATTTTATTTTTCTCCTTAAAAATGTTTAATGTGTACATATAGCCTTTAAGGTAAAGGCACTCTGAGAGAACCTATGGGATCTATACAATGGGGAAAAGTTTCTATCTGCCAGACTCAGTACTTTGTATTTCTTCCATAAGCTAATTTATCACTTCCCTACCTACACTGAGCTATGAAAGAAGAAACCACATCCCTAACTTCTTTTCCAACCAAGTCAGAGTTTTGCCCAGTGAATGAATTTTCAAAAGTTAAATTCACTTGGCTATAAATAAAGGGATGGGAGGCTGGATTTTTCTGACTATGTATCTCTCTAGCTGCCTGTATGGTACCTGAATGATCTTACTACCTATTAAAATTTCATGTAATGTATAGCAAACAATTCATCAGAGGATAGGCAATATATCCTTAAATAAATGTATTCTTTAAGCTCTTTAATGCAGAGTCAGTATCATCTACTTCCTTCATAATCCCTAAGAATAATTAGAATGTTCTTCAACAAAGTGGGTTACTGACAAAAGTGGCGAACTAACATGAAAAAATTACAGCAGCTAAACTAGACTCTGTCCCTTATGGTGAAATAGCATAATTAATTTGTGTCTGTATAGAAGACATTAAATTGTATACACATGATCAAAACTTCTAAGAAGGTACTTTAGCTAGCTTATGATTATATTTAGGCCTTTTTTGCATTGGCCAATAATCAGCCAATAATCAATACGCATCAACATATCAAGCATATCATTGATATATCAATCAATACGCATCAACATATCAAGCATACATTTATTAAGTGCTTACTGCATGTAAACAATGCGAAGCATTATGGGAGATATAGGGATATAAATTCTATACACATATTTTTATTTTTTAACTAATACTTGAAGCAATTTGATTGTAAAAATCTATGTTCAACAATGATTATGGATTTTTTCATGTTTCTTAAAAATTTTCTAAACAATGCATCAGAAATCTGATATCAACACTAAGAAGCCTGATCATTAAATAACAATACATTTGGCAAAATGCCCTGAAGAGTCAATAAGATCAAAACTAAACAGGTTGACCTTACTTTCTTACTGAAATTGTTCTACATTAAAATCTTGGGTCAGTCTCATCATCACTGACTTAACATTGCCCTTAACAACTTTCATTACTCTTTTCCCTTTAAGTAATGCTTACCTCCTTCACATTTAAGACACACAGCTCCTCTACTGGCTCTTGTCTTCTCCCTCATCTAAAGTGTCTGTACAATTAATCAGTCAAACCAAGACCTTTCTGAGAGTGAAAGAGAGCAATCTTATTAGTTATGCTGGGACAGCAGGGCTAAGGAGAGCTGTCCCAGGTAAACAAGACACACCATGAGTGACTCCACCTTTATTCCATTTCCTCTTTTTGTGGCCCCTTCCCTCATTACAAGAGACAAGGTCTGTAGGCAACTGATGATCATTTGCATCAGAGCTCACTCTGTGAGGAATTCTGTCCATTCACGGGATCTCAACTAACATCTGAACTCATATGTTTTCCCTGTTTACGTGCCCTACCATCTCGTGTTGCAAGGACTTACACAATCATTTTACTGGATGACTGTAGCTCTCAAACTGCCTGATGTGATGCTTAAAAGGAATCATGTCATTTCCTCCTGGCCTAGAGTATTACTCTTCCCCAAATTCCTTTTTACATTCATCTGAGTAGGCATAAAGTATAAAACCAAGGCTCTAGAAGCTGAAACCACTATGGGGTATTTTTGCTGACCCTGAGGGTTTAAAATGAACAGAGAATTTTTTTGAATATATGAGTGAGATGAGAAAAGTATTTTCTAGAGAAGGCAAAATGAGTTGGTCAAGGTGTAAGGAATTTGATTTGACAGTGCAGTCCAAAATTTGCAAACTGTATTCTTTTGGAACACTATAATTCCCTGTGATGATAACAGATGTTTGTCTTAAAAAAATTTTCTGGATCAAATAAGTTTAACATTAGTTCTCCCTCTGGGAGAGTCCCAATTCACATTAGCATATCACAATGCATATTATCATATCAAAAGCTCTGAGAAACCTTGCAGTAAAGACACCATTTTTCATACTTGTTTGTTCTTGGAACGCTTTTTGTTTATTAAAAACCTATGAACAGAGACCTTCAAGATGGCAGAGGAATAAGACGCGGAGATCACCTTCCTCTCCACATATACATCAGAAATACATCTACATGTGGAACAACTCCTACAGAACACCTACTGAATGCTGGCAGAAAACCTCAGACTTCCCAAAAGGTAAGAAATTCCCCATGTCCCTGGGTAGGGCAAAAGAAAAAACAGAGACAAAAGAATAGGGACGGGACCTGCACCTCGGGGAGGAAGCTGTGAAGGAGGAAAAGTTTCCACACACTAGGAAGATCCTTCACTGGTGGAGACAGGGGCTGCTGGGGGAAAGCTTCGGATACACGGAGGAGAGCGCAGCAATAGTGGTGCAGAGGGAAAAGTGGAGAGATTCTGCACGGAGAATTGGTGCCGACCAGCACTCACCAGCCCGAGAGGCCTGTCTGCTCACCCAAGCAGGCTGGGTGGGGGCTGGGAGCTGAGGCTCAGGCTTCGAAGGTCAGGTCCCAGGGAGAGGACTGGGGTTGGCTGCGTGAACACAGCCTGAAGGGGGCTAGTGAACCACAGCTAGCCGGGAGGGAGTCTGGGAAAAAGTATGGACCTGCCTGAGGCAAGAGACCATTGTTTCAAGGTGCGCGAGGAGAGGGGATTCACAGCACGGCCTAAATGAGTTTCAGAGACGGGCACGAGCCGCGGCTATCAGTGCAGACACCAGATACAGGCAGGAAATGCTAAGGCTGCTACTGCAGCCACCAAGAAGCCTGTGTGCAATCACAGGTCACTATCCACACCTCCTCTCCCGAGAGCCCATGCAGCCCGCCACTGCCAGGGTCCCGTGATCCAGGGACAACTTCCCCAGGAGAACGCACGGCATGCCTCAGGCTGGTGCAACGTCACATTGGCCTCTGCTGCCGCAGGCTCACCCCACACTCTGCACCCCTCCCTCCCCGCGGCCCGAGAGAGCCAGAGCCCCTGAATCAGCTGCTACTTTAACCCTGTCCTGTCTAAGCGAAGAACAGACGCCCTCAGGCGGCCTAAACACAGAGGCGGAGCCAAATCGACAGCTGAACCCCGGGAGCTGTGAGAACAGAGAAAGGGAAATGTCTCCCAGCAGCCTCAGGAGCAGCGGATTAAATCTTCACAATCAACTTGATGTACCCTGCATCTCTGGAATACCTGAACAGACAACAAATCATCCCAAAATTGAGGTGGTGGACTTTGGGAGCAACTGTAGATTTGGGGTTTGCTTTCTGCATCTAATTTGTTTCTGGTTTTAAGATTATCTTAGTTTAGCATTTAGACTTTATTATCATTGGTAGATTTGTTTATTGATTTGGTTGCCCACTTCCTTTTGCTTTTTTATATATATTTTTTCCTTTTACTCTTGTTGTGAGTGTATCTGTATGCTTCTTTGTCTGATTTTGTCTGTATAGCTTTGCTTTTACCAGTTGTCCTAGGGTTATGCCTGTACGTTTATTTATTTATTTATTACATTTTTTTTTAGTAAAGTTTTTAGTGCTTGTTATTATTGGTGGATTTGTATTTTGGTTTTGTTGCTCTCTCTTTCTTTTTTTTTGACTTTTTTATTTTTAATAATTTTAAAAAATTTCTTATTTTAATAACTTTATTTTATTTCATTTTTTTTCTTTCTCTCTTTTTTTCTCCCTTTTCTTCTGAGCCATGTGGCTGACAGGGTCTTGGTGCTCTGGCCAGGTATCAGGGCTGTGCATCTGAGGTGGGAGAGCTGAGTTCAGAATATCAGTCCACCAGAGACCTGCCGGCTCCAAATAATATCAAACAGCGAAACCTCGCCCAGAGATCTCTATCTCAACAATAAGAACCAGATTCACTCAACGACCAGCAAGCTACAGTGCTGGACACCCTATGCCAAAGAACTAGCAAGACAGGCACACAACCCCACCCATTAGCACAGAAGCTATCTAAAATCAAAATAAGGTCACAGCACTCCAAAACACACCACTGGACGTGGTCCACCCCAACAGAAAGACAAGATCCAGGCTATTCAACAGAATACAGGCACCAGTCCTCTCCAACAGGAAGCTACTGGGGGCAGACAGCAAAAACAATGGGAACTATGAACCTGAAACCTGTGAAAAGGAGAACCCCAAACACAGTAAGATAAGCAAAATGAAAAGACAGAGAAACACAGAGCAGATGAAGGAAAAAGGTAAAAACCCACCAGACCTAACAAATGAAGAGGAAAGAGGCAGTCTACCTGAAAAAAGAATTCAGACTAATGATAGTAAAGATGATACAAAACCTTAGAAATAGAATGGAGAAAATACAAGAAACGTTTAACAAGGACATAGAAGAACTAAAGAGCAAACAAACAATGATGAACAACACAATAACAGAAATTTAAAATTCTCTAGAAGGAATCAATAGCAGAATAACTGAGAAAGCAGAACAAATAAGTTATCTGGAAGATAAAATAGTGGAAATAGCTACTGCAGAGCAGAATAAACAAAAAAGAATGAAAAGAATTGAGGACAGTCTCAGAGACCTCTGGGACGATATTAAACACACCGACATTCAAATTATAGGGGTTGCAGAAAAAGAAAGAAAAAGGGACTGAGAAAATATTTGAAGAGATTACAGTTGAAACTTCCGTAATATGGGAAAGGAAATAGTCAATCAAGTCCAAAAACACCATAGAGTCCCATACAGGATAAATCCATGGAAAAACATGCCAAGACACATATTAATCAAACTATCAAAAATTAAATACAAAGAAAAAACATTAAAAGCAGCAAGGGAAAAACAACAAATAACATACAAGGGATTCCCCATAAGGTTAACAGCTGATCTTTAAGAAGAAACTGCAAGCCAGAAGGGAGTTGCAGTACATATTTAAAGTGATGAAAGGGAAAAACCTACATCCAAGTTTACTCTACCCATCAAGGGTCTCATTCAGTTTTTTTTTTTATTTTAAAGAAGATGTTGGGGGTAGGAGTTTTTAATTAATTAATTAGTTTATTTTTGCTGCGTTGGGTCTTTGTTTCTGTGCGAGGGCTTTCTCTAGTTGTAGCAAGCGGGGGCCACTCTTCATCGCGGTGTGGGGGCCTCTCACTATCGCAGCCTCTCTTGTTGCGGAGCACAGGCTCCAGACACGCAGGCTCAGTAGTTGTGGCTCACGGGCCTAGTTGCTCCATGGCATGAGGGATCCTCTCAGACCAGGGCTCGAACCCGTGTCCCCTGTATTAGCAGGCAGGTTCTCAACCACTGCACCACCAGGGAAGCCCTCATTCAGATTTGATGGAGAAATTAAAACCTTTACAGACAAGCAAAAGCTAAGAGAATTCAGCACCACCAAACCAGCTTTGCAGCAAAAGCTAATAAAGAGAACTTCTCTAGGAAGGAAACACAAGAGAAGAAAAAGACCTACAATAACAAACCCAAAACAATTAAGAAAATGGTAATGGGAACATACATACTGATAATTACCGTAAATGTAAATGGCTTAAATGTCCCAACCAAAAGACACAGACTGACTGAATGGATACAAAAATGACACCCTTTATATACTGTCTACAACAGACCCACTTCAAACCTAGAGAAACATACAGACTGAAAGTGAGGGGATGAAAAAAGATATTCTATGCAAATGGAAATCAAAAGAAAGCTGGAGTAGCAATTCTCATAACAGACAAAATAAACTTTAAAATAAAGACTATTACAACAGACAAAAAAGGACACTACATGATGATCAAGGGATCAATCTAAGAAGAAGATATAAAATTGTAAATATTTATGCACCCAACATAGGAGCACCTCAATACATAAGGCAAATACTAACAGCCATATAAGGGGAAATTGACAATAACACAATTATAGTAGAGGACTTTAACACCCCACTTTCACCAATGGACAGATCATCCAAAATGAAAATAAATAAGGAAACACAAGCTTTAAATGATATATTAAACAAGATGGACTTAATTGATATTTACAGGACATTCCATACAAAAACAGCAGATTAGACTTTCTTCTCAAGTGCTCATGGAACATGCTCCAGGAGATCATATCTTGGGTCACAAATCTAGCAGTGGTAAATTTAAGAAAACTGAAATCACATCAAGTATCTTTTCTGGCCACAACGCTGTGAGACTAGATGTTAATTACAGGAAAAAATCTGTAAAAAATACAGAAACATGGAGGCTAAACAATACACTACTAAATAACCAAGCGATCACTGAAGAAATCAAAGAAAAAATAAAAAAACACCTAAAAACAAATGAGAATGAAAACACAATAACCCAAAACCTATGGGATGCAACAAAAGCAGTTCTAAGAGGGAAGTTCACAGCAATACAATCCTACCTCAAGAAACAAGAAATATCTCAAATAAACAACCTAACCTTGCACCTAAAGCAATTACAGAAAGAACAACAACAACAACAACAAAAACACCCAAAGTTAGCAGATGGAAAGAAATCTTAAAGATCAGATCAGAAATAAATGAAAAAGAAATGAAGTAAATGATAGCAAAGATCAATAAAACTAAAAGCTGGTTCTTTGAGATTATAAACAAAATTGATAAACCATTAGCCAGACACATCAAGAAAAAAAGGGAGAGGACTCAAATAAACAGAATTAGGAATGAAAAAGGAGAAGTAATAACTGATACTTCAGAAATACAAAGGATCATCAGAGATTACGACAAGCCACTATATGCCAATAAAAGGAACAACCTGGAAGAAATGGACACATTCTTAGAAAAGCACAGTCTTCCCAGATTGAACCAGGAAGAAAAAGAAAATATAAACAGACCAATCACAAGCACTGACATTGTGACTGTGATGAAAAATCTTCCAACAAACAAAAGCCCAGGACCAGATGGCTTCACAGGCGATTTCTATCAAACATTTAGAGAAGAGCTAACACCTATCTTTCTAAAACTCTTCCAAAATATAGCAGAGGCAGGAACACTCTCAAACTCATTCTACAAGGCCACCATTACACTGATACAAAAACCAGACAAAGATATCACAAAGAAAGAAAGCTACAAAGCTACAGGCAATATCATTAATGAACATAGATGCAAAAAACCTCAGTAGATGCAGAAAAAGCTTTTGACAAAATTCAACACTGATTTATGATAAAAACCCTCCAGAAAGTAGGCATAGGGGGAACTTACATCTACATATTAAAGGCCATATATGACAAACCCACAGCCAACATCATTTTCAATGGTGAAAAACTGAAACCATTTCCACTAAGATCGAGCACAAGACAAGGTTGCTCACTCTCACCACTATTATTCAACATAGTTTTGGAAGTTTTAGCCACAGCAATCAGAGAAGAAAAAGAAATAAAAGGAATCCAAATCAGAAAAGAAGAAGTAAAGCTGTTTGCAGATGACATGATACTATACACAGAGAATCCTAAAGATGCTACCAGAAAACTACTAGAGCTAATCAATGAATTTGGTAAAGTAGCAGGATACAAAATTAATGCACAAAAATCTCTTGCATTCCGATACACTAATGATGAAAAACCTGAAAGAGAAATTAACGAAACACTGCCATTTACCACTGAAACCAAAAGAATAAAATACCTAGGAATAAACCTACCTAAGGAAGCAAAAGACCTGTACTCAGAAAACTATAAGACACTGATGAAAGAAATTAAAGATGATACAAACTGATGGAGAGATATACCATGTTCTTGGATTGGAAGAGTCAACATTGTGAAAATGACTATACTATCCAAAGCAATCTACAGATTCAATGCAATCCCTATCAAACTACCAATGGCATTTTTCACAGAACTAGAATAAAAAATTTCAAAATTTATATGGAAACACAAAAGACCCCGAACAGCCAAAGTAATCTTGAGAACGAAAAACGGAGCTGGAGGAATCAGGCTCCCTGACTTCAGACTATACTACAAAGCTACAGTAATCAAGACAGTATGGTCCTGCACAAAAACAGAAATATAGATCAATGGAACAGGATAGAGAGCCCAGAGATAAACCCACACACCTATGGTCAACTGATTTTTGATAAAGGAGACAAGAATATATAATGGAGAAAAGACAGCCTCTTCAATAAGTGGTGCTGGGAAAACTGGACAACTATATGTAAAAGAATGAAATAAAAACACTCTCTAACACCGTACACCAAAGTAAACTCAAAATGGATTAAAGACCTAAATTTAAGGCCAGAAATTATAAAATCTTAGAGGAAAACATAGGCAGAACAATCTATGACATAAATTACAGCAAGATCCTTTTTGACCCACGTCCTAGAGAAATGGAAATAAAAGCAAAAATAAACAAATAGGACCTAATGAAACTTAAAAGCTTTTGCACAGCAAAGGAAACTATAAACAAGATGGAAAGACAACCCCCATAATGGGAGAAAATATTTGTAAATGAAGCAACTGACAAAGGATTAATCTCCAAAATTTACAAGCAGCTCATGCAGCTCAATATCAAAAAAACAAACAACTTAATCCAAAAATGGGCAGAAGACCTAAATAGACATTTCTCCAAAGAAGATATACAGATTGCCAACAAACACATGAAAGGATGCTGAACGTAACTAATTAGAGAAATTCAAATTAATATTGCAATGAGGTATCATCTCACACCAGTCAGAATCGCCATTATCAAAAAATCTACAAACAATAAATGCTGGAGAGGTTGTGGAGAAGAGGGAACCCTCTTGAACTGTTGGTGTGAATGTAAATTGATACAGCCACTATGGAGAACAGTATGGAGCTTCCTTAAAGAAGTAAAAACAGAACTACCATACGACCCAGCAATCCCACTACTGGGCATATACCCTAAGAAAACCATAATTCAGAAAGAGTCATGTACCACAATGAACACTGCAGCTCTATTTACAATAGTCAGGAGGTGGAAGCAACCTAAGTGTCCATCAACAGATGAATGGATAAAGAAGATGTGGCACATATATACAATGGAATATTACTCAGCCATAAAAAGAAACGAAATTGAGTTATTTGTACTGAGCTGGATGGACCTAGAGTCTGTCATACAGAGTGATGTAAGTCAGAAAGAGAAAAACAAATACTGTATGCTATCACATATATATGGAATCTAAAATAAAGAAATGGTACTGAAGAACCTAGGGGTGGGACAGGAATAAAGACACAGATGTAGAGAATGGACTTGAGGACTTAGGGACGGGGAAGGGTAAGCTGGAACGAAGTGAGACAGTAGCATTGACATATATATATACACTACCAAATGTAAAATAGATAGTTCGCGGGAAGCAGGTACACAGCACAGGGAGATCAGTTTGGTGCTCTATGACCACCTAGAGGGTTGGGATAGGGAAGATGGGAGGGTGATGCAAGAGGGAGGAGACATGGGGATATATGTATATGTATAGCTGATTCACTTTGTTATAAAGCAGAAACTAACACACCATTGTAAAGCAATTATACTCCAATAACGTTGTTAAAAAAAATTAAAGGTGAATACATAACTGAAAAAAAACCTACAAACACTTTGAAGATCTCTATGCAAAACCATTTTACAATCATGGCAGTAGACAAGAAGAAGCAGGGTTAGACATTGGAGCATATGAGAAACTGTTGCCACAATCCCAGGATGCTAATGCTGGCCAGCAACTGAGGAACCCATTTTAGCAAATCTGAAAACTGGTGGTGCTACGTCAACCAGTGTCACAGACTGATGTAGAGAAGGAACTAGTCATGAAAGAAAATGCCTACCTGTAACTAAAGCAAGAGTAGGAGTGCCAGGTGGTGAAGTCAAACTTGAATTTGATCAGAAAATTATCTAGGGGGCGGAGTCAAGATGGCGTACTAGGAGGACATGGAATTCGCGTCTCCTCACAACTAGGGCACCTACCAGGCACCCGTGGGGGACCACGGACACCTAAGGGGATGTGTGGAACCCCCATCAACTGGGTAGGATATGGGACGTTGGGGGGGCAGTGGGGGAGGAGAAGTGGAGGCAGGACAGGACCGGTGCCCCTGACGGGCGGCTGGGGGAGGGGAAGGGATCCCATGCCGAAGGGGGAAATTCAGGGACCATTGGGAGGGCAGAGGATCACAAGGGAGTGTGGCTATGTTTCCCCTGCCCACTTGGGCTCCTGGGAGCCTGCTGAGGTCCTGGGCCTGATCCTCTGCCCACCAAGGCCTCCTCCAGCTGTGTGGGTCCTGAGGGAGTTGAAGGGAGGGAAGGGGGAGCAAAAGTAAAGGCTGGACCAATGGGACCAGCACCCCGGAGGGGCGGCTGTGGGAGGGGAGGAGTTCCTACATTCAGCAGAACCCACCCATGTTTAGGGGTTCAGCAGTGATGGGGAAAGATCCTGGTGAAGACACTGGGGGGCATACAGAGGAATGGAAGGGAAGGCGGCCAGCACTTTCCCTGTCCACTTAGGCACCTGGGAGCCTGTTGGGCTCCCAGGCCTAATCATCTGCCCTCGGACCATCCCTCCTACTGTGCAGAGCCCAAGCACTGCCACTACACCCCCACCCAGGGCCCTACATCTACACTCAGAGACACCCCTCTGAGACCCTCTCCAGCTTTGCTGGGCCTAAACCCCACCCACACACCCTCACCCAGGGCCTTACGTCCAAACTCCAGAACTCCATACTCCGGAGGCCCCCCTTTGGACGTGCTGCCTCTCCCCTTCCATGCAGGTCCTAAGCAGAGGCCTCACCCCATGCTTGAATGTCACCCTGCCTAGGCCCCATCCCACCCTAAACCCCACCCCTGGATAACTTCCACCCCCATCTAAACTCTGCCTTCCATACCCAAGGCCTTTTATTTTTCTTCTTCTTTTAGGTTGGAGTTCTGTTTTACCTTATTGTTGATTCATTTATATATTTTTTCTAAATACATCTTTTATTTTTCTAATTTTATTTTATTCTTTATAAGTTGTTATTGTTCTGCTTTCTTTTTTTTTTTTCTTTTTTCTGTTGTGGTTTTGTCTTGCTGCAACAACTTCTTGCAGTTGTTTCAATTCTATTTTTATTTTTCCTAATATATATTTTTATCTTTCTAATTTTATTTTATTCTTTTTTCTTTGTTATTGTACTGCTCCTTTTTTCCTTTTTTTTTTTTTTTAACCATACCACGTGGCATGTAGGATCTTGGTTCCAGGCTGGAGGTCAGGCCCAAGCTCCTGTGGTGGGAGTGCCGGGTCCAAACCACTGGACTAACAGAGAACTTCAGACCCCAGGGAATATCAATCACAGTGAGGCCTTCCGGAGGTCCTCATCTCGGCACAAAGACCTAGCTCAAACCAACTGCCTTCAAAGTCCACTGCTGAACGCCTCAGGCCAAATAACCAGTAAGACAGGAATACAGCCCCACCCATTAAAAAAAAAAATGAAATGACAAAAAAATATGTTACAGATGAAGGAACAAGGTAAAAACCTACAAGACCAAATAAATGAAGATGAAATAGGGAACCTAACTGAAAAAGAATTCAGAGTAATGTTAGTAAAGATGATCCAAAATCTTGGAAACAGAATGGAGAAAAAAAAGAAACATTTAACAAGGATACAGAAGAACTAAAGAGAAAACAAACAGTGATGAATAACACAATAACTGAAATTAAAAATTCTCTGGAAGTAATCAATAGCAGAATAACTGAGGCAGAAGAACGGATAAGTGACCTGGAAGATAAAAAATAAATAAATAAATAACTGCCAGGGAGCAGAATAAAGAAAAAAGAATGAAAAGAATTGAGGACAGTCTCAGAGACCTCTGGGACAACATTAAACACACCAACATTCACATTATAGAGGTCCCAGAAGAAGAAGAGAAAAAGAAAGGGTCTGAGAAAATATTTGAAGAGAGTATAGTCAAAAACTTCTCTAACAAGGGAAACGAAACAGTCAATCAAGTCCAGGAAACACAGAGAGTCCCATACAGGATAAACCCAAGGAGAAACACACCAAGACACATATTAATAAAACTATCAAAAATTGAAAACAAAGAAAAAATATTAAAAGCAACAAAGGAAAAGCAACAAATAACATACAAGGGAATCCCCATAAGGTTAACAGCTGACCTCTCAGCATAAACTCTGCAAGCCAGAAGGAAGTGGCACAATATATTTCAAGTGATGAAAGGGAAAAAATCTACAACTAAGATTACTCTATCCGGCATGGATGTGAGTCAGATTCAACAGAGAAATCAAAAGGATTACAGACCAGCGAAAGCTAGGAGAATACAGCACCACCAAACCAGCTTTACAACAAATGCTAAAGGAACTTCTCTAAGTGGGAAACACAAGAGAAGAAAAAGACCCACAAAAACAAACCCAAATCAATTAAGAAAATGGTAATAGGAACATACATATGGAGAATCACCTTGAACGTAAATGGATTAAATGCTCCAACCAAAAGACATAGACTGGCTGAATGGATACAAAACCAAAACCCTTATATATGTTGTCTAAAAGAAACCCACTTCAGACGTAGGGACACATACAGACTGAAAGCAAGGGATGGAAAAAGATATTCCATGCAAATGGAAATGAACAGAAAGCTGGAGTAACAATACTTATATCAGACAAAATAGACTTCAAAATGAAGACTATTACAAGAGCTAAGGAAGGACAGTATATAATGATCAAGGGATCAATTCAAGAGGAAAATATAACAATTATAAATATTTATGCACCCAGCATAGGAGCACCTCAATACATGAGGCAAATGCTAGCAGCCATAAAAGGAGAAATCTACAGTAACACAATAATAGTGGGGGACTTTAACACCCCACTTACACCAATAGATCATCCAGACAGAAAATAAAAAAGTAAACACAAGCTTTAAATGACACAATAGACAAGATAGACTTAATTGATAGTTTTAGGACATTCCACTCAAAAGCGGAAGAATACATTTTCTTCTCAAGTGCACATGGAACACTCTCCAGAATAGATTACATCTTGGGTCACAAATCAAGTCTTGGAAAATTTAAGAAAACTGAAATTGCATCAAGCATCTTTTCCAACCATAACACTATGAGATTAGAAATCAATGACAGGAAAAAAACAGTAAAAGACTCAGATACATGGGGGCTAAACAGTATGCTGCTAAATAACCAAGAGATCACTGAAGAAATCAAAAAAGAAATTTAAAAATACCTAAAAGCAAATGACAATGAAAACATGACAATCCAAACCTATGTGACACAGCAAAAGCAGTTCTAAAAGGAAGTTCACAGCAATTCAAGCTCACCTCAAGAAATAAGAAAAATCTCAAATAAACAATCTTACCTTACACCTAAAGCAACCAGAAAAAGAAGAACAAAGAAAACTCAGTTAGTAGAAGGAAAGAAATCATAAAGATCAGATCAGAAATAAATGAAAAGGAAATGAAGGAAACAATAGCAAATGTCAATAAAACTAAAAGTTGGTTCTTTGAGAAGATAAACAAAATTGATAAACCTTAAGCCAGACTCACCAAGAAAAAAAGGGAGAGGACTCAAATCAATAAAACGAGAACTGAAAATGGACAGATTACAACTGACACCACAGAAACACAAAAGATCATAAGAGACTACTACAAGTAACTATATGCCAATAAAATTGACAAACTGGGAGAAATGGACAAATTCTTGGAAAAATACAACTTTCCAAGATTGAGCCAGGAAGAATTAGAAAATACAAACAGACCAATCACAGGTGATGAAATTGAAACTATAGTTTAAATTCTTCCAACAAATAAAAGTCCAGGAACAGATGGCTTCACAGGCAAATTCTATCAAACATTTAGAGAAGAGTTAACATCTATCCTTCTCAAACTCTTCCAAAAAATTGCAGAGGGAGGAACAATCCCAAACTCGTTCTACAAGGTCACCATCACTCTGATACCAAAACCAGACAAAGATATCACAAAAAAAGAAAATTATACACCAATATCACTGATGGACATAGACACAAAAATCCTCAACAAAATACTAGCAAACAGAATCCAACAACACATTAAAAGGATCATACACCATTATCAATTGGGATTTAACCCAGGGATGCAAGAATTCTTCAATATACACAAATCAATCAATGTGATACACCATATTAACAAATTGAAGAATAAAAACCATATGATCATCTCAATAGATGCAATAAAGGCTTTTGACAAAATTCAACACCCATTTATGATAAAACCTCTCCAGAAAGTGGGCATAGAGGGAACCTATTCAACATAATAAAAGCCATATACAACAAACCCAAAGCAAACATCATCCTCAATGGTGAAAAACTGAAAGCATTTCCTGTAAGATCAGGAACAAGACAAGGATGTCCACTCTCACCACTCTTATTCAACATAGTATTGGAAGTCCTAGCCACAGCAATCAGAGAAGAAAAGTAAATCAAAGGCATACTAATTGGAAAAGTAGAAGTAAAACTGTCACTGTTTGCCAATGACATACTATACATAGAAAATCCTAAAGATGCCAACAGAAAACTACTAGAACTAATCAATGAATTTGGTAAGGTTGCAGGATACAAAATTAACGCACAGAAATCTCTTGCATTCCTATACACTAACAACAAAAGATCAGAAAGGGAAATTAAGGAAAAAATCCCATTTACCATTGCAACAAAAAGAATAAAATATCTAGGAATAAACCTACCTAAGGAAGCAAAAGACCTGTACTCAGAAAACTATAAAACTCTGATGAAAGAAATCGAAGATAACATAAACAGATGCAGAGATATACCATGCTCCTGGATAGGAAGAATCAATGCTGTGAAGATAACTATACTACCGAAAGCAATCTACAGGTTCAATGCACTCCCTATCAAGTTACCAATGGCATTTTTCACAGAACTAGAACAAAAAATGTTTACAATTTGTATGGAATCACAAAAGACCCTGAATAGCAAAAGCAATCTTAAAAAGAAAAACGGAGCTGGAGGAATCAGGTTCCCTGACTTCAGACTATACTACAAAGCTACAGTAATCAAGACAGTATGGTACTGGCACAAAAACAGAGATATAGATCAATGCAACAGGATAGAAAGCCCAGAGATAAATCCACACACATATGGTCACCTTATCTTTGACAAAGGAAGCAAGAATATACAATGGAGAAAAGACAGCCTCTTCAGTAAGTGGTACTGGTAAAAATGGACAGTGACATGTAAAAGAATGAAATTAGAACACTTCCTAACACTGTACACAAAAATAAACTCAAAATGGATTAAAGAACTAAAGGTAAGGCCAGACACTGTAAAACTCTTAGAGGAAAACATAGGCAGAACACTCTATAACATAAATCACAGCAAGATCATTTTTGACCCACCTCTTGAGTAAGGGAAATAAAAACAAAAATAAACAAATGGGACCTAATGAAACGTAAAGCTTTTGCACAGCAGAGAAAACCATAAACAAGATGAAAAGACAACCCTCAGACAAACTTGAATGCAGATTTGTAAACGAAGCAACTGACAAAGGATTAATCTCCAAAATATACAAGCAGCTCATGCAGCTGAATATCAAAAAAACAAACAACCCAATCCCCAAAATGGGCAGAAGACCTAAATAGACATTTCTCCAAAGAAAACATACAAATGGCCAACAAATACATGAAAAGATGCTCAACATCACTAATCATTAGAGAAATGCAAATCAAAACCACAATGAGGTATCACCTCACACCGGTTAGAATGGCCATCATCAAAACATCTACAAACAATAAATGCTGGAGAGGGTGTGGAGGGTACCCTCTTGCCCTGTTGGTGGGAATGTAAATTGATACTATGGAGAACAGTATGGAGGTTCCTTAAAAAACTAAAAATAGGGCTTCCCCTGGTGGCGTGGTGGTTGGGAGTCTGCCTGCCAATGCATGGGACGTGGGTTCGTGCCCTGGTCTGGGAGGGTCCCGCATGCCGCGAAGCGGCTGGGCCCGTGGGCCATGGCCACTGGGCCTGCGCGTCCAGAGCCTGTGCCCCGCAGTGGGAGAGGCCACGGCAGTGAGAGGTCCGCGTACCGCAAAACAAACAAATAAACTAAAAACTAAAAATAGAACTACCGTATGACCCAGCAATCCCACTACTGGGCATATACACTGAGAAAACCATAATTCAAAATGATACATGTACCACCATGTTCACTGCAGCACTATTTACAATAGCCAGGACATGGAAGCAACCTAAATGTCCATCAACAGATGAATGGATAAAGATGTGGCATATATATATACAATGGAATATTAGCCATGAAAAGGAACAAAATTATTTGTAGTGAGGTGGATGGACCTAGAATCTGTCATACAGAGTGAAGTAAGTCACAAGGAGAAAAACAAATAATGTATGCTAACGCATATATATGGAATTTAAAAAAACGGTACTGATGAACCTAGGGGCAGGGCAGCAATAAAGACACAGACATAGAGAACGGACTTGAGGGCATAGCGGGGGAAGCAGAAGCTGGGATGAAATGAGTGCGTAGCACTGACATATATACACTACTAAATGAAAAAAGGATGGCTAGTGGGAAGCTGCTGCATAGCACAAGGAAATCAATTTGTGCTTTGTGACGACCTAGAGGGATGGGATAGGGAAGGTGGAGGGAGGCTCCAGAGGGAGAGGATATGAGGATATATGTATACATATAGCTGATTCACTTTGTTGTACAGCAGAAACTAACACAACATTGTAAAGCATTTATACTCCAATAAAGATGTGAAAAAAAAAAGATGCAGTTAAAAACAGAAAAAAAAATTTTTTAAAGATCTAGGCAGTGGCAGAGAGCAAGGTGAAGAATAGTATATGTGAGTTGGCAGGTCTCCTTGCTTTCTCTAGCCAAGGCTTATTGGGTTTTTAGGCATAGACTGTCTGCAGTCCCCTGCCACTATGCTTTGTGGGTGTTAAAGTGGCATTCCCTAATTGACTAGTCACTGTTTGATGAATAAGGGATAAAAGGCTACTTGAAAAAGCATACTTTTATCCTTTTAGAGAAGCTGTACTGGAATGAGAAAGAGACTAAAGACAGATAAAGAAGCTACCAGGTTGGACACAATCTCTATGAAGAGGGAAATAATGAGGATCTAGAATATAAACCAAAAGACATGAGGAAGAATCAGCAAGAGAGAGAAACTGAACTTAGGTCAGTAGACTTTCACATAGTTATATTCTTGCAGTCTTAGAGAGCCTGGGAAGGGCTGGCCATAACTTGGCACACTGCCTAATCAGTCTGTATTTTTTTCCTTTTTGTTGATCTGTACCTTCCCAATTCTTTTTTGTAAAAAAAGTTGTATACTTTTACCGTCTCTACATAAAGTGTAAATTTATTATGCAGAAGAACATATTTTCCATGAATTGTGCATTTCCCAGGAGAATCTTGTACACTGCTTGCAGCAATAAATGAACTGATGTTAAACATGAATTGTAAGCATTTATTTTAGATATGACAGGGCACTTCACTGACTTCTTTTAAAGATAATATCCCATCCTGTGTTTAAACAGGATTGGATCTTTCAATTAGTAATCACCAAGAGATTATAATGTGTAAGACATCATCATCAAATTTAAGGAACAAATCCATGTAATGATATATGAAGAAAGGAAAAAAATCCATCATCCGGAAACTTAAAAAGCAGAACATATTACTTCACTTATGATTCCTGGGAATTATGACTTGTAGAAACTTTGGGCATTCTGTCTATAGAAACTTTCTATGCTCAGTCTATTCATTAGGAGCTGGCTAAAAAGTAGAACTTAGGTAAGTGCTTATAATGAATGGAGGCAACATAAACCTGTTAGGTCAACAGAAATGTCATTGATTTAATAGGTTTCAAAAGTTTTAATTTTTGATTCTATAAAATTATCCTCATTTTTCTAATTTTCAGGATGGTGTATCCCATGAAACACCGTGTATCCCATAAAACAGTGCATGATATATTACTAAACTTCTTCTCTATCTCCCACATGACTAAGTTTCATTGTTTTCTAATAACACTAGGTACCAAAGTCTGACATGTATGGAATAAAGCCATACTAAGTTCATTTTACTGGGCACATCATTGTGGCAGAAATGTCAACTATAATAAGCATGTGATGAAACAGGTCTTCAGTGCTCCCGTCAGGTTGTGCATAACCTGACAGTAGGTTAAAACTGAACATTTACATGAAAAGTTTGGGTGACTGAGGCTGACAGCTGTCATTAACACTATGAAGAAGAAATGTGCCACCTAAGATTTCCTGGCTTTCACAGTTTACATGTGCTTTCACAGTCCCATTTAATCCTTCTAACAAACATGGGATTGGGCACTACTCTCCATTTACACGTGAGAAATCTGCCTCCCCTCCCTACCCATATTACCACTGTCCTGGTTAAGCACTTATCACACCTCAGCCTCCTGATTGACATCCTTGCCAAAGATCACGTTCCAATTGTAAGAACTGGGTAATAGTAGGCTTTTCTAGGGGAGAAAAGAAGCTGAAAGCTCAGTTGCTTAACAACCAATTTTTACTTGTAGCTCACAACTACAGGGTGGATGTGGATCACAGAGTTCTCTATATTGTTACCAATATATAAGCCTATAATGTGGCTGTTTCTGAGTGAAATGAATGCCTTTTGTAATTCTTTCAGTCATTATGAAAATTTGTATAATTTATCTCATAATAAGAACTATACATAAATCAGAGATTCAAGCACATATCAATATGTTATACATCCTTGGGCACTTGATAAAAATGAGTGGTCCAACTGGTTAAATCATGGACTTTACATCTGGGAAGGATGATTGTCTAATGTCCCAATACTTTGAATTTCATTAACTATTGTTTGGAGGTACTTAAAAAATCAAACACTAATATTTGCTTTTCTGAGCTATGGAGCAGAATAATAAAAATTTGTACCCATTTATCACAAATGCCAAAAATCCTTCTCAGTATTTTTCCCCAGTTGAAAGGATCAGGTGGCAGGGTATAGAAGTAGCTGGAAATGAGAGCAGGCCTTAGACTCTGCAAACCATGTGAGTGACTGTCGCCAGTCTGCTTCTGACAGACACAAAGTGATTTCTGTATATGTGTAGGTCAACTGATGGCTCAGCTCCAAGGGTTGATCTAGTTCTAGTTTTTTATTTTTAATTTTAAACCTAGGCTTCTAACATGACAGGGTATTTTAGGGCATTCAGTACCCACTAAATCTTAAACAAACAGGAGGCCTGAAACTCTTGAGGCTAACAATGAAAATAATTTGTATTTAAAACAAACTAAAAAAAATCTTTCCATAGAGGAAGGAACAGAGTTCAGACTAAAGTTTATCTCCTAGAACTTCATTTCTGAAGATATGAGGTTTTTCCTGGAGACTCTGTTTGTGTGTTTGTTACCAAAGAAGATTTGAACTTCACAAAGAAGTTCATAATGAAAGCAACTGAGCCTCTTGTGTATAAATGTGCTTCTTTCCTTTTAAATTGCTTGTGAGATTAAGAGCATGGGATATCTGATTCAGATAAATCTGTATTCAAGTTCCAAAAGTACCACAGACTAGTTTGTAACCTTGTAAAATTTATTTAATTTTCTAAATTTATGTTTCTCACATAAAAAAATTAATAACAACAACAATGAAAATAAGATGCCTTGCCTACATGGTTATAGGAGGGAATTAAATGACATAATGCATATAAAATGGTCTGCACAGAGGCTGACACATACAAATACTCAAGAAAAGTGAGCTATATTTCTAAAATAAGAAATAGTAAAATTTCGTCAGCCTTGTATGTTGTTATATGAGAAATTTAAATCTGACTTCAATTATCATATTGGCATATATAAAGATTTTGGAAGCCAGAAAAATCCTTCCTAAGCATTTTCATGACAAGAACATGACTGCAGATGATCAGCAAAATCCCAGATTCCAAAACTTCAGCAAGATTTGCTTGCTATCTTAAATTGATTTCAGATTTCTTATGTACTATTCTTAAATAGTAACCTATTGTTTTAAAAACTTCATAAAGCAAATAACCATAAGATGATAAAGTAGCAAATCTGCTTTTAAAAGTCTCACTAGATGGAAAGGTAAGAAGGCTAATTTAGACTCGAAAGGTTCATTTTTTGTGATTCTTCTTGTTTCCCATTAAGTTCATCTCTGAACAAGTTAAAACTAAGGTAGATATGTTTTAGGGAACATTAAGTCCTCTTCCAACATGATGTAGTAATTGATAACAGACATATCCTCCCATCATAAATAACAAGAACACAAAAATTAACAAAATACATGAAACAACTGATTTTAGAAGTTGGACAGCAAACAGGACATAACTATTACTCTGAGGGACAGAAAATAAACAAGATGAACCCAACAATTGCCTTGGATATCTTTTTGGAGACCACAAAATGGGGTGAAGGGGAGTGAAGAGGAACGGGAATTAAGTTGATGAGAGCAATCAGGTGAGTTGACCAGACTTAGATCAGAACCTGGGAAAGGCTAAGCAAACTAAAATTTTCATGAACAAGAATCAGAAATGAATATGCTAAGCAAAGGAAAAAGCTCCAGAAATATACATATGTCCCCACTTAAGTCTTTGTCTGAATATTATACTGTGTATGAATAGGGAGAAACTCCTAGAGACCAAACAAAAATAGCTAGTGGATCTGTAAGCTGAATCCAGATATCATAAAAAGCTTTTACTGACTTGCCTTCCAACCAGCCAGAGTGAAGAGACCTCATTGAATAGACAGGTTTTCACTAGAAAACCCAGAAGAGTCATGTCCTAGGAGGAGGGTTAAACTAGTAAAAGAGTAAAGTTTATTTTATACTCATCTAACAAAGCTTTAAAAACAAGCCTTAATAAAAGGATCAAGCTTATTTGCAAGTTAGTGTATAAGAACGTGTATAAAAACAATATTCAAAACACTTTAAGGGAAAGCAATAAAATCCAATCAATAATATAACACTGACAATGTCCAACATCTGTTCAAAAATTACTAGATGTGTTGGGCTTCCCTGGTGGCGCAGTGGTTGAGAGTCCGCCTGCTGATGCAGGGGACATGGGTTCATGCCCCGGTCCGGGAAGATCCCACATGCCACGGAGTGGCTGGGCCCATGAGCCATGGCTGCTGAGCCTGAGCGTCCGGAGCCTGTGCTCTGCAACGGGAGAGGCCACAACAGTGAGAGGCCCGCATACCACCAAAAAACTAAAAATAAAAAAAAATTACTAGATATGTGAAGAAGAAAACGTGACCCATAAACAGGAAAAAAATCAGTCTATAAATAGATTAAGAATTAAAAGATGATATAATTAGCACACAATAACTTTAAAATGGCTTTTATAAATGTGCTTAAGGATTTAAATAAAAATACAAGCATAAAGTGGAAAGAAAGGGAAGGTATAAAAATAACCAGATACAAAATCTAGAATGAAAAATGCACTGGATAAGATTTATAGCTGATTAGACTCTTTCACAAGAAAGGAACAGTAAGCTTGAAGACATAGCAATAGAAACTATCGAAACCAAAGAAAAAGACCTAACTATCAACAGAATATTAATAACCTGTGAGACAATGCCAAATACTTTAACATACATGTAATTAGAGTCCTAGAAAGACAATGGAGAAATATATTTAAGGAAAGAGGGATGAAATGTTCCCAAATTTTATGAAAATTCAAAAGCCATAGATTGAAGAGGCTCAATAAGCTCCAAGCAGGATAAAATACAGAAGAAAACAAAAGTACATCATAATCAAACTGCAAAACCATTGGTGAAAAAAAAAAAGCTGTCAACCTATAATTTTATATCCCATGAAAATATACTTGAAAAATAAAGACAAAAAAGATCTTCATGAAAATAAAAACTGGGGAATTCATCACTAGAAAACTTGCACTATAAGAAATATTAAAGAAAGTTCTCTAGGCTGAAGGAAAATAACTCCAGATGAAAAATAAGACCTACATAAAAGAATAAAGAACACTGGAAAGAATAAATATATGGGTAAATATAAAACACATTTTACCATTTTTAAACTTAGTTAAAAGATAAATGACTATTTAAAATAAAATAATATATTGTAGAGTTCACAACATATTTAAAAGTAAAGTATATTATTCCCATAGCACAAGAATAGTGGTAGGATATAAATATAAACCCTGTTTTAAAGTTCTTACATTATATATGAAGTGTTAAAACATTATGTGAAGGTAAAATACGGTGATAAATTAAAGTTACATATTATAAACCATAGAATAATCATTAAAAATTAAAACAAAGAGGTTTAGGTAATAAACCAACAGAGGCAATAAAATTGAACGTTTAAAAATATTCACTAAATACCAAGGCAGAAAGGAGAGGAAAAAAGAAAAACAACAAAAACAAATAGCAAAATAGTAGACATAAACCCAACCATAGTGACAATACATTAAAAGTAAATAGTCTAAACATTCCAATTAAAAAAGCAGAGAAAGTCAGATTAGATAAATACAAAAGACCCAACTATAAGAAGTGCACTTTTAATATAAAGACACAGATAGTTTGAAATTTTAAAATGGCCCTAGATACAGTAAACATAAGAAAGCTGGATGAGATAAATTTATCAAAGGAGGCTTCAGTATAAGAAATACTAACAGAAATAAAGAGGACTACTTTAGGGTAATAAGTTAGTTAATTCATTAAGAATACAGAGAAATCTTAAATGTGTATGCACCTAAAAAAGAGTCTCAAAATAAATAAAGCAAAATGTACAAGAACTAAAAGTGGAAATAGCCCCACAAATAGAGTTGGAGACTTTAATTCTCCTCTCTCAGGAATTCATTGAACAAGTACCAGAAAATCAATAAGAAAACTTAAAACCTGAACACTACTATCAAGCAACTTGACCTAACTGACTATAGAACATTACTCCTAACAATGGTATAATATACTTAATTTTCAGGTGAATATGGAACATTCACCCAGATAGACCATATGCCATACAATGAAACAAATGTTAATGAATTTTTTAAAAGATTGAAATTCTACAGAAAGAAAGAGAAAGAAATAAAGAAAAGAAAGAAGGAAGGAGGGAAGGAAGGAAGGAAGGAAGGAAGAAAAGAAGGAAGAAAGAAAGAAGGAAGAAAAGTTTAAACCAAGGATCAACAAGAATCAATAACAAATTAATATCTGGAAAAAATTATCAAATATTTGGAAACTGAATAACATACTTTTAAAATAGTTATTGATTAAAGGGGAAATCAAAAAGAAAACTAGAAAATATTTTGAGAATGAAAAATATCCAAAAAAGTATGTGAAATGAAAGCAGGGTTTAATTGGGAATCTGTAAATTTAAACATGTATATTAAAAGAGAAAGACAAGAATGATGATTGAAGGATCAACCTTAAGAATCTAGAAAAATAAGTCTAAATTGAACCCCAAGTAAGTAGAAAGAAGGAAATAAAGTGGTAAAAGCAGAAGTCAATAAAATTTTAGATTAAAAAAAAGAGAAAAAACAGTGAAACCTAAAGATGGTTATTTTTATAGAAGCAATAAAACTGATAAATCTCTAACTAGATTGATTAGGAATAACAAAAATTATCAATATCAGGAATGAAAGTGGAGACTTTCATTAATAATAAACACTGTAAACAACACATCATTGATTTAGATGACTTAGATGAAATGTTTAAATTTATGGATGACACAATTTACCACACTGCCACAAAAATAGACAGAAAATTTGAATAGCACAATTTCTATTAAAGATATGACATTTGAAATTAAAAGGCTTCCCACAAATAAAACTCTACCCAGCTGGTTTTACTGGGGAATTTCTCAAACATTTAAGGAAAAAATGTTTGCAATCTTAAGCAAGTTTTTTTCAGATAACAGATTTTTAAAAATAATTCCCAACTTATTTGATGAAGGTAGCATTATCTTAACACTAAAACTAGTCAATAAAATATTTGCAAACCAAATTCAGCAACATTTAAAGAAGATAAATATCATAACCAAGTGTGATTTATCCTAGGAATATAAGATTGGTGTAACATTTAATGTAATGTAACAATTAATGTAATTCACCATAATAACAGACTAAAGCAGAAAAATCATACAATCATCTCAACAGAGTCCAAGAAAGCACTTTATAAAATTTAATAACCATTAATGATAAAAATTCTCAGAAAAGTAGATGGAAATATCTTCAAAGTGATAAAAGTAATCTACAAAAAAGGTGATATCATATTTAATAGTGAAAGATTTAAGACCTTCCCCTAAGACGGGAAGTAAAGCATACTCAATCTCAACACTTGTATTTTATATTATGTTGAAATCTTAACCAGTGGAATAATGCAAGGAAAAGAAAAGACATACTAGTTGGAAAGGTGGAGGACAGCTGATTTACAAATAACATGATTGTACAAATAGAAAATCCTAAGAAATCTACCAAAAGCTATTAGAACAACAAAAAAAGTGAATATAGTCATGTGCAAGAAACAAAGAGAATAAACAAAAATCTACTTTTAGTTCTACATACTACCAACAAATAACAGAAAAATTAAATTTGAAAAAAATAACAGTTCAAACATCAAATAGCATGAAATATTTAAAGACAAGTTTGACTAAATTATGTTTAAACCCTGAACGATAAAATTCCACAAACATACTATATATTACATACTATATAGTGACCTTTATCAAGATAATATGGTACTGCCATATGGGTAAGATATATAGATCAATGGAACAGAATAGAGAGTCCAGAAATAGAACCACATGTGTTGGGTTAATTGATGTTTGCCAGGTAATTGAATAGAGAAGACAGTAGTCCACAGTAAATGGAGGTGGAAAAACAGTATCTTCACATGAAAGAAAATAAATCTTGATGCTTACCATACATCATATATTTTTTAAAAATTCAAACTACAATCATAGACTTAAAGGTAAAACTAGAGCTAGAAAATCACTAAAAGAAAACATGGAACAATATCTTATTGAGCTTAAGGTAAAATAAAATATTTCTACAGAACACCAAAAGCACTAAATATTTTTAAAATTGATAAACTGGACTTCTTACAAATTAAAACCTTCTGCACTTCAAAAGTGTCATCATTAGAAAATAAAAATTCACACCACAGACTGGGAGAAAGTGTTCACTATATATATATATATATACAAAAAATATCAAAAATGTATAAAGAATATGTTTTAAACCAGTATCTTAACTTAAAATGGTCAAAAAGTTCAAAGACCCTTTGCACTAGTTTGTGATGGTTCCCATAACAAAGTACCATAGACTGGGTGGCTTAAAAAGCAGAAATTTATTTTCTCACAAGTCTGGAAGCTAGAAGTCTGAGATCAAGCTGCTGGCAGCCCTCCCTCCTTGGCCTATAGATGGTCATGTTATCCCTATGTCTTCACATGATCTTCCTTCTGTGCATGTCTCTGTCCAAATTTCCTATTCTATAAGGACAGCAGTCATAATGAATTAGAGCCTATCATAATGACCTTATTTTAACTTAATTACCCCTTTAAAGACCCTATCTTCAAATAAGGTCACATTCTGAGGTACTAAGCACTTCAACTTACGAATTTTGGTTACACAATTCAGCCCATAACCCCTTCATTTAAAAAAACATATAGTAATGAATAATAAACATAAGCCCTGATTTCAAACTATATTACAAAGCTATAGTAATTAAAACAGAATGGTATTGGCATTAAAAACAGAACAGAGACCCCAGAAATAAACCCATGCATATATGGTCAATTAATTTAAAACAAAGGACAGAAGATTATAAAATGAGGAAAGGACAGTCCTTTCAATAAATTGTGTTGGGAAAACTAGACAGTCACATGCAAAAGAATGAAATGTCAACACTATTTTACACCATACATAAAAATGAACTCAAAATGGATTAAAGGCTTGATTGTAAGACCTGAAACCATAAAACTCCTAGAAAAAAACATGGGCAGTAAGTTCCTCGACATAGGTCTTGGTGATGATTTTTTTAATCTGACACCAAAAGCAAGAATAAACAAGTGGGACATCAAACTAAAAAGCTTCTGCGCATCAAAGGAAACCATCAACAAAATGAAAAGGCAACATACTGAATGGGAGAAAATATTTGTACATCATACATCTGACAAGAGGCTAATACCCAAAATATATAAAGACCTCATACAGCTCAACAGCAAAAAACAAACAATTTTTAAAATGGGCAGAAGATCTGAATAGACATTTTTCCAAAGAAGACACAGAGATGGCCAACAGGTACATGAAAAAATGCTTAACATCAGTAACCATCAGGGAAATACAAATTAAACCACAATGAGATATCACCTCACACCTGTTAGAATGGCTATTATCAAAAAGATAAGAAATAACAAGTGTTGGTGAGGACATGGTGAAGAGAGAACCCTGTGCACTATTAGTGAGAATGTAAAATGGCACAGCCACTGTGGAAAACAGTATGGAGGTTCCACAAAATATTAAAAATAGAACTATCATATGATCAGAAAATTCATTTCTGAGTATCCAAAGAAAATGAAAACACTAACTTGAAAAGACATATACACCCCCATGTTCACTGCAGCATTGTTTACAATAGACAAGATATGGAAATATGGAAACAACCTAAGTGTCCATCAATGGATGAATGGATAAAGAAAATGTGGTATGTATATGTATTTTATATATATATATATATATATATATATGAAATGGAATATTATTCAGTCATAAGAAAGAATGAAATCTTGCCATTTGTGAAACATTGATGAGCTTGGAGGGCATTTTGCTAAGTAAAATAAGTCACACAGAGAAAGACAAAAACCATAGGATCTCTCTTATATGTGGAATCTAAGAAAACAAACAAAAGAAAAAAAACAAGCTCATAGATACAGAGAACAGATTGGTAGTTGACAGATGTGGGGGATGGGTGGTAAGAGAAATGGGTGAATTGAAATCAAAAGAATGATTAATAAGAACAAAACCAATTCTCAAAACCATTAATAATCAAGCTAATACAAATAAAAATTCATAATGCGATGTTCCTGCACACCCACCAGAGTGGGTTAAACTATAAAGACTAATTATAGAATATGTTGGAAAGGATATAGAATAACGAAAACTCTCATATATAGCCAATGGGAATGCAAAGAGGTACAACCACTTTGAAAAACAGTTTGGCAGTCTCTTATGAAATTACACATATTCACCATATGACCAACAACCCCATGTAATCTACATGATTATACTCTAATATTTTAATCTATAGTAAGGACCAAATCATGTGCATGTCATCTGTCCCCAGCAATATCCCCAGAGACTAGAAAACTGTGTGGCACATAATGAGTATAGACAAAATATTTATTAAATGAATGAAGGCATTTCTTTAACCAGTCCATTATCATTGAACATTTAGTTTATTTCTAACGTAAAGGTAAACCTTTACCTTCAACCACATCTTTGGTAATTTAGGCACATTCTAAGCTCCCTGAAGCATATTCCCTAATACTCTCCAGAGAACTTGTAGCAATTTATATTCCTATCTGTAGTGTGATACAGTTATCTCATTCTGCTCTCTCCCAGTATCAGGCATTAAAATTTATTGCACCTTTGCCAATTTGATTTGGAATTTATTTTTTAGTCTGCATTTTGTTAATTATCAGAGGTGTTTATCTCTTTCCATATAAGTTATCTGTGTTTCTTCTTTGTGCATTTTGAAAAGACTGTTTTTATAGTTCTGCTTTTAGTGATATTCAAAAGCAAGTGTCAGTCATGTCTTCTAATCATAATATATCCCATATAATAAGTTTTAAATTCACAGAGCCAGGGCAGGGCTTTGTGTCCACTTTCTGCCACATAAGAACATTTTTATTATAGAATATTTCATTAAGCATACTAAGCTATGTGTTTATTACATAGCTGCTTCACAAGCTGTGTTTAAATTTTTTTCTACCAGGAATATATTGATCTAGGTTTATGTTCAGTGAAGTTTTTGGTTGTGATATTTCATGAGAGGCACCGAACTAAACATTTTATCTCAATTCCTCATGTTTCACAATCAAGGGTATTGCAACCATTTCTTTATTAGGAGATCATTCTACATGCAATTATATTTTCTGTGGAAAAGACTGTGGCACTTGAAAAATAGCTCATTAGTAGTGCAATTATATATTAGAATTACAAATCCCATCCTTTTTTTTAAATGCACATACATGCACACACATGCATTTTTACACGCCACTCCAAATTCCCCAAACTAAAGGGAAAAATATCAAAAGAAAAATTTTCAAGAAAGAAAATCCAACACTGAGTTTTAAAAATCCTTTCACAATGTAAAAAAGTAGAAAGGAGGATCTGATTTTCAATGCTGGTGCAATGAAAAACTGTTTGATCTCATTGGGCACACCAGTTAGGATACTGTGGCATTCTACAGCCAAAAGGAGATCCTCACTCAAAAAATAAAATTATTTAGTGTCAACTGTGGTCCAGAAACTACATGCAACCATAGGTTTTTAGAACAATATTAAAATGATGATGTGTAGATGTTCTTGGGGACAAGAGCAAGAGATAAAAGAAAGTGTGTTGTAGGCAAGCAGAAAAGAGAGGATTGGGAGACTTTCGTTAATGTAAGTGGCAACTTTATCACTGTGCCCAACTTTCACTTGTTTCCCCTTTTTTTAAATAAGAAACAGCCATTATAAATTTAGTGTAGTATTTGTCCATTTGAAAACATCTGAGAAACATGATCCTATTTTTAGAAGATGAAAAAAAAGTCCTGGATGTGTCTGTTGCCAAGCTGATTGGAACTAACAAAGGTTCCACATAGAGTGCTAGTGCCAGCCAGTCACTGATATATGGCTCAGTCCTTCCTTTCATTGACACAGAAAGGGAAAAAATGCTGCAAAACTGCAGCCATTTTGTAGGAGCTAAATGTATCTAAATTTGTCACTTTTCAACAGTTGAATTGACATTGCATAGAAACACCATTAACGTTTCAATAAAATGCGTATGCATTAGGGGACATTTAAGGCCACCTAATAGATCATATTTTTCTACCCATATTTGTCTACTAGAGGTAGTCAATGGTATGCTGATATGGTGCTTAGCTTCCAAGAGCTTAGATTCTAAAATAAACAATAGTGAGTTACAGAAGAACAAAAAGATATTAAATACACATCACTTATCTAAAGATTTCCATGGAAGATTGCATCAGTTCCACCATTTATAAATCCTCATGACAAGAATGTCTCACTTCTGAAATCCCTGAAATCCCTCATGCTGTAATAAATGGAAAATAGTTCATTAACACTATGTATATTGCTAGTAATAATACCATTTAAGAAGCACTTTTGGTCTTCCCTGGTGGCGCAGTGGTTGAGAGTCTGCCTGCCAACGCAGGGGACACGGGTTCATGCCCGGGTCCGGGAAGATCCTACATGCCGCGGAGCGGCGGGCCCGTGAGCCATGGCTGCTGAGTCTGCGCGTCCAGAGCCTGTGCTCCACAACGGGAGAGGCCACAACAGTGAGAGGCCCGCGTACCCCTCCAAAAAAGTTAAAAAAATAAAAGAAGCACTTTTTATCACAATACTCTGTGAAGTTGATATAAATATCCATATTTTACAGATCCAGATGAAGAAGAATATTCACTAGATCAAATAATTTCCCGAAGTTACCTTGCTAGTGAGCAGTGAAGCCTAGGTTCAAATTTCAGGCTACTTTCAAAGCCCTACCTCCTGCTCAGATTTATATATAGTCTCCTAAAATAACTCTGATGGTCACTATATTTCTACCACCCTTGGAAAGCTTTTATTTTAAACATTTAATAATCTTTTAGGGACCTTCTGGAATCCACTGAACACTCTTCAACCTCATTCTCCTCCTGGTCAGCTGGGGAGCACAAGAGGTTAAAAGTCCTTTTCAGGAAAATAATAATTCCCGCTAAGAAGAGTGAATGTGAATTACAGAATCAGTATTGAGCTGATGCTGTAATTTCTATGCTCAACTCTGCACAGCCATGGGGCTTTAACCAAGTCTCACAAGCAATGCGCTACACACTCAGTAATCAGACTCATGCTTCATCTGTGACACTAATAACAGAGTCACAATACAGCCATAGACTACAGAGCAGGGCCACATGCTTTTGTGGTCCTAACCTATAGTGTAATATGTGCCCTGGAGTAATAATATTACTCACAATAATATGTGCCACTACTCTCACTCACAGAACAGTCCCTTCAAAACTGAGTTTGGAATGTTCATTTTCGTGCCTTTTCTTTCTTCATGCAGTTTACTAAATTTGTTTTCCCATTATAATACATGCTGAACATGCTTCCTGGATTTTAATTCAACAGCATAACTCTTCAGAATTTGACACAGAGGCAAATTCACCACCAATCAAGGCTTTTATTAATAAAACATGAAACTTTAGCCTCATATTGATCAACTTAATTAACATTCGGTAAAATAAGCTAAAAAAATTTTTTAAGTACCTTCTGCACAACAAGAGCCTTTAGCTTTGTATTACTTCCTTGCTCCTATATGGCCTAAGAAATGTTTCTAATGTCCCTGAAAGTTTTATCAATAGGTTAAAATGATAAGCTTCTGCAGTTAAGTTTTAAGTCTCTGAACATCAGATTAGCCTGAAATTACATTGAGGAATCACAGTGGGAACTATTTAATGAGTTAATACTCTTCCAAGAGACTGCACTCATTAATCTGGGAGATAAACAGCAGATACTTTCGTTCTGCTCTCTGAAGTATCGTTCTCCTCCCACCTCCATTTGTCCATTTAACTATTTGATCCAATCAGGATAGCTTTTTGAGTAAGAATTGGATGTATTTCCAAGTTCAGTAGAATTCAATTACCTACGATGTGTCTAGGAAAATTTAGCTGCCCTGATTAGAAAGCTAGTAAATTAGTTAGTCCGTTAGGTACCCCAGGAAATGCAATGATTTCACCTGAAAAAAAAATAGGTTTTTCTCAGTATGGAATATTATGATTAACTAGGGGCTGCTTCTAAGTTCAGGACAGCGATAACTCTGCTGCTACTTGTTAAAATCAAAAACTAACGGAGACAGCCTTGAAAAATTCCCTGAGCAGACAAAACCAGTTTAGTCAAACAAGCAAAGCTTAATTTAGCTTATTTTGCAAGACAAACTTAGCCTGGGTCATTTCATGCTTATGCCTCTGGAAATCATAAGCAAACTTAAGCTGCTTCCCAAAGTTGATATGAGGTAACCACTAAAAAATTCCCCATCATTTAAGAAAACTCTAATATTATAACCAATCACTGTGAAGATTTAAACAGTGACTGCTTTCTCACTATATAAACTGTTTTATAACGATATACCCCTGAGCCTCCTGCCATGTTTTAGTTTGAGTGCTCCTGATTTGCAAACTGTCCTTTTGGTGTGTGCACAATAAATTTTTACTGATTACTGCCTCAGAGATTCATTGGTTTTACTTCTGTTGTTCTTAAACTTTTGACGTTTCATGGCATCAGAAGTGGGATCCACAGAAGACCCCCAATGACTGAGGCCAGTAAGCTAACAGGTACTGATACCCACAGAGCTCACTGAGTTCTCTGCTTTCTCACTAACCCGGAATTTGAGATTAAGTCTCTCTTGGATTCCAGCTCTCTGCTCTCTTTTTGTTTTGAGCACTTATATTTTATTGTGCACACCCATATTTTGTTTATCAACGCTTCTTGATAAGTCATCCTAATCTGCTCAAAAAGGAAAAAAACATGTGATTCCCTACGTTTTAGAACTGCTGTTGGAAAACAGAGCCCCTCACAGTTAAGACGTCTTAGAAAATCTAGAGACAAAGATGGGTTCCACCTGGTCTACGAGCCAAGCTCTTGTGTGTTTTGGAGAAAAGTGAACTTTTGGAACTGTAGTAGCCACTTTGGGGAACTTTATCTTAGGTAACGCCAACTTAAAGAGAACCCTTAAAAGAGAGGATTCCAAACCTCTCAGAGACAATGGAATGCATTCTTTGATTGGTACACAGAAGCTTCTAAAAGACAAAATGACTCCAAAAACAGCTCAGAGAGGTGGCCTTCAAGACGGCAGAGGAATAAGCCATGGAGATCACCTTCCTCCCCACAAATACATCAAAAATACATCGATATGTGGAACAACTCCTACAGAACACCTACTGAACGCTGGCAGAAAACCTCAGACTTCCCAAAAGGCAAGAAAATCCTCACGTACCTGGGTAGGGCAAGGAAAAAAGAAAAAAACACAAACAAAAGAATAAGGACGGGACCTGCACTTCTGGGAGGGACCTGTGAAGGAGGAAAAGTTTCCACACACTAGGAAGACCCTTCACTGGTGGAGTCAGGGGGTGGACGGAGGGGAAATTTCAGAGACACAGAGGAGAGCACACCAATAGGAGTGCAGAGGGCAAAGCGGAGAGATTCCCGCACAGACGATTGGTGCTGACCAGCACTCACCAGCCTGAGAGGTCTGCTCACCCACCGGGGCGGGTGGGGGCTGGGAGCTGAGGCTCGGGCTTCGGAGATCAGACCCCAGGGAGAGGACTGGGGTTGGCGGCGTGAACACAGCCTGAAGGGGGCTAGTGTGCCACAGCTAGCTGGGAGGGAGTCCAGGAAAACTCTGGACCTGCCTAAGAGGCAAGAGACCATTGTTTCGGGGTGCACGAGGAGAGGGGATTCCTTCCCTGTCTGCTCACAGAAGGCAGAGCACCACCTAAACGAGCTCCAGAGACGAGCGCGAGCAGTGGCTATCAGCTAGACACCCTATACGGGCATGAAACGCTAATGCTGTTGCTGTTGCCACCAAGAATCCTGTGTGCAAGCACAGGTCACTAGCCCCACCCGCCACCCCCAGGAGCCTCTGCAGCCTACCACTGCCAGGGTCCCGTGATCCAGGGAAAACTTCCCCAGGAGAACACACAGCGTGCCTCAGGCAGTTGCAAAGTCACATGGGCCTCTGCCACCATAGGCTCACCCTGCATTCCAATTATAACTACCTTACCCTCCCTAAGCCCCAGCATGAGTGAGCCAGAGCCCCCTAATCAGCGGCTACTTTAACCCCATCCTGTCTGGGCAGGAACAGAAGCCTGATGGCGACCTACACTCAGAGGTGGGGCCAAACCCAAAGCTGAACCCCAGGAGCTGTGCGAACAAAGAAGAGAAAGGGAATTTCTCCGTGCAGCCTCAGGAGCAGCAGATTAAACCCCCACAATCAATGGGAGGTACCCTGCATCTGTGGAATACCTGAATATTCAATGAATCAACCCAAAATTGAGGCAGTGGACTTCGGGAGCAATTGTAAACATGGGGTTTGCTGTCTGCAACTGACTTGTTTCTGAATTTTATGTATATCTTAGTATGGTTTTTAGTGCTTGTTATCATTGGTGGATTTCTTTATTGGTTTGGTTGTTCTCCTTTATTACTTTTTCATTTTAAAACTTTTTTTGTTTTAATAATTTTCTTTTCTTTTAAAAAAAAACTTTTCCCCCTTTTCTTCTGAGCCGTGTTGTTGACAGGGTCTTCGTGCTCCGGCCAGGTGTCAGGCCTGAGCCTCTGAGTAAAGAGAGCCAAGTTGAGGATATTGGACCACCAGAGACCCCCCCGGCCCTATGTAATATCGATCAGCAAGAGCTCTCAAAGAGATCTCGATCTCTACGACAAGACCCAGCTCCACCCAATGGCCAGCAAGCTCCAGTGCCGGATGCCCCATGCCAAACAACTAGCAAGACAGGAATACAACCCTGCCCATTAACAGAGAGGCTGCCTAAAGTCATACTAAGTTCACAGACACCCCAAAACACACCACCGGATGTAGCCCTGCCACCAGAAGGACAAGATCCAGCCCCATTCACCAAAACACAGGCACCAGTCCCCTCTACCAGGAAGCCTACACAACCCACTGAACCAACCTTACCCACTGGGGGCAGACACCAAAAACAAGAGGAACTACGAACCTGCGGCCTGCAAAAAGGAGACACCAAACACAGTAAGTTAAGCAAAATAAGAAGACAGAGAAATACACAGCAGATGAAGGAGCAAGGTAAACACCCACCAGACCAAACAAATGAAGAGGAATTAGGCTGTCTAACTGAAAAAGAATTCAGAGTAATGATAGTCAAGATGATACAAAATCTTGGAAATACAATGGAGAAAATACAAGAAACGTTTAACAATGACCTAGAAGAACTAAAGAGCAAACAAACAGTGATGAACAACACAATAAATGAAATTAAAAACTTTCTGGAAGAAATCAACAGCAGAATAACTGAGGCAGATTACCAGATAAGTGACTTGGAAGATAAAATAGTGGAAATAACTACTGCAGAGCAGAATAAAGAAAAAAGAATGAAAAGAATTGAGGACAGTCTCAGAGACCTCTGGGACAACATTAAACGCACCAACATTCAAATTCTAGGGATCCCAGAAGGAGAAGAGGAAAAGAAAGGGTCTGAGAAAATATTTGAAGAGATTATAGTTGAAAATTTCCCTAACATGGGAAAGGAAATAGTCAATGAAATCCAGGAAGCTCAGAGAGTCCCATACAGGATAAATCCAAGGAGAAACACTTCAAGACACATATTAATCAAACTATCAAAAGTTAAACACAAAGAAAAAATATTAAAAGCAGCAGGGGAAAAGCAACAAATAACATACAAGGGAATCCCCATAAGGTTAACAGCTGACCTTTCAGCAGAAACTGCAAGCCAGAAGGGAGTTGCAAGACATATTTAAAGTGATGAAAGGGAAAAACCTACATCCAAGATTACTCTACCCAGCAAGGATCTCATTTAGATTCAATGGAGAAATTTAAAACTTTACAGACAAACAAAAGCTAAAAGAATTCAGCACCACCAAACCAGCTTGACAACAAATGCTAAAGGAACTTCTCTAGACAGGAAACACAAGAGAAGGAAAAGACCTACAAAAACAAACCTAAAACAATTAAGAAAATGGTAATATGGACTTCCCTGGTGACACAGTGTTTAAGAATCCATCTGCCAATGCAGGGGACAGGGGTTTGATCCCAGGTCCAGGAAGGTCCCACATGCCACGAAGCAACTGAGCCTGTGTGCTACAACTACTGAGGCTTAGTGCCACAGCTGCTGAAGCCCGTGTGCCTAGGGCCCGTGCTCCAAACAAGAGAAGCCACCGCAATGAGAAGCCCGGGCACCACAATGAAGAGTAGCCTCCACTTGCTGCAGGTAGAGAAAGGCTTCTAACAGCAATGACAACTCAACACAGGCAAAAATAAAGAAACAAAATAAATAAAAAATTTAAAAAATACTTTACCACTAAAAAAAAAAATGGTAATAGAAACATACATATCGATAATTACCTTACATTAAATGCGTTAAATGCTCCAACCAAAAGACAAACACTGGCTGAATGGATACAAAAACAAGACCCATAAATATGCTGTCTACAAGAGACCCACTTCAGACCCAGGGGCACATATAGACTGAAAGTAAGGGGATGGCAAAAGATATTCTATACAATTGGAAATCAAAAGAAAGCTGGAGTAGCAATTCTCATATCAGACAAAATAGACTTTAAAATAAAGACCAGAACAAGAGACAAAGAAGGACACTACATAATGATCAAGGGATCAATCCAAGAAGAGGATATAAAAATTGTAAACATTTATGCACCCAACATAGGAGCACCTCAATACATAAGGCAAATGCTAACAGCCATATAAGGGGAAATCGACAGTAACACAATAATAGTGGGGGACTTTAACACCCCACTTTCACCAATGGACAGATCATCCAAAATGAAAATAAATAAGGAAACACAAGCTTTGAATGATACATTATACATGATGGACTTAATTGATATTTATAGGACATTCCATCCAAAACAGCAGGTTACACTTTCTTCTCTAGTGTTCATGGAACATTCTCCAGGATAGATCATATCTTGGGTCACAAATCAAGCCTTAGTAAATTTAAGAAAACTGAAATCATATCAAGTATCTTTTCCGACCACAACGCTGTGAGACTAGATGTCAATTACAGGGAAAAATCTGTAAAACTACAAACACATGGAGGCTAAATAATACACTACTAAATAACCAAGAAATCAAAGAGGAAATCAAAAAATACCTAGAAACAAATGAGAATGAAAACACGATGACTCAAAGTCTATGGGATGCAGCAAAAGCAGTTCTAAGAGAGAAGTAAATAGCAATACAATCCTACCTCAAGAAACAAGAAAAAGCTCAAATAAACAACCTAACCTTACACCTAAAGCAATTAGAGAAAGAAGAACAGAAAATATGCAAAATTAGCAGAAGGAAAGAAATCTTAAAGATCAGATCAGAAATAAATGAAAAAGAAATGAAGAAAACGACAGCAAAGATCAATAAAACTAAAAGCTGGTTCTTTGAAAAACTGATAAACCATTAGCCAGACTCATCAAGAAAAAAATGGAGAAGACTCAGATCAATAGAATTAGAAATGACAAAGGAGAAGTAAAAACTGACACTACAGAAATACAAAGGACCATGAGAGATTATGACAAGCAACTATATGCCAATAAAATGGACAACCTGGAAGAACTGGACACAGTCTTAGAAAAGCACAACATTCCGAGACTGAACCAGGAAGGAAGAGAAAATATAAACAGACCAATCACAAGCACTGAAATTGAGACTGTGATTAAAAATCTTCCAAGAAACAAAAGCCTAGGACCAGATGGCTTCACAGGCAAATACTTCAAATATTTAGAGAAGAGCTAACACCTATGCTTCTCAACCTCTTCCAAAATATAGCAGAGGGAGGAACACTTCCACACTCATTCTACGAGGTCACCATCACCCTGATACCAAAACCAGGCAAAGATGTCACAAAGAAAGAAAACTAAAGGCCAATATCCCTGATGAACATAGATGCAAAAATCCTCCATAAAATACTAGGAAACAGAATCCAACAGCACATTAAAAGGATCATACACCATAATCAAGTGGGGTTTATCCCAGGAATGCAAGGATTCTTCAGTATATGCAAATCAATCAATGTGATAAACCATGTTAACAAATGGAAGGAGAAAAACCATATGATCATCTCAATAGATGCAGAAAAAGCTTTTGACAAAATTCAACACCCATTTATGATAAAAACCCACCAGAAAGTAGGTATAGAGGGAACTTACCTCAACATAATAAAGGCCATATATGACAAATCCACAGCCAACATTGTTCTCAATGGTGAGAAACTGAAACCATTTCCTCTAAGATCAGGTACAAGAAAAGGTTGCCCACTCTCGCCACTATTATTCAGCATAGTTTTGGAAGTTTTAGCCACAGCAATCAGAGAAGAAAAAGAAATAAAAGGTATTGAAATCAGAAAAGAAGAAGTAAAATTGTCACTATTTGCAGATGACACAATACTATACATAGAGAATCCTAAAGATACTACCAGAAAACTACTAGAGCTAAACAATGAATTTGGTAAGTAGAAGGATACAAAAGTAATGCACAGAAATCTCTTGCATTCCTATACACTGATGGTGAAAAATCTGAACGAGAAATTAAGGAAGCACTCCCATTTACCATTGCAACAAAAAGAATAAAATACCTAGGAATAAATCTACCTAAGGAGACAAAAGACCTGTATGCAGAAAACTGTAAGACAATGAAAAACTAAATTAAACATGATACAAACAGATGGAGAAATATACCATGTTCTTAGATTGGAAGAATCAACATTGTGAAAATGACTATACTACCCTAAGCAATCTACAGACTCAATGCAATCCCTATAAAACTACCAATGGCATTTTTGACAGAACTAGAACAAAAAATTTCACAATTTGTATGGAAACACTAAAGACCCCAAATAGCCAAAGCTGTCTTGAGAAAGTAAAAGGGAGCTTGAGGAATCAGGCTCCCTAAGTTCAGACTATACTACAAAACTACAGTAATCAAGACAGTATGGTACTGGCACAAAAACAGAAATATAGATCAATGGAACAGGATAGGAAGCCCAGAGCTAAACCCATGCACCTATGGTCAGCTTATTTTTGATAAAGGAGACAAGAATATACAATGGAGAAAAGACAGCCTCTTCAGTAAGTGGTGCTGGGAAAACTGGACAGCTACATGTAAAAGAATGAAATTAGAACACTTCCTAACACCATACACAAAAATAAACTCAAAATGGATTAAAGACCTAAATGTAAGGCCAGACACTATCAAACTCTTAGAGGAAAACATAGGAAGAACACTCTCTGACATAAATCATAGCAAGATCCTTTTGACCCACCACCCAGAGAAATGGAAATAAAAACAAAAATAAAAAAATGGACCTAACGAAATTTAAAAGCTGTTGAACAGCAAAGGAAATCATTAACAAGATGAAAAGATAACCCTCAGAATGGGAGAAAATACTTGCAAACAAAGCAACTGACAAAGGATTAGTCTCCAAAATATATAAGCAGCTCATGCAGCTCAATATCAAAAAAACAACCCAATCCAAAAATGGGCAGAAGACCTAAATAGACATTTCTCTATAGAAGATATACAGATTGCCAACAAACACATGAAAAGTTGCTCAACATCACTAATCATTAGAGAAATGCAAGTCAAAACTACAATGAGGTATCACCTCACACCGGTCAAAATGGCCATCATGAAAAAATCTACAAACAATAAATGCTGGAGAGGGTGTGGAGAAAAGGGAACCCTCTTGCACTGTTGGTGGGAATGTAATTGATACAGCCACTATGGAGAACAGTATGGAGGTTCATTAAAAAACTAAAAATAGAACTTGCCATATGACCCAGCAATCCCACTACTGGGCATATACCCAGAGAAAACCATAATTCAAAAAGAGTCATGCACCCCAATGTTCATTGCAGCACTATTTAGAATAGCCAGGACATGGAAGCAACCTAAGTGTCCACTGACAGATGAATGGATAAAGATGTGGCATATATATACAATGGAATATATTCAGCCATTAAAGAAACAAAATTGAGTTATTTGTGGTGAGGTGGATGGATCTAGAGTCTGTCACACAGAGTGAAGTCAGAAAGAGAAAAATAAATACCTTATGCTATCACATAGATATGGAATCTTAAAAAATAAAATAAAATGTTTCTGAAGAACCTAGGAGCAGGACAAAGTGAAAGAGTAGCATTGACATATATACACTACCAAATGTAAAATAGATAGCAGTCGCATAGCACAGGGAGATCAGCTCAGTGTGTTGTTACCACCTAGAGGGGTAGGATAGGAAGGGTGGGAGGGAGACGCAAGAGGGAGGGGATATGGGGATATGGTGTATATGTTTGGCTAGTTCACTCTGTTATACAGCAGAAATTAACACATTGTAAGGCAATTATACTTCAATAAAGATGTTACAAAACAAAAACCAAAACAGCTCTCAGCATGCCAATAAAAAAATCTTTAGTGAAAACCTTTGGCTGTCTGAGCAGGAAAAGTTAACTTTGTCCGCCAGAAATACAATTTCGATCCAACTCTTGAGTTTTATGAGACATGGCTAGACTTTTTAAAACAAAAGCTATATGATCTCTGCTTGCATCTGTCTGTATATTTATGTCTATGTTCATATGTTTTAGATATGTGATATTTTTCTACCTTCAGATGATATTGCATAATCCATTTCTAAAGAGCTGTATTTAATTGGCTTAAAGAGAAATTTTTATAAAAATTCAGTATTCCTCAAAAATAACACAAATGTTTTTTAAGTTCACATGATCTGGGGTAATCTTTTATAAATAAAAACTAGTTTAAGTTTGTTATTTTAACGAAAGCAGGCATATCTTCAAAATTTGTCTGCAAGAAAACTAAGATGATAGCTGTTTTATGTGTAAGCTAAGCATAATTGTTAAAAACAAGTAATTTAAATAAGTGTAAATAAGATAAAAGTTTATAGTAAGTTAAACTAGATAAGGTTTACTCATTCAATATCTAAATCATTTCCAAAGAAGATAAAATACTGAAACACTAATTATTGATCATACGTTTATCCACCTTTGGCTTCTTAATTTTTATAGAGAAATGAAAGGTATTTGAGGCTATTAATAAACATGTCTCGTCACATTAAAAAATTATACTATAAAAAACATATCTTCAAAAATGTTTTTATAATTACATATTTATGAATTTGCTAATCTACTACAGGATGGTAATAAATGATAGGCAGTTCAAAATTGCCTGCTTCTTAGTTTTCACTGGAAAGCAAAGATTACAAATGTTGAAGTTTATACTCAATATGTAAAAATAAAAGTAGTAGAAACAATAAGGGCAAAAGAAAATGACAGTATAAAATAAGTAGGTAAGAAAAATAGAATGTGGTTGTTTTTTAAAGAAAATGTATAAAGGACAAGTGTTTGGGGTTTGTTTGTTTTTGGTAAGGCAAAAAAAGAAAGAAATTTTGTCCTAAATTACAATGATTATTCTAGAATAAGAAAGGAAAAAAGACAGAACAAAAGCTAAATGAATATAGAAAGTTGCAGAAGGTTTGTGGAAAAGGGATCTTGAGAAAAGAAATCTTATATGTGGTCAAGCTAAGAGTGAAAGGAATTTATTTAATTTAAAAAAGAGATAGAGGAAGGGGTGAGATACACTATGGGAGCAAGAGACACAAACTACTATGTATAAAATAAATAAGCAACAAAGATATACTGTACAGCAAGGCAATATAGCCATTATTTCGTAATAACTTTGAATGAACTATAATGTGTAAAAATACTGAATCACTGTGTTAACATTCCTGTGCCCAATGCACAGCGAGGCCAAACAAACAGAAATGTCGGAGTCTGGAGCAGAGAAAGGTTTATTGCAAGGCCTTGCAAGGAGACAGGTGGCTCACGCCTTAGAAAGCCCTAAGCTCCCTGAAGGGTTTCGGCAAAGCGTTTTTAGAGGCCAGGTGAGGGAGGGGGGTTGCAGGGTAAGTGATCAGCTCATGCACAGTTCTCTGATTGGCTGATGGTGAGGTAACAGGGTGGTGTCACAGGGGTTAACATTATCAGTCCTTAGGCTCCAGGAGGCCTGGGCCTATGTGCTCATGGTCATCAAGTATTGATAGTTAACATCTTGCATTTGGTGGGGGGTTTTCACATCTGTAAAACAACTCAGGAAATATGCATCAAATACTGTTATCTAGGTACTTCGGAGAGGAGCTAAAGCAGAGGATATGGGGGAAAAGCCTTTGATTACTTAGGAAAAAAACAAAACATTTTTTTCAATATTAAAAGAACGAAGTTTTTTCTGTTTTTTACAACTATGTAACTTTCTGTATTGGCCTTTGAAATCTTTTAATTGTAACTTTAATTAAATGGATAATTAAGTATTGTTTCACAGTGATCTATGATCTATTTGATCAAGTGTTTTAAATCTTTTGGTATTTTTAACACACTTCCCCAAATCAAATTCTGAATGAAGTAAAAAAAAAAAGAACTGTTATTTAGGGCTTCCCTGGAGGTGCAGTGGTTGGGGGTCCGCCTGTCGGTGCAGGAAACGCGGGTTCGTGCCCCGGTCCGGGAGGATCATGTGCAGCGGAGCAGCTGGGCCTGTGGGCCATGGCCGCTGGGCCTGCGCATCCGGAGCCTGTGCTCCGCAGCGGGAGAGACCACAGTGCTGAGAGGCCCACGTACCGCAAAAAAATAAAAAAATAAAAAATAAAGAACTATTATTTAATTTAGGCTTATTTGATGTATTAAATTGCATGGGAAACATTATCAAGTAAAAAGTAATGTTTAGCCTTCTTAGATCATATTTATATAGGATATATATTACTAAAATAAATCAGAAATTACATGAAATTCTTAAAATCTGTTATGTTCTAATATAATGTTGTATCATAATTCCATCTTAAATTTTATCTTAAAATATTGTATATCACAAAAATAACCAAATTTCCTTGACAATTGTATTATTATGAACTCTCACTAGATCTTTAACCATGGCTGTTCTTAGGCCTGTTGTCACTCACAGTTATTGCTTTACTTTCATGCTTTTGCAAAAGTGTTCCTACAAAAATGCTTCATCTTCAAAGAGATCCATAGGAAAGAGTCTGACAAACACTCTAGAATGCAAGTTTCTAATAACTTTAAGATTATAACATCAAACTGGGAAAGAATTTCTAAAAACTTTAATGGAAAACTGATTCATAAAGCTGTTAACCCAATATCAAGCAAAACAAGAATTAATTACACAAGCCTGAATGAACTGATAAAGATGATTATAATTATGACTTCATTTAAAACATTGCTAGTTATTTAATGTTTTGTTTTCCAGATTTAAACAACCCCTTTTTCTCTGTTCTTTCAAGCTTTCTATAGCTTACAACAATTTGGTAAAGTGTATCTTTGCAACAAAGGTTGAAACATTTATCTTTTTCTCCCTACCGGATACTTCTAGAATTCTGAAACTCTTATTAAGTATTCTTATTGTTCATGACAATATAGACATTTACATAAATTCAATAAGAATATATTCTCCTTGTAACAGAGCAAAATTGGACAAGTCCTTACCTAGTTTCTTAGCCTAAAGAGACTCTAAAGGTCTAATCTGAGTTTCCTTATTACCAGACAATTTTAAAGAGCCAAGGTTGACTTTATGGAGCCAGTAAAGCCCCTTGCATATAACCAAAACTTTGACTGAAATGTCATATTTGAGAATATGCCTAGAATTACTATTCTGACTCCATTTATCTATATAATCAAGCCAGTTCAATAAGGCTAGGCTTATTTCACAAACAAATCAGTTTCATTATAAGTATTATTTGATAAAAATGGAATTACTATAAAAACTTATGTTTTAATAGAAAACTACAGTGTATCCATTATGAGATTCTAATCCTGTTAAGTGTCTTTGAGGTTTTGTCTACCTGTAAACTTCAAGAAAAACACAACAGGTTGCATATGGACAAACTTTATGCCTGTTGCTGTATGGACCACTCAAGAAAGCTCGGCAGAACCCCTGATGACATCATCAAAGGCATTCAAACTGCAAACGAGAAAAATCCATCAGACAGAAAATGCCATCCTCATTCCACCATCTAGAGAGGCTTCAAACTCAAGATCTAGAAATTTTTTCAACTGACTGCTCTCCAAACTCAGAAGCTGAATTTACAATTTGTTCAAACTACTAAGCCTTGTTTTTCTTTTGTTACCACAGAAACACCTCTCATACCTGATTGCTCACATCATACGGAGGTCTAATTTAGGTGGAAGCTCATCTGCATCACCATCTCCTGAAATAAAATATCTTCATATCCATCCTGTCCTAAGTAATCATGAGTATATGTGATTGCTAATACATCAGAGTGTGCCCATGTAAATAATTTTTAAAAAATTATAACCCATTTAAGTTATTTAATTGGTTAAATCTTGGCTCCTGGGAATCTCTGCTCCAGGAAATTTTTTTATCCTTGGCTATTGTTCCCTTTTAGTCACCATATTAAGCTCTCTAGTGCGTTGTATATGCTCAAAGGTTTTAAATGCCTATCAGCAGCCACTCATATGCCAAATGACATCTATCAGAATCACTGGGTCGTTTCTTGCTTATGCCTCTGGAAATCATAAGCAAACTTAAACTGTTTCCCAAGGTTGATATGAGGTGACTACTAACCAATTCCCTACCATTTAAGAAAATTCTAATATCATAACCAATCATTGTGAAGAATATACAGTGACTGGTTTCTCACTATATAAGCTGCTTTATAACCACATACCCCTGAGCCTCCTTCCATGTTTTGGTTTGAGTGCTCCCAGTTTGCAAACTGTCTCTTTAGTGTGTGTACAATATTATAAACAAAATAATAGAGCAAAATAAAATTTTACTAATTACTACTCCAGTGATTCCCTGACTTTGCTTCTGCTATTTCTGGGCTTTTGAAATACCATGGAATGTAAATTAAGAATACCAAAATTCTAGGACACTTTGAAACTGAGATGCCGGCAATCCAGTGTTCATTAAGACCAGACTTGTAAATGGTATATTCAGAGAGAAAAACTGAGATTGAGATAAACTAATGAAGTATACTTGTAGGTACATAAAAGTTCTGTTAAAATACACAAGAAGCTATTAATCACACTAATTACGTCTGTAGACTGGAATGAAAGAGGGAAACTTTAACATTTCACTTTACACCTTGCTGTTCCTTTTTCCACCATAGATATGTATTACAGCAATAATAATAACAATAATACAAAAATGGGTGGAAAGAGTAAATCTGGAGGAGTGAACATTAAGAATCTTTAAGCCATGGAGGCAAATGTCCTTTGCTCCCAAGTTAGACTATCTGGATATATACATAGCCATCTGATTTCTCTTATTCAGACACAGAAATTTAACAAGTTTTAAATCCCAGAAGTATCTACCTCATAGCCACAGTCCTTTTTGCCACTTAGAGAATCACCAGTACTGAAGAAAGGGCATTTTTTTAAGTTCTGTTAGAATTAAAAATAATTTTTTCTAATTGAAATTATAATAAAACTGGACAATAATTCACAAAACCCCATTTAACCTGTAATGTACCTATAATATGATACTAATAGCATTCAGTATGTATATCACCCACACTTAAAAATCTGACTTCCCTGGGTCTGTGATTTGCACTCCAAACAACTAACTTAGAAATGAAAATTATTATTCTAGGCTTGCCATTTACACAGCTTTGAGGTAGGTATATGCAGAGGATATAAATATGCGATGAATACGCCAGCTGTTTTTAAAAACCCAAATGACAAACACAAAGGAATAGAAAGCTAGATAATAAGCTAGTAAGTGGAAAATATTGATGATATAAACATTAAAAATCTAAGCTTGAATTAGTGCCAGTTCAAAGTCCAGAAAATTTTCATCTGAATTCTTATAACACAAAATTATGTCAATTCCAGAATGAAGTAAATAAAGTCAGACACAAACTAGATGCTTTCTTAAAAGATATTTAAAAAGGCACATAATCAATTTATGAATTATTTGTATAACTTTATAGGATGCCAGTATACAAAAAACAAAGATGATCTCAAATCCTTAAAAAACAAGAATTCTACTTTAATGAATAAAAAAGTAAAGACCAGTTCTTGAAGAATGAATTGGATAATGATAGTAATTATATTTCCATGCTTGATCTTAGTGTTCAGGAAAAGATTCTTGAAATACCACCAAATTAAATATATACATAATCAAACAACCACAACTGAAACTAAAACCTACCAATATGGTACTAGACAAGTCAGGTCATCTCTCTGGACCTTAATTTGATTGATTATCTTTCCTTTGGATAACATGATTTCTAAACCTCTTGTAAGCTCTAAGACAATTATGTTAATTATTATCATATCCCATATTCCAAGAATATAGTGAGTGTATAATGTTATAGGAGAATATAAAAGGGAAAACTATTTTCCAGGACTGTGATGAAAAGATAAAGGTTTATAACTAAGATTATCAGTTTCTGTCATTGACCAGGCTTACAAATAATATAAAAAATCATAGCTAAAAATGTGTCAGTCAGTCAGGAGACAATGACAAAATGACATGGCCTGTGCCCTTGGGAGTGTTAGATTACAGTAGAAATAGCAGATAGTTAAAAAGTAAGTACTTTAAAATATTATGGGTATAAGGACAGAAGTTTGTTGAGAGGATGGTGAAGATCATTACCAAAGTACCCTTTTGTTTTTCAGGGTTGTTATTTATCATCACATAGTAGAAGGGAGAAGCACAATGAAATATGAAGTTAGATGGAGAAAGTATATTATATAGTGTTTTTATACAAATAAATAAAATGTTGAAATTCCAAAGAAAAAATGTTCGAAGAAAGGGCTAGGCCTGTAAGGAAAAAAATGAAGCCCTGAATCCCATAGCACTTCTCTAATGTAATAATTTCTGCTTTGGAGTCTGTGTTGCCAACACTTGTCTGTTCACAAATAAACATCTCACAATTATTAATCATGTTTGCTCAAGCTGAACATTTCTCTCCTTAAAAATTCAGCACCTGCAGAGAAAACACACACAAACACACATACACAAGAATATCTCTCTTCTGGGCATCCTCAGGCTGCAACTTTGGTACAGACATGCAAAAACATCTCTAATTACACAGCTGGTTTCCTGTGGAACCCATCAACCCAAAAGATAACATCCAAGCATGAAGCAGTTTGGTCAAAAACTGTAATACTTGTAGCATGTAAAAATGTGTGCTTTGATTTTTGTATTATGCCATGTGGTCTGCACTTAAAACTAACAAAAAACAGAATCCTGCTGGGTAGAGGTTTTCAAGAACACAATCAGCCACATGCTCTCCTTAGAGGCTGTGTGGCACCAAAGCTGTGGCAGCAATGCTTCCCATGGCTTTAACTGGTACTGGGTTGTGGGTGTGTTTGGAAACCCGCAATGATTGTGATACCAGTTGAAAATTTTAAAAGAATATTTTGCCATTTGCTACATGAAATTCTTCAAGCTGTCAAACTTGAGTTGAACCTTGGAAGAAACTGGTCATGAGCTCTTCGTCTGTAAAACTGGCTTCTTCAATCATGCTTTTCAGGAAAAACATGGTTCCTGTCAACCTGAGCTTGATGCTAATATACACACCTGGCTGGATGTGTATTTCCTTCCAAAGACTCAGCTATTGGAATAGGTTTATGGAGCATTTTAAGAAAAGCATAAAAATGGGTAAATTACTACATCTTTGTATTAAAAAAAAAAAAACAAAAAACATGTGAGGGGCTAATGCCGGAACAGATAAGACTGTTAGATGACATAGCTGAATAACAGAACATTTAGATATGAGTAGAACTGGTAGTGTGATGATATGGGGAGTTGTACTTTTCAAGAGTCTAAACTAATACTTCTAGACATAAGAAAATGCCAAACAAAATGCCACATTTGGCTTACCTAGTCCTCTGACAATAACAGAAAGGACATTTTAATGGAGAATACATAATTAGCCCCTTTGCTCCTAATTTTACTGATATAAATTGTTATTATGCTATCTTATTTAAATGAGATGATTACTTTACTATTATCACTGCATAAATTTTACTATTATCACTGCATAAATCACTGCCTAGTCACTTCCACATACTAACCCGGACTTCAGGTAGACTTCAGAACTATACCACTTAGTTTGTGTGGTCTTTTTGGCAACAGCAGGAGAGCAATACAAGCCAAATCAGTTCTTGATTGAGGCAAGAGCAAAACAGCACTGTTTAGACATTCTGGTGCTACTACAGATTATAATTACAAATAAGGACTGCCCAAGACTTCAGGTCAGAAGTTGTGTGGCCCATGCAAATCAATGTTACTTTTTGAAACTCTATGGTGAATATTTCTAAAAGTAGGGAGACAAAACACAGAGTGTAAGAAAAAAGCAAGATAAAATTGCCTGTTATTAATGCTTCAAAAACCATTTGGGTATATTAAAAAAAAAAACTGTGAGATAAACTTTCAACTTAAACCACAGTGCTGAAAACATCAGATAAAATAATGCTGAGCATGATATAAGGTTTGAGGTTCCTAGAAGAGGACTCACTTCATTAAAATGGAAAAAGCATTGGCCCTGCGGTCAGAACAAGTGTGTTCTACTGTGAGCTTTGCCTTTGGGTAGTTCAGCATGAAACTTTTGGAGCCCCAATGCTTTTTCCTTAATTGTGGTCAAATATATAGCCTCATCAATTTTTAGGACCCAATTCTTCCTCCTTAAAATAGGAAGTTGCGAGTGAGATGTTTAGTCTCAGTTATCTCTGAAATTTTACAAAACCTTTCTACTAATTCTAATGCATGTGCTTCTAAGAGCATTTTACATTTCCTTTACCTAAGAATTATTTTTAAAATGTTGGCATGAAGATTCTCAAGCAAGAGTTTGAGTCTCTACAGATAACTTTGGAGGTCTGCTATATTTTACTGGATTTATTGTGCTTTGTCATACCAAGAGCATAAACCCTCTGCCTCGAAAAAAAAAAGGGAAAATCTTTGATTTTATCCTCTAATCCCATTCAGCTGAAACTACAAAGACTGAAAAGCCCTGCATGTGTTATAAGAAGATGCTCTTATGACACTGCAGATTGTTTCAAAAGCTTTCTATGAAAGGAAAATTTAAACAAATTATGAGAACATATATTCCCTTTTGGACTATAACTCAATAGATGGAATTTATTTTCTTTCAAAGCACTGCTATGTCACCCTTGGCAGGAAAATCATTCAACCTCTTTGGGTCTCAGATGGATGCTTTGTGTGAAATTCGAATTACACCTAACCTGCCTGTAGGCAGGCATCTAAAATATGTGATCTCTTAAGGTGGATTTCAGCTCTAAGATCTATATTTCTGTGGTTTTAATTTGGAAAATAATTTGATATACATTCCTATAAGACTCAGTCTTATAGAATTTTAAGGTTCTCCTCAGTGAACTATATTAGATAAATTCTCAGTGGCAGAAATGGAGCCACTAGATATTAGAAGCAAGTGACTGTGTACATCTTGACCTACACAATATTATTACTTGTAGACCTCCTAAGATTGCAGAATTCCTGTCATCTATCCATATAATGCATTTGGATCTGTGTCTCTCTTCCCAAAGTTTATTTTTCATGCCACCGAAAAGATCACTGACCCCAACCCAAGTAGATATTATACCAAAAAAAGTCCACTTACCTAAGAATTTCCTGAAATTGCTCTTTGATAAAACCTAAGAACTTCTTAGTCATAAAAGTATCTAATTTGGGAGAAGCCAAAGTCATTTGGAGACTCTAATTTATCCTGAGGTGCCAGCTGCAATACACTCTAATGGGTGATAACACCTTGTAACATTAACATCTTTGGTTATAACATGCAGTGGACTGACATGGGCTCGAAGTAGCTAGATGTGCATGAGCTTCAAGAAAGAGGGGGTTTTGTCTGGAGTTCCTATATCACCCCTTAGGTAACAAGTTCGATACCTGATGACAAAGACTACTCATGGAAATGCAAAGGTGAGACAGTTAAAAGGAAAACAAAATGATAGAGACAAAAGTAAGTAAATTTCAGTCAACATGACTTATTAACTGAAAGCCTGTCACCTGCCAAGCCCTGTTCTAGACACTGAAGACAGAGCATTGGACAAAATTCTAGCAGAACATCACATGGGGACCCAGCCTGGGAAGACAGAGATTGCACCAAAGGAAGCTCAACTGTAGGGGAACAGAATATCAGGAATAGCACAGCCAAAGGACAGGAAGCAAAGAGAGGCAAGAACTAAGAGCCAGATACCCAGAATCAGGGGGAAAGATGATGCAGTAGTCTAGAGAGCAGTCAATGATCACATTAACTGACAGGGCAGGGCTGGGTTTATTGCTGGCCCAGTTCCCATTGCTCTGTCTCTCTGATTCTTGAGAATCAAATCTTCACAAGATGAGAGGCCAGGGCAGATTCTGACATTTAGACTATTTTAATACGTACAACGTTTTGGATAAGAGACAAAATTGGCTCATTAAGTACCAAATTCTGCACAATAACAATCCTGTACAGCAAAAAATTATCCTGCATAGTGCCTGTGTATTTCAATTGAGTATATAACTACATAGGAGATAAGCTAGTTACTGACAAGTATTGAAGACAGTTGCTCAAAAAGGCATTAGAAGGTTAAGTAGAAAATTAGAAGTTGAAGGTCATAAAAATGTCATGGATCAACCAGGCATCAAATCAATATGAGTCACCAAGACCTAAAACTAAACATTATGCCCCTGAGGCTATAACCCTATACTTAGAACACACACACACACACACACACACACACACACACACACACACACACATGCACACACAAACACCACAAAACATGCATGCATACAGAATCTAAGTATCAAAGAGAAGGGATCTATATCCTAGGAGGTGTGGAAGTGGGAAGGAAAGAGCTCAGATTGGTAAGTAATAAAAGCTATAATAACTAAGGGGTATAAGTACTTTATTGTCCTCTTGTGTGTTTGTAATTGCATTTGTGTTCAACCACCTCATAAATTTCCTCCATCTCAAGTAGCAACAACACTGACTCAATCCCAGTTTCTTATTCCAGCAAATTATTCTATCTTTACTTTTATCAGTATATTTAAACTGAATGTTCAAACTGCACCCCTCAGAATACCTAAAAGTCAAGGTTACTAATGATTTCCACTGTATCATAACAAAAGCTACCTAACATTGGTTAACATCCAGCCCATTCTAGATAACTTTTGTCTGACCATTTGCTAAATCAGAAGCCAAAAGTTAATTGTAAGTCATTCTCTACTCTTACCTTAAGTCCCTGTACAGAACAGTATCCTCCATCTGATGGCCTTAACTAAATGAATCCACCTTTGATTTTCATTAAATGCACTGAAATTAAACTCACCAAATCTCAATAAACTTTTCAGATATTTCAAAACATAACTCCTCTTAATTTAATTTCTATAATACTGAGTGAATACATTCCCCTCATCTTCTACAGCTGGGAATCTATAGATAACCAAGCCTATAATCTACTCTAATGATAATTCAGAAACAGAGAGAAAGACCTTAAATTCATAACATTGAACTTAATAATGGAAGGAAACTTGACATTCGGCCTTTCTGTAGTTTTAGACTCAGCTAATAATATGACAAATAATATGTAATTCCCACGTGCACAATTAACTCTTAAGCCTTTTAATCTTTGGAAATGTGAGATGAGAAGGTTCTTTCCTACTTTCTATTTTGAGATATTTTAGAGTACTAATATTAATTATAAATGTCATCTGTTGTTTTATTTACTTCAGGCTCCTAGGAAATTGTAGAAAAATTCTGATAACCTAATGCCACACAAATTTAACCCTTGTGCTACCAATAGAGATTAAAGAACTCATTAGTCAACACTAACTCATTCAACATAATGATTTGAAGAAAGCAAGTCATTGTTTGAGTCAGGATGGGAGCAAAGAACAAATCGAAATGCACCATGTGCAGCAACATTTACGATCACAGTCTTCTTATTTCAGAGATATGATAAGAATACACTGAAATTTAAGACAACCAGAAGAGTCATGTCTTTTTCTCACAAAAATCTACTGATAGGACTTACACTCCAAAGAGATACCTTGTGAAGGTCCATCAGCATTGCTGAGGAGGAACACCTCTTTTTAGCATGCATGGATAGCCTACACTGAACCCTCCTTTCCATGAATTCCTGTAACAGTTATAACAATAACTCCACTTGCATAAAGACTTAATGCACTCTCATAGTAGGGAAAATGATGACCAAGGGCAGAGGCATAGAAAGAAGAAATTGCTTTAACACCATAAGCTTTGCCAGTGGGAAGAAATGATGGAAACCTCTGCTGTGTATTCAATCCAATAGTCCATAGGTATATCCAGAAACAGGGAATCTACAGAACAATCTCAACAATGTTGCTCTCCTTAATGGCAGTACTCTGAGACTAGGAGGAGAAGGGCAGAAGTCATAGTCATTAGTGGCACCAAGCAAATCATTCTTCTCATTTGAAATGTCAATAGGTCACTGCAGCTATAAGCTGTGAATCAGCCAGAATTACATTCTGTTTTGACTGCGTAAGGACCTCCATAGCAATACAGTGAGACAGTTCAATTTACTTTTGTCAGCAAATAGTAGATAACTGACATAAAAGTGTTTCGGGGTCGGGAGAGCTCAAGATGGAGGTCTACTAGTGATATAGCTGCTTCAATTCTTCAGTTTGCATCGCCAGTGAATATTGGGAATTGTGAGGGAATCTCCCTTCTACCTTCCTCTTACCATGGGGAGTATCCTTAAAGGAAAAGTAAAAAGCAGATTGATCCATATGTTTTCAAAAGTCTTTCTGAGGTATATTCAGAGTTCAATTTTATGAACAATATAGGACATGTTGCCCAACCATCAACAGAATTTACACAAGAAACTGCTACTTGACTTACAGACTATGAAATGAATTCCTGTTTCTTTTATAGGCATTCTGATCAGAATTCAAAGATTTTCTGAAACAAAGATCTTCATGAGGCCATAGGAACCCCTCTTTTGATCCTTTTGGGTTCCAGTAACTATATGTAACAGCAAAGCAAATAATCTCAATAAAGGATTTGACACTTGTTGAAGATCGTACAAATAATATCACATGACCACATGTGAGGAATATACGTAAAAATCACCCTGCCCCTCTTTAGAAGAAGACAATTACTGAAAGCTACTAGTTCCAAACTACTCTTCAACAACTGAGTAAGGTGACAAAAGGTCACTTCCAGGCAGTGGTTAGAACAAATTTTGATCACTAACTTGCTTTATGGTGATGGTCTCCCTATCCCCCACTAACAACTGGTGTTTTAAATTCTATTTATGCTTTACTGACATCACAAGCAAATTGAAAATGACTAAAGACAATGCATGAGTCTTCTCAGCAAGCAGTCTGAGAAGTAAATAGCAATAACTCCTGATTAGCATAACTTTTAGCCAGAGGTTATAAATAACGAGTAACAGATGTCTGATCTGGAGTCTTTATTACATTATCTTAAGTGAAATTCAGGTTTATTTTTAAACTATTCTTGGATCAGTTATTGTAAGGCAAAAAAATGTGTTTTTATTAGTGGGAAAGAAATGTTTTTCTAGATGAACCAATTAGAAAAGATAAGGCTGAAAAATTAACAAGGGTATTTACCACATACTGAAGAAAGAGGGTTTTTATCTGAAAGATGCTGGAATACTGAAAAACAACATCATGGATAAGAAGAAAAGAGATGTGAATTTTGTCCTGGATCTAACATGGCCTGGTTTGATGCAGAACAAGGCCAAGAATAAAATGTATCACTGCCTCACCTATAGCATGGGAACGTTATGAGAACTCATACAGGTCAATAATTTGAAAGGGAAAGAATATAGTTAGGTAGAAGAGCAGCAAATGAAAAAAAATGGAACCATATTAGTTTTACTGGTTTTCACATAGTCACAAAATGCAACAATATTTTTTGCATTCCTCATTTTTTCCCTTTACCTCTCTTTCCACCCACTACTTCCCACACCAGCTTGGCCTGGTAATTGGAACTTCCAGTTGAGTCAGTCCCATGGAAATGAAGCATAAAAAATCAATACTAACCATAGAAGGAAAAATAAAATCTCTAAATATTTTAACTTGGATGTTAAATTTTCTCAGTTAATGAAAACTCACAAGTATAATTGCAAGATGAGGCAGTGAGCCAGTGAGTTATTAAGTACCTGATAAGTACATGGCATTGTCTCAAGCACTGTGGATTAATTAAAAAAATAAATAAAATCAGATACTTGGTCTTAAGGAGCATAGAACATGTTAGGGACACAAACTGGAGAATATAATGTAATATATAATATAATAAAGGATTAAATTCTAAGATTACATTTTAGAAAGTAAGAGAAAAAATATTCACTATTATGTATATTTTAGTAACCATGATACCTAATTTCTTGCATTAAAAATTAAATAGAAATAAAAGATTACAACAATGGTAAAAAGCTCAGAAGGGAATGAGTGAAGTTGATTTTAAATCCCTTATATTGCACTGAAAGAAGGTAAAGATACTTGTAGACTTTGTTAAACATACACATTAAGATATCTAGAGAAATCACTAAAAGGATAGACATGGAAATTATAACTCCCAAAATAAGAGTCATAACTCATTTCAAAAGAAAACAGAAAAGGGAGAAAACTAATTTCAAAAGAAAACAGAAAAGAAGAAAAAGAAACAGAAAAATTAAAAATTGAAAACCCAAAGTAAGATTATAGATATGAATTTTAAAGTATTGGTAATTAAAACTAATGTAAATAAACTAAAATTTTTGGCTAAAAACCAGATTGGTAAAGTGAATTTTTTAAAAATACAACTATGAACTGTTTACAAGAGATTCAAAAGAGTGTAAGAACACTGAAAGGTTGAACGTTAAAGGCTAAAATTTATATGACAGATAAATTATAATCAAAATAACTATGTATTAATAATAGATAAAACAGACCTCCACCTAAATATTATTGTTATAGATAAATGCAAATACTGCTAGAGATCTAATACTTTAAAAATTATTGCTAGAGATATTATAAATTATTGCTAGAGATATAATGAATGCATAATAGACATTAGATGCATAATAGTGATATGCAGAATAACTACATATTGATCAAAATTTCAATCCCCTAGAAAGACATAATTTTAAATTAGTATGTAGCTTGTAATATAGGTTTAAAATATATAAAGCAGAAATTGCCAATGTACAAGGAGATTTTGAAAAATTTATAAAGATAATTAGAGCTATTTATATATCTCTCTTAACTGACTTATCAAGCAGATAAAAAAATCATTAAAGATACTGAATAACACAATTCATAAGCCACAAAAACTGGAGAATTTAATTCTTCTCAAAGATACAAGGAATGTTAACAAAAACTGACTACATCAAGCCATAAAACAAGTCTTGCCAAATTTTAAAAACACTAGTACAATGCATAATATATTTTCTGACTAAAAACACAATTAAGTAAGCAGTCAATAGCAAAAATAAAATAAAACACTCATGCATTTAGAAGTGTTAAAATAGGCTTTTATATAACCTATTGGTCAAAGAAGAAAGAAGATATCAAAATAGAAATTAGAAAATACTTAGAGCTGAGGACTATCTTCTAATCTGAGGCATGCAGTTTTTCACATTTTAATATTTCTGAAAGCAGAATGTATCTTATAATCAATGATGACTTTCAATTTTAGTTGACCAGATATAATTGCATTAACTGCACAGAATTGTTATTCCTGGTGACTTAAGAAAATTTCACCCTCCATATTTCATATTTAGAACCATTTGAGGAAGAAATACAAATCTTGTTTGTTGACCAAATATGATCCAGTGACATACTTCTGGTAAGATCAAAAAAGCACCAGCATCAAAACTCACAGAATAGCTGTGAGCATTTTGGAAGAAAATCCAAGGAAAAATAGTAAAGCACTCTTTAATAAAAGCTCTTGATAGCACAGAGGATGACATAATGTGGACAAAAATAAGAGTCCATGACTCAATCAATAAGTGATTCAGAAGAGTTGAATTCTGGCTGTGAAGAAGTTTATTAAATATCTTAACCAATTTAGTTTTATATATTTTTTCACATGTATGCACAAGAGCAATGTACGGCACAATTATATGTTTTAAAACGTTTAAGGAATCTTTAAACAAGTATAAAATAAAAATTAGAAATGATGAGAAGCTATTATGTTATCATCATATTTTTTCTAAGTGTTATATAAAATAATGGTTATAATAGGTGATGAATTATGGTACTACATATGAAAATTGTATGATAAACCTAAGAGAAAGTAAGTACTGAATACTTACCATACAGAGATGAAAAGCAGAAAATAAATGAGCTCAGCAACCAAATGAAGAAATTTTTTAAAAAATAAAAAGAAATTTAATGAATGAAATAGCTAAGTGCAAAAACTAATGAAGATGAAAACAAAAAATCTGATGAAGACAGTAAACAAACCAAAAGTTGGTTCTTTGAAAAAAAGAATAAAAGTGCCTAAAATCATTGGTCAAGGAAAAAAACAGAAATAAATAAAAATATAATTAAAAATAAATATAAACGATGGTGCAGCAGACTTAAAACAACTTTGTGTCAGAGATGAAAACTGTATGCTAATAAATGTGAAAATGTATGTGGAATAAACAAATTTTCACAAAATGTAATTTAGCAAAACTTAACAGAGCAAAATGGCTCAAAAAAAGAGAAAACCTTTTCTTGATACAACAACTATTATAAATGGTACTATAAGTATTGAAAAAAATGAATCAGAATTAATGTTATCACAAAAAGTATCACCAGGTGTAGATGGTTTTTCAGGAATGTTAACAGATTAATTCAGTCTAACATTAACTCCTTCAGAATCTGGAAAAGTTAGGAAAAGTCTTATTCTTTTCTGAGGCTAGTTTACCTTGATACCAAATTAGACAAGCAGTATGTAAAAAAATATTACTGCCACTCTCACTTATGTATACAGATGAAAAATTCTCAATAAAATATCAGCCAAAAAACCTCAACAATCTATAAAAAAGTTACACATCCACATACAATTATGCATAATGACCAAATAAGTCTACTCCAAAAATGCAAGATTGAGTCATCATTATAAACTGTATTGCTCGAATTCACTATGTTAACAGATAAAAAGAGAAAAAAAATGATCTCAATAAATATAGAAAAGGATTTGATAATATTTGACTATTTGTTACAAAATTATCAGCAGACTAGAGTAAACGGACCCTTCTGTAACATGACAAAGGATATTTTTAAAAAAACTCTAGAGCAAACATCATAATTGATGGTAAAACAGAAAAGTATTTTTCTGAAATCTAGAACAAGGTAAGAACATTCACTTTCATCACTGAACTGGAAATTCTAGCTAGTTCCAATAAGACGAGAAAATGAATTAAAGTGTTTGGATTGAAAGAAAAATCATGTTGTACCTCATAACATACAAATCACAAAAGAATGTTCAACAAATTTTTAGAAATGATGAAAGTTTGTCATTATACTTGGCTATAAGTTTAATAAAGAAACATTAAGGGCTTTCCTATTCAATATCTATAAATGGTTAGAAAACACAGTTTTTAAGTATGCTATTATAATTTATTAGTTCAAGAAATATTCATTAAGTGGTCATTATGTGTCATGTACTAGCTCATGTACTGGGACTTCATAAGTTAAAAATAGGTAAATAAAAGACAAAAATTTCTGTCCTTGTGAAGCTCACAAATGAAGTAAATGAGTTAACATATAATACATAATATATTTTATACATATGTTTTTAGAAATAAACTTAACAAGACATGTAAAACTTTTATAGAGAAAATTATAAACACATGGAAAGATAGACCATGCTTAATATCATGAGATGCCAGTTGTCTACTAATTGACCTACAGTTTCAATGTAAGATCAAATTTATATCAACAGTTCGTAGGTATTCCTCTGTGTGTGTCTGTGTGTGTGTGTGTGTGTGTGTGTGTGTGTGTGTGTGTGTATAAATTTATTTGGTGATTCTAAAACTTATATGGAAGACAAAAGTACCAAGAAAGGTCACAGCACTCTGAGATGAGCAGCACCAGATTGGAAGATTTGCTGTACGTTATACTAACATTAATCATAAACCTCTAGTACTATGAGGCAACAAGTACTGGAGAGGCAGCACAGTATACAGAGCCATACTGCTTGTGCTGGAACGCTGGGTGTGCCACTTTCTGGATAGTGTGACCTTGGATAAGTTAACTCTTTGCACTTCAGTTGCTACATCTATAAATTGAGGATAATAAGAGTACCTTCCTTATAAAGATTATATGTTATCTTAGAACAGTGTTTGGCATGTGGTAAACACATATACAAATTTGATAATGTGGCTTATCACACTAAATTATATGGAAAGACAGATAACTCCCAAAAACGCCATATATCTATGAAAGCCTGATATATGAAAAAGGTAACACTATAGATGTGGGTGGGGGGGAATGAACAATTCAATAATGGTGGTAGAATCACTGACTATCCACATGTAGGAAAGTGAAAAGAAATCCCTACCTCATTTCCTAATAAAAATAAATTCTAGATCTGTCTAGAATTTAAGCAAAAGTGGAAAAAATTTTAAATATGCAGAAGGAAACATAGAAGAATATTTCTATGACCTCAAACAAGATGACAAAAGCACAAACCATGAAAGATTGACTTCACCACATTAAATGAAGATCTATTCATAAGAAGATGCCAGAATGAAAATGAAAAGATACGTGACATACTGTGAGAAGATACCTGCAATACATATGCAGGTAACCAATAAAGGATATATTCAGAATATGGAAAGAAATCTAATGAATCAATTAAAAAGAAAGTTCAATGAAAATGAACAGAAGGCTGGAAAAGGTCCATTATAGTAGGAGACATATGAAATGATTCTCATCTTTTAAAAAATTCTTATTAATAATCAGAGAAATGTAACCTGAAAACGTAGTTATCACATTCCCAGCGATCTGGTGGTAACGGAATAAAATTTCACATCATCTTGTAAAACTGACCAAGTGCATGGCAATTCCACTCCCAGGTGTATATATACTTAGTGCGCATGTGCACTGAGAGATGTGAACAAAAATGTTTATAGAAGCACCGTTTGTACAAAACATAGAACTAGAGATAATCATGATATCTACCTCACATTGGACTGGTTAAAAAAGAACTGCAGCAGTCATACAATGGAACACTTCAGCTGTGGGAGAAAAATGAGCTACAGTCTCACATATCATGATGAATGAATCTAAAACACATAATGTTGAGGCAAATAAGCAAGTCACGTATAGTATAGGAATCCATTTATACTAAATGCAAAAACAGGCAAAACTAAACAATATATTGTGTGTGGACACATTCCTTGCTATGGAAACAAAACCAGGATAGTGGTCTCTAAGGCAGAGGGAAGGGTGTTGCATTATAAAGGGCCATGATGACACCTAAACCACTGGTAGAGTTTTTCTTTTTTTCCTTTAAGCTGCATGGTAAGTACATTTTACTGCTTTGATACTGTATATATATTTGATAAACACTCTTTATATATATATCACACAACAAAAATTATTTTAACAAATAAAAAGTACTTATAGTTCCTGCCCTCATCCAACTGCATAATACTTTTTTAAATATATGTAAACAGATGTTTATTTTATAATCCATATACCATTTTTTAATTTTATTGTGGTAAGAACATTTAACATGAGCTCTACCTTCAACAGATTTTTAAGTGTACAACACATTATTGTCATCTGTAGGCACAATGTTGTACAGCAGATCTATAGAACTTACTCATTTTGCATAACTGAATCTTGCTAACCAATGGGTATAAGGTTTCATACCCATTTTTTACTTGCATATTTATCTCCCCACTCTTGGAAACTATGACATAATTCCCTCTCTAAGACCAGCATAGGTTGGGTCTGATAGAAGCAGTAAGGTTTATTTCTTAAGAGTTGGAGAAATCTGGCTTAAATCTTAGCTCTGCCACCAGTAGTTACTGGTAAGACTTTAGACAAATCACTTAATTCTTCTTTGCTATAATTTTCTCATCTGAAAAAATGTGGGTAATAATATTTATTTCATAAGACTGTTATAAATACATTGATGAAAATTATGTGATTTTTCATAAATTATCAAAATTAAAAAGTGTCAGGCCCATCATTAGGGCATAATAAATAGTTGTGGATAAGAGCAGAATACTGTAGTCCTCCAATTAATGTTTTCCAAATGAAACAGTAGACCTCCCTTTTTCCTCTCCCTCTACTTTGTGTTCCTGTCAAAAGATGGAGTCCTCAAACCACCACCACCACCACCACACACACACACGCACACATGCATCCATGCACACACACAAGCACACACACATACCCGTATTCTACCAAATTTCAATCCATTCCTGGTTTCCATTTGGCTAAAAATCTCAGGATGAGAATATATCAAGTGTTTATTAAGGAAATTAGGTTCCTCCCAGACGGGGAAGGAATGGGACCCAACTCGGAGTCTCTCCCTTTATAAATGAGGAGCGACCTCTCTTCTGAGGTTAAAGGGAAAGATGGGCTAGAAATGCAGACAGTTAAAATGAATATAACAATAGTCTTGGTGTCATCAATCTTATTACTTTGTATCTCTGGACCTCAGTTTCATTGACAAGTTTGGTCAGACAACATGTATGGTCCTCTTCAGTTCTCTCTACTAGCCCATGAAGAACACTGAGTCACTGTGAGCTCAGGAAAAGGTCATCTAGAAGTGACAGGAAATGTGCCAGGGTTTCAGTGATAAATAAATAAAAGATTGTTTCACAACGACAAATATGAAACTAGACTGCATCATTCATATGGCCCGAGGAAGTAGCTAGAAAAGTAATGAATGGATGGATGGATGGATGCCTGGCCCCATTCCTAAGGCTATCAAGTTATATAAAATGTATGATTACTAATGTTATTATAATAGTTTAACACTAAAAAGTTGATCGGATACCATACATCAAAAAGTTTATCATGGGCTTCCCTGGTGGCGCAGTGGTTGAGAGTCCGCCTGCCGATGCAGGGGACACGGGTTCGTGCCCCGGTCCGGGAGGATACCACATGCCGCGGAGCGGCTGGGCCCGTGAGCCATGGCTGCTGAGCCTGCGCGTCTGGAGCCTGTGCTCCGCAACGGGAAAGGCCACAACAGTGAGAGGCCTGCGTACCGCAAAAAAAAAAAAAAAAAAAGTTTATCATATTGTAAATCGTATTTGTTTACTTTTCAGAATATATTGTGAGGCAACCATAGTCTTTTTTTTTAATGAAAAATATTCTTACATCAGTTTCTTAATGAATTGTAACATTTATGTGCAATTAAGAGAGTATGGTTTTCCAATATGTCAAAAAGAGTGGCATTCCTATAAAAATACTCTAAGAATACCCTGCTGAATTTGTTACAAGTGCAACCTCCTCAGAAATGCACATCGTCTTCATTAATAATGCAAGTAAGTTGAAAAGTAATTGTTTCCACATTGGCATATAAATAATTTTAGTCTAAGCAATCTTTCTACACATCAAGAATGAGATTACCAGAATATTTTCTTTCAATCACTACACGTGTTTTTCCTTCATTGGCATGAATCTGTTATTTCACACAAGTGAAGGGTCTCCACTACACTGAATTCAGTCACACTATCTCACTTTTATGTTATTATTACAGAAGTAAAAGCAGAGGAAACCTAGTTAGCAGCCACCTAGTTCATTATATTGGAGAGTGTGTTATGTTTGATTTCTCCATTCCAACCACAGAGATCCTCTCATTTTCAGCAAAATCCCACCCACACACTAACCCACCCAGGCCCCCCATGGCCCTCAATGGTTTCCTCATAAACAATACCTTCTCTGATCTGCAGAAGCTGCCTTGGGTCACCTCACACACAGGCACATAAACACACATACACACTCCACAGAAATTAAGCCCTCATCAAAGGTAGAAAAACAGTTTTCTTTTAGACATGTTTATCATTTCTCACAGACATCTCAATCATTATAATCATAATAATCACCTTAAGTTGAGGCTTAAGTGGCTGCTAGTGATAATCTCTAGCCCAGACTTTGACAAAAGTACGAAATTCCAACTCAGGATGTACTTCTCAATTCATTTCCTCTCACCACAAGCCAAATTGAGGCCTTACATCTGAAATTTGATTATGTCTGACTTCCACAAACCCTTCCACCGGTAATAATTATTAGCTCATGTGTTCAAGTTTTGCTTTTCAGATAAAAGGCAGTTCAAAAGGAAATGGAAGTAACTTAGATTATAATGTAAAGGACATGCGTTTATAAAATTCAAAATTTACCCACCACTGACCTAGATGCACTTCTGAGTATCAGTTTATTTCTTTATGGGATCGAATCCATACTAGACTAAGAAAAGAAAATATCTCCTTCTAATGAAGTCCAAATAAGTAACCACAACTTCCCTTTCAATCTCCAAATCTCAAAACCTCACCAGTTCATCAGATCCTTTGGATTAAGCCTCTTTTCTTTTGTTTTAGCTTCAAATGAAAGGGAAAACCCTTGGTAACCTTTGCATTATAACCCTAATACAAAAATTATTAATGAATATGGAAAATAATGAGTCACAGAGAAAAGGCTGTAGGAGGTGAGAATCATGCACGTCTGCCCTGAAAGCCACCATCATTCTGGACTTGATTTCATAGTGACTACAAGATGAAAGTTTGTATTCTTTCCATCTTATTTTTCCCTTCCTTGCTAAGATATTTTTCCCTTCCTTGCTAAGATCTCTTTCCCTCTGTCCTCCTTTACTTTAGGAGAAAACAAAATGACAGATGTAAGATACAAGTCCTGGACTTTCCCAACAAAGAGGTAGCCATGAAATCATGAAGTCGCCAAAAGTTAGAAAATTAATCTAAATGTGTTCAATTGCTGTGAAAATCACTACTACCTTTCCTGCTCACCAGTAAATGAACCAACTTTTGGTTCCGTGAAACAACTGTTAGTGGAGGGGAGTGAAAAACCAGGCTTCCAGGGTGTCCCAACAATGTCTAGTTCTCTCATGGTTTTGATCACTCTCACTTGCTATATCACAAGGACCCACTGAGTGCTTTTAAAGAGGCTTTCAATTGCACGATGAAAGAGAAACATGTTCAGCTACAGTGGCTGAAATTGGGTCGAGCAGAGGCTGAAACAAGGCCCACTTCATATCCATCTGCCACCCACCCAGAACGTGACAGTATTACCTCCTACCCACCACTCTGCCTCTCCCATATATTTGGGAAGCTGCCTTCCTTGCTCAAAAGGTAATACACATACCATAAAACTTTTTAAGTGAAAACTCCTTTCATGGGCAATGACCACATTTTTATTCATCCTCATAGTCTAGGGGTTTTTTTTTGAAGTATTTTAGTATCTAGACTACATTCACTCATTCACTGTCACATTCATTTATTGAGAGTCTAATAGGTGTCAGACACTAGGCTTCGGTTAGAAAATAGTGAGCCAGAACTTGTGAGTGCCTATGTTCAGAGGCACTTACAGTCTAGCTACTGGGGAAGATTAAATTAAAAATCACAAATATGACCTTTGTATGCGGATGTGTGTCACACACAGACAGCTACACATACTTAGTGCTGTGAATTTATCAAAGGCTGAGCTGACCTAGTCTGGAGGTCAGAGAAGACTTCTCTAATGAAACAGTGATTGAGCTGAGGGGTAGAGGAAACACAGAAGCTCATTCTGTAACAAAACCACTTTCCTCTCTTTTACACAAATCTATAATTCAGTTGGGTCAACACTGTTCACAGTTTCCATTAAGAATGAGAATAATTCATCTTCCCTTTAAAAAAAAAAAGATTGGATACTGAAAATATAAAACCCATTCATCTCTCTGTTACACAACAAACAGAACTCAGCTGGGCTTTTATCCTTTGCTTTGCAATTGAAATTGTTAAATTATAAAGAAAAAATGAATAGACCACTTTTCTCATGTAAAAGTCATGTTGCTCACCCACCACAAGTAGGATACAAATTAGCTTGTTTTCTTTTTCATTTAATAACAAAACCTTTTTTTTCTTGTCTCTGGTGACATCCATATTCTTTCTCATTCTACTTTCCCCATGAAATTACACATGCATAAAAAAATACTTTACTGGATTGAAGGAGGGGATCCAAATCCAACCCACTTCAAAGCATTCTCAAACACCTTGCCTAAAGTGTCTCAAAAACAAAAGCTGTATCCTTCATTGAAAAATTTACAACACCCTCTCAATTCTTCCTGGATTTTTTGTTAAGATATAGCTTGCATCTTCAAGCCCCAATGTGTTTTCTTAACCTTACAACCTGAACCCCTTCGTGCTATTTTGACTATAATTTTACACATGTAGGAAGCCTCTCGTGGCCTTTTTTAAATGGACAGAGTTATTTTAATTCTCTATTTAGCTCTAGTGCCCTGGTTTTTGTTAGCACAACTTATTCAGCATATCAGTTTGGATGCAGACTCTCAGAAAAACTGGACAGTTAATCAGATCCAGTGACAAAGATCCTGTTTCTCAACTGTATGGAAACATAAAATATGGCCCGTCATACCTGGAGTGTTTCAGGAGTAATTACAGGGAAGCAACATAGATCTTGTCCATTACTCCCCCTTGTTTATGAGGCCTGTCACTCTATCAGAGATGAAAATGAAGTACGTCTGCCATGATTTGTCTTCGCAGTGCCACAATGACTATTTCATAGTTTCTCATGCATTTGTATTCTCTCCTACATGATGGTCTCATTGACAGTTTCATGCATGTCTTGAAGAAAACGGTAACTGCCAAGGTTAATAAATAACAAGGAGCCTACAATCCAAGGAGATCAGTAACTGGGACAAGAAACAAAGTAGCTGCAATCCCAGGAATGCCTGCAGAATCAGGAAACTGAAAGTTGATACCTAGACAAGGAGTTTGAGTAACAAGTACTAGAAATTAAAAGAAAGTAGGATCTCAATACTAAGTCACATCTTTTTGTCATTCTCTGTTTATTCATGTTTTCTGTAAAGCAGGAAGCAGTTCTCAAACTCAAGTTGCCGGCTGCAGTGGCAAGTGACAAGCCCAAAGCAGAGCAGCATCTGAACCTTACTCTGGACACCTGCCCTACGTAACAGCATCATAAATAACTCAACGATCAACTGATAGTCAATGCCCTCCTACTGCTGGATCCACATGATGGCATTATGCAAGACAGGGTCACCTACCACAACGCTCTCTTCAAAATATTGGGGGTACATTCCCAGACATCCCACGGGAATCCTCGATCAATATGTCACCAAAGACCTTATTTATTTTAGTTATTTTTTAAATAAATTTCACTAGCATATTTTTTCCACCACTTTTACTTGGGGTTTTTTTGGGGCCACACCGCATGGCATGTGGGATCTTAGTTCCCCGACCAGGGATCAAACCTGTGCCCCCTGCAGTGGAAGCACAGAGTCTTAACCAGTGGACCACCAGGGAAGTCCCCTAAAGAACTTATTTAAATGATTTTCAAACATAATTATGTATACAAACTAAACAAACTCTTGGGGATTAATATAGTCCACATGTCTACAACTTAGTTTGATTAAAAGTATCATATTTCATTTTATTTGACCAGAAAAGAAATCAATATTTATTAAGCAACAAACATGTAGTAATACAAGCCTATTTGTCATTCTTCAACTCATTTCATCTTTACAAGACTGCTATGATGTCCATTTTACAGGTTAGGAAAGTGAAGCTCAATGAGGTTGACTACTTTGTTAGCAGTCAGGGGAGCAGAGATGTGACAGACAAGTCTGACTTCCAAACACCTGCCTGCCTCCTGTTCACACAAAAAGTGCTCTCTGAGTTGTTGGTCAAGATGGCAGCCTTAGAATATGCCATGGTCCCTCCTTCCTATCCCAAATTTCTATTACAAAATAGCTTTTGAAACTTAGATGAGGAACGTTCAGCAAACCTTACATTCAGGAAAACTATTGAGAATCCCTGCAAGATGAGAAACAGCATCTAAACAAAGAAAGAAAACAAAACTGCAACATCCAGAGGAATGGACTGAAACTTAACAGCTCTAAATAAGGAGTGAATGTTAATACTAACAACAAAACTACAAAAGGATGAAACAAATTCTAGATAATGTCAACATAATAGTTGACAGGAGATAGGGAAGGAGAGGAGAAAATTAAAAGAATGCTACAGGTCTTTTTTTGGACAAGGTGGAGTAGTGTATAATTAATTCTGAGCCCTGTTAAATATATATATATATACACATATATATAACATATATGTTTTACTATATGTTAAAAATAAATATATGTTTAGCAGGGCTCTGAATTGATTATATGTTATATATCAATATACATATTTTTATATAAATCAAATATGCATGTTTGAAATATATAATTATATGTAAATAAAACAGATATATTTGAAATATATGTCAAAATATAAAATTTTACATTTTAAATATATGTAGTTTATTGTTTTTATATTATATATTGTTACATGTCAATGTACTTCAATAAATTTACTTTAAAAAGAGGCCATCTATGTACATTAAAACTTTAGAATGCCAACAAGAGAAACTTTCAAATAATTAAAGGGACTATACATTTTAAAAACAACTACAACAACAAACACAAGACAGTCAATTCAGCAAAAGTCTGGAAAGAATGTGGGGAAAGAGTGAAAAACATGAGAAACATAAAATAATCCCAATTTGGCAAAATTCAAATTAAACATAACTATGTTAAACATAATTTTTGAAGCACAAATTTTCATCAGTACCGTTGAAAAGAAATATATCTAAAGCAAAATTTCACACAAATGTAGAAATTAGAGGGGGAAAAAGATATACCCCGAAAAAGTTAATTAAAATAAAAGTTTTGCAATGGAGAAAAAGAAGAACAGGAGGAGGAAAAGGGGAGAGGGAGGGGAAGCAGCAATATGAAAAGCAAGAAGAACAAGAACCAAAAAGAATATTTAATATTGATAAAAGTAACAATCAACCAAGCAAACATTGATGAAGCAAGCAACATAATTTTTAAGAAAAATGTAATAAAAATGCAAGGAGAAACTGAGAAATCCACAAACATATTCGGATTTCAATGCACCTCTCTAGCTAAAAAATCAAAATATTTAAACAGGACGTGGAAGATTTGATTAAAAGTTAATTAATAGATAAATATAATTGATCCAAGAGTTTTATATATATATAAAACAACAGAGGACGTGCATCGTTTTCAAACATGCAAGACACAGCCTGAAAAAGTTTTGGAATACATCATATTCCAAAAGAACTTATTTCATGATAGTCACAATCACTAGGCAGGATGAAATAAAATTGCAACTAAAAGATATCAAAAAGCAAAGCAAAAACTTAAACTTGGAGATAAAGTAATTTAAAATAATTCATGTAATAAGAAATAAATTTAAAGATAAATTGGAAATAGAAAATTTCGATAATGAGAGCATTATATATCAAAACCTGTGGTTTATATCCAAAGAAATTCTCAAAGGAAGATTTCAGAATTAAATATGTTTAAGAGAAAATAAAAATACAAACAAAAAGATGTAAGTTTCAAATTAAAGATAAAAACAAAATAAACTCAAAGAAAATAAAAAGGTAAAAGTTTAATTAAATAAAGAATAAAATTATAATCTAAATGAAATAAGTTCTTTTAAAATAATCAGAGAGAGGAAGGCAGAAAGCAGAAGCAAGAAGAACTACAATCCTGCAGCCTGTAGAACAAAAACCACATTCACAGAAAGATAGACAAGATGAAAAGGCAGAGGGCTATGTACCAGATGAAGGAACAAGATAAAACCCCAGATAAATTTAAAATGCTACAACCTGTCCAGAAAACATTTTGGCAGTTTCTTATCAAATGCAACACACAATTACCATAACACCCAGCAATGGCACTCTTGAGCATTTATCCCAGAGAAATGAAAATGTATATTCACACAAAAACCTGTCAACACAGGCTGACAGCAGTTTTATTCATAATAGCCAGATGTCTATTTATATATACCATGGAATAGCATTCAGCAATAAAAAGGAACGAATTATTGATACACACAACAATTTGGACGAATCTTCAGGGAATTATGCTGAGTGAGAAACATAACAATTTGAAAAAAAAATTCTTAGGAATGGAAAACAGATTGCCAGATTAGTGATTGCCAGGGGTTAAGGATAGGGGAGGCTGTCTACGTACGAGGCAGGTTGGTATGCTTACAAAAGGTGGTGGAAATTTTGTATCTTTACATCTTGTTCAATAAAATAAATTGTATAGAACAAATGAGTTCAAGTAAAACTAGAGAAACTTGAGTAAGATGAACATATTGCATCAATGTCAGTATACTGGCTGGGGTATTATACTATAGATTTGCAAAATGTTACCATTGGGGAAACTGGGTAAAGGGCCTATGGGATGTCTTTGTATTATTCCTTACAACTTCATGTTAACCTATAATTAATCTCAATTCAGGTGTAGAGGTAAACTTTTGGAAAGTATAATCTAGAGGGGCTTTGGGGGAAGATGGCAGAAGAGTAAGACGAGGAGATCACCTTTCTCCCCACAGATACATCAGAAATATATCTACACGTGAAACGACTCCTACAGAACACCCACTGAATGCTGGCAGAAGACTTCAGACCTCCCAAAAGGCAAGAAACTCCCCCACGTACCTGGGTAGGGCAAAAGAAAAAAGAATAAACAGAGACAAAAGAATAGGGACAGGACCTGCACCAGTGGGAGGGAGATGTGAAGGAGGAAAGGTTTCCACACACTAGGAAGCCCCTTCGCAGGCGGAGACTGCGGGTGGCGGTGGGGGAAGCTTTGAAGCCTCGGAGAGCACAGCAACAGGGGTGCGGAGGGCACAGAGGAGAGATTCCCAAACAGAGGATCGGTGCCGACCCGCACTCACCAGCCCGAGAGGCTTGTCTGCTCACCCGCCAGGGCGGGCGGGGGCTGAGAGCTGAGGCTCAGGCATTGGTCGGATTGCAGGGACAGGACTGGGGTTGGCCGCGTGAACACAGCCTGAAGGGGTTAGTGCACCACACCTAGCCGGGAGGGAGTCCGGGAAAAGGTCTGGACCTGGAGAAGAGGCAAGAGACTTTTTCTTCCCTCTTTGTTTCCCAGTGCGCGAGGAGAGGGGATTAAGAGAGCCGCTTAAAGGAGCTCCGGAGACGGGCGTGAGCTGCAGCTATCAGCACGGACCCCAGAGACGGGCATGAGACACTAAGGCTGCTGCTGCCACCACCAAGAAGCCTGTGTGCGAGCACAGGTCACTGGCCAAACCTCCCCTCCCGGGAGGCTGTGCAGCCCGCCACTGCCAGGGTCCCGTGATCGAGGGAAAACTGACCCAGGACAACTCACGGCACGCCTATGGCTGGTGCAACGTCCCACCGACCTCTGCCTCCACAGGCTCGCCCCACATCCGTACCCGCCCCTTCCCCCGGCCTGAGTGAGCCAAAGCCCCCAAATCAGCTGCTCCTTTAACCCTGTCCTGTCTGAACGAAGAACAGACGCCCTCCGGCGACCTACACGCAGAGGCGGGGCCAAATCCAAAGGTGAACGCCGGGGGCTGTGCGAACAAAGAAGGGAAAGGTAAATTCCTCCCAGCACCCTCAGGAGGAACAGATTAAATTTCCACAATCAACGTCAGGTACCCTGCATCAGTGGAATACCTGAATAGACAACGAATCATCCCAAATTGAGGAGGTGGACTTTGAGAACAAGATACATTATTTTTTCCCCTTTTCCTCTTTTTGTGAGTGTGTATGTGTATGCTTCAGTGTGAGATTTTGTCTGTATAGCTTTGCTTTCACCATTTGTCCTAAGGTTCTGTCCATCCGTTCTGTTTTCGTTTTTTTTACTTAAAAAAAATTCTTTTTCTTAATTATTTTTTACTTTAATAACTTTATTATAACTTAGAATAGAGAAAATGCAAGAAACATTTAACAAGGAACTAGAAGAACTAAAGATGAAACAAGCAATGATGAACAACAAAATAAATAAAATTTAAAATACTCTAGAAGGGATTAATAGCAGAATAACTGAAGCAGAAGAATGGATAAGTGACCTGGAAGATAAAATAGTGGAAATAACTACTGCAGAGCAGAATAAGGACAAAAGAATGAAAAGAACTGAGGACAGTCTCGGAGACGTCTGGGACAACATTAAACGCACCAACATTTGAATTATAGGGGTCGCAGAAGAAGAAGAGAAATAGAAAGGGACTGAGAAAATATTTGAAGAGATTATAGCTGAAACTATCCTAATATGGGAAAGGAAAGAGTTAATCAAGTCCAGGAAGCACAGAGAGTCCCATACAGGATAAATCCAAGGAGAAACACGCCAAGACACATATTAATCAAACTATCAAAAATTAAATACAAACATAACATATTAAAAGCAGCAAGGGAAAAACAACAAATAACACACAAGGGAATCCCTATAAGGTTAACAGCTGACCTTTCAGCAGAAATTCTGCAAGACAGAAGGGAGTAGCAGGACATATTTAAAGTGATGAAGGAGGAAAACCTACAACCAAGATTACACTACGGCTTCCCTGGTGGCACAGAAGTTGAGAGTCCGCCTGCCGATGCAGGGGACACAGTTTCATGCCCTGGTGCAGGAAGACCCCACATGGCGCGGACCGGCTGGACCCGTGAGCCATAGCCGCTGAGCCTGCGCATCCAGGGCCGGTGCTCTGTAATGGGAGAGGCCACAACAGTCTACCCATGTACTGCAAAAAAACAACAACAACAACAACAAAAAACACAGTACTCTACGCAGCAAAGATCTCATTCAGATTTGATGGATAAATTAAAACCTTTACAGATAAGCAAAAGCTGAGAGAGTTCAGCACCACCAAAACACCTTTACAACAAATGCTAAAGGAACTTCTCTAGGCAAGAAACACAAGAGAAGGAAAAGACCTACAATAACAAACCAAAAACAATTAAGAAAATGGGAATAGGAACATACATATCAATAATTACCTTAAATGTAAATGTATTAAATGCTCCCACCAAAAGACACAGACAGGCGGAATGGATACAAAAACAATACCCATATGTATGCTGTCTACAAGAGACCCACTTCAGTCCTAGGGACACATACAGACTGAATGTGAGGGGATGGAAAAAGATATATCATGCAAATGGAAATCAAAAGAAAGCTGGAGCAATTCTCATATCAGACAAAATAGACTTTAAAATAAAGACCAGAACAAGAGACAAAGAAGGACACTACATAATGCTCAAGGGATCTATCCAAGAAGATATAACAACTGTAAATATTTATGCGCCCAACATAGGTACACCTCCATATATAAGGCAAATACTAACAGCCATAAAAGGGGAAATCGACAGTAACACAATCATAGTAGGGGACCTTAACACACCACTTTCACCAATGGAAATAAATAAGGAAACACAAGCTTTAAATGATACATTAAACAAGATGGACTTAATTGATATTTATAGGACATTCCATCCAAAAACAATAGAATACACATTTTTCGCAAGTGCTCATGGAACATTCTCCAGGATAGATCATATCTTGGGTCACAAACCTAGTCTTCGTAAATTTAAGAAAATTGAAATAGTATCAAGTATCTTTCCCGACCACAAAGCTATGAAACTAGATATCAATTACAGGAAAAGATCTGTAAAAAATACAAACACATGGAGGCTAAACAATACACTACTTAATAACGAGGTGATCACTGAAGAAATCAAAGAGGAAATCAAAAATACCTAGATAAAAATGACAATGGAGACACGATGACCCAAAACCCATGGGATGCACCAAAAGCAGTTCTAAGAGGGAAGTTTATAGCAAAACAATCCTACCTTAAGAAACAGGAAACATCTCAAATAAACGACCTAACCTTGCACCTAAAGCCATTAGAAAAAGAAGAACAAAAAAACCCCAAAGTTAGCAGAAGCAAAGAAATCATAAAGATCAGATCAGAAATAAATGAAAAAGAAATGAAGAAAACGATAGCAAAGATCAATAAAACTAAAAGCTGGTTCTTTGAGAAGATAAAAAAATTGACAAACCATTAGCCAGACTCATCAAGAAAAAAAGGGAGAGGACTCAAATCAATAGAATTAGAAATGAAAAGAAGTAACAGACAGTGCAGAAATACAAAAGACCATGAGAGATTACTACAAGCAACTCTATGCCAATAAAATGGACAACCTGGAAGAAATGGACAAATTATTAGAAACGCACAGCCTGCTGAGACTGAATCAGAAAGAAATAGAAAATATGAACAGACAAATCACAAGCACTGAAATTGAAACTGTGATGAAAAATCTTCCAACAAACAAAAGCCCAGGACCAGATGGCTTCACAGTGAATTCTATCAAACATTTAGAGAAGAGATAACACCTATCCTTCTCAATCTCTTCCAAAATATAGCAGAGAGAGGAACACTCCCAAACTCATTCTATGAGGCCACCATCACCCTGATACCAAAACCAAAGATGTCACAAAGAAAGAAAACTACAGGCCAATGTCCTTGATGAACATAGATGCAAAAATCCTCAACAAAATACTAGCAAACAGAATGCAACAGCACATTAAAAGGATCACACACCATGATCAAGTGGGGTTTATTCCAGGATGCAAGGATTCTTCAATATACGCAAATCAATCAACGTGGTACACCATATTAATAAATTGAAGAAGAAAAACCATATGATCATTTCAATAGATGCAGAGAAAGCTTTCAACAAAATTAAACACCGATTTATTATGAAAACCCTGCAGAAAGTAGGCACAGAGGGAACTTTCCTCAACGTAATAAAGGCCATATATGACAAACCCAGAGCCAACATCATCCTCAATGGTGAAAAACTGAACCCACTTCCACTAAAATCAGGAACAAGACAAGGTTGCCCACTCTCACCACTATTATTCAACATAGTTTTGAAAGTTTTAGCCACAGCAATCAGGGAAGAAAAGGAAATAAAAGGAATCCAAATTGGAAAAGAAGAAGTAAAACTGTCACTGTTTGCAGATGACATGATACTATACATAGAGAATCATAAAGATGCTACCAGAAAACTACTAGAGCTAATCAATAAATTTGGTAAAGTAGCAGGACACAAAATCAATGCACAGAAATCTCTGGCATTCCTATACACTAATGATGAAAAATCTGAAAGTGAAATCAAGAAAACACTCCCATTTACCATTGCAACAAAAAGAATAAAATATCTAGGAATAAACCTACCTAAGGAGACAAAAGACCTCTATGCAGAAAATTATAAGACACTGATGAAAGAAATTAAAGATGATACAAATAGATGGAAAGATATACCATGTTCTTGGATTGGAAGAATCAACATTGTGAAAATGACTCCACTCCCAAAGCAATCTACAGATTCAATGCAATCCCTATTAAAGTACCCCTGGCATTTTTCACAGAAATAGAACAAAAAATTTCACAATTTGTATGGAAACACAAAAGACCCCGAATAGCCAAAGCAATCTTGAGAACAAAAAATGGAGCTGGAGGAATCAGGCTCCCTGACTTCAGACTATACTACAAAGCTACAGTAATCAAGACAGTATGGTACTGGCACAACAACAGAAAGATAGATCAATGGAATAGGATAGAAAGCCCAGAGATAAACCCACGCACAAATGGTCACCTTATCTTTGATAAAGGAGGCAGGAATGTACAGTGGAAAAAGGACAGCCTCTTCAATAAGTGGTGCTGGGAAAACTGGACAGCTACATGTAAAAGTATGAGATTAGAACACTCTCGAACACCATACAGAAAAATAAGCTCAAAATGGATTAAAGACCTAAATGTAAGGCCAGACACTATCAAACTCTTAGAGGAAAACATAGGCAGAACACTCTATGACATAAATCACAGCAAGATCCTTTTTGACCCACCTCCTAGAGAAATGGAAATAAAAACAAAAATAAACAAATAGGACCTAATGAAACTTAAAACCTTTTGCACAGCAAAGGAAACCATAAACAAGACCAGAAGACAATCCTCAGAATGGGAGAAAATATTTGCAAATAAAGCAACTGACAAAGGATTAATCTCCAAAATTTACAAGCAGCTCATGCAGCTCAACAACAAAAAGACAAAGAACCCAATCCAAAAATGGGAAGAAGACTTAAATAGACATTTCTCCAAAGAAGATATACAGATTGCCAACAAACACATGAAAGGATGCTCAACATCATTAATCATTAGAGAAATGCAAATCAAAACTACAATGAGATATCATCTCACACTGGTCAGAATGGCCATCATCAAAAAATCTACAAACAATAAATGCTGGAGAGGGTGTGGAGTAAAGGGATCCCTCTTGCACTGTCAGTGGGAATGTAAATTGATACAGCCACTATGGAGAACAGTATGGAGCTTCCTTAAAAAACTACAAATAGAACTACCATACGACCCAGCAACACCACTACTGGGCATATATCCTGAGAAAACCATAATTCAAAAAGAGTCATGTACCAAAATGTTCATTGAAGCTCTATTTACAATAGCCAGGACATGGAAGCAACCTAAGTGTCCATCATCGGATGAATGGATAAAGAAGATGTGGCACATATATAAATGGAATATTACTCAGCCATAAAAAGAAACGAAATTAAGTTATTTTTAGTGAGGTGGGTGGACCTAGAGTCTGTCATACAGAGTGAAGTAAGTCAGAAAGAGAAAGACAAATACCGTATGCTAACACATATATATTAAATCTAAGGGGAAAAAAATGTCATGAAGAACCTAGGGATGAGATGGGAATAAAGAGACAGACCTACTAGAGAATGGACTTGAGGATATGGGGAGGTGGAAGGGTAAGCTGTGACAAAGTGAGAGAGTGGCATAGACATATATACACTACCAAACATAAAATAGATAGCTAGTGGGAAGCAGCCGCATAGCACAGGGAAATCAGCTTGGTGCTTTGTGACCACCTAGAGGGGTGGGATAGGGAGGGTGGGAGGGAGGGAGCCGCAAGAGGGAAGAGATATGGGAACATATGTATATGTATAACTGATTCACTTTGTTATAAAGCAGAAACTAACACACCATTGTAAAGCAATTATACTCCAATAGCGATGTTAAAAATAAAAGTATAATCTAGAATAGTGAGACAAGTTACAAATAAATATTAGAAATAAAAAAGGGAATAAAGCCTGGAAAAGAATCTCAAAGTTATATGACAATATTATAAACTTGTCAATAACCTGAAATCAAATTAAAATGACAAGTTTTCTGAGGAATAATTACCCAAATTTTCTCATGAAGAAATTAAAAACCTAAATCCATCAATAAATACAGAAGAAATAGAAACAGTAATCAATATGATCTACCTCCTATCTCTGTAACACCCAATTCCTCTGGACAGAAAAGAGTTACTGTAACAAGTCTGTGACTGCAATCCTTAGAAAGGTCAGTTTGCAAGGTTTGCCCTTGGCTGCCATCTGGGAACTTGATTGGTAAACAGTTCCCTACACTGACATAAAACTTTATATGAGTGGTTCACTGTGCCTACACTGTTTGCGTGAATAGTACGGTTTATGCTAAACACCTGCTTTCTTTCTGGCTGTCTGGAATTTGGATGTATGCTATACACAGGGGCTTATGTAACCAGCCACCAAGAAAATCCCTGGGCACTGAGTCTCTAATGAGCTTCCCTGTAGACCACACTTCACAGATATTCATCTTGTTGCTGGTGGAGTAAGTGTAGCCTGTGTGACTCCACTGATAGAGGACTCTTGGAAGCTTGCACCTGGGTTCCTCCAAACTGCCCCATGCCCTGTGCCTTTGTTCCTTTTTTATTTTTATTGGAGTACAGTTGATTTACAATATTGCAGTAATTTCTGCTATACAGCATAGTGAATCTGTTATACATATACCCACTGTTTTTTTAGATTCTTTTCCTATAGGCCATTACAGAGTATTGAGTAGAGTACCATGTGCTATACAGTAGGTCCTTATTATCATACTGAGTGAAGTAAGTCAGACAAAAACAAGTATCATATGATATCGCTTATATGTGGGATCTTAAAAAAAAGGGTACAAATGAACTTACCTACAAAACAGAAATAGAGTCACAGATGTAGAAAACAAACTTATGGTTACCAGCAGGGAGGAGAGGAGGGGTAAACTGGAAGATTGGGATTGACATATACACACTACTATATGCCTTTGCTCTTTGTTGACTGTGCTTTGCACCCTTTTGCTGGAATAAATCTTAGCCCCGAGTACAACTAAATACTGAATCCTGTGAGTCCTTCTAGCAAATCACCAAACTTGGGGTTAGTCTCAGAGACCTGTGACACATCCCTCCACTACCCAAAAAAAGGCAAAGGTCTAAATGAGTTTCTGAGCATGCGTCACCAAAATTTTAAGTAAAAGAAAGCTCAATTCATACAAACCTCTCCTAAACATGCAGAAAGCTGCCCTATGTATTTTAAAAGGCTAATATAACCAGGCAAAGCTTATGGAAAAACAGACAATCCCAGCATAATTTTAATTTGACTATCGTCAAAGTCCTAAATAAATTATTAGCAAACCAAATCTAGCCATTTACTAAAAGAAAGGTTGTGATCAGGTTACTCAGGCCAAAAACCTTAACCTCTCTCTTCTTCTCATACCCCATATACAACTGAAAATCCAGAAAACCCAGTTAGCTCTACTTCAGAATAGAAGTAGGTCTTCATCACTTCCACTGTTATTTACCAAATCTGTCTCTACCATCTCTTTTTCATTAATATAATGAGCTCTTAACCTGTCTCCTTCTTCTTGCTCTGCTCATGTTCTCCATACAGTCTAATAGTCCAGAGTGAGGCTGCAGAGCCACAAGGCACGTCATGCCACTGTGCTCAGAACCCGCGATGTCAGCCCATTTAAATCAGAGTACAAACCCACACCCCACATCTGATTCCCCTTGTCTGCTCTGCTGTCTCTGTTTTACATTGCACTTATCTCTTCTTACTAAAAATATAATTTTCACATTTATTTTACTTATCGTTTATATTTGCTACCTTCCATCACTAGAATTTAAGCTCCATGAAGTCAGGAATTTGGGGGTGTTTTGTTCAATGATGCAACTCAAGTGCCTAGAACATTGTCTGCACCTGTAGACACAATATTTTTCAATCAATGTATGTCTGAAAATTGAAGAATAGTTCTATATAAAGGTGCCATTTACAACATTAACATGTTACACACACACACACACACATACAAGCTTTGTAAGAGATGTTGAAAAGTTTTTACTTTAAAAAAATTGGCTTACCAAATTATAAATATTGGGAAAGTTCCCCTGCTTCATTAAAGAAAGACATAGTAAACATCATGTTTTATTGAGAAATTGGAAGCATTTCATTAAAATTATAGAAAGGAAGAAAGATGCTCACTTTCATAGCTACTGCTACGTATTTTACTGAGCATCACAGAAATATAGTGAGACAAGGAAAAAATAAAACATATAGTTAGGAGGGAAGAGATAGTCATTAGGCAGGACTGTCAATAGAAAATCAAATGAAATCAACTGTTAAAATACTAACTTCAGTAATGTGACAGGATATAAAATCAACACACAAGAATCAGAAATTCTCTGATACACCCGCAATAACCAGTTAGAAAGGTAATTTTAGAAAGAACGTAAAAAAGATATTCAGAGCAAGACTGAAAAATATTCAAGATCTTTATGGTGACAACTACAAAATGTTTCTCCCTCTCTCTCTATTCTAACCATGCTGGGCTCTGTACTGTGTTTTCAACATATCAGGCCTCTTACCTCACAGATTTGCATCTTTTGTTCCCTCTGGAAAACAGCTCTCTCTCAAGATATACACATGCTCACTTACACTCCTGATTCAACTCTGTTGCTTTATCAGTGAAAATTTCCCTAACCAAAAAGGGTGCATGCATGTACACACACACACACACACACACACACACACACACACACACACACACACACACACTTCTATTGTTATCTCTCCTTACACCCTACTTTATTTTTCTTCTGAGTGCTTATCCAATGAAACGTACCATATATTTGAATCTTATTTGTTTATCTTCTCTCTTTTTCCACTAGGATATAAGCTACTTAAGAGTAGGTGCATTTTAATCAATGTTATATCCCCAACACCTATAACAGTGCCCTAAAAATAGTATGTGCTCAAAAAATATTAAGCAAAGGACATATAACAATACTTGAATATACTGAGATGTACCATGTGCACGGAAGGAAAGTGTTGATGCTATAAATATATTAATGATCCCAATTTAACCCATAAATTTAATATAATAGAGTCCAATAGAATGTTTTTATGTAATTTGACAAGATAATTCTGAAATTCGTATAGAAGAGTTAATGCTTAGGAATAGCCAAACATTGGAATTGTACTGTACTACTTATCAGAATATATTACAAAGATATATAAATAAATAAAACATGACATTAGTTCAGAAACTGACATCTTGATCAATAAAATAGAAGAAAGATAAGTGGGCCCAGTGTGAAAATTTTGTGTGTGTGAAAAATCAGCATTTCAGGTTAGTGGATAAAGGATTTTAACTAGCTACTGTTCAAAAATTCAAGAAATATAAAGTGCTTTACATACTCCACTGTTTATTTCACAATATATACATGTTACACTTAATCACACTGTACACCTTAAACTTGCCCAGTATTATATGTAAAGTATATCTCAATGAAGCTAATGAGAAAAATATACTGAAAATAGATATACATATATGACTAAAGGTTATTTATACCTAAGCCTGACTACCTTCAGTATTGTGAGAATTAAATTAAATACTACATGTAAAATAATAGAGTGTATTAAAATGCCCCTAACATAATAAACACAGTAAATTAAGTATTAATAATTATTTTACAATTTTATAATAATAAATTGAAAACTGAGTGATGGCAACAATCAAATCTTATTCTTTTCTTCTCATTCTCCTCAGGTTTTTTCTGGTTTTTTTCCTTTGTTTTTTATGATTTAACATCTTTATTGGAGTATAATTGCTTTATAATGTTGTGTTACTTTCTGATGTACAACTAAGTGAATCAACTATACATATACTTATATCCCCATATCTCCTCCCTCTTACGTCTCCCTCCCAGGCTCCCTTTCCTACCCCTCTAGCTGTTCACAAAGAACCAACCTGATCTCCCTGAGCTATACACCTGCTTCCCACTAGCTATCGATTTTACATTTGGTAGTGTATATATGTCCATGCCACTCTCTCACTTCGTCGTACCTTACCCTTTCCCCTCCCCATATCCTCAAGTCCATTCTCTACGTCTGCATCTTTATTCCTGTCCTGTCCCTAGGTTCTTCAGAAATTTTTTTTTTTTTTAGGTTCCATATATATGTGTTAGCATACAGTATTTGTTTTTCTCTCTCTGACTTACTTCACTCTGTATGACAGATTCTAGGTCCATTCCCCTCACTACAAATAACACAATTTCATTTCTTTTTATGGCTGAGTAATATTCCATTGTATATATGTGCCACATCTTCTTTATCCATTCATCTGTTGATGGACAATTAGGCTGCTTCCATGTCCTGGTTATTGTAAATACAGGTGCAATGAACACTGTGGTGCATGACTCTTTTTGAATTATGGTTTTCTCAGGGTATATGCCCAGTAGTGGGATAGCTGGGCCATATGGTAGTTCTATTTTTGGTTTTTTAAGGACCATCCATACTGTTCTCCATAATGGCTGTATCAATTTATATTCCCACTAACAGTGAAAGAGGGTTCCCTTTACTCCACGCCCTCTCCAGCATTTATTGTTTGTAGATATTTTGATGTTGGCCATTCTGACTGGTGTGAGGTGAAACCTCATTTTAATTTTGATTTGAATTTCTCTAATGATTACCTATGTTGAGCATCCTTTCATGTGTTTGTTGGCAATCTGTATCACTTCTTTGGAAAATGTCTATTCAGTTCATCTGTCCATTTTTGGATTGGGTTGTTTGTTTTTCTGATATTGAGCTGCATGAGCTGCTTGTAAATTTTGGAGATTAATCCTTTCTCACTTGCTTCATTTGCAAATATTTTCTCCCATTCTGAGGGTTGTCTTTTCATCTTGTTTATGGTTTCCTTTGCTGTGCAAAAGATTTTAAGTTTCATTAGGTCCCATTTGTTTATTTTTGTTTTTATTTCCATTTCTCTAGGAGGTGGGTCAAAAAGGATCTTGCTGTGATTTATGTCACAGAGTGTTCTGCCTGTTTTCCTCTAAGAGTTTTATAATGTCTGGTCTTACATTTAGGTCTCTAATCCATTTTGAGTTTATTTTTGTGTATGGTGTTAAGAAGTGTTCTAATTTCATTCTTTTGCTTATAGCTGTCTAGTTTTGCCAGCACCACTTATGAAGAGGCTGTCTTTTCTCCATTGTATATTCTTGCCTCCTATATCAAAACTAAGGTGACCATAGGTCCGTGGGTTTATCTATGGGCTTTCTATCCTGTTCCATTGACCTATATTTCTGTTTTTGTGCTGGTACCATACTGTCTTGATTACTGTAGCTTTGTAATATAGTCTGAAGTCTGGGAGCCTGGTTCCTCCAACTCCATTTCTCTTTCTCAAGACTGCTTTGGCTGTTAGGGATCTTTTGTGTTTCCATACAAATTGTGAAAATTTTTGTTCTAGTTCTGTCAAAAATGCCATTGGTAGTTTGATAGGGATTGCATTGAATCTGCAGATTGCTTTGCGTAGTAAAGTCATTTTCACAATGTTGATTCTTCCAATCCAAGAACATGGTATATCTCTCCATCTATTAGTATCATCTTTAATTTCTTTCATCAGTGTCTTATAGTTTTCTGCATATAGGTCTTTTGTCTCCTTAGGTAGATTTATTCCTAGATATTTTATTCTTTATGTTGCAATGGTAAATGAGAGTGTTTCCTTAATTTCTCTTTCAGATTCTTCATCATTAGTGTATAGGAATGCAAGACATTTCTGTGCATTAATTTTGTATCTTGCTACTTTACCAAATTCATTGATTACATCTAGTAGTTTTCTGGTAGCATCTTTATGATTCTCTATGTATAGTATCATGTCATCTACAAACAGTGACAGCTTTGCTTCTAATCTGATTTGGATTCCTTTTATTTCTTTTTCTTCTCTGATGCTGTGGCTAAAACTTCCAAAACTACACTGATTAACAGGTGTGAGAGTGGGCAACCTTGTCTTGTTCCTGATCTTAGTGAAAATGGTTTCAGTTTTTCACCATTGAGGATGATGTTGGCTGTGGGTTTGTCATATATGGCCTTTATTATGTTGAGGTAAGTTCCCTCTATGCCTACTTTCTGGAGTGTGTTTATCATAAATGTGTGTTGAATATTGTCAAAAGCTTTTTATGCATCTATTGAGATGATCATATGGTTTTTCTCGCTCAATTTAATAATATGGTGTATAACATTTCCGTATATTGAAGAATCCTTGCATTCCTGGGATAAACCCCACTTGATCATGGTGTATGATCCTTCTAATGTGTTATTGGATTCTGTTTGCTAGTATTTTGTTCAGGATTGTTGCATCTATGTTCATCAGTGATACTGGCCTTTAGCTTTCTTTCTTTGTGACATCGTTGTCTGGTTTTGGTATCAGGGTGATGGTGGCCTCGTAGAATGAGTTTGGGGGTGTTCCTCCCTCTGCTATATTTTGGAAGAGTTTGAGAAGGATACGTGTTAGCTCTTCTCTAAATGTTTGATAAAATTCGCCTGTGAAGCCATCTGTCCTGGTTTTCTGTTTGTGGGAAGATTTTTAATCACAGTCTCAATTTCAGTGCTTGTGATTGGTCTGTTTATATTTTCTCTTTCTTCCTGGTCGAGTCTCGGAAGGTTGTGCTTTTCTAAGAATCTGTCCATTTCTTCCAGATTGTCCATTTTATTGGCATATAGTTGCTTGTAGTAATCTCTCATGATCCTTTGTATTTCTGCAGTGTCAGTTGTTACTTCTCCTTTTTTATTCCTAATTCTGTTATTTGAGTCTTCTTTTCTTCTTGATGAGTCTGGCTAATGGTTTATCAATTTTGTTTATCATCTCAAAGAACTAGCTTTAAGTTTTATTGATCTTTGCTACTGTTTCTTTCATTTCTTTCTTTTTCATTTATTTCTGATCTGATCTTTATGATTGCTTTCCTTCTGTTAATTTTGGTGGGTTTTTTGTTCTTCTTTCTCTAATTGCTTTAGATGTAATGTTAGGTTGTTTATTTCAGATGTTTCTTCAGGTAGGATTGTATTGCTATAAAGATCCCTCTTAGAACTGCTTTTGCTGCATCCCGTAAGTTTTGGGTTGTGTTTTCATTGTCATTTGTTTCTAGGTATTTTTTGATTTCCTCTTTGATTTCTTCAGTGATCTCTTTGTTGTTTAGTAGTGTATTGTTTAACCTCCATGTGTTTGTATTTTTTCCAGATTTTTTCCTGTAATTGATATCTAGTCTCATAGCATTGTGGTTGGAAAAGATACTTGATATGATCTCAGTTTTCTTAAATTTACCAAGGCTTGATTTGTGACCCAAGATATGATCTATCCTGGAGAACGTTCCATGAGCACTTTAGAGGAAAGTGTATTCTGTTGTTTTTGGATGGAATGTCCTATACATATCAATTAAGTCCATCTTGTTTAATGTATCATTTAAAGCTTGTGTTTCCTCATTTATTTTCATTTTGAGTGATCTGTCCATTGGTGAAAGTGGAGTGTTAAATTCCCCTACTATGATTGTGTTACTGTCGATTTCCCCTTTTATAGCTCTTAGCGTTTGCCTTATGTATTGAGGTGCTCCTATGTTGGGTGAATAAATATTTACAATTGTTTTATCTTCTTCTTGGATTGATCCCTTGATCATTATTTTGTGTCCTTCTTTGTCTCTTGTGATAGTCTTTTTTTTAAAGTCTATTTTGTCTGATATGAGAATTGCTAGTCCAGCTTTCTTTTGATTTCCATTTGCATGGAATATCTTTTTCCATCCCCTCACTTTCAGTCTGTATGTGTCCCTAGGTCTGAAGTGAGTCTCTTGTAGACAGCATATATACGGGTCTTGTTGTTGTATCCATTCAGCCAGTTTATGTCTTCTGGTCGGAGCATTTATCCATTTATATTTAAGGTAGTTATCAATATGTATGTTCCTATTCCCTTTTTTTTTTTTTTTGCGCTACGTGGGCTTCTCACTGTTGTGGCCTCTCCCATCGTGGAGCACAGGCTCCGGACACGCAGGCTCAGCGGCCATGGCTCACAGGCCTAGCTGCTCCGCGGCATGTGGGATCTTCCCAGACCGGGGCACGAACCCGTGTCCCCTGAATTGACAGGCAGACTCTCAACCACTGTGCCACCAGGGAAGCCCGCTATTCCCATTTTCTTAATTGTTTTGGGTTTGTTTTTGTAGGTCTTTTCCTTCTCTTGTGTTTCCTGCCTAGAGAATTTCCTTTAGCATTTGTTGTAAAGTTGGTTTGGTGGTGTTGAATTCTCTTAGCTTTTGCTTGTCTGTAAAGGTTTTAACTTCTCCATCAAATCTGAATGAGATCCTTGATGGGTAAACGTGGATGTAGGTTTTTCCCTTTCATCACTTTAAATATGTCCTGCAACTCTCTTCTGGCTTGCACACTTTCTGCTGAAAGATCAGCTGTTAACCTTACGGGGATTCCCTTTTATGTTATTGTTTTTCCCTTGCTGCTTTTAATATTTTCTCTTTGTATTATTTTTTGATAGTTTAATATGTTTCTTAGCATGTTTCTCCTTGGATTTATCCTGTATGGGACTCTGTTTTTCCTGGACTTATTTCCTTTCCCATATTAGGGAAGTTTTCAACTATAATCTCTTCAAATATTTTCTCAGTCCCTTCCTTTTTCACTTCTTCTTCTGGGACCCCTATAATTCGAATGTTGGTGTGTTTAATGTTGTCCCAGAGGTCTCTGAGACTGTCCTCAATTCTCTTCATTCTTTTTCTTTAGTCTTCTCTGTGGTAGTTATTTCCACTATTTTATCTCCCAGGTCACTTATCCATTCTTCTGTCTCAGTTATTCTGCTATTGATTCCTTCTAGAGAATATTTAATTTCATTGTTTTTGTTGTTCATCATTGTTTGTTTGCTCTTTAGTTCTTCTAGGTCCTTGTTAAATGTTTCTTGTATTTTCTCCATTCTGTTTCCAAGATTTTGGATCATCTTGACTATCATTACTCTGAATTCTTTTTCAGGTAGACTGCCTAATTCCTCCTCATTTGTTTGGTCTGGTGGGTGTTTACCTTGTTCCTTCATCTGCTGTGTGTCTGTCTTCTCATTTTGCTTAACTTACTGTGTTTGGGGTCTCCAGTTCACAGGCTGCAGGTTCGTAGTTCCCATTGTTTATGGTGTTTGCCTCCAGTGGGTAAGATTGGTTCAGTGGGTTGTGTAGGCTTCCTGGTGGAGAGGACTGGTACTTTGTTCTGGTGGATGAAACTGGGTTTTGTCTTTCTGGTGGGCAGCACCGCATCCAGTGGTGTGCTTTGGGGTGTCTGTGACCTTATTATGATTTTAGGCATCCTCTCTGCTAATGTGTGGGGTTGTGTTCCTGTCTTGCTAGTTGTTTGGCATAGGGTGTTCAGCACTGTAGTTCGCTGGTTGTTGAGTGGATCTGGGTCTTGGCGTTGAGATGGAGATCTCTGGGAGAGCTTTAGCCGTTTGATATTATGTGGAGCCAGGATGTCTCTGGTGGACCAATGTCCTGAACTTGGCTCTCCCACCTCAGAGGCACAAGCCTGACACCCGTCTGGAGCTCCAAGACCCTGTCAGTCACACAGCTCTCTCCAATGAGATGTGTTTCAAGGGCATCAGTGGGGACTTTGAGTAACCAGTTGTTTTCACTGAGCTGAGGGAAACATCAAGGTGGTCTTAATAATTGATTAGCTGTGTTTCTGCAGTTTTGCACCAACGAACTCAAATTATGAGCTTCCAAACTCTCATGGTGTTTTCATGCAAAGAGCTGCTGAACACTTTACACAACTTTTTTTTTGCTTTCTTTCTTACTTGTGAGCCAGCCACAGAGCTCTTTCCCTTGCCTTCTGGCAGAGTGAGTGCTCAAATCTTATTCTTGTCTTTTAGTCCTGAGAATGTTTGCTGAATTACATTAGAATCAATCTTCCATTCTCTTACCTTGCTCTGTTATCTTTTAATTTCTCTTATGTCTTGATTTATTTTAATAATTAGCTAAAAAAAGCAATCTTCCATGCACAAATGCAACACAGTTAAATATAAGATTAACCACTCTTATAAGCCATTTTGAGTGTGAAAATAAGAGGGAATGGAATGCTTCAAATGTTTGGGTTTTTTTAAACATTGAAGTAATTCACACATAGCAAGGTATGTTTCCCTTCAAGTTTGAGGGATTGGTACATCTATCTACTAAATCTAAACCCCTACTGGGATTATTAATCAATACAGAGAGCAAAAAGTGGTAAGTTTTTCTTCCCTTAAACTGTGTAGATTTACCTAACAAATATATTTATATTTTCAAATAACATCTATTTGAAAATGACTTCTAAATCAGTACTTAGTTAAAAATTTCTTCCCAAGGAGTAAAAATGTAAGTGGGGAGGGATTAGGGCAGTGATTTGTCAAGACAAATGAAGCCACAGGATAAATCGAATGCATCTTCATGGCCTAGGATATAAAATAAGCCATGAAAATTCAATAGTGACATAAATCAAGAATAGACCGCATGTTAAAATAAATTTGAAACTTCTGTATTTGGCAAGTAGTGGTGGGTAACTGACTCAGAATTGTAGGTAATATAGCAATGGTTTGTCTAATTTATAAAGACTCTCTAAATTCAATTTATATAATCCCCTAGAAAATTACAGTACTCTGGAGAAGTTAAAGAGCACGAACACTACAAAATCCAAGGCAAAATGGTTTTTAATGCATACTGGAAAAAGCTTTGGATTCTTAATGATTCATAACTATCACCTAAAATAACACAGTTTGTCACAGAATTTTATTCATCTTTCAAGTAACTGTAGGGCAGTAATACATCCCTGAGGTTTAAAAAAAAAAATTGCTCTTGGCTTTCTTCCTATAATATGTTCATGGAGTCTTGGAGAGAGAAGCAACAATTTTAGCCTCAAACCTCCCCAACTAAAATCCCTCACCCTGTGTATAAAAATCAAGAATTAATTCTCACTTCATCCTCAAGTCTGAGAGAGTTTCAACAAAAAAACACAGTCACAGAAATTCTGGTAATGGATATACACAGAGTGAAAATGGATGAATTTTTAGGAGCAGATGAACACTAATTTGTTTTCTTAAAATAGGAAATATATCAGGAGTTATTATAAAAAATTAAATTTGTTAATGATGTATAAAGAGCTCTTAGATGTGAACCATATTCCTTCTACAAAAATAGAAATCATTAATCACCATTTCAATTGAGTTACTCATGGTGAGTCATCATTTATGTTGGCCTAATGTGGTCTGGGATAGTCTCACTCATGATTATATTTTCTAGAGGCCCCCAAACCACCCTTTTAAATTGGAAGAGACACAATGAGGGGATAGAGGTAAAGAATGTGATAGGGATCTGTACCACCACAGAATTCCAGTTTATGAGTTATCTAGGACCTACTGAATAAATTAAGTAAAACTGGCCTCTAACAGAGAAACAGCTGAAAAGAGCTCATTAAAATCATGATTTTATATAAAACTTCATTTGAAAAGTATGGTTATAATGCAGCTTCACAATGTAAGTGAGCAGAACTGTTCTTTTCCTGGGAATTTTCTATTGCAAGAAAAGAAAACCATCTCATTTCCCTCTTCTCACATTTATATGTACTCTACATGTACATAAAACATGTTACATGTACAGTTACACTTATTACATATACATGTTTCTTTGAAGATACGTAAGGAACATGCAGAATATCAGTGGGAAAGAAATCTTACAGTACCCAACCTCTGGCAATGAAAACCAGAGAGTTGGTTAGATCATGTTGCTAGGATGGCAAAACGGTTTGGGGTAAAGTCCTAGCCCCTTTTTGGTGCAAGGACTAAATAACAAAATTCAGGCTAATTTGCACGCATTGTCTATGTCCTATCTATGCTTTAGGTTACATCTTAAATACCACTGATTCCACAAAAACAGCTGGATGCCTACCTCAGACCATTTGGCCTCCTGCTGTAGTAATGTAACTGAATAGCGCCTATTATTTGTCAAACACCGTGTGGGGCACATTACATGTGTGTAGTTTCCCTTCATCCCCCTTACAGTGCTGTAGTCACATTGGCTTGCTCCTCATTATTCCTCAGATATTAACATGGCAGCCACAATCCCACCAAAGCACTTTCCATCAGCTGTTGCTTCTGTTTGTAAGGTGCTTTCACAAGATACGTACAGGGTAACTGTCACCACCTTCAAGTCTTTCTTCGAACATCACCTTCTCAGTGAACACACCTGACTCCCTCCCTGCCCCCAACCCTCCCCAACACCCAGGTCCTGCTCTACTTATCCTTTTTCTACCTGCTAATTATTATCTGCTAATATACTATCAATTCCCTTATTTACTATGTCTATTATTTATCACCTGTCTCCCCTCTTTAGAATGTAGGCTCCATGAGAGTAGGAATCTTTGCTTAGCTCATTCTAGTATTCCAAGAGCCCACAACAGTATCTGACACACAGTAGGTGTGCAATAAATATTTGGTGAGTGAACAAATTAACATATATCTTTGACCCTCACAACGACCCATAAGATAGGTGTTACCTTTCATTAAAGATAAGAAACAAACCTTATAAAGATCAATAAGTGATCCAAGGTGACACAATCAGGAAGTGCAGAATTACTACTGCATGGCCTTAGGGCACCTACATTATTATACCTACTACTTTGACCTCAAATGTAACCTCAGTTCTATGCATGCCTCATCATTTTCCCCAGGAGTACAGTGTCTGGTGTTCATTAAGTGCTCAGTAAACGCAGGAGAGAAAGGAAGGAGAAAGAAAGGAGAAAGATGATGGATAACGGGTCAAAACCGTTATCCATCATCAGCAGTTCTGATTTTCAGAAAGTAAGCTATGAATGGTAACAACAGTAGAGGAAACTAATAGTCCATTTTCCAGCACCACCATCCTTAAGAAAGTAAAGTAGAAGAAGAACCCATCCGTCATAATAAGAGCAGCCTACACATTCCCAGTTACCTTAATTCTTCTTTAGAAGAATGATATATTCTTATTCCAGTCTGTGGGTACTAGTCTAGAAAATGACCTGAAATTAATAATATAAGTTTTGAAGTTTGACAGTCTAGAAATCAATGACATGCTTTTACCTAATCTTTCTTTACTTATGTCATTTTTCAGCTTGAGTATGAAGTATGATTCCACTGAAAAAAGTATTTACTAGAAATTATCATGAAGCTAGTTTCTTTGATATTTTCTTTATGTTCCCTCCTCTTACTTTTTAAGGAATACCCAGTCACTATATTAATACACTACTTCTAAACATAGTAGTGTTTATTTGTAGAAATACACACATGCCCCTCATAATCTGGCAATTATATGCAATACTGTCATATGAGAGGTGACAAAGAGCGAACACTTTGATAAAATACTCATGAGAATATTCACATTTCAAATGTGCATATCTTGCCATTTGAGCAGTGAGAAAAGACAGAAAGTGAATTCTCAAGCATAAATTATCAGGAAAATTCCCACTAGATTTTGGATTTTATATTCCTTGAGAACAGGTTGTCTTATTCACCTTTGTATTTTTAGAGCTGAGCCAGTGCACGGCACAGAACAAACCTTCAATAAATGTTTATGGAATCAATTCAATATACCAGAGGTCTCAACCAGAAATCTCCCTGCTCCAATTAAGCAGTATATGAAGAATAACAATCTTTTTATCTAATTGGGCTCTGTGACGTTTTAACTGGTCAAAACTCTTGTGAGGTTCCCACCAATTATTTGGGTAGAACAAATTATGCTTTTGTATTTTTTTCTGCATTGAATTAATACCATCAACTGACTATATAAATTTGCATATTCTTCTAACTCTTTCTCTCCCTATTTCTTGAAAATGGGGACTATATGTTCTGGTGTGCACCACACTGAATAAAATATTTAAGGCTTGTAAGGTTCCAGAACTACTGTCATTTGTAGAAGAAATCTAATGAAGAAACACCAAAGCAAGAAATGGAATTCTTAGGGGGTGTAGGCTTTTACTCTTTCCCAGTAGACATTTTAGGGGTTACAAATCCCATGAAAATTTACACATGATATTGAAACAAGTGAAGGCGGTAAAAGTAAAGGTGGCATTATCTCCTGACCTCCTAAGCTCCCAAGAGCCATGTACTATTCTGTCTGTATCCCAATGCTGGACACATGGCAGGTCCTCAACTGGTGTTGAAGCAAAAGCATATATAAATGGGGTAAAATGTTATTCCAAAAGTTATTTATAAAGGTTAGCTGTTTATGGAAGTACCAACAGTTTGGTAACAATCAGTACATAATAGTAGTACTAAACCCTTTTTTACTGAGCACTTATTTGATGTCAGGTACTATGAAAGCATTTTGTGTACATTATCTCATTTAATCTTAAGTTGCAACTTTAATGAGAGAAAGGCATTATAATGCCCACTTGACAAATGAGGGAACTATGGCTTAGAAAGAAGCAACTTGCCCAAAGTCACTCACCCAGTAACTGGCAAAGCCAGGCTTTGAAGCCAGGTGTGGCTGATGTTCAGTCATGCTCCTTACCACAGCAACACCTGGCATAATTGATTGATGGGGGGACACTACTGAAAGGAAGACACAGCTAAAAAGGTCAATACATTTCTTGAGCCTCCAAATTCCTTAATGTTATTTTTTATAACATGTCAAAAATTTGGCTTCTTCCTAAGGCCACTGCTTTATTTTATTACAAAAACAATCCTGATGTGAGAAGTAATTAACTTCAGGGGAAAGCCCTGGTTCAATGAAGCCTTTTTAGAACACTAAAACAATTAAGTTTATTGTACCACCGAGGTGCCTCTTCTATTTTTCTGAAGAGAAAAAATCTTTCCCCACTGCCATATAAACTCTGGATTCCGTTCTGAAAACCTCTGGGCCAGAAAACATGACTAATGGGATTTGAGAACACAGAGAAAGAAGCTCTGGAACTGAAAGGTTTGACTAGAGAGGAGAGAAGCACAACTCGACAGAGGGTCACACTAATAGTCTTTCAGTGTGGCACAGGTGCAAATAAATGCTGAGCCTCAGAAAACAGTCTTCTCATCCTTTAGGGCTCTCGATCCCAACAAACGACTGACAATTCAACTGTAAGGGAAGAGGTCCACACGAAGGTAAAAATAACAGAGCCCACATTGTACAGTGAGGAAATCTTCTATCCACTTAATCACTGAGAAGAATCCTGAAAGATCTAGAAGCAATTCATATGGGAGGTAATGCGGCTCATTTTCTAGAAATCTGAGAAATTAGGGTTTGAGGATTAACACCAATAAAAATGGGAATACAGACTAGCATAAAAACTGGAGCCTACCCTACAGCTTAAAATATGTTTAACTGCCATGAAAGAGGTTACACTTTGTTTTGCCATAGTCAGCATAAGAGCTGCTTTACTCCTGTTACTGAGCTTTACATTGCCACATAGCTTCTTTTGTTCCACATTGAATGTGCTAATATTTCTGATGAGACTGAGCTCTGTTCATCTCATTGCAAGACCAGAAATCATCCACTTACTACTGCCTATTCAAACTTATCCTTAGAGAGGGACAAGAGGGCAAAAAGAAATATTTACTTTTTGTATTGTCTTATATATAGTGTTTGCTGAAAATATCAGTGCATTCATACAAGTGCTATTAGTTAGTTAATGATGTGATATCAACTGAAATCCATACACCACTTTACTCTAACAGTAAATTCTGACCTGAAGACTGAAAATGTTCTGTGAATGAGAAATTTATCTGCATCAAAATCCAGTATAATACCAGGATAAAATCCTTCCTAATTGTACATGTAAAATCCTGCTTAATACTTGCTCTGACTATTTACTGGAAATGAGAGGAGGGAAGAATTTGTTCAGTACGCCTGCTTGAAAATGGACCAAGCTCTCAGATGTGCTCTCTCATTGACCCATTTTCACAAATTCATTTAACTACTTGGACTTCTTCCTCTTAATTCTTAAAATCCAAAGCATTCCCCACATTATTCTTAATCTTAACATTCTATATATACAGCTATATTCTATAGCTCTTTTCTTTTAATGCCTAATTGCTTTTCCACTGAAATTCCTTTCAAAAGACTCAACTGGAATCCAATTACTACAAGAAGCATCGTATAAACAGTAAAGGATTCAGTTCCTAATCTTTCTGTCGTAAAAGGGGAATACTTTTCAGCATGAGGCAGGCCATTTAACCTTTCTTTTCCTCTGTTTTCCCATCTATGTAAGAGAGCATAGTGAAGTGCCACGGCTGAGGGTATGGCTTTGGCATCAGACTAGCCTACATTCTAATCTTTACTAGATGTGCAATTTGAGGTACGTTATTTATCCTCTTCATCTGATTTCCCTCATCTGAGAACTGTTAAAAGTAATATTAAATTATAAACAAATTTAAATGAGAAAGTGTTTGTGAAAGCTCAGTAAACTTAAAAGTGATTGACAAATAAATGACAGTTACATTGCCTGGTCTGTGTCCTATTAAGAGGAAGCTATTTCTACAATGTTGGGGTAAAGGAGGTTTTATTAAGAATGCCTCAAAATCCAGTAGAATCCATTAAAAAATTTGTTTGATCACATAAAAGTTTTTAAATGTTTATGGCAAATAATAAATAGACAAATCATAAGTATACTACTAAACAAGGTGGAAGGAGTAACCCCCGACTGGAAAAAAAAATATCTGCAACACACAGGATAAACAAAAGACTAATATCCTTAATATGTAAAAAAAAAAAAAAAAAAGATAAAAATCAATAAAAAGGAACCACAGACTAGCAAAAACAATGGATAGATGACATTAATAGTTACATAATTTGCAATAGATATATATAAATGGTCAATAAGCAGAATAAATACATTCAACCCCACTAATCATTGAAGTATCAGAAATAAAAACAAAAATTTTTTTCAACTATCAAACAGGCAAAGATATTTTAAAATAGACAAAATCAACAATAGAAAGAAACAAAAGAAATGGGCACACTAAAAATATATTGGTAGAGGGCTTCCCTGGTGGCGCAGTGGTTGAGAGTCCGCCTGCCAATGCAGGGGACACGGGTTCGTGGCCCGGTCTGGGAAGATCCCACATGCCGCGGAGCGGCTGGGCCCGTGAGCCATGGCTGCTGAGCCTGCGCGTCCAGAGCCTGTGCTCCGCAATGGGAGAGACCACAACAGTGAGAGGCCCCGCGTACCGCAAAAAAAAAAAAAAAAAAAAAAAAAAAAAAAAAAAAAATATATATATATATATATATATGTAGGGTGTTAAGCTGTTACAACCTTTCAGGTTTGTAACTATATACCCCCCCAAAAAAATATGAATGTCCTTTGTGCCAACAATCCCACTTCCACTCCCCAAAAGGCAACTGTCAACATACCAGAAGATTTGTGGAAATCATGTTTATAATAATATTGTTTATAATGTAAATATTGGAAGTAATTTAAATGTTCATCAATATGGGACTGCTTAAATACATTATGTTACAGCCAAACAGAGCAGTATGACACAACCATTCTAAAATATGGTATACAAAAAAAAAACCACATGGTATATGTTTATAGTCACTGCCGCAGAAAAGACGTTCCTAAAACATTGAGAGCATACGAATAGGTTACAAAACAATATGTATAGTATTGTCTTACTTACAAAAAAGCTATAGGTACATGTACATGGAGAAATTTCAGAAAGTGTATTCACCCAAATACCTCTAGGTAGTAGGACTTCAGGTGATATGATCTCTCATTTGTATTTTCTGTATTATTTCAATTGTCTTCAATAGTATGTATTATTTTTATAACCAGAAAAAAATGAAGCTATTTTCATCTTATTAGCAAACAAATATAGCTCCTTCCCTAGAGATGATATTTTAATAACAATGTAACTGCTCTAGGTTTTTTTTTTCTGTATGCTTTATAAGGTTAGAAAATCATTCTGGGATTCACAGGGATGAAAAGGAAAACATAAAAAGAAATTACAGTATTGCTGAGATGATTAAACTGAGAGCATCTCACATCCTAGGCTAGAGTAAAACTACCTAACCAAGTTCCATGACTTACAAGCTGGGTGGCTTTCAACAAGTTACTCAATCTGTCTTTGCTCAGTTTCTCTCCCCTGTAAAATATGGGCAATAATATCACTTAACCGAGAAAATTATTATGGGGATGAAATGAGTCAAATTATGTAAAGCATTTAGATTCATACCTGACATCCTAAAAAAATGTCAGCTGTTCACTGTAAAATGAGATACTGTAAAGAATCATCCTTCCCTGTCATGGAAGTACATTAAATATTTACTATTGTTATCATCTACCTGCTCATCATGCATCACCTAAGGACACTGTGAGAGGATGAATCATTTTCTCTGTCTCAGAATACCGAGGGTCAAACAGTCTATTGAACGTGATTAAATTTAAATATAATATCTCCAAACCAAAAGTAGAGAGGTCAGTGAAGGCTTAGGAAGGTAGACCAGACAGCCAAAGTCCCAGGGTATCTAAGGGTGTCCAATTTTGGCAAGATGATATCAGTTACTTTAACAAATCAATAAACTCCCATATAAAACTATTACTAATACCTTGCATTTACACAGTGCATGACAGTTTTCAGGGAGCTTGCCCATCTCCGTAATTGGTTGGCAGTGTTTCTGATCACCGTGCCAGTGCAATGGGGAAATACAGACTGATGCTTGACCAGCACTTTAGGACACCGACTCCCACTGGGGCCAGTGGTACAGGGGAGCTGGAGGTCTAGGAAGAATGGTGGAGAGAAATGTGGAAGAGAAGGCAGATGATAGGAAGAGTAGCCAGGACACTCAGTGTGTGTGCGTAGCAGCAATAGGGCAGGACCACCCAGAGAATATTTTACATCATCTCTGGAACTGCTCTAGTGAACTGTGGAAAACTTACTCTGAGTGCAGTAAAGAAAACGGGAAGAACCGAGTCTCTCAAGTTAAAGCAGGGATGGAGGGGTGGGGGTCAATTTGTTCATTCATTTATCCCAATGTGCAGAGCACTTTAAGTGCCAGATTACAGTGAGGTGCAAAACCCTCACGGATCATCGGTGTGGTGCCTGCCTGCTCACCTCCCCCACCCCTCTTCCAGTTCCAGGCTGACCCCTCAGAAATCTTCAACTCTCCAATGCAACTCAAAAACCACTGGACTCAGTGTTGTTTTGTGTTTTGAAAAAACTCCTCACGATAAACTTATTTAGGTTATGTTCCCAAGAAATTAAAATTAGTCTTGAAAATAAGGTTCAGTAAACATGAAATCTGAAACACCAATAAATTATTCAAAGCTGTTAGTTTCTTAAAAATAATTTCACTTCCCTCCCCCTCCCAACAATTTATAATAATTTATCTCATTAGGAACTCAGTTCTGAATGTATAAAATAAGAAAGAAAAATGCTGTCTGAAAATTTAGAAAACAGAGATGCATTACCAAAACTCCCTAAATCAGATGTTATGCACTCACTTATAAATTTATGAACATTCTCATTACACAAAAGAAATCATGCAAACTACGAAAGAGCTTTTTGTTTCAATAAAGCAATTAAGTGCATTAATTGTTCGGTGTTACCACTTAAAGGCAGCACAATTAATTTGTCATTCTACCAATGCCTGTATGCTTTTGTGTGGCTCTCTGTCTTTAGCTATCTCAAAGCGCTTTCCCAAACATTTATTTTATTTTTATCCTTTGTTGTGGAGCTGCAAAACACGTTCTGTAGCAGACTAGAGAGGCTGACATTAGTTCAGAAACAAAAAATGGTCAAATGTGGCTCAGCGTGTTTCGTAATTAAACACATTTGCAAGGACGGAGGGCTCCATTTTCACTCTCTTGCTACCAAAAATCTGCTCATTAATCCAAAGCAAATCAAAAATAGGATCTTAAAAACCTATCATTTCTATGAATAAATGGAAGATAAATTAAGCTTGTTCTTTAAAACACAGGAAAGTATGATTTCTGCTTTCATGACTTTGTGGATAGAATTTCAAAACCCTAACTGGTATGTAGTGTCTGACAGACTATTAGTAAGGAGAAGAAAATGCTTTGGCTCATACCTAGAAATTGAAAGCGGTGGAGAAAAGTTTAGAGACAATTCCAGCCTGGTCTGACCAAGTTTTGCGTCATCAACATCCTGGGAAATCTCCAAAAAGCCACATGATTTTTCATGACCACAAATGACTCCCTAGAGCCACACAGCTCTGGACACAGGAAGAGCAGACAACCAACCTGGGGAAAGCATCACACCAGAGAACCACACAGAAACAGCTCTGCACCGTCTCACTGGCTGTTCTCGAGGCCTTCAGTGAATCAGGGCCGACCTGTCCTTCAGTGTCCACCAGGCTGGTTATGACCTGATTTCAGGATGGGCAAGAACAGATTCTTTCACCTGTCAGCCTTCTGGGCTCAGATATGATGAATAAAATACATCTTAACTTGCCTCCTTTTGACAGAGACAGACACATAGGGGCTGGATTTTGAGTATTATGAGAATATCAACAATAATTTTTTGTGCTTAAAAGTTTAAAACAAAACATGCTCATTATACATTCTTTCATCTGACCTCATAACAACACTATGACACACATAGGACTGTATGATTATATCTATAACCAAGGCTCTTTTTCTGGTTTATCCCAAGAGACAATGATGAAGAGGACATACATTCTGAGTTCCACCTTACGTGAGTTCATTCAGGATCTAAATTTTACTTCTTCCATATTCAACTTCATAAGGCAGTTTTTCTTTGATATCCCTGAGGTTTGGAGAGCAGGAAAAGGATTCTATTTCATTTTGTATCCTTTGGCCCAGATATCTATATTTATATCTATACCTATCTCTATTAGATAGATAGATAGGCAGATAGATAAAAAAGATAGCCAGACAAAGATAAATATATCTCAGGTATTAAGGCACTGTGGACACATATAAATTTGTATTACATAGTAGATATACATAAATATGAAATTTGTCAAATAAGTGTTTGATTAATAGATGAATAAAGACCTAGAAATTCTTTCTTTTCAGTTAAGCAAAGTGTAATGAGAAGAAAAAAAAACAAAAACCACATTCTCAACACAATAAGGATGGGCTGACCTGGGTCTCTGGACAACATTTTTTTGGTTAACTTGAAGACCTAGCACCAAGAATAAGAGAGAGAATACCACATAAATTACTCTGTGTTTAACTAAAAAACATATGCTTTCCTATCCCACTTCAAAACTAATTAAGGCACATATTCATTTTAAATCAAAAATAAACCGCAAAAGGTTTAAAACAAACTAATGTACGACATTAAACCATATGGGCTTTCTTTTGTGTAAACTGTTCATCTAAATGTTTCTTCTTCCTTTTTGAAAATTCTCCACAAGTACAGTTTTATTTTTTCCCCTGAGTACCATGATGAATATCCTTCAACATTAGTGTCAGCCTAAAATATATATTTATATATAATAAGACATATAATGTTACATAGGATATACATACAGATAATACAGATATTACATATTCATTCTACATCTCACAGGTAGAAGATAGAGAAATTAAAGTATTAACCAACCCCTCCATTGCCCCTGGCACATACACCTGGTGTCTTTAAACCATTAAATTCCCAGTGAGTAGCCATTCTCTTTTGTCCCTATGTTATAGGGATGGTCCATAGTCTGGACCACATAGACACAGTGCCGCCTATAATCAACCCTTGTAGACATAATTCTGGAATCTGAAGTTAGATTTCCAATTATGGATTTCCAGAGACTACAAATAATTGTTTAATGTTTTAGTGCTTTCTGACAAAATATTAAAGAAAGAAATGCCCATATTAAGAAAAATAAAATCTGGAAGAATCAGAGAAAAGACCTCACAGGTACTGACTTTTTTGTTGTTGCTAATGCATAAACCAGAGAAACAGATAAGCTCTTCTTGCCACTACAGGCTTACAAAGGCTTTAAAAATTACAAATGCTACATATTGATCAATACTGGATGAATGTTTCATAAATCCTGGAATACCATAGAGTAAACATTTCAAAATGTTTCAGGCAGGAAATATTGCAAGTGATTAGTACAGAAGGAAAATAAGGGGGTGAGAGGAGAGAAAAGGATGCAAGGAAGGCAAGAAAGATAGGCTTGCCTCCGCAACCCAACCTTTAATTCTAGGAAGTTCAAGTAATTCAATGCAAAAGAGCCTGATAAGCTAGGAGTACATCTTCATAGCCGTTCTGATTTATGAAACTTTTAGATGCTCTTCAGCACAAAGTACTATGTTGGATTCAGCTAAAGAAGCTGCCAGTATTTCAAAGCCTAAATGGAGAGTTATTGCTATGCAGACAGTAAACTAGATTGTTAACTAGATTGTTAAGAGATCTAAAGTCCCCAAAGAACTAATGTTTGAAAAAATGCTGAGAATAAATAGTAGAAAGAAAGCAGAGCTCCACTATCTTAGTCTGTCTGGGTTGCCATAACAATATACCATAGACTGGGTGGCTTAAACAACAAAAATTTATTTTCTCATAGTTCTGGAGGCTGGTAGTTAAGGCTCCAGCATAGGGTTCTTCCTGGCTTCCAGCAGTCCGCCTTTTGCTGTGTCCTCATATGGTGGAGAAAGAGCTCTGTTGCCTCTTCCTTTTCTTATAAGGGCACAAGTTCTATCAGATCAGGGCTTCATGCTATGACTTCATTTAACTTCAATTAACCTTAATCATCTCCTTAAAGGCCTTACAGCCAACACAGTCACATGGGGGTTAGGGCTTCAACATATGTGTTTTGGGGAGAAACAATTCAGTTCATAGTACCTGCTTCTTGGGTTGGAGGTCAATGATGATGGATGACACAAAGGATACACAAGTCCTTGACTCCTGCTTGGCCTGTCCTCTACTTCAGGCAGAATGATATTCAGACTAGGATATAGATTATAAAGAGCACTGCTAAGAGAAGACATAAACCCAACAGGAGACAAACTGACTAAAAAAGAAAGCAAAACATCAATAGCTCTAAAAGAGTTGATGTGTTCTGGCCCCATCAGATTTTATCCCAAGACACTGTGGAAAACTTGCCAAAGAGAAAACAGTGCTCTTGTCACAGATGTTTGAGGAAGAGAGATTCCATCAAGATCACCAGTGACCTCCAGACTGAAAAATTCAATGATCAATTCCCAGGTGTCGTCCTGTTTGACTTGTAAGTGGCACTTGCCATGGATGCTCACTCATCTTTCCTTGCCCTCAGGACTCTTTACTTCTAGATTTCTTCCTACCTCCAAAGCACCCTTTCCCATCTCTTTGCTGGTTTCACCTTGTCTTACTGACCACTAAATATCTGAATGCCCCAGGGCTTAGTTCTTAGACCGCTTCTCTAACTACATTCAATCCTGTGGAGTTCAACCAGTCTCACCCAGACTTTAAATATCAGCTCGATACCAACAATTCTCAAATGTGTATGTTTCCAGCCAGAATCTCTCCCCTGAAATCCAGACTTCTCACCCAGCTGCCTATTAGACATCTTATATGTCTAACAAACATCCCAAACTTATATCTTGTCAAAATTTAACTCCTCATTCTACATCTCACTCAAAAAAACAAAAAACCTTTCTGCTTTCCCCATAATCATCTCCATCCCTACCTGTGCAGAGAACCAAAAACAAATAACTTGGCATCCTTAATTTCTCTCTTCCTTTTACAGCCCACGTCAACAGATGAGTGGATAAAGAAGATGTGGAGATATATATATATATATATACATATATACATATACATACACTGGAATATTCACCATAAAGAAGAATGAAATCCTGCTATTTGCAGCAACATGGGTGGAGCTAGAGAATATTGTGCTTAGTGAAATAAGTCAGACAGAGAAAGACAAATACTGTAAGTTATCACTTACATGTGGAATCTAAAAAAAAAAAAAAGAATATATATGCAAAACATAAACAGACTCACAGATATAGAAAACAAACTAGTGTTTACCAAAGGGGAGAGGGAAGGTGGGAGAAACAAATCAGGAGTTTGGGATTAAGAGTAGTTTATACAAACTACTATGTATAAAATAGAGAAGCAATAAGGACGTATTATATAGCACAGGGGATTCTAGCCATCATCTTGTAATAACTTTTGATGGAGTACAGTCTACAAAAATACTGAACCACTATGCTGGCACACCTAAAGTTAATATAATATTGTAAATCAACTGTATTTTAATTTAAAAATGCACCATGTCTGATTTTCAAAATGTAACTAGGACCTACCCACTGCCCTCTATCTCCACTGCTACTATCTTTATCCAAGCCACCATCACCTCTCACTAAAATTACTGCAAGAATGTCCCTGAATTGTCTCTTCCATCCCTTGTCACCTAGAGTTAACTTTCAACACAGTGGCCAGAGTGATCCTGTTAAAATGCAAATCCATGTCATTGTCTGCTCAGAACACTCTTGAGGTTCCCGTCCACAAAATAACATAGTCTCCAGGGCTCTGAATGATCAGGTCCCATTACCTTTCTGACCTCATCCCACACCATTTTCTCCCTTCTTCATTCCAGAAATTCTGGCTACTTGATTTATAATGAGGACACAGCCTTTAATCATAATGCCTTTAAAGCTTACTTTTTACCACTAACCATGATGATTTTTATTAGTCAGGCTTCTCTTGATTAAAATTTATGTATTCAAAGTTCTATCTGACAACAGAAAAGCTCCACATAACACAATAGTGAAATCTTTCATTTTTACTCCTGCTCAGCTGGTAGGCCTGTAGTCTATAAACCTATTTAGGATTTCAGACTCAAGCCAAATATTTTAAAGGTAGTGCTCATATAACAATGTTCACAAGATAGAGCTTCACAGGAATCCCAGTGATTTTCACTGCAAAGCAGCTTTCATCAACGGCACATATGTTCCCATCCCACACTGACTGCCTCAGTGAAGTATTCCAACTGACAGTATTTCAGAGCAAATACAAACTGAGAAACAGCAGTAACAGGTTTATCAACAAAATCCAAACATCACTGTGCTGAATTCACTGTGGACTATAGAAAGCTGTTTATTAAAGGCTGATAGAAGAGGAATTTAGCCCTGATTGACTTAAATTTAGGCCACAGTACTGAGAGTGGTTTTTCCTTACCCCTTTATTGCCAACCACTTCTAGTCCTAAGAGTATAACAGAATCCTGACTTTAAGAAACTGAATATATTTTGGTCTGGCTTCATCCATGATATTGATAAATTTTATGCCTCCCTTTAATTCTAAAGTATAAACCTACATGAAAAGGTTAGACCCACTCCCACCCAATTCAATCTAGCTAATGACAGAGTATTTGATCATTTTTACAGTGTCATTCTATATATTTAAGGGATTGGAAAAAGATGCTCTGCTGGAGATGGGCTTGAGGACTAATGTAGTATAAGAGAAAGCTTGGCTCTAATGAATACAGGGGGAAAGAATGCCAGAGAGAATGACTGAGCAGAGATTGTCACAACAGCACAGGACTTCCAAAGATCAGGGACCATAGAGCATAGCTGAGAGGCCAAGCAGACAGTGGAGTAGACTTACAGGTTAAGTAGACAGATATTATAGCAGTGGACTTCTGATGGGTTTAGTAAGGATGGGATATTCCCTACTAACCAAGTAGCTTGAGACAAATGGTAAATAGCAGTGAAAATTTTTAGATCAAGAGCTGTATAAATCTGGATAATAAACAAAGGAAAGAGAAGAACCAGCATAACTGAGAGAACCATGCAAAAAGACAGAGAGCCTCAGCCAATATGGTCAATATGGAGGATTGTCCACATGCATGTGCCTCTGCTTCTTCTCAAAACTCCACAAAATAAACAGTAAATGGGTTCTTTAAACTGTGATGCCACAAGGACAAAGAAAATAGGAGAACACACAACAACAAAAACTTCTGAAACTGGAAAGCATAGGACAAGTAGTAACTGACTTAGCAGATCCAAGAAAGCTGAATCTTCAACCAGCACAGGGAAAGCCAAGAACCAAACTGATCTGCAGTACAGAACCTCCAAATATCCCAGGAATTGCTACCACCAGATACTTCTGGAAGTGAGGGGACAAAAGGGAGCTGAAAATGGAGGATTTGTTGAAAGTCTGTTGAAAAAGTAGATGGATATCCATCTCCCAGATGCCTTCTTAATTCCACAGAGCTGGGCAATTGTCCATTTGACACCTCAGCTGAAGACTAGGGAGAGTCTCAAGTAGGGGTAGCTACTGAAATCAGGGGGATTATTTGAAAGTGTACAAACTGAATGTCAACCCCCCAGCTTATTTCCACATTCAGCTCCCAGAAAGCTGGAAGCAAGGAATATCCAGACTAGAAATTGGAAAAATTCCTCTCTGGGAAAATGGGAGGCCCAACAGAAATGAAGTAAAAAATAGTGATGTTGAGTATTCCCCACAAAATGACCCAATCAGATCTCCCTACATTAAGGCCACAGTCACAAATTCAGCCATAAAAAGAAAGCCAGGATTCCTAGACATCTGCATAAAGCCTCCTACATGAGAAACAGAGACCAAAACCAACAAACCAAAACTCAACTCAAAGGAAACAGAGACTATGTGAGCATATGAAAACTGTATATAAACTCTCTTACATCCTCAGAGAGAAAAGAGGAGATTTTGAAGTTATGAAACAAAAACAGCATGTTTTAAGAAGGAACAAAGATAAAGCTCGAGAGCTCTTGGAAATTAACATAGGCTAGGAGAAAAAAAAATTCAACAGAAGGATTAGAAAATGAGCTTGAGGAAAACTTCTAGACCATAGAGTGAAAAAAAAAAGACAAAATTACAGAAAATCATAGAAAGGGGATGAGAAAATTAGAAAATCAATCCAGAAGACTTGACTTCCAAACAGTAGGAGTTTCAATAAAGATAAGAAAAAGGAGGAACTGTCAAGAAAATAACTCAAGAAAATTTCCCAGGAGTGAAAAATAGGTATATCCAAATGATGAAACATGGCCATTGAGAATCTAGAAAAGTGGATGAAAACAGAACCAAAGAAAAAGACATCACCATAGTATTTCCTAATACTGGGTACCAAAAGATTTTAAAGGTTTCCAGAAAGTAAGAAGAGAGAAAAATATATTATTTACAAGCATCAAGATCTGAATCGATCTGACACCAAAAGCAAAGGCAATAAAAGCAAAAATAAGCAAGTGGGACTACAACAAAATAAAAATCTTCTGACCAGCAAAGGAAACCATCAACAAAATGAAAATACAACCTATTGAATGGGAGAAAATATTTGCAACTCAGATATCTTTTAAGGGGTTAATATTCAAAATATATAAAGAACTCATACAACTGCAAAAAAAAAAATTCAATTTAAATATGGGGCAGAAGATCTGAATAGACATTTTTCCAAAGAAGACATACAAATGGCCAACAGGTACATGAAAAGATGTTCAACATCACTAATCATCAGGAAAATGCAAATTAAAAACACAATGAGATATCACCTCACACCAGTTAAAATGGCGATTACAAAGAAGTCAAGAAGTAACAAGTGTTGGTGAGGATGTGGAGAAAAGAGAATCATTGTGTACTGTTGCTGGGAATGAAATTGGTGCAGCCACTATGGAAAACAGTACAAATATTCCTCAAAAAATTAAAAATAGAAGTACCAAATGATCTAGCCATTCCATGGGTGTTCATCTGAAGAAAATAAAAACACTAACTGGAAAAGATATATGCATCCCCATGTTCATTGTAGCATTATTTACAACAGCCAAGATATAGAAACAAACCTTAGTGCCCATCGACGGACAAATGGAGAAAGAAAATGTGGTATATAGATATATGTAATAGAATATTATTCAACCATGAAAAAATGAAATCCTGCCCAAAAAAAAAAAAAAAAGAAAAAAACCCTGAAAAAACCAAGCTCACAGATACAGATAATAGATTGGTTGGTGGCAGTTGTCAGAGACAGAGGGTAGGGGTGGGAGAACTGGGTGAAGGGAGTCAAAAGGTACAAACTTCTAGTTGTAAAATAAGTCATGGTGATGTAATGTACAGTGTGATGACTATAATATCATATTGCATATTTGAAAGTTGCTAACAGAGAAGATGTTAAAAGTTCTCATCACAAGAAATAAAATTTTTTGTAACTATGTAAGGTAATGGATGTTAACTAGACTAATTGTGATGATCATTTCACAATATACACAAATACCAAATCATTATGCTATATACCTGAAACTAATAAAAATGTTATAGGCCATTATACTTCAATCTAAAAAATAAAAAGACTTGACTGGAATCAGTCTTCTGAATAGTTCCATTCAAAATTCAAAGGAGGAATGACCCAAAGTTCGGACATAAAATCATTTCTAACCTTTAAATCTCTACCTAGAAGAACTCTCAATTAAGTGTAAGGATAAATGAAAGCCATTTTAAAACATGTATAATCCTCCCCCTGCCCAAATACCTTTTATCTATCCTTTCTCTGAAGGCTAATATTGTAAGAGTTGTTTCTTGAAAACAGACAGAGAAAACAAGGAGTCCATAAAAGAGAAAGGCAAAGGGAATCCTGAAGATGATGGATGAAGGGAGGTATCAGGCTGAGAGCTGTGGATCAGACTCCAGAGATTAGGTCAGAATAGTCAGAAGGCTCCAAGAAAGGTGCCTCCAAAGACAAGATGTTGATCCCTACCTACTATGAGCATATTGAGAAAGAGCTACACAATACAGGAGACTTTGGAAGTGAAATAAAGAGAAGCACATGGAAAACTAAGAAAATAATTGGATGACCATAATTACCCTGGGGAAAACCAAATGTGGCATGGGAAGATAATGATCGAATACCACACAACTCAGATAGAAATAGTGTTTGCAAGTCATAAAAATGAACACAGACTACTGATTCAATCAAATGCATGATCTAAATATACTGAGAAGATAGAAAATTAGAAATGTATATATGTGTACGAAGTGGTGGTTAAGGGACAGGGGGCATTTTCCAAAGATGTAAGTCAATAGCTAATGACTGAAACTGAAAATCCTCTCCAATAATCATGGTATTTAGAGGAAAAGAAGATAAATATGACCCCAAAAGTAAAAGTATTTTAAAGTAGTCTCTGGGAAATGGGAAAAGGCGTGGAGAAAAGTAAACCTTTTTCAAAATAAACCTTAAAGTACTATTTGACTCTTTATGTGTATGTACTACTTTGATGTAAAAATTAAATTAAGAAAAAAAGAAAACAGGCAGATAATCTGAATTACCTTGCAAATTAAATTAAAAAGAAGCCAGGAACACCAGAGGTTCAGAAAATATTTGGGATTTCTGTCCCTTCCTCTGTGTGACTTGGGTTCTTTCTTGTTTGTCTCAGCTGTCTTGTCTGGTGCTGTCATATTAACCAACTTCCATTACAATCACCTTTTTTTCCTCTGGGAATTTCTCTCTAATGACTAAACTAACAGAGTCACACAGCTATAGGAAGCCTCTCACCAAACATCAAAATCCAGTAAAATCTCTCTTTGGATGAATGGAAACACTTTCCATTATCTTAACTTGTTTTAAGATGCATATTTCTCTAAAATACACTTATATGATTTTCTTTCTTTAGCAAACAAAAACCAAAAAATGATCATCTCTGCTTCTGACCTAAGTTGAAAGAGTCCTAACCTTATGTTGCCTCTATAGAACAGAATATTCAAACTTTATCATCAAATTCTGTCTATGGTACAAATGGTTGTTTCCAAACCACTTAAATTCCCAGGTGGTTTCCCTCTATAAGCAAAGAAAAGAAAGAGATTGGGAGTGTGGCAAATTCATTCACTTATGCCAGAAACTCACTTATGATTGAGGATGAGGAACACGTGAGATTGTGTGTGTATGTGTGTGCGCACACACACAAACATACATACACGCACACACAGTATTTTCGTCCCTCTAATCCCTTGCTCTTCCTAATGGCCCCTCTGCCATCCTCCCACTGAAACAGTGGCAGTCACTTTTCAAGGGAAGTGTAAATACAGCTGAGAACAAAGAAAGCAGCATAGCTTTGAATTTCAAATTAGACATTTTTCAATCCCATAGCCAAAACAATAATCTTGAAAGCATAGATTTCCTTTGCAAGTGCCAGGCCCCTGAGATAGCAAATGGCTTTTTTGTTGTTACTCTTATTGTGCTTTGTTTTTACTGTTAAATCTTAGCTCTTTTCCCAGAAAACATGGGGTCAGAGGAAGGGGCAGTGAAACCTAGGTGGGCAGAATGGAAAGAAATATAGGTGAAAAAAAGAAACCTAAAATAGGTTGAGAGGAAATCTGAAAACAACAGGGAAGTGTATCTTACTTCCCATCCAGAATTCTGGGACATGACAGACACAGAGTGACGGGTACAACCACAGGACAGATGCAGCATCAAAGGGCACTTTGAAAGGTAGAAAAGAGTAGGGGCGTGTGGGTCACAAACTAAGTGAGCTCTGTTACAGAAAATTGAAGTCAATCACATATTCATATATCTAAGTTTTATTGTATATCTATTTAAACCCAACACCAAAATCTCAGTTCTGGAGAACCAGTATGGTTTTGCTTTGCTCTTAATTTACAACTTTTCACATATGGAGTACCAAAATCCATTCATTCATTTCTAAAGGATTCGTTGAGCACCTACTATGTTCCTGTTACAACAGAGATACAGAGTTGAATCAAACAGACAAGCTCCCTGTCTTCCTGGCTCCCATTCTAGCTGGAGAGACAAGCAGTAAATATATAAAAAATCAAAAACTATAATTACAGACCATAATAAAGGGATAATGGGATATAAATAAAGGGCAGGGATACTTTAGACAGGCTTTGGAAGAAGGTTCTCATGGCAGGAAACCAGAGAAAGGGGGCATGAATCATCAATCCCTGATTATTTTCCCACCATAGAGGTAGGAAGAAAAAAACTATCCTTCTGGAAGAGTCTCTTCCCTCTTGGCATCATCACCTTAGCTCCTTTCCGCCCCTGCCTGCCAAGCAGCACCCCATGCTCCGAATGCTTTCTCCACCCTCCTTCGAAATCTCAGCATCTCTTTTCTCTTCATTGTGACAGTGAGCTAGTTTGTCAGCACAGCACATGTCTGTGCTGACATGCTGATGGGGGCTAGAGACTTCCACCGTTCAGAGAACAAAATGACAGTTTCACGGGGGCCTTCTGAAGGGAAGGACCCGCAAAGCAGGGATCCTCAGGCAAAGTGATCAGGGATATATCTGAAAGATGGCTGGCTCCCTTAAATCACTCCTGGTAGGGAGACACTGCTCAGCCTATCAGGAGAGCTGCCCTTGATCTTTCAATAATTTGTTGCCAGTATCACAGTGTTCAATATTTAAGAGACAGACAGAGTATAATGATCCAACAAAGCAACAGAGAAGAAACAGCCAGAGCAGTGGGAGGGGAACCAGGGAGAGATAAACATCAAAGAAGCTGTGAAAGATGACATTAGTAGAGCCATTTAAAATAGAGCCAGAACAACCACTCCAGAGGAATAACTTTGTACGTCCCATTTTCTGTACCTCTGAACTGGACCAATCTGCCACCATTCCAAGAAGTAAGCAAAAGAAACCAGAATATCCTGTCTATTGAAAGGATTGATAAATGAACATTTACCTAGTGACTACATCACCTGACCAATCAATGAAGTACAAATCTAGCTTTTCATCATCTTGTACCAATGAACACTTCTAAAAAACAACAACTTACCTCATCTTCCTTTCTTTCTCATGAGAGAAAACCCTGAGCCCCTCTCATATAATCAGAACACTATTTGGGTTTCTACCTATATCTGTATACGCTCAATTGTAATTCTTTTATCCCAAATAAACACTTGCCTCTTGAACTGGATTCTTGTTTTTTAGGTCGACAAAGCCAAGGGAGATGTCTCTATATGCATGAAAAGGTGTTTGTGAAATTTGGCAAATGTACTTTGAGAGGTGGTACAGGAGAAGAAGTCCACTTTCAATAGGTAGAAAATGGAGATAAGAAAGTGAAGACACATGCTTTAGGAAGCCTACTTAAAATGGGGAGAATTGGTAGATAGTCAATAGTTAAAGAGAGTGCAAAGTCAAGTGTTTTATTCACATACGTGTATTTTTTTTAGGATTGAAGAGACATGACCATGTTTATGGGCTGATGAGAAAGAGCCAGTAGAATGACAGAGAGATGGACAACACAGAAAAAAGAAGGGCAAAAAATTGGAGGAAATAAAATATCAAGAGACAAAGCATATCTATGTCCACACCCAAGACCACTTCACAGAACTCTGGGTTCATGTATGTAACTGCCCATTAGACATGACAAATGACCATGCACAACTTAGCTTCACAGTTGTTTGTACCAAAAGCCTAAAAGTAGATGCTGACCTTCACTTTCTCTCATACCCTCACATTTTATTGGTCCTAACCATTTGTCCAGAATCTAATCAATTCTAACTACTACCACCATCATCTCTCACCTTGACTATTATTAACCTGTCTGCCCTCTTGCATCCTTGTCCCCTTATAGCTCATTTTCCACGCAGCAGCCAGATTGATCTTTATAAAACATAAGACAAATCATACCACTCTTTGGCCCCAAACCTTCAAAAGTCCCCCCATCTGAGTCAGAAGAAAAGCCACTACCTTGGCCTGCGAGGTTTTGTGCATGTTGCCGGCCCCCTCCCTCTCACCCCCACCCCTCCTCTACCCTGCCTTTGTCAGAAGGGGGTCAGGAACGAAAGGAGTGCATGTTTGCTACAGTTGTCCTTTCTTTTTCAGAGAAATAAAAGGAGGGCCATCTGCTGAGATGGAGAAGGGTCATCATAGGTTTAGAGAAGTGGAAGGAAAACATTGCGAGTTGCATAAGAATAGCTGCTCAGCAAACGTGAGCAGGAGATGACCTAAAATAAGTAAAGATCCCTAAGGTTGTGAACCATGCATTTTAGTGGCACCTATTCACAGGGCTGTGTGGTTTATTCCAGCTTGTGCTCAGCAATCCTGGAACAGGAGCAAAAGAGGCAGGTAGATCCAGATTAGGAATTGTTTAGGGATGATGGAATCTAGAGAGTCAGTGTGAGTAATGGTGGGGAGAGGTGAAGGGAAGTGATGTTATTCTCAAGACTGGCCCTGCTAAGGGAAGGAGTTGGGGGAACACACCTATTATGAAGGTCCTTTGAGGCCTTTTCTAAGGAATCTGACAGGCAAACACATACGCAGCTCAGTATAAGAAAAGTTCCCAATGTCTTGGCTTCCACCCCATAAGGCTCATTAAAAGAGTCAACACTAGACCTGTCTGCTTTGCTAAAGTCTAACCAGAGGCATGAATTTAAGTTTCCTTCCCTTACAGATTCATTTTAAATCTGTAAGTCTCCCAAATTAGACTTTCACATATTAAGCCTTTTGGGGGTTGTTAAACATAAATTTGACTTTAAAGAAGAGAGGATCTAAAAGGGTAGTTCCAGAGCTATCTCCAGAGAGAATTTTTAAAAGCCTCCAATATTTCCAGAGAGTCAACCTGGATATAGTTCTCATCCCATAGAAATCTTCTTTCCTACACACGCAGCCCAAACCCAAGACCGTGAGCATGGCACCTGAACTCCAAGGGAGGCCTACCTCAGTCACCACAATTTTTGTAAAAATTAAATAAGTAGGTTAGAAGCAGTCACTTGGGAACTAGTTGGCTTAGAAACTGCCCCAAAGAAAATCCCCTCTTGGAGCATTCCAAAGCAGTTCTTAAATCCATGCATAAAGGTCTTTGGGAATGATATTTATCTTTACATGTTCTAAATATATTCATCTATGGACTTGTTAGTCCTTCAACCTGTGGGAAAAAATCTAACTATTTTATCTCCAGCAAAATTTAAATCATATGTCCACTGATCCTTGATACTACTTATGTAAGGATCATGCAAGTCCCCAGTGCTCTCTACGGCAGAGCACCACTTCTCCTACAAGGTAACAACCTGTCCCTGGCAATATACATTCACAGAAATCAAAACTAAATTTATTCTAAGGTCCCAAATCATCTTGTAGTCATCAGTAAATAAAATTCTCCCCTGACTAAAATGCCTGTTCTTAGAAAGTGGGATTTCATAAAAACTTCTCTCAAAGTCAGTTTTTTGTTTTCTATTTTGTAACATGAAAGGAAACTCCACGCATATATAATACACCTAATAATCTAATTTAAATATATTTTATTGAACTTGAAAGTTGATTCAGATAAAAGCAACACTGGTAGTGAAAAATACTGTACAAGCATAGTCTACCTGCACTAGGTTAACGGCTACTGATTAAAATTATTTTCCTTCACATAGAAAAAAAAAAAAGACTTAGAGCTCATAAAGACAAATGCCCCTGTGGCTCTCTCCCTTCAACTATCCAATGAAACTACTCATGGAAGGTCACATGGCCTCCTAATTCCAGTCAGATCGCCCCTGATTCAATATCCATTGTCTTGCTGTTCCCCCTTACTTCTTCAAGTTCTCTCTCATTCTTTGTTAGCAACAAACCCTTCTTCTGGATCCATGCTTCCTTTTTACCCCTCTGGGTTCTCTTCCTAACCTCTCTGGCTCTCCTTCCTCCAGGGTCCACCCTTGGTCAGCTTCATTCTGACTCTATCTTGCATGCTCTTGACATCAATTCCTTTTTCTACACTGTGATTCCTAAAGAGATTTCTCAGTGCCTCATGTCTCTGGAACCCAAAAGCCACACTTCTTACTTTTATCACTTCTAACCTCATGGACATCTCTAACAAATGACTTGAAGACCCCTCACACTCAACATGTCCAAAAAAGAACTGCACTCTTGCCCCAGTAATACCTGCCCCTTCTTTCTCATCTTAGAAAAGAGCTTTGTCTTTCACTCAGCTGAATTAGCCAGAAATCTACAAGTCCTTTTGAACTCTTCCTTCTACCATATCTCACTCATTCGTTTGATCACCATAACAACTTAAAACAATGTTTCAGCAACTTTACATACAATCTTTTACTGAGTATTTCAAATAACTCTGTAATGTAGGGACTATTATCTCTCTTTTACAGATGAGGGTTTAGATGACTGATGTAAATTCTTAACAAGTGAGAAAAAAAAAAAGATCGAACCTAGATTTGTCTGACTCCAAAGTCCATGGTCTTTTCACAGCCAATACTGTCTGTGCTAGACCATGGGAAACGATGGGTCATGTGCCAAATACCACCTGCTTAAAGCTTTACTGGAACACAGCTCTGCTCATTGGTTTGTGTACTGTCTATGGCTGCTTTAGCACCACAGCAGCACAATGAGTAGTTGCAGCAGAGACATTATGGCCCTTGAAACCTAAAACAGTTACAATCTGGCCCTTTACAGAAAAAAAAAAAAAAAAAAAAGATTTTACCGATTCTAAGCCATACCATCATCCTCCCTATCCCTGCCACCTCATTTATGTCTTCCTAGATTATTGCCACAGCCCCCAATTTGCTTCTCTGCCCACAGCCTGTATCTCCTCCAATCTATCTTCTGCACTGAAGAATAAAATCCTTCTTCTTTAGCTCATAACCTTTAGGATAAAAGACAAACTCCTTCTCAAGCTATACAAAGCCTTTTGGCACCTTGGTTCCTTTCTTCCTCCCCATCCACATCTACTTTCTCTTCAAGCCAAAGTGAAATACACGGAGTACAGCAGAAAAGGCCAACCCAGTTCATTCCTATGTTTTTTCACATGGGTTCTCTTTACCTAGAAAGTACCTAAATCCTGCCTCATTCACAGACTTGTTTTTGTATTCTGAGCTCAAGAGTCACTTTCTCCTAGAAACCTTCCTGGATTCCTCAGGCTGAGGCAGGTGAACTTGTTTATTCATTTGTTTATTCAACATATGTTTAATTAGCACAGCTACCAACTAGGCACAATACTTTGTGCTAAAAATACAATAAACAGGACAAGCAGAGACTCTGTTCTTACCAGCCTTACTCTTCAGCCCAAGTTCCTTATTCACCTGTTCAAAGTCTTAACTCTTAGTTCAAAGTACAAAAAGAGATGAGATAAAGATAGAGATGGAGATGGAGAGGGAGATGGAGATAGAGAGATAGGGTCCGGGATGATGATGGGGACTGAGATGGGAATGGAGATGGGGTTGAAAAGAATGAGAGAAGGAGAGAGAGAGAGGATTCAGTGATATTTTTTTGTCTGACACTCACCATACCGCTAACTTACTGAGGGCTAGGAAGTATCCAGGCTGTCTCCCTAATACCAATAACTACCAGAACACCTGGCATAATGCTGAATGAATTCAATAATTTTGAGTAATACAGGGACACAAGGTAGTTCCAGAGACCAAATCCTTGCACAGAGGTGGGCTACTTAATAGGCGAATGAGAAAATTTCCTGGTGTTTTCTGGGAAAACTCAAACTTTGTAGAATCTGAGAGGTTTTGTGAAAATGTTACTAGGCATAAAAAGAAATATGAGAATAAAAGAACATTCCTGCGAAAGATACAAGTTCTGTTTTGAATAAGAAACAGGGAGTAAAGTCCACTTCACAGTCTTTTTCAAACTACTGGACCGTATATCTGAAACTACTAAACCATAAAAAAAGGTGCCTATAACCCTGAACTTTGGGCTCCACGAAATATTTTTCTTCATGGGATAATCAGCTCATTAAAGAAAAGAGAAGAGAAAAAGAAGAAGTCTTTTTTACAAGCAGGGGTAAAGCAGATACAAAGAATTGACCCAGTTTCTAAAATAAACATTAAGCTTAAAGCTCTCTCCATCTGGTTAAAACTAAAACCAGAATTAAAAATCAGTATGTTCACACTCCATTTCCTACCTACACCACAATAGTGAGGGCAAGAAAAATTTTAACATATAACTTAATATTATATCTGTGTCACCTAAAGTTTCATGTTAAGATTTGTAAAGAAACTTTTTTTTAATTTTGGAAAAGTGTAACGACTCACTTTTAACCTGCCTAGATATCCATCCAGGCCAAATATCCTTCAGAGTCCCCACTGGGCACTCTCCCTGGGGTCTATTCCTATGCCCTGAGGCAAATGCCTTTCAGTCTTCCTAGCTTCTATATGGAAAAACACTGCTCTTTCCAAAAGTATAATTTTATTCTCCATAATATTCCCTGAAGTTCTTCCCTCTAAACTCTTTATTAAATATATTCCATATAAGACACATCTTATTCTCCATAAAACAAGATATGCACTGTATATGAAAAGCCCTAAAACTTTTAAGTGACACCCCTTCCTTTTCCATATTAACCTCAGCTCCAATAACCAGTCCAATTCTAAGGACAGTGGCATAACTGCGCTAACCGAATTTTAGATATACAGAATGTTAGTACTGAAGGGAACCTGAAAAGTCATTTATCTCAAATCTGCATTTCACACTTGAAAAAATTAAAACCCAAAGAGATCCAAAAACCATCCAAGGTCACACAGCCCTTTGCTCCACCTTATTCTGTACTCTCCCAATCTCTGAGTCTCACCATCTTGTATTTATTTCCATTTCCTATGGAGGGGGTGAGGGCAATGCCCATAATCTCAGTTTGGCTTTTATCTGAACCCCACAGAGAGTGCTAACTGAGCCCATGAACTGGAGAATATGATGTGTGGCATCAGTCTCCGATGTGTGATGCTGAGTGACCAGTGCGTAACTAAGTGCTCCCTGGTGGCTCTTAACCACCCACATGGAGATTCAAATTTCCTGTCATACACATCCCACTCCCCTGCTATTCTTCTAAATGTGCTAAACCATTTGCCAGTGAATTACAGAAAGTGCTTAGACTGTTTGAGCTGTCATGGATTACATCCTATTTAAAAATTGCAGATTAGCATTATTATAACTGGGTTTCTTCTCTATCAATTAAACCTCAGCAATTTTCATATTTGTAGTTTTTCATTTTGCTTTGCTTTACTTTTAAGGACTTAGTTTGGATGGCATCCTACCAGGACAAATTCTGAGTGTCATATACCATGTGAGGTAGGCTGCCTCAATTTAGCAACTAAGCAGACAACAATGGAAAGAGTGAAAAATGTTTTCAAATAAAATAAATACCCAAATACTTATCGTCCTTTGAAATATACTGTCTACATGTTTACTAATGTATTTAATATTTTATAGTATATTAAAACAAAACAAAGCAAACAAAAGCAAACTAATTTATGATTGGACATGATTTATGGCAAAAAGTTATTCACATTTTTATTTTGTTTCTTTTTTTATAAAATTGTAGTGAAATATGCAAATGTAAAGTTTTTTATAATTGTTGGATTAAACTAAAATATTTTATGTGATTATTTAGTAACGAAGAAGGAGCTAAGCAATTGCTTTCTTGATAAATCCTCTTTAAAAGAGGATTCATAAAAATACATTAAGACAAAAAGGATAATCATATCAGAATATTCCAATTCATATTCCTTTGTTTTATAGCCATCAAAACAAATCATCAGTGTACGAAGGTGCTTTCTAAATAGAAGCAAAATCAGTCAGTCTGCTAATCTTTGGAGAAAAAAAGAATGTTACTAGGGGCTCAATAATAAGATTATATAAATGAAATGGATTTGAAAATATTTCAGGAAGGCATCACTAAGTATTTACTGAGCAAATTAGCAGAGATTACCCACATCTTGATCTAAAAAGTAAGGTAGGCTATTCTCCACAACTGCTGCAGAACTAAACTTCGAAAATGCTCTTTTTCACAAAAGCCCTTTAGTAGTGAATTTCGTGAATATCAGCAGAGTAGTCAGGTTCACTCAGAACTGCCTGTCCTGGGGTAGTAAGGGCTGCTACCAGAACCAAGGAGTGCACTCAAGGCATAGAGCATGCCAAAACTAAGAGAAGACAAATTTGAGGTAAAAAACACATGGTGGTAGGCGTATGTAAGAAACAACCCTTCCAGATCTGGAATCTGAGCAGGAGGGTTCTCTACCTTGAGGGAATGTAGGAACAAAGGATATAAGCCTAAGAAATCCCTAGACAGCAGGTAAGAGAAATACTCTGGGATCCTGCTGACATAGAAGGGATCAAGGGGAAACATAAGGTGACTGGGATTGAAGGGAGGCCGTGGTCATAAACTTTGTTTGAAGATTTGTCTGATATCAACAAGGAGACCTTTGAGACTGTGGTCCAGGACAGAGCCTACATGCAATTTAGCATCAGGGGGAAATCTAACAGGGAAGAGCGAATTCTGACTCCACGTTGGTTCTGTTTCTTTAACTTTTACCTTTGCTTTTCATTGCTTTTCTTATCATAACCACTACCTACAGCTGTAAGTATACATAATGCCCTGCCACAGGGAACCCTGACCCTCTGCCTGACAAACTAAAAGGACTTTGTTCAGCTCACAGAGAGACATTCTGACCCTGCCCACCTGTGAATGGCTGCAGAAAAGAAGAAATTAACACATCCCCTCCCTGATGCAGGCCAAGCAAGAAGATTTTTCAAGACAAATGGCCTTTTTACTTTTCTTCCTCAACTCTTCCCCTCTCTGTTCTATAAAAGAAACTGGCATCCAGACCCCATAAGATGTTTTTTGGGTACACCAGTCCGCCATCTTCTCGGTCTGCCGTCTTTCCTTGCCTCAACACCTCGTTTACCGATTTATTGGCCTGTCTCGCGGTGTACAGAGCGAGCTTGGACTCAGTAACAGAAAGAACCAAGGAGTCTCAGAGGAAAGGCCATTAAAGAAAGAGGAGGGCTCAAAATCTCTAGGAACTGGAATTGCTGCCACTGAAATTTTTAAATTTTGCTGGAAGGCACAAAAATTTCAGATGACTTTCTCCAGAAAAATGAAGCTATCATTTACAAGCCGTGATTACTTTCTCAACAGAAAATAGGCACTTGGTATCTCCAACAACTTTTTGACAAAACATCTTTCTCAGTTATTGAGTTATAAGGTTACAAGTGGTGCTTCTCAAGTAGCCAGCACAGACTGACTAGATCCTAGCACAGCTGAAAGCATAAACCAGTTTTCTATCTCCCTCTTCCCTTACTCCCCTTCTCCATCACACACACACACACACACACACACACACACACACACACACACACACACACACAGAGAGAGAGAGAGAGAGAGAGAGAGAGAGCAGGGCTCTATGGGGCTCCCAGGCACAGAGGCCTTTTTGTCTCCTGTTTCTTATAGGCAAGACTCCAGCCTCCATGACCTTCCCTGAGTTCCAAAGGGCAGATTTGAACAGTTGCAGTCAGGAAACCACCTGAGGCAAGATTAAAGGGACCAGAGAAGCTCATCAAGATTAGGAGAGTGACCACCTGAGACCCTGCACACACCCTCATCTTGTCAGCAACCCCACCCTTTTGAAACTGCAGAAGAAAGAAGAATGCAGGACTGTTACCACCTTGATCCTTATCACATGCCCCTGACCATGAGCCCTGACTATAAGACCTCTCCCTATTCCCCAGGGAGCGGGGCACAGTTCTTGAGGTGCTACCCTGATGTGTTCCCCTCTTGGTCTGGCAAAGAATAAAGCCACCCTTTCTTTCTCCTCCAAAACTCTGTCTCTGTATCTCATTTTGGCATCAGTGTACAGGGAGCCAAGATTTTGGCAACACTATCTCAGGAAAAAAATCATACTAGGATCACAAACAGCTGAAATGGCCACATTTGGTTGATATTTTGTGCATGTGTGTCTAATTAGTTTGGAATTGTGGGAAGTTACTGCAACACTTCATGGGTCTTAACAGTTTTCTATCAGCTTCTTGGGTTGTTGCAAAGGAAATATTCCATGAAATTACTAAGGACCCAAGAACTAAGAAGGAAATTAAAAGGCATCTCCTTGGAACACTCTGGCTATAGAAGCTGGATTTGTTCAGAGGCATAAAAAGAAAACCGAATTCGACAGGTAAAAGATGTCAGATATTGGTTTATTCAGGTGTTGAAAGGAGATAGCAGCAACTCAGGAAGAAAAGGATCCACTTTATGACCAGAACTGCATCTTGAAATTAAGACAGGAACTGACGAAGAGAGGAGAAAGAAATTTTGATATAGCAATATAATTAGCCATACATGAAGTAGAGAAGAATGGGACCAACTCTGAACTAAATGAAGTTTTGAAAACTCAACTGAATCTATGTGAAAATTTCCAATGTAGGTAAATTCAGAACGTAGATGGTTAAAAAAAAAAAAAAAAATTGGTGGGAGAAAGGGTTGTTGGTTCTTCTAATGACTAGCCTCTCAGAACTTATTATCAGGCCTCATGAAAGACAAGATTGGGGCAATCCAGCTGAAGAAGCTGCTACACTACCACAGGCAGACAATACAGGTGAGCTCACCAGGGCTTTCACAAAGGAATCATGGCTAAAATTCAAAAAGTGTGCATTTTTCTGGCATGTATATTCATCAGAGACCTAACTGGGGTGGATTCAATGACAGGAGATTCTTATTATAATCATCAGGGACATATTCAACTTCATTCATTCATACAACAAATTTAGATTGAGTATGGCATTAAGAATTATTTAGAAGTTGAGTATACAGAGGCAAAAAAGGTAGACAAAGGCCCTAGTGTCATGGAGCTTACATTCTGAAGAAAAGAAAAACAGAGTAAACATGGTTTCAGGTCTTGGTAGATACAATGAAGAAAAAGATTAAAGGGAAGAGAATAAGAGTGATTGGCATTGTGGTGGTTTTTTATAGGAGGGTGGCATTGAGTAGAATTTCTAAAGAAGTGATTTGAATGGAGTATTTTGAAGGTAAAGCCAATAAACTTGTTATGAATAGATGTAATACAGGAGAAAAACAGGAAACTAGGATGATTCCCAAGTTTTGGGGCCTGAGAAACAAAGTAAATAATGGTGTCCTTCAACTCTACATAGATTTTATTTTTCTGTTATTCTCTTGTTGAAAATCAAACTACACTAGTATGTCTACTCTGCAAAATAGTTTGACAAATTCTTTAAAAAAATAAATAGACACTATATGTCCCAGAAATCTCTTTTCTGGGTATTTATCCCAGAGAACTAAAAACTTATGTCCAAACAAAAAACTACACAAACGTGCATGGAAGTTTTATAGTAATAGCCAAAAATTAGAAAGAATCAAAATATCCTTCAATAGATGAATGATTAAACAGCAGTATATCCAAACCATGGAATACTACTCAGGAATAAGAAGGAACAAACTATTAATACACTCAACAACTCAGATGGATCTCAAGGGACTTAGGCTGAGGGGAAAAGGCCAATTTCAAAAAATCACATTTTGCATGATTCCATTTATATAGCATTTGCAAAATTACAAAATTATACAGATAAAGAACAGATCAGTAGTTGCCAGGGTTAGGGAGGCTTGGGGGAAGCCCATGAGTGTGACATGAGGCAGATCTCTGTGGTAATGGATCAATTCTGTGTCTTGATTTCAACGGTGGTTACAGAATCTACACATGTGATAAAACAACCCAGAACCATATACACACATGGTACCAATGCCAGTGTTGATCTTGTACTAGAGTCATATAAGATACAACCACTGGAGGAAACTAAGGGAAGGGCACAAAGGCCCTCACTATACTGTCTTTACAACTTCCAGTGAATCTGTAATTCAAAATAATTTTTTTAATCTAACTATGCTCAAGTATAAGGCAAAATGCATTACATAAATATTAAAAGTAGTACAGTAATAAATACTATATCTGACAAAACGCTGTCTTCTGGATTTATAAAGCACCATTTTTGCCAATACATCTTACCACTTTCAGTGTGTAGGCAGTAGTTTAATTAAGAGATCATCAAGATCTCTTTGTAAGAACATTTTCCTCCTAAAAGCCTCTGGAGGAAACAGCACTTGGAATTCTCACTCTCCCTCTGTTACTTTTAAGCAGTGAAGAGAACCTGTGTGTTCTTGTTTCTGTACCTGTACAAAGGAGTACAGAAGGCTAAACAACTGTTAACATTGGTGACCAATAGCCTGCAGACATTATGAACTCTGAAAAGTACCTTGTTTAGACCCAAGATACTGACCTTTCACGAGTCAGCCGACATTCCTGGATTCTAACATTTTTCCCATTAGTGTCATAATATAAAATTCTATAATGTGGAATCTCAAAAAGGATGGCTTAGACCAAAAACCAATTACCATGACCCAGAGGCTTAAAAGGTGCTAATAACACTAATCATAACTCCAGTCCTGGGACTGCCCTGGTGATCCAGTGGTTAAGAATCCGGCTTCAATGCAGGGGACACAGATTTGATCCCTGGTCGGGAAACTAAGACGCCACATGCCGCTGGACAACTAAGATCCCACATGCCACGGGGCAACTAAGCCCGCGCACTGCAACTACTGAGCCCACACGCTCTGGAGCCCATGCGCCACAACTAGAGAGAAGCCTGCACACCACAACTAGAAAAGCCCGCGTGCCGCAACAAAAGATCCCGTGTGGGGGTTCCCTGGTGGCGCAGTGGTTGGGACTCTGCCTGTGGATGCGGGGGACACGGGTTCGTGCCCCGGTCTGGGAGGGTCCCACGTGCCGCGGAGCGGCTGGGCCCGTGAGCCATGGCCACTGAGCCTGCGCGTCCGGAGCCTGTGCTCCACAACGGGAGAGGCCACAACAGTGAGAGGCCCAAGTACCGCAAAAAACAAACAAACAAAAAACTCCAGTCCTAAGGTTACCCTAGGTCTCAGAACTAGGCTTGGATAAATCATCAAAGTCAACGTGAGGGTGTGTATGGTGATGAAGTCCCCCTCAAAAAACTCCTTTTTCAACATTTTCTTTTGTATGTATTTCCTTAATTCTGATCTTCTGTATCATCCAGTCTCAGTCTGAGTTTAGAATACTTGGTCCTTCACTCCTGTAGAGAGAATTCTACTCCCAAGATCATCATCAAGACATTTAGTACTCAGGTCTGTATGCTATATCCTAGACACTTTTGTCATTGCTGAATAAGCTTACATTTACTAATACTTTCATTCCCTCAGACCGGAATATATTCCAGCTAGAATTTTGTAATGGAGACTAGACTTATAAACTCTTTGCCTAGTCTTAATTGTAAAAGCCTACATAAAACTAATTATTAAATAAAACATTTTCTAAACAGGGTATCTCATATCAGATCCTGTCTACTTTTTCAGAATTTTATGCATTGCCCACAAAACCTATGGAATATGCCAGATGCTGCCTTTCTAGATATTGGTCTCCTTTTGGAGATAGCTCTGCCAGGTACAATGCTATGAACAGAATTATATCAAAGAGTTCCCATTCTAATTTTTGTATCAGTCCATTCATACCGCTTTTCATGTGCTAAAACATTCTAAAAAGTAAAATATATTATTTTGCCTTTTTATTTTCTAAGGCTGAATAAAAATTAAACCAATGTAAATGACATGAATTAAACATTTTTCTGAAGACAAAGTAGTTTCATTTACTCCTGTCAGAGACTGGAGCCTGGAGAACTATCAACAACAATAATTTTTTTAAAAAAAGAAAAGAAAAGATACTTACAGCCAACCATCATCATGGCCACGGAAAACATCTTTTCCACATCTGTGGTAGGAGCTATGTTTCCAAATCCTATGGTTGTAAGGCTTGTCATGGTAAAGTAGAGAGAGGACACATACAGTGAATCCTTGCTGGGTCCTCCTTCCCATATCCCTGCACTGGTATTGTATCGATATGGAGTCCCAATGCTCAAGGCCAGCTGGTAGAGCCAACTGTCTATCTGGATGGTGTTTGTGACTTCATCGATGACCTCATAGTCCCCAATGCTGTACCATATGCAGGCCAGCCAGTGAGCAACTAGTCCAAACACACACACCAGGAGCACAAGGACCGCTGCTCCATACTCTAGGTAATGGTCCAATTTCCTGGCAACACGGCCCAGTCGCAAGAGACGCACCACTTTTAAAGAACTGAAGAGACTGCTGATTCCCTGAATTAAAAAAAAAAAAAGAAATGACACAACACTTTCAGAAAAGAAAAGGCTAAGGAAAACAATACAGTGGTTCACCTTAATGAACTCAATCACCATTTATATACTAAGAACATACACATACTACAGCTCCCACTTTAAGTCAACAACAACAACAAAAAGCTGAAGTGATAAAGAAACTTTTTAAATGCAGATTCCTTCCCACCAGGAAAAAAGATATTTGTAGATTATTAGATAAAAACACTTTTCATTAGGTAAGGAAGACGGAGTTTATTTTCATAAGTGGAGTATAAATAGCACAGAGAAAAACCAAAGGAGAAAATAGCTCAAATGCAATATACTCAGAGTATAGAAATAGGGTGATGAATTTAGACCTTTTATTTCTTCTTCCTACAAAACTTTTCCTGTACTCTAAAAGATTTAATTTTATTTCTTTATAAATGCTATGAACAGCAAAACTTCTGAAAAAGGAATCCTAGTTTTACTGTCAAGCAAACAGGAAATACCTCTGTGTATATTAGAATGAGCAAATGCCATTATTTCCACCACCTCCTGACACAGTTATGATAAGCACTAAATTTGTAGAGCTGTGAAAAAGTGAAGAGTTGAACCTAGAATGGGAACATACCTACAAAACTCTATCATCTTCTGGCAATAGTCATTGAAAAGAATACTTTAAGGGAATGGCAGCAAGAAAATTCATATTTTGTTAAGAAGCTTAAAACATCAAATATAGGGCTTCCCTGGTGGCGCAGTGGTTGAGAGTCCGCCTGCCGATGCAGGGGACACGGGTTCGTGCCCCAGTCCGGGAAGATCCCACATGCCGCGGAGCGGCTGGGCCCGTGAGCCATGGCCGCTGAGCCTGCGCGTCCGGAGCCTGTGCTCCGCAACAGGAGAGGCCACAACAGTGAGAGGCCCGTGTACCACAAAAAAAAAAAAAAAAACACATCAAATATAGCATTATCCAAATGGAAACATAGCATAGACTTTATTCAATCAGTGAAGTTCTCAAAGTTACTTTTTGAGGAAGCATGTGATAAGCCACCCAGGTAGAGAGGGTAAAGCCATTCCTGGTGCATGAGAGAAAGACAAAGCAGTGACCCAGGATCCTCTCATCTGATCATCACCTCCAAGTCTCACAGAGTCCATGACTTCCTTACTGCTAATTCTATATCCCAGGGAGGAGACAAGGCAGCTAACATAACCTACTCTGAACTTAAGTCTGATCAACATGGAGGAACTGGTTGGTATAGTAGAACAGATGTAACATTAATGAGACTCCAATTATGGCATCATAAAGTTACAGTGAAAAGAGGCTGGGAATACATTTGGTTATACTCTATATGATAGTATACATTTGAAATTTTGCAAAATAAAAATTTGAAATAGAGAGAGAGAAAACAAAGAGAAGTAAAAACAGGAGAACTTATGGAAGCAAAAAAAGGAACAGGAGCATCCGGACAGTTTTCTGTCTCAACCTCGATAACCTTAGGCCTGGCTCTTAGGCAGGGATATTGAACTTTAGACAGTAAGAGTAGCATTAATAAAATTCAGAAGATGAATTGGCATAATTCAATGAAATGAGATGTTGAAAGGTAAGAAGATTCAGGAGAGCTTGGAAGCTCTCAAAAAAGGAACTACATAATCATGAACAAGAAAGACAAAAATAAGTTTTTATTGAGGATTTCTATATGACAGGCTCTGAGTTGTGCCCTGGGGACATTAAGACAAATGTGCCTTGCTTCTGCTCTAAAGAAACCCATAGTCAAAATGCATGAAAAACTCAAAGGGTTAAATTAAAAAATAAAAACAGTGTTATTGTAGATGTTGTCTTCCACTTAGCTCCAATTTTTAAAGGAACTGTGTTACTTCTATTTAAATACTGGGTTGGCCAAAAAGTTCATTCGGGATTTTCTATAAGATCTTACAAAAACCCGAACGAACGTTTTGGCCAACACAATACTACAGAGAAAATTATTTCTACTGGAATTCTTTTTTCGAAACACAGCTAAAAACAAAAGAAGAAAAAACAGAGAGGAAACCTTTAACCCCATTTAAACTAAAAACTAGTCACAACCCTCAACTAGAATGTAAAGAATCAGGACCCACCTGAATTAGGCCCAAATAACAGGAGGACACACTCCCCTGACCTCTGATGTAGGCAGATCTCTCCAAGAGGAGGTGATCCACCCTGAGGGGTACCTACTCTGGACTCCACTTAATCAAAAAGCACCATTTTCTATAGCCATGTCCAATATTATTTAAATGTTACAAAATGTTTGGTAAGTATCGTAAACTCTCTCTGTCATGGGCTCTATGTCACCACTTTCTCCTAGATGTTAGCCAACTCTCCAGCGGACATGTCTTTCAAAATCATTTTCTGGGGCTGACCTTATCCATGCTTCTTTTATGTGTTAGGATTCTCATTACGATTACCCTCAGCCTCTCCTGGTTGATTTACTCCATGCCCATGTTTCAACTGACTTCTATGAGTTCCTGCTACAGAAGCCAAATACCTGCTGTACATTTCCATTTAGATATTCCATAGGTGTTCAAAAGGTAATATGTCCCTACTCTTGTGAACAACATCATTATGAAGCCAGTCTCTCAGACCTGGGGCTGAACACCCCCTTTCCTGTCACATCCAACCGGTTATCAAGTCTTGAGGATCTCAGCATTCAAAGTGCTCAAAATATACCTGAAGAAATCTCTCAAAAATATCCCTTCTTTCTTATTCTCAAGGCCATGCCTTGGTCATGGCTTCATGTTTTTTCTCACTGTGTGACAGGAATAGCCTCTCCATCAGCCATACTACCTCTGTTCTCACTCCCTTTAATTATGTGATCACACTGTAGAGGCTACCAGCCTGCTATCGTTTTACATCATACATATCTAATCATGTCCCTCTCTGGTCTAAAATCTTTAGTATTAGCTCATTACCTACAGAATCAAGTATTCACTCCCTACTATGACATGCAAAGCCCTTCAGGACCTAGCATCTGCCTGTCTGGTCAGCATCTCTCCCAGCAAGTCCTCCTCCTGCTGTCTAGACTCCTTCCATGCTCAACTATGTGTAGTTCCCAGAGTGCCCATGCTGTTTCATGCCACATTAACAATTTGTCCCCTGTACTTAAAGCACTCTTCCCTCCCACTCTCTTGGTGGCCGGGGTCTTACTTATAGTTTATGGCAGAGACTCTCTCCTCCATGTCCATTTCCCTGACATCTTCTTACCTCCCCCACCATCTTCATTGTAAGAGTTAGGTGTCCTTATTTTGTATTATCATGTCCTCTTTGTCCATCTCTATTACAACAGTCATCATAATAGCACTTTATTACAAGTCTCTGTTTGCATGTATGGTATCCCAGGAAACTCTAAACCCCTTGAAGAATATACCTAGTGTCAATTACAAAGTATGGCATATGGTAATAGGTTAAGCAGTCAATACGTTCAATAAATGTATGAAAATCTTTTTATGACACAAGTAAATGTGGGTGGGGTGAATTGAGTGTGTGGTGGGGCAGGGAGGGGGCATAGTTAATAATCTTATGTGATAGGTATCATTACTAAAACATAGCCTAGAAACATTAAATAATTTGACTAAGTTCATGCAGCTGGTAAGAGGAGGGGCCAAGAATCAAATATAGGCAGTCTTGTCCACACTCCTTGCACTTCACTATCTGACCTCATTCTGAACCTCACTATATCTAGAGCATAATGTGCTCTAGATATAAACAAATCACATTTGTACCAGCAGTATTGGCTTAAATACAGGCAGTCTCTATAAGACTGAATAAAGGAGATTAAATACCTTGCCTCCCATTTATTCCCACCCAGGCCCAACAGTGGCCCACTTAGGGATCTGTGGAGGCCCCAGAACCCTAGAGAGTCTGCAATTCTCTAACATGGACCAACTCATTTCATTCTCACAATACCAGGACTCCTATCTCCACTGTTCATAGGCGGACACTGAAGCTCAGACAGGTTACACGACTTGTCTAAAGTCACACAGCTAGCAAGGAATGGACCTAGTCCTTCAGATTCTTCATGCATTTCCCACAATAGCCAACTGCTGTGCAGTCTTCCTGTCCTTATCCCAATAATCACTGCAATATTAATCTTCTTAAAAGACAGTATCGAGCATATCCTCCAGAGGCTCATATAGACATTAAACACAATTTCTACAGGCCTTCAAGGTCCACAACCCCATTTCTGTCCACACTGCCAGGTCATTTCCAACCATGCCTTTGCCAAGCAATAGTACTCCAGTCAAACCAAACTCCTTTTTGCTCTCAAACATAACTCCAAAGTTTCACCTTTTAATTTGTCCACAGTGTCCCTTTCATCTACTTATCAAACCAGAAACTGTTATTCAAAATGAGTAATACAGAAGTGTTTGCTTTATTTGGAAAGTTTTTTTTTAGCTATCTCATTCTCCACTGTTTTGTATCCAAAAGAATTTAATGCAATTACTATAATCAAAACTCAAAGTTAATGACTTTGTTCTAAAATTTGATGAAATACTTAAAACTTGAAACAATCCAAATGTCCATCTCCAGTAGAATGGATAAATCATTGCACCTTCACTCAATGCAATACTATCTAGAAATAAACATGAACAGACTAGAACTATATGAAATAACAAGAATGAATCTAAAAAGTATCATACTGAACAAAAGAGACTAGACACAAAAGAGTATATATTGCATGATTCCATTTATAAAAGTTTAAATACAAATGGAACTACTCTTAGGGATTAGACGTCATTAGAAGTCAAAGTGGCTTCCTTGAGCTCTACATGTAATATTGATGTAATTTTTAAAGAATGTTTTATTTAAATATCAAAACAATGTTAAGGAAAATCTATTAGTCACTGTTGTGTTGTTAAGGTTAACATTTCACCACGGTACATAATTCAGATTAATGATTTCTTCTGCATCATGTGATTTGGGGAGGGGGAAGAGGTGTCATATTCAACTCTATCTAAAATAAGAGATTTTACTTATTTTATAACTCACCCTCATAACCTTTAGATTGGTCCTCAAATTATACTTTTTTTATATACATAATTTTTTTAAGATTTTTTTTTTGATGTGGACCATTTTTTAAACTCTTTATTAAACTTGTTACAATATTACTTCTGTTTTATGTTTTGGTTTTTTGGCCACAAGACATGTGGGATCTTAGCTCCCCAACCAGGGGTCGAACCCACACCCCATGCATTGGAAGGTGAAGTCCTAACCACTGGCCTGCCAGGGAAGTCGCCTCAAATACATTTAATCCCTTGTTGGGAATTTTAATTTAACCCATATAGTAATACTGGATACTTTGACAGGCCAAAATAAAATGACTCCCTTCTGTCCTAACACCTTTTTATAACAACCTCTTGATTGTGTGCTTTCCACCAGTTTTGTCTGCTCATTCATTTTCTGCTTAATTTCACTCCACGCTTTCCAATCTTCCTGTGCCTTCCTCTGCACTCCAGTGGCATTCTGCCTCTATCCCAACCTCTGAGCTCTTAGCTCACAAATCCCTGGGGTTCCACTGCTGGAAGAGAATATCAAACACATCAAATGCATAATAGAACACAGCAGGGTTAATGGAGAACTTTCAGTCATCAGCCTTCCTTTCTAGCCAGTTTCCTTACTTGAAAAGCCCCTCAGGCCATAGGAGCATAAAGAAAAATATCCAGGAGATATCTCAGCGTCATTAACTCTTCAGGATATTTTTGTGGATTCCCACATTGAAGAGATGTGGGATGTAATCAGCATAAAAATAATGGCTTACAATGATAAAGCCATTTAAAATACAAATCAATTCTCTCATTTGATTATCACTAAGGATAGTAGGCAGATAACTCAGCTAGTATTCTTTCCTACCTTCTTCCCCCCTTGCTTTATAAACAAAAGAGGAATGATCAAAGACCTTTCTTGTCCAAGGACACATGACAATTAAGTGGGGGTGAGAGAGCAGGAGTACAGACTTATAACATCCAGTTGCTTGGTTTTTCACCTACATCTAGCATTCTCACACACAGGATGTGTAGTAGATTGTTTGGAAAAAAAATAGCTCGGGTCATTTCCTTCCCTGCATCCATACCCTTTGGCAATGTGACCTCTCCCATCAAAAGATAGGGTCTATTTCCCCATCTTGACTTGAGTCTTGACTGGCCTTACGACTTACTTCGGCCAGCAGAATGTGGTGTAAGTGACACTGTGCGAGTTCCAAGCCTAGACCTCAAGAAGCACAGCCTCCAGTCACGCTCTTAGAACCCACGGCCATTCTAAGTTGCCACATGAAGAATGGCAACTAGGCTTTTGGAGGATGAGAGACCATACGAGCAGCCCTATGACATCCATCTGAGCCATCTGGGATCAGTTAGTCACCAGCCATCTCAGCAGCCTACCACAGACGTACGGGTGAACTTAGTTGAGATAAGCCAAATCTAGCCAAAGTCAGCAGAATCACTCAGGTCACAGGAAAGTGAGTTTAATAAATGGTGATTGTTATTATCCATAAAGTTTTGGAGTAGTTTGTTTTGTGGGGAAAAAAGCTAACTGATACAAATGTGAGGAAAGCATATGTGCACAGTATTTCATCCTTGTTTGACTTAAAATGGGGGCAACACAGATATGTATGTGATACAGAAGTCTCATTTTAACAAGACATTCTTCCAAATAGGTAAGATATGAACATATAAAATAAATGTTAATATGCAATTGTTAGATATTATTTACCTTTTGTATTGGGAAACGTGTCACTATTTTGCTTTGCAAGAATTTATGCCAGTAAATATTCCATGAGAACAAAGAACTCCAAGTTATTACTTCATATACCTCCTAAATAGTTCTTAAATCCAACCTCACCTAAAGCTTGCCCTCACGCTGCGTAACTTGTTTCCATGTGGATGACCCTGCTGAAAACCTGGCCTTGCAGTTTCTCCACCAATTCATCTCCAACAATCTTTTCACTTTTCCTTAGATGCCCACTCCCGAGGTCATAATCTGAAATTTCTCATATCTAAAACGTTTTCCGGCTCTGAAATCTTGAATTGAACCATCTTGTTTTCTGACCACATCTTCTTCTATGTTGAGCTAAACCGTCCAATTACATCAACATTCAACCTTATTGAATCTCCAGTCTACTGACAGATCTGCTTTTTCCCAATCTATTAACCCCTCCATTCTCCATTTCTTCTTTATGTGGCCCTATAATTTCAACACCACCATACATCCTGAATTCCTTAGCATGTCTGTCTCTTCATTATAACCTGTATCAAAACCCTAATTCTAACTCAATTATCAGCTTTCTTCAGGGCTGTGTTTAAGAACTGCTTAAGAAAGTAATACAGTAGGGCAGATTGATTCCACTAGAAATTCATTATCATCAATCTCAAAACATCTCCTAACTACCTAGCAATTTTACTACTTTTCTTATGAATTCATCTGTCCACTATATTTTAAACTTTCTCTCCTCTGCTCAAAAATCCAGCCACTCCCCCTGCAACTACATCTTTCCCATAGACATTTAAATATCTCATGTCTCTCCCATTAAAAAAAAAAAATGTTACTACTCTCCCCTCCACCTTCCCATTCCAGACATTGCCCCTGGTTCTTTTCTAATATATAAGCACTAACCATTTGATTACACAAACCAGAAACCAAGAAGTATTCATGTTGCCCCTTTCTTTGATATCTCCCATACCCAATTTATCTTAAAACCCTATTAACTTTAACTCCTAAATATCTTTCCAATTTATTCACTTTTCTTCATCGCCACTGACACCATCTTAAACCATGCTACTAGCATCTCTCTCCTAGACCTATGGAAGTGTTCTAATAAATCTTAAGGCGTTCATTTGACTCCGTCCACTCTATTCTGAACATTATATAAGAGTTATCTTTTGAAGTCACTCATAGTTTAAAATCATATAGCTTCCGTTGTTCTAAAATCTGTTTTGGTTTAGTCTAGAGCAGGTCATTTCATTATATAATCTCAAAGGACCAGGTATGTTCCCTTCGTGCCATTTGTCTCTTTCTGATTGTGTATTCATATCATGTTTTGTTCATTCTTTTATCCCTAGCACACACTCTAGAACTCCCTGCCACAGTGTAAGCACCAAATATTTATTAAGAAACTGAATACATTAATTAAAGAATAAACTAAGTAATGCAGAAATCTCTCATAATAATTTCTGACTCCTCTAGCACTGATATTGTAATTAATAATTAATAGTTATTTAATCTTCATGGGTAGCACAATATTAGGCAATTATATAGAAACCACTCTGTTGTATAAGCATTGGGGTCTTATTCTAAGTAGATTTTGTACATGAATGACTAAATAGTCCATTTCCATTTCCTTTTGTAGAGTACAATTTAAAGACTGAAAGAAAACTAATGTAGCAAACTACAATTGTTATCTGCATCTCTAACCCATATAACAAGTTCTATTGCCTCCTTCCTATTCAGAACTCATTTCTCCTACTCATGTTACCAAGAGATCCATGGAGAAATAATACTAATTACTCCCTGCATTAGTTAATATGCTTCAGTAGAGGAACTCAATTTAAATAACTTGTACATACCACCTGTTTTAGTCTATTTATATTCTTATCAATACACAGTGGCATAAGTAGATAGGTAGATAGATAGTAGATAGATAGATAGATAGACAGACAGACATCTGTTTTAAGCAATATCCATGATATACTAATTTTAAATGCTTCTTATTATGGAAAAAAAATGTTCTCATTAATATCCATTGGTCCAGACTGAATATAAAGCATGATCAAAATATGCACCAAAAAAGAGGTATATTGCCTAAGTCTCGATTTTTTTTTCAAATATCATGATATATGCACAAGCAAACCAGGTTGGGAGATGCTTTAAAACCTTCAGTAACTTGCTGCCACCTTTACAATAATCCAAACTCCTTAACACAACCTGCCCCTGCCTACTTTTCCAGTCTCCCTTGTGCATCTCTGTCTTCTGCTCTCTGTACTCCAGTTATAGAAAATGTCTTTCCTTTCTTCAAAATTTTTATATTCTCTCTCACCTGGTGGGGTCTCCAAAAGTGAACTTTAAAAACACTCTCCCTAACCCGCTAACTACTCCTTTTGCCTAGTTAATCCTACTCATCTTTCAGGTCTAGGCTTAAATGTCACCTAACCCAGCACCTATAATAACAACACAGGTATAGCTTTCAGAATTCCACAAGGGATATGCTTGGAGTTGTATCAATCAGGGAACCCTTAGGCTGTGGTATCCTTATCAGGTTATTTACAGCTCATTAAAAGTTCTTCATAGTCCAGATGTAATTTACAAATCAGAGATCTTTTTTAAATACAAGTAATACAGTCTAGAAACATAGATAGCATATTTCCTTCATCAGTCCCTGAGAGAACAGAGGAAGACAGTTGATCAAAGGTAAAATCTGTCAATGCAGAAGGAGAAATAGTTTTGTTAACCCTTTATCCACAATGTCTAATAAACAAACTTCCTAAAGATGAAAAATTCCAATATAAAGATAAACATGTTCCTTGTGAGTTAGCATGTGTTATGTGAAAGCAGAGATAAAATCATGGAATAAAATGAAGTAACAGAAAGACCAAAGGGAGTAGGGATGGAGGTTTAGAACTTCCTTCAAAGAAGAGTGAGGAAATGATGTATTCTCAAGCATAGTGATAATTACTATGCAGAAAGATAAAGAGCAATTTCTATGCAAGTATCCATAGATAGTTAAGGCAAAAAAATTTTAAGGATTATAGTATACATATTGCAATATATTTCAACCTTCTTTGCCTCCATGTCAGAATTACTCCCTAATGTTTAACAATAGGAAGCCTTCATCATGAATGAAGATCAGTTCTGATAAAAGTTTCTATTCCTGTAAGCAACAAAATCAAATAAAGGAATCCTATTGCTATCCTGATTGTTTGCAACTTCCTATCCTCCCAAAGCTAATTCCCTCAGGCAGACTGCTTTGTCTCTGTAGATAATTAATGCAAAGAATATATCCTGGAGCATCACCAAATTTTTCAAATATAAAAAAGATATCAATCTTTAAATCTGTTTATTACCATTCTGTACCACCAATATCCACTTGGAATAGAATTTAAAAGTTCAGCCTACTGCCACTATCCTCCAATTTGGAACCTGTGGCTGACTCTTACCCATTCTCCAAATCCTTACCTCATCTCCTCCTTCACACTACTCCTCCTTTATTCACACTCTTAAATAATTTTTGAGAAAGTTTTTCTCTCAAGCTAGAAGGTAGGTACATTTGAGTTCAGTAGGTACATTTGAGTTCAGTGACTTTGCCTTGTACATCTTTGTATTCATTAGTCTACAATGTTTTGCACTCCTAGTGGGAGATCCCAGCTTAGGAACCTAAACCCTAAGGTAACCTCTAAACATGTATGGAAAGCTAGCAGTGTAGGTCATATGACTGGAAGATTATTTAAGTGAGAATATTCATGGAAAGGAACTTATGAACAGAGAGGTGAGCATAGTGGCTAAAGGATAATGCCCTACTGTCTGAATGAAGAAGTTTGGGGCACAGATAAGGTTATGCCACAAAAACTGCCCTTTGGTCCTAACTTTTCCATTACTAACAATAAACAGGTATATTTAGGAAACACTGTAAGCTTCAATCCCTCATTCACTTTAATAGAAATATATATAGTATGGCAATTATGTGTCAGGCACTGCAAATCCAGGCTATTAGAAAGACAGAGTCTTTGCATTGAGGAAGCATAAGGTCTAATTTGGTTCCTCCAGAAATGAGCACAGGGTCTAACCCTGAGTTTTCTAAAGATCTTTGTTGGATTTGACTTCTTAACTTGAAGTAGAATTGAAGGTTGCAAAATAGGGTCACTCATAAACCTTCCCCTGAGCACACAGATGAAAGACAAGTGTTGATAAACCACTAATCCAATCATCGATAAAAATATAAATGGTTTTTTATTAGAAGCACTAGTGTTATTAATGTGCTTTCTTAAGCAGAGAAGAACTGGGAGGTATATAGGACTTAAAATTGCAGCAAAAGTTTTTAAAGCAGGCTAATAAGAAACTAAGAAAGTCCCATATAGAAGGTAAAATCATCCCAGAGATAATACATTTCATTGCATTAAAAGTCGCATACTCTTCAGACTAACTAAGTTTATCAGGGATAAACAGGAGCATTACATAATGATAAAGGGGTAAATTCTCCAAGAAGACATAACAATCCTTATATTGTATGCACCTAACAAGACCATCAAAATATGTGAAGCAAAAACTAATAGAAATGCAAGGAGAAATTAAATGAATCCACTATCATATACTTCAATATCCTCTGTCAGAGATGGTCAGGTCTAGCAGGCAGAAATCAGTAAGGACAGAGCAGAACTCAATAGCATCATCGATTAGCTGGCTATTACTGACATCTTTGACTACTTTATACAACAGCAGCAAAACAACAACAACAAAAACCCACATTCTTCTCAAGGTCATGTAAAATATTCACCAAGACAGACCACATCCTGTGCTATAAAACACACCTTAACAAATTTAAAACAATAGAAATCATACAATACCTGATTTTGGACCACAATGAAATTAAACTAGAAATCAATAACTGAAATATACCTGGAAAATCCAAAAATATGTGGAAATTAAACAACACACTTATAAGTAAGACAAGGATTAAAGAGAAAATTTCAAGTAAAATTTAATGCTTTTTTAATTAACTGAAAGTGAAAATACAACTTAACAAAGTTCGTGGGATGCAGCAAAGCAGTACTTAGAGGAAAATATATAACTTAGAATGCATATATTAGAAAGCAATAAAAACTATAATCAATAACCTAAATTTCCACTTTAGCAAACTAGAAAAAGAAAAGCAAATTAAATCCAAAGTAACAAGAAGAAAAGACATATTAAAAATATAGCAAAAATCAATGAAATTGAAAACAGGAAATCGGTAGAGAAAATCAACAAAATCTTAGAAGTTTTTTCTTTGATAATATCAATAAAATTGATACACCTCTAGCCACACTAACTAAGAAAAATAAAAAAGAGAGGACACAATTACTAACATGGCAAATGAAAGAGAGGATGTCACTACAGATGCCATAGACATTAAAAAGATAATAATAATAACAACAACAAAGTGGAATCATATGAACAACTCTATGCCCGTAAATTTGAGAACCTAGATGATATGGACTAACTCCATGAAAGACACAATCTGCCAAAACTCACACACATACAAAAATACGTTATTTGAAGAGAACTACATCTATTAAACAAATTGATTCAATAAATTAATAACCTTCCAAAAGAGCACCAGGCCCAGATGGGCTCATGAATGAATTCTACCAGATATTTAAGGAAGAAATTATACCAATTGCCTACAATCTCTTCCAAAAGGTAGAAGCAGAAACAATACTTCCTAACACAGATTTATGAGGCTAGTATTACCCTAATACCAAAAGCAAAGACAGTATGAGAAAAGAAAACTACAAAAGAATATCTCTCATGTACATAGATGCAGAAATCCTCAACAAGATATTAGCAAATCAAATCCAACAATATATAAAAATAATTATATAGTATGGCCAAGTAAGATTTATCCTAGGTATGCATGGCTGGTTCGATACTCAAAAATCAATTAATAGAATCCATAACATCACAGACTAAAGAAGAAAAATCATATATTCATATCAATAGATGCAAAAAAGGCATTTGACGAAATGCAAAATCTATTCATGATAAAAACTCTCAGAAAACTAGGAACAGAGAGGAACTTCCTCATCTTGAAAAAGAACATCTACAAAAACCCTACAGCTTATGTCATATTACATCATATTTAATGGTGAGAAATTAGAAGCTTTCCCACTAAGATCAGGAACAAGGAAAGAATGTCTGTTCTCACCACTCCTATTCAACTTCATACTGGAAGTCCTAGCAAATGCAATAAGAAAAGAAAAGGAAATAAAAGGTATACAGACTGGGAAGGGGAAATAGAAAACTGTCTTTGTTTGCAGATGACATAATTGTCTATGCAGAAAATCCAAACAACTTGACCCAGAAAAAAAAAAAAAAATCCTGCAACTAATTAGCAATTAAAGCAAGTTTGCAGGATATATGATCAACATACAAAAGCCAATCACTTTCCTATATACCAACAATGAACAAGTGGAATTTAAAAACACAATACCATTTACATTAGCACAACAAAAATGAAAAACTTAGATATAAATCTAACAAAAAAATGTACAAGATGTACATGAGGAAAACTATGAAAGAAATCAAAAAAGAACTAAATAAATGGAGCAATAGTCCATGTTTATGGACAGAAATACTCAATATTGTCAAGATGTCAATTTTTCTCTACTTGATCTAAAGCTACCAATGTAATCTCAGTCAAAATCCCATTAAGTTATTTTGTGTATATCAATAAACTGACTGTAAAGATTATGTGGAGGGATAAAAACTGTGCAAAATAGCCAACACAATATTGAAGGAGAAGAACAAAATCAGAGGACAGACACTCAACTACAGTAAGGCTATAGTAATCAAGACAGTGTGGTATTGGTGGAAAAAAGTAAATAAACAGATCAATGGAACAGAATAGAGAGCCCAGGTAGACCCCCATAAATATAGTCAACTTATCTTTGACAAAGGAGCAAGGGCAATACAATAAAGAAAAGATAGTTTTTTTCAACAAATGGTGATAGAACACATGGACATCCAATGCAAAAACATATGAATCTAGTCACAGACCTTATACCCTTCACAAAAATTGACTCAAAATGGATCATAGACCTAAACGTAAAACATAAACTATAAAATTTTGAGAAGATTATGTGGGAGAAAATCTAGGTACTTTGGGCATGGTGATAATTTTTCAGACATAACACCAAAGGCATAATTCATGAAACAAATAATTAATAAACTGGAATTCATTAAAATTAAAAACTGCTCTGTGAAAGATACTGTCGAAAGAATGAGAAGACAATCTACACACTGGGAGAAAATATTTGCAAAAGACATTTGCAAATAATAAAGGACTATTATCTAAAATATATTTTAAAACTCTTAAAACTCAACAATAAGAAAATTAAGAACCCCATTAAAAATGAGCAAAAGATCTGAACAGCCACCTGACAAAAGTAGATATTCAGATGGCAAATAAGCATATGAAAAGATGTTCATATATCATTAGAAAATTGCATATTAAAACAACAAGATACCGCTACACATCTACTATAATGGCTAAAATCCAAAACACTGATGATACCAAATGCTAGTGAGAACGTGTGCCAACCAGAACTCTCATTCATTGCTGGTGGAAACATAAAATGGTAAAACCACTCTGAAAGAGAGTTTGGTAGTTTCTTACAAAACTGACATATTCTTACCATATGATCCAGCAACCATGCTTCTTAATATTTACTCAAATGAGCTGATAACTTATGCCTACACAAAAACCTGCAAACAAAAGTTTATAACAGCTTTATTCATAATTGCCAAAACTTAGGAGCAATCAAGATAGCCTTCAGTAGGTGAATGGATAAGCAAACTGTGGTACATCCAGACAGTGGAATATTATTCAGTACTAAAAAGAAATGAGCTATCAGCCATGGAAAGACATGGAAGAACCTTAAATGCATATTACTAAGTGAAAGAAGTCAATCTGAAAAAGCTACCTGCTGTATGATTCCGACTATATGACTTTCTGGAAAAGGCAAAACTGTGGAGATAATAAAAAGATTAGTGGTTGCTAGGGGTTAGGAGGGAAGAAAGGATGAATAGGCAGGGCACAGAGTTTCAGGACAGTGAACTACTCTGTATGATACTACAATATGCCATTCCGCATTTGTCAAAACCCATAAAATGTACAATACCAAGAGTGAGCCTACTGTAAACTATGGACTTTTAGCAATATGATATGTCAATATAGTTTCACTCTGGTGGGGGTGTCGATAATGGGGGAGGTTATGCATGTGTGGGGGCAATCTCTGTATGGGGAGTCTCTGTACCTTCCTCTCAATTTTGCTGTGAACCTAAAACGGCTCTTTAAAAAAAGTCTATTATCAACTGAGCAAACACATTGATAAGAAAAATCAATCAGTTCTAAGGTAGACTTGGCAATGTTTCTATGGGTTTAATAATATTAAAACTAGTAAAACTAAAAAAAAAATACTATGTAATCCTTACCTATACCACTCAAACATTATTTCAATTACTTACAGGCTTTAATAAAAAAAGTAATGGTGATCAAATTGTATTAAATAGCAATTTCTAAAATTTTATTCTTGGTGGAGCGCCTGAAATTCCACAAAAGGGGACAAAAAGCGTCTAAAATCTTTGAGTATAATTAGCTTCTTTGATTTCCAATTCTTGTTTTGATGACTAGGCAAGAGATAAAAATTTGCTATGTAAACAGATATGCTAAAATGAAACAACGCATGTGGCCACTTGACAAGCATAATTCAAGAAAGTAATAATTTAGAAAATTATTTTCCATAAACTTCCCTGGAAATTAAAAATATTTATAATACTTCCACTTAGCAGTCACTAGCCCAATCATTTTGTCTCCTGAAACAATACATAAGTGATCATTTTTCCAATTTCAATTTGTTCTAACCTAGTTTATCATGTTTACCACTTACTAATACCACTCATTGTCCCCTGAATTCCCCATGTATCACGTTTCCTAAGTCCACTCAGGCTACCAAATTGTGTGTTACCTGCAGTTGCCCCATTTTTCTCTGATGTCTTATAATTCAGTTCCCCCTAACCTCCCAGAGCTGTATTCAAATGCATGCTACAAATGAGCTTATTTCTATTCCTTGGATTCTTGGTGATAACATCTTTTACCCCATTATGGTTTCTAGGAAATTTACATTACGTACTTCTTTTCAAACAGAATTATTTCCTTTAATGGATTCTGTCTTCCCATCCTCACAGTTCTCTTAAAGAATGTCATACCCAGTTCGTGAATTCCTAGTAAATCAAGTTGCCTTAAGAGAGCATGTTGACTGAGACAATCTTGAATACAAAAAGTGTTATTAAGTCCTCTAAGTCATTCTGCACTCATAGCATGTCAAAGGATTAAATTGTGATCTTCAGACTCATACTCTCCTATTCCCAAGCCACCACTAGCTCAATTTCTCATTTTTAAGTTCTATTTTGTTTTATGTCATTGTACAGTCTACTAAAACCTTGCTAACACTTTATTGCTTCAGGTCAGTGAGTCACCAATATGTACTAAGAGCAACGAAGGACTACCAAGGAGATGGAACACATCCCTCAATATCACAGGGCTTATCACCAAGCTGAGGAAACAGACATGCACAAATGAAATAATAATATCCCCTCAGACATGCACAATTCTACAAACAAAAATCATTCATATCTGTTTTCTCATCTATTCCTTAAAACCGTTGTGTGAAGTAAAAAAGTCAAGCATTCCTTCCCTTTTTTTTACAGATATGGAAACTGAGACCCACAATCACCATCTCAAAGACTCACAACAAACATGCCCTAAAGAAGGCCTCCAATAATTGAAAGAGAAAGTTAAAAATAATGTGGAGCCAAAATATAAGACAATACTAGTTTGAAAGAGGAGAAGGTAAACAGAAGCCCTTGATTTATTTAGAAGGGCAAAGATACTCATAAGTCAAATACTGATGCTAAAAATATTAAGAGTAATCAATTGACAGAAAAACTTCTAATCCTGTAGAGGAAATCCAGGAGATTTAAAAAATTCAATCAATCCAAAAGACAGCAGAAAAGAAGCAAAAGTAAAAACAGAGAAAAGTGAAGAAAAAGCATTTTACAATGGAAAATAAGATGCTCTAAGAAAATCAAAAGGTAATTAATCACAATAAGTGTAAATAGACTAAACTTCCCAGTTAGAAAGACTCTTAGAATGTATAGACTATTTATAAAAGACACAACTAGAGTATAATAATCTAGAATGATAAAAAGTTAAATAATAGAAATACATATATCAAATAGTATACGAATGCTAGTTTAGCTCTATTAGTATTAAGCCAAAAAGAATTTAAGCAAAAAAAAAGCATTATTAGTTACAAGAAAAGGTGGAAAATAATGCTGAGAAAATCTTCCAGAAAGTACAGCAAAAATATAAAGGATTGGAAAATAGGGAAGAAAAAAAAAGGAATCAGAGGAGAAGTCTAGTAGGTATAAGAACAAAAGGAATTCCAGCAAGAGAGAGAATGGAAAAGAGGGGGGAAAGGGATGGAGAAAATCATCATAAGAAAAAAATCAAAACAGAAGACTTGCTTTTCTAGATTGAAAAAGGCTACCCAGTCAGTACCCAGCAAAACTGATGAAAATGGGACTTACACTAAAGCATATTACTGGAAAGATTCAGAACCCTGGACAGAGAAGATACATCAAATTTCCAGAAAGAGAAAACAGGTCACAATGGTTTAAAGTTTCTTAAGAGAATTATTAGAAGGTAGACTGTAATGGCACTGTGTCTTTCAAAATCTGAGGAGAAATTATCTCTGGACTAGGATATTACAGCTAGCCAAACTGTCCATCAGGTGGGAGGGTAGAGTGTAGAGAGATCTGTTTAAGAAAATGATGTTGATAGACTATTACTTGTATCAATGTACTGGAGGGAGATTTAGACAACTGGCATAGAGCTTAGCGATTGAGTTAGTGATTAGTACATAAAACTAAGCAAATGATAAAACCAACTCTCAGGAAAATGGAAAGTGCAGAAAAGGAAAAGTAATCACAGCATGTTGAAGGTTCAGCTATAAATAGCATATTTGTAGTAGTAATGATATAAATACCTACTATTTATGGAACCAAGAGGATGGTATACCTATATTGCGAGAATGAGGTGAGGGAAATTAGTGCATATATACAGTTAGGGCAGGGAGAAAGAGGCTAAAACTTCAAATTCCATAGTAAGAAGTCAAAGACAAGTCCTAAAACTGAAAAACCAAGAGGTAGGTACATAATCTTGCTGTTTGGTGATGGAAGCAAATAACAAAGAATCCCTTAAACAAGGGGATTGCCCCTAGTGGTTGCCCCTAGTGTCTTTTCTTTTTTAAAATGAGATATTGCCAATTATTCTTCATGGAAGTTTTACCAACATTCCCTTGAGCAATGTATGAGAGGCCTCACCCCATCGCTTCATCAGTTCAGGTCCCCGACAGAGTAATGCCAAGTCAGGGTTAGATATGCAAGACCTTTACTGAGATAAATGCCTATGAAGGAGAAACGGAGGAGGGAGGAGCCTTCAGACCACAATGCCATTTGAAACCTGTGAAGAGGGGAGGAAGAATTGTGTAGAAAGAGCCTCAACCACAGCACAGGTAAATGGGGAGTCCCAGAGCAAAAGTTGCTCAATAGAGGAGCTCTTTATTGAGCAGGAGTAAACTAATCATAATGTTACCACCATTCTTAGTCACTGGCTGGACACAATGTTGGGGAAATATGGCTTCGATGTGTGACCTGCAGCAAATCAGAAAACCATAGCAGGTGTCAGTCAACTGTGTTCAGTGGTGTGTTGGTAAATGACTAACAACCGATTCCACAGAAAGTTAAAGAAAAGTTTTTATTCATAGCATTTGTGACTTTCTGGGTGTAAATACTCCCATTGTGGCCAGTTTCAAGCTACCAGTGTGATAGTGTGATATCACTGAATGCCAATGAATGATTGGCTTTCCCAAACCAGGAGCCACTTCCAGGAATCCCCTAACTGTGCTCCATGCAGCAGGTTTTCATGAAAGGAGATCTGAGCAGTGCACATCCTTAGCCACCTTCTCACCAATCTAGTGTGTGCGGTCAATGATGGTATGTCAGTGTAGTTTGTAGGTTTACTTTGCATTTTCCTTAATATTAGTAAGTCTGAGGATCTCTTCATGTATTTGTATGGTATATTAAATGCATTTATTATTATGTAATGTTTAATGTATTCACTTTTCTATGAATTAAACCAATCTTTTAATTATTTTTATTAAAATCTTTATGCCTATGTTCTAAATAATGGAAATCTTAATGCATTGATCTTAATATATTAATCCATTTAGTAAGTGAACATATAAATACTACTTATTATCTTCTTATCATATGATTAGCATTTTCAAAATTAACCCCTCTCAACCCTTCCAGAAGGTAAATAGGGAAGAAATAAATATACCTTAACAAGCTTGATGTAGGTAAAATCTAAAATTAGAAAACAAATTACTACGATTCCTTTTTTTCCCCCAATTTTTAAAGTAACAATTACGTGTACAGCATCAAAATACAATGTCTATACTTAACTTTCAGGGAAATATTTTTAATATCATTAAGGTGGATTGAATGCAGAAATTTTATGGAAAAAGTTACCGAAAAAAAGTTTGCAAACTACCTCCCAAATACACACACAATGACAACAATGTAGTGCAGAATTTTCCATCTGAACAGTCTATGAGGACAGAGTAAAATCTTCAGGGAAATTAAGTTTGTAATTATTATTATGAACATATTTTAATAATAGATACATTCTATATTGACTCATTTATATACATCCTTCGTGTAGCAAGTTGAAAATCATCCACTACTAGGTTAGAAGCTAAGAAGCTCTGAATAAAATGGTCTTCCAAGATATTACACGTTTTAAGTGTTTCTCATTGAGCAGATAACATTGAATAAGCAGAATCTTGAATGTGACCAGACATCAGAAGTCATCCAATATAGTCTCTAATCACAAATGTACTTAGACAAAATTTAAAGCAAAAACTATAAAAAAGAAACCAAAAAGGCAAAAATTCAAGAATTTTTCTTCCATAAAATTTTCTGTATCTTTTTGTTAACTCAAGCACTGCTATCTGGAGGAGGAGGAGTCAAAAGACCTATGGGTGCACAGAGTTTTAAAATGCCACAGTTTTCAAAAAAATAAAACCAAAACACACATCAAAACACATCACCTGTCAATCAATTATCTAGTTCATAAACGATATTTGACTCCAAATGCTGTGGCTTTTCTTCTCCTCCACCTCTTTCAACCACAACCTCCAACCATAGCCATTTTTCTAGTAATCAGTATTTTCAACCAGAAATCAAGAAAAAAAAGCAGATGAAAATTATAAGGTAATCAAATATGACAATTTACAGCAAGTGTTTAGTAGGATGAAGATTGAAAGTGGTGGCTCAAAAGAAGTTTGTATTATCTGTAAACTCCTTTTATCCTAATTTTCTCGAAACGTGATTCAAGTACTAAAAAGAAAAAGAAACTTACCTCATCAACATTTTCAAAGGCATTGATGATGTCATAAGGTAAACAAGACAACAGATCGATCACAAACCAAGTTTTCAGATAGTTCATCCTGATCAACTTGGGGTCAGAAATGACCTCTCCACCAGGTCCCACAAAGGTCGTGTGAAAATTTAAAACAATGTCAACCAGAAAAATAACATCCACCACACTGTCCAGCACCAGCCAGGCTATGTTGTTCTGCTTTGTTTTGAAGGAAACGTTATAAGGAACCATAATGGCGGTGTAGAAGGTAAGAATTAAAATCACCCAATCCCACGTTGTTTTAAAAGCACAATAGTGTAAAATAATGTGTGGTGGCGTCTTTGGCGCTTCTTGCTTGTACTGAGGAAGGATATCTGATCCCAGCTGAAGAACCTAAAAGAGAGAAAATGTATATATAATGACCCGGACATCTCTGCACAGTAGTAATGAATTCAAATTTACTGGCAGCCAAACCACAGCCTATTAATCATGACTCCTAGTTTCAAGGGCAGTCAGGCTCTGTAGTTTCATCTCCCTTTTCTCCTAAGTTGTATCAAGGTTTGTTCAAAGTCACTCCATGTCCAATCTCTCTACCAAAGTTGATCTGTCTGCTATTCCCTCTGGCTTTCTCTCCAGTGGCCAACTGTTGTGTCAAAAACTGGTCCCCATACATGGAGGGCAGGGAGAGACCAAAGAAAGAGGCAGACCACTCCAGATTGGTAGGTGGCAGTTTTAATATACAAGGGAACTTACTTACAAGGCTTTTTTTTTTTTTTTTTTTTTTTTTTTTTTGCGGTACGCGGGCCTCTCACTGTTGTGGCCTCTCCCGTTGCAGAGCACAGGTTCCGGACGCGCAGGCTCAGCAGCCATGGCTCACGGGCCCAGCCGCTCCGCAGCAAGTGGGATCTTCCCAGACCGGAGCATGAACCCGTGTCCCCTGCATCGGCAGGTGAACTCTCAACCACTGTGCCACCAGGGAAGCCCCTTACAAGGCTTTTGTTGGGCAGCCACAAGACCAGTAGATCTCTGAACCCACCCACCAAATATTAAAAGTTTATACAGAAGCCTTAACTGGGTTCAGTCACATATAGAGGTGTGACTGAAGGTCACAACAACACCTTACTCTCTCAAGCCTGCATCCTTGAAAATGGCCCCCATTGTGGGAATGGTAAGCAGAGTATACATTCCAAGGACAAGGGTAGGGGTAAGGAGCCTCCAACTGCCTGGGTCCAGCTGAAGGGTCAACCCACAGTCCCATGCTCTCGATGACCTCCCCCAGCACCAACACTGATCCACAGCACTGCTGGACACCAACTTCTGCAAGTTCTGCACACTCACTTGGCAGGCTTGTCTAGAATCGCACATCTCTCACTGACTGCCCAACTGTTATTTGCATGACTCACCCTTATCCATTCTTCACATATTTGGCACCTCAAGGAGCATAACTTTGATTCTGACGGCCTTGCTGAACCCCAGGGCCCCACTGATGGTGATCTTGCTGTTGTGTGGGACTCAGCCAGGGCCCTAATGACTGGCACAGCAATATCAGGGGTGTAAATGTTATAACCTGCTTTTCCCTTTTTTCCTTTCAATCAGGACTTAAAGAATATTGGATTTCCTGCCCAGAGGCAAATTCCCTTTAGGGAAAAAAAAAAAAAAAAAAACCTAAATACTCAGGTTTGCTTCTCCGTACCTTTTCGACAAATGGAAAAATTTCAATGTAATGTTATATGAACCTTGACTTACTCTGATTAGGTCTCATTAAAGAGACAATGAGAAAAAGCAGATGACAGAGCAAAAGCAGAGGTCTGGGCAAAGGTAACAAACACAGGACCTAGCACTTCCTTCCAGAACCTAGAACCTGGAAATTGTGAAAAGGAGCTGAAGCAGCAGGTCAGAGACCTCTGCTCCATGCCATCAATGAAGCTAAAGCTGAGTAAACCTATGTATTAAGGAGTCTGTAAGTGGGACTTTGATAACCAATGTTTTCAGCAGCTCTACCATCTTATGCATCCAAGTATTTAGTGTCCCTAGGACTAAGGGGACCCAAAAAGTAGGAGTCAACAAGTTCAAATTATAAAATCATAAATGCACTAAATTTGTGAATGTGCTAATAGGTGTAAACAAAAACACCTGTTAGCATGTAATTCTTACGCTACAAAGCAAAATAAGTATACTAGCATGTTTTGAAACTTGAGATTTATCCTGAAAAGTCTCTCATAAATAGAACTTACATAACTGAAAACTAAGCATATAATATAATCATTGCTATTTTAAAATGTGAAAAACATCATTGATATTCTCTTTAGGTGTATATTATAATTATTGCTTTAAGTTTGGGAGTTATAAGAACTATTTATAAAGATTTTTACATATTTATCCTCATTATCAGTGCCCCAGTCATACTTTTCCCATAAGGTCTTAAATTACTTAGCAACAAATTATCCTACAGGCAGGTAAGCTTCATGTTGAGACAAAGCATTACATACACAGAATCATACAGAACCATGGCCTCTCTTTCACTTTTCAACCACTGATCTATTCATTCTAATTTCACTGTGTTAAACATGAAAATTTCCTTCATATTCAATGTTAATATTTTACCACAGTCTACAGTTTGAGCACAAAGAAATCGTACTTAGAAAATAAACTCAGTGCCAGGGTACATTAGGACCTTCATGGGTCCTGGGTATTTTTGCCTTCTTAGACCCCTTCCTCCTTAAAAATAATAAAAAATATATTTTACAACTGTCTTTTTACAAAGATGAATAAATTAATATTATATATTCAAAATTCTTTTACCTAAATGTTCATTTTTTCCTTCTACTATTAGTTGAAATTCAAACATCATGTGGGCCCTACACACTGTGTTAATAGACAAGTCGGCCCCACTCAACACCCTGGACAAATGTAAGATGTCTCCTCTAGAGATGGAATGAAATCACTCTTGAGTTCAGTATTTCTTAAATCTGGCCACAAGCTAGAATCTTCTGGAGAAGTTTTAAAAAATAAAGTATACTCATACTCAGACCCCATGCCAGAAAATAATTAAATTCATCTTGTGTGGGTTCCCAGAGAATCTATATTTTCAAACTCTTTCCAGGTGATTATAATGTACAGTTCAAAATAAAAACCCTTGTCTTATATTTCTTTAGACATTCATAACCCAGTTCTTCGGAAGGTGACTTGCATTCGTAAAGCAATCCAAAACTGCTACAAGAGAAGGAGAATGAGCAGGGAGGCGAGGAGAAGAATGGCAACAACAACAAAGAAAGGGACTCACTATGTGCTGCAGCTTTGAGCTTTCTCATATGCAGAGCACGACTTTAATCTCAGCCCCATCACTAGGACTCCTTTATAAGGCAGTGAGTAACAACTCTTTGCTTTGTTATTTCATTTGTACTTTCAGGAGCAATAAGCCTTAGGTAGAGGGGGGATGAAATCACATTTACTGATGTATTTTTGTACTGAAACAGATATACGCTTTCTCTCTGAATATCTGAGCTCACTGACTCTAAAGGACTCAGTACCACGGATACAAGTGAGAAGCTGAAGCCAATCAGCACGATGTCAGGACCTGTGGAAAACAGATGAACCGCCTACATGGAGACCAGGATCTTTGAAAGTGGGGATCAGCTCCAAATTTAGGGGGCCTGGTGGAATTAAGATAAAATTTATATGTGTTGGAAAAAGTGAAAGAGCCTGAAATTTAACAGCAAATCCAAATACTCAAGCTGAGCAAATTATATGACTCTGAGTACAACTGGCAAAACTATATCTTTCTGCTAACTTGGTGCTTCTTTTAGGTCAGTCTTTGAAGATCTAAGAGCACAAACAGACTAAATCTTTGTTGAAAACCTTCTTATTTCCACATGTTCTCTGAAATCAAGCCTAAGACCTGACAGAAGGCAGTTTGGTATTTGAATCAGGTTTGTGAATTAGGGATGACTGATAAAGAAACTAACAATAATCAAAAGGCAAAGCAAAAAAAAAGAAAAAAATCAGATGGGAAGAAACAGGAATGAAAGTTCCTCAAAAGTAAAAGTAAAAATGATAAGCTGTCAAGCGGAAAGGAACTTTCCATTTGATATTCATAACCCAGTTCTTCAGAAGGTGACTTGCATTCGTAAAGCAATCCAAAAAAACTATCCTGAGTGATTCAGGGTGCTAAGGTAGAAAAATTTCCTCTCTATGGTCTCTTTCCTCTTGTTCTTGCCCAACTGTGTTAACAAAGAAAGAAAAACTGAATGAGTTAAGACCCAGTAAGAATCATAACTGCAAAAGTCAGCAGTCACAGAAACAAGCTCCTACACTTTAGCTTGATTTGTAGAAAGAAACGGACAACCGAAGGCAGAAAAGAAAGTAGCTTCAAAATCAAGTAGTACAGGGCTTCCCTGGTGGCGCAGTGGTTAAGAATCCGCCTGCCAATGCAGGGGACACGGGTTCAAGCCCTGATCCAGGAAGATGTCACATGCCTGCAGAGCAACTAAGCCCCTGAGCCACAACTACTGAAGCCTGCGCACCTGGAGTCCGTGCTCTGCAACAAGAGAAGCCACCGCAATGAGAAGCCCACACACCACAACGAAAAGAAGCCCCAGCTCGCCACAACTAGAGAAAGCCCATGTGCAGCAATGAAGACCCAATGCAGCCAAAAATAAATAAATAAAATAAATTTATTAAAAAAAGAAGATACATGCACCCCAACGTTCATAACAGCACTATTTACAACAGCCAAGACATGGAAACAACCTAAATGTCCATTGACAAATGAATGGATAAAGAAGATGTGGTATATATATACAATGGAATATTAGCCATAAAAAAGAATGAAATAATGTCATTTGCAGCGACATGGATGGACCTAGAGATTGTCATATTAAGCGAAGCAAGTCAGACACAGACAAATATCATATGATATCACTTATATGTAGAATCTAAAATATGATACAAATGAACTTATTTACAAAACAGAAACAGACTCACAGATATAGAAAACAAACTTATGGTTACCAAAAGGGAAAGGTGGGGAAGTGATAAATTAGGAATTTGGGATTAGCAGACACCACTATATATAAAATAGATAAACAACAGGTCCTACTGTATATTCAATATCTTATAATAACCTATAATTGAAAGAATATGAAAAAAAGTACATATAATATATATATATGTAACTAAATCACTTCACTGTACACTGGAAACTAACACAACATTGTAAATCAACTATACTTCAATTAAAAAAAAAAAAGATTCACTCAGCCCAGGTATCGTCTCATTCAGGTAACCCCTCCCTCCTCTGCTGGATCTTTAACTCCTTGATGATAGGGCCAATGGCCTATTCATCTTTACATCCTTTGCAGAGTACCAAGCATGGAGCAAACCCTCAATAAGTGTGTGCTGCACACATAAATTAACGAATGAGTGAACTCCCTATCTCATTTGCTCAAAGAAAACCTCATTCTGTACAGACATCACCTGGGATGTCATAAATTACCTTCCCATTTCCAAAGTAGGAGAGCATAAAAGGAAATATAGAAAATTTCTATAATTCTACAAGGAAAAATCAATTAGCATATAAGTGTTTGTAAAATAATAGCCATTTATAATAATAAATGTTTCAAATAACTGAAACACTTGTGGGGGGAAAAATGTATGACCACCACCATGTTGGGAAGTAAAGTTAATCTCGCACTTACTTCAGCTAGTCTTGAATGTTTGTGGACCACCTCTGTTTTATTCATTGGCGTGAGCTGTTGCAAAACACTTCGGCTATTTGTCAAAGCCCGTGTCAATCGGGCAAATTTTGTCCAACCTTAAAAATAAGGAAAGAAAGTCTCAGTTTTTCACACGTCATGAATATGGAAGCCTACATTCTTGCTAACATTCAAGGGATCTCAGAAATAGCATAACATGCGGAACTAATGAAAAGTATCAATCTAAAGCACTTAATTTCTACACAGACACCACCATATATTTCAAGTGCAGTTATACAATAGTAAGTAATTTTCATGTGTGATCTTTGTGTTTTGCTCATATCTATCATATAGTCCCTATAGCCAGGTAGCTAGTTGTCCACAAGATTCTGTCCTCCCCCTTGCATTGTATAGGTTTGTTACTGGGAAACAGCTGCCCAGCCAGGAATACATTTCCCAGCATTTGTTGCATCTAGGTGTGGGCCTGTCCCTAGTCCTCACCAATGGATTGAGACAGAACTGATGTGTGTCACTTCCATGCATGCAATAACTTAAGAAGCTAGTGAAACTTCTCCATACTTTCTCCATCCTTCTACCAGTTGGATGCAAGTGACAAAATCCCAGGGGACGGCAAAGCCACTGAATCAGTGCATAGAAGAACGCCATATGTCAAAGATCAACTTCCTTGGATTGTTATATGAGTAAGAAATATGCTTCTATTGTGTTAAACCACTTAAAGTTGGGGGGTTATTTACTATAGCAGGTAGTATTACCCTAATAAAAACAGTCCTATCGTATACTTATGTGAAGATATATACACATAAGAGAATAAAGCCCAATTTCAACAAATCTCACATACTATGGTTCTTATCACACACCTCCATCTTCTTTGTAACGTAGCAAAGGTTCTCTCTTATTTACAATTTCATTGATATTTAAAGACTATTTTTGGAATATCTAGAATCCTTAATAATGTTTTCCAAAAGAGTAGTAACCTTAACTTCTGAGGGGAAGGAATGTGAATTTAATAGGAAAGAAATTTCTTCCATTATTTCCAATATTAAAATCATTAATTTTTCATTATTAAGCTAATTAACTTCAAGGAAATTCAATGAGACATGAACAAGTAGAACAAAACCAGCCATACTCTGCTTGTATCTCAATTATCCTTTCTCTAGGTATCCCAAAAAGCTCTAATCTATTATGGACTCCATTAAGACCATTTGATAGTTTCCATGGTATTACCTTTAACTAGGGTATTTACCAAACAACTCCTTAAAAATGAAAACCCCTGATGGTCCAAAGCAATGACTCTAATGGTAATGATGAACTTTCAAGACAATGTGACAGAAAATGAAAGAAGAAATCCTGGGCAGGCACCAACCAAATGTCTTTCAAACCATACCAGGTAGGTGACATCATACTTTACTGCTATTCTTCAATCTAACTTTGACTTCAATTAGGCTTTGTACTGCCCCACCAATTTAGCTCTTTCTATGGTATCAACAACTGGATTGGGGAAAAAAGTAAACTGGCATTGGTTAATAGAAGATCTTTTATTCTTTTTCATTAATGGGCCTCATCCTAGTGACTAGAACAGAAAATGTTAGGCTTTGGGAATTGTATGCAACCCTAAGGCTTGCCCTGTGCAATGTGCTGGAGAAACAAAGAAGCACCAGATATGCCACCAACTCTCTAAGAATTCAACAGCAATGCAAAAGACCATCATGCAATCTATACCACCAACTTAGATTTTTCTTCTAAGAACTAGACCTATGTATCTAATTGGCCACTGGCCACCTGTTACTCAGATGTTCTACTCTTAACATGTTCAAAATCAATCTTATCATCACCTTCTCCCCCCATCTCCAATTCTGCATATTTAATGTATTCTTGGTCTTAGTGAATGGCCCCATGATATTTCCAGCTGTCCGAATCAGAAACTTGAGATTCACCATCCTCCTTCAGTATTACCTCCACCCCCCACACACATATCCAATCCCTTCCAGGACTTACAGACTATAACTTATCACTAAATACCCTCAAATTTAATCTCCCCTCTCCATCCCTAATATGTTAGACAATATATCATCTTTCACCTGAGTTAGACAGTAGCTCCTAAAAACCACTGCCTCTGCTCTCTGACCACATACTCTCCAAACAACTCTGCACATTGCTGCCAGAGTCCTTTCTACAGCACAAATCTTACCATGCATTTCTCCCATTTTAAGTTCCTTAAGAGATCCCTGGAAGCCTTCAGGATAACACTGAATATCCTTGGTATACATGTCATTTAGTTTCTGACCCTAAAGATTTGCTCTGCTTCCATCTCCTTCCACTTCTTCATACACGCTCTGTATTCTGGCCTCACTAAAATCAATAACAAGTTAAAAGAACAAATGCAAAAGTAAAATTAAATCCACCAGGAATTCTTTGTACACCCTATGACATTCAATGCTTTCATGCTTTCACATGTTATAACCACTCTGTCTACCTGAAATGCTTTTTCCCTCTCCATCTGTCTGGCTAATGCTTACTGGTATCCCCAAACTCAGTTAAAGCATTCTGAGATCCACTGGTAGCTTCTTGGATCCACTCATGAGAGAGATGCACTCTCCTCTGTGTATTCACACCACAGAATACATACCTCACATGGCACTAACAATACTAATGCAGTTGTTGATAAGCATGTCAGTCACTCCCACTAAGCTACCATCACCTCTCCATTCTCAGCACTTGGTAGAGGCCTGCCATAAAATAGGCCTTTAATTGATTGACTAATTAATTAAAAGTTATTTGTAACTTTAAAAATAAGATTTAAAAATAAGTTCCATTTGTATTATCATGAACATAAACATGAAATATGTTTTATTATCATTGGGTTTTGGTTTGGTTTTTGCTTTATTGGGTTAAAATGGTGAGGATGTCTTCAGATGACAGTAACTATGTTGGCAACAGTTATATTAAAATATTTCCTGTTGATCATTTCTCTTCTGCATCAAATGAATATTAAAATTGCATTGAATATTTCTAGAAACTTCCAAGTCAATCTTGATTTCAGTTTCTTTTTTTTTTTGGCTGTGCTGCAAGGCTTGCAAGATCTTAGTTCCCTGACCAGTGATCAAACCCAGGCCCTCAGCAGTGAAAGGGCAGAGTCCTAACCACTGGGCCACCAGGGAATTCCCACAAGTCAATCTTATACTTACTGAAGATTCATATTTCTAAGATAGATAATGTTGCACCTCTTAGTACATCTGATTATTGGATTAAAAGAGAAGCCCAGTTTCATTCCCTGTGTGTGATAAAGTTTATTCAGAAAATATTTTCAAAAAATAAAAGGAGATATTGAAGGAATGAATTCAATAACACATGGAAGAACACAAATCATCAAACGCTATGTGTTCTCTCCTTCTCTAGGATCATAAAAAGAAGTAAACTTGTGAGGAAGGAGAAACATGATGATGAAAGCTTATTGTCATCCTCTGGTTTTCTATTTCAAGCATCATGAGCACACACTACTGTTTCTTAATGAGGAAGCAGCAGTTCCTCATTTAAATATGAAACAAATGTGCCTGTGTAGGTGTATCTCATTTTACACATGAAGTCAATAAAATCAAGAAATACTTCATCCCTTTACCTTATTTTAATTTCCTAAAGGAAGAAAAAGTTTTAAAACTGTGAAAATAAAACACCAACATTTTTCTCCATGGTAAAAATAGGACTATCATTGATTAAACAGCAGAATGAAACTGAAAGAAAAATGTTAATTCTTCATTCTAAAAATTTTCACACAGTGTATTCTGAGTGAGACCACCCTTAAATATAGATGAAAAGGGCGTTTACAGCATGATATGACTTTCAGGTGTCAGATCTTATTCTTTCTATCCCCGGTTGTCTAGTTCCATGACTGGTACACACTGGGCACTAGAAAAATTTTTGAATGAATGAATGAGAACATTAGTAGAAAAGTTAAATAGAAATTAACACAGCATCCCACATTATATGTAGTTAAAATTAGAATATAAAGAAGGAAATATGTTCAGCTCTTAGCAGATACTAATATAACTCATTCGTATTGTGAAAGAAGGGCTTTGGGTTGGAGAAGGTAGAAACAGTGTGGTAGAGGGTTGAGGAGGAAGTGTGTGGAGGATTATAATTTTTCCCTCAAAAAGAGGAGTTGGGAGCTGCTAACAGAAAAAAAAAGGTGGTGACAGTTGTCAAACTGACTCAGACTTACTCAAAGAGAGAAGTTTAGGAGGAAATACTTGGGAAGGATTCTTGCTAGAGAAAGCAAAGGCAGTGGTCTAATCAAGTAACCATTTACGAGCTTTGATATCAAAATGCCCTTGGAGCTGGAAAACAAATGCAAAGCTGAGGAATGTTTTGTTTCACATTTAAATCAAAGGGAGCACAAAAAGATGCACTCCCTGAACTGCTCAGAGATCTTTTTGTCTCTGGTTAGGGCTTTCTTGCAGTCCTCAGTTCTAAACAGTTAGCATTTTTCTCAAGACCACTATGCCACCCCTCTGTCCTCACTCTCAGCAGATTAGTTTATCAAATATATTACTGAAAAACCATAAGATGGAGCAGAGTCAAGATGGCGGAGTAGGAGGATGTGGAGTTAGCATCTCCTCATAACTAGGGCACCTACTAGGCGCTGGTGGGAGACCTCGGACACCTAAGGGGATGCGAGGAATCCCCACGTGATGAGGTAAGACGTGGGAAGGAGCAGGGGGAGGAAAAGTGGAGGCAGGATGGGATCAGCACACCTAAGAGGGGGCTGGGGGAGGGGAGAGGTTCCCACACTTGGAGGGGCCCACTAACAGCAAGAGGATCAGCAAGGAAGAAGAGGGACCTTCGGGGGATCGGGGAATCAGAAGGGAACGCAGCCGACGTCTCCTCCACCTGCTTGGGCACTGGCAAGCCTGCTGGGGTCCCGGGCCTGAGCTGCCCACCCCCCTCTGCCCCGCCAAGGCCTCTTCCAGCTGCGTGGGTCCCAGGCCTGAGCCCTGTCTCCCCCAGGGCTCCCTCTGCCCGCGTGGGTCCTGGACCTGAGCCCTGCCTCAGCTGAGGCCTCCGCCGGACGCATGGGTCCCAGCAGACCTGAGTACTGCCCCCCAACAAAGCCTCCACGGGCAGCGCAGTTCCCAGCAGGCCTGAGCACTGGCCTCCCCGAAAGCCACCATGGGCCACACAGGTCCCGACAGCCCATGCACTGCCCCAACAAAGCCTCTTCCCGGCCGAGTGGGTCCTGGGCCTGAGCCCCACCCTCGCCAAAGCTTCCAAGGGCCACGCGGGTGCTGACAGCCCGAGTGCCGCCCCTGACAGGGCCTCCTCTGGCGACGTGGGTCAAGGTGGGCCAAATGCCACCCCTCACCAAGGCTTCCTCTAGCTGCACTGGCCCCTGTGGGTGTGCCTGTGGAGGCCTGTGCCCCAGGTGGCCTGCATGGGCACATGTGCTCCAGGCCAGCTCCAGGAAGAAACACTGTTGAGAACACATGCAGAGGTGGGGCTGAAAAAATGGGTCCAGAGACCTACAGGGGAGGCAAGGGTAAGCTGTAGCTCACGATGGGGGCAAGGACACTGATAAAGGAGGTACCAGGGAATTTTTTTTTTTTATTAATTTTTTATTTTCTTGTTTATTTTATTTTATTTTTGCTGGTGTGGTTCTGTTTTGTTTTGTTGTTGTCTCATTTTTATTGTTATTTTTTCTAATATATTTTTTATTTTTCTAATTTTATTTTATTTTTTACTCTTTGTTATTGTTCTGCTCTTTTCTGTTTGTTGCTTCTTTTTTTCCTGCCACACTGCATGGCTTGCAGAGTCTTGATTCCCAGGCCAGAGGTAGGACCTGAGCTCCTGTGGTGAGAGCACCAAGTCCAAGCTGCTGGACTAACAGAGAACTTCAGGTCCCAGGGAATATTAATCAGTGTGAGGTCTCCCAGAGGTCCTCATCTCAGGACGAAGACCCAGCTCCACCCAGCTGCCTGCAAACTCCAGTGCTGAATGCTTAGGGCCAAACAACCAGCAAGACAGGAACACAGCCCCACCCATCCAAAAGAGACAACAAAAAAATATGCTACAGATGAAGGAGCAAGGTAAAAACCTACAAGACCAAATAAATGAGGAGGAAATGGAGAACCTACCTGGAAAAGAATTCAGAGTAATGATAGTAAAGATGATCCAGAATCTCAGAAATAGAATGGAGGCACAGATTGAGAAAATACAAGAAATGTTTAACAAGGACATAGAAGAACTAAAGACCAAACAAACAGTGATGAACAACACAATAACTGAAATGAAAAACACACTAGGAGGAATCAATAGCAGAATAACTGAAGCAGAAGTATGAACAAGTGACCTGGAAGATAAAATGGTGGAAATAACTGCTGAGGAGCAGAACACAGAAAAACGAATGAAAAGAAGTGAGGACAGTCTCAGAGACCTCTGGGACAACACTAAGTGCACCAACATTCGAATTATAGGGGTCCCAGAAGAAGAAGAGAAAGAGAAAGGGTCTCAGGAAATATTTGAAGAGATTATAGTCAAAAACTTCCCTAACACAGGAAGGAAAATAGCCACCCAAGTGCAGGAAGCACAGGGAGTCCCATACAGGAGAAACACACCAAGACACATATTAATCAAACTAACAAAAATTAAATTCAAAGAAAAAATATTACAAGCAACAAGGGAAAAGCAATAAAATAACATACAAGGAATCTCCATAAGGTTATCAGCTGATTTTTCAGCAGAAACTCTGCAGGCCAGAAGGGAGTGGCTGGACATATTTAAAGTGATGAAAGGGAAAAACCTACACCCAAGATTACTCTACCCAGCAAGGATCTCATTCAGATTTGGTAGAGAAATCAAAGCTTTACTGACAAGCAAAAGCTAAGAGAATTCAGCACCACCAAACCAGCTTTACAACAAATGCCAAAGGAACTTCTCTAGGCGGGAAACACAAGAGAAGAAAAAAACCTACAAAACAAACCCAAAACAATAAAGAAAATGGTAGTAGGAACATACATATTGATAATTACCTTCAATGTAAATGGATTAAATGCTTCAACCAAAAGACACAGACTGGCTGAATGGATACAAAAACAAGATATATATATATATATATATATATATATATGCTGTCTACAAGAGACCCACTTCAGACCTAGAGACACACAGAGACTGAAAGTGAGGGGATGGAAAAAGATATTCCATAGCAAACATCATTCTCAAAGGTGAAAAACTGAAAAGTATTTCCTCTAAGATCAGGAACAAGACAAGAATGTCCACTCTCACCACTATTATTCAACATAGGTTTGGAAGTCCTAGCTACAGCAATCAGAGAAGAAAAAGAAATAAAAGGAATCCAAATTGGAAAAGAAGTTAAATTGTCACTGTTTGCAGATGACATGATACTATACACAGAAAATCCTAAAGATGCCACCAAAAAAATACTAGAGTTTATCAATGAATTTGGTAAAGTTGCAGGATACAAAATTAATGCACAGAAATCTCTTGCATTCCTATACACTAACAACAAAAGATCAAAAAGAGAAATTATGGAAACAATCCCATTTACCATTGCACCAAAAAGAATAAAATACCTAGGAATAAACCCACCTAAGGAGGTAAAGGACCTATACTCAGAAACCTATAAGACACTGATGAAAGAAATCAAAGACGACACAAACAGACGGAGAGATATACCATGTTCTTGAATTGGAAGAATCAATATTGTGAAAATGACTATACAACCCAAAGCAATCTACAGATTCAATGCAATCCCTACCAAATTACCAATGGAATTTTTCACAGAATTAGAACAAAAAACTTTACCATTTGTATGGACACACAAAAGACCCTGAATAGCCAAAACAATCTTGAGAAAGAAAAACGGAGCTGGAGGAATCAGGCTCCCTGACTTCAGACTATACTACAAAGCTACAGTAATCAAGACAGTATTGTCCTGGCACAAAAACAGAAATATAGATCAATGCAACAGGATAGAAAGCCCAGAGATAAACCCACACACCTATAGTCACCTAATATATAACAAAGGAGGCAAGGATATACAATATACAGGAGACTGGAGAAAAGACAGTCTCTTCAATAAGTGGTGCTGGGAAAACTGGACAGCTACATGTAAAAGAATGAAATTAGAACACTCCCTAACACCATACACAAAAATAAACTCAAAATGGATTAAAGACCTAAATGTAAGATAAGACACTATAAAATTCTTGGAGGAAAACATAGGAAGAAAACTCTTTGACATAAATCACAGCAAGATCTTTTTTGACCCATCTCCTACAGTAATGAAAATAAAAGCAAAAATAAACGGGACCTAATGAAACTTTAAAGCTTTTGCACAGCAGAGAAAACCATAAACATGATGAAAAGACAACCCTCAGGATGGGAGAAAATATTTGCAAATGAAGTAACTGACAAGGGATTAATCTCCAAAATATACAAACAGCTCATGCAACTCAGTATCAAGAAAACAAACAACCCAATCAAAAAATGGGCAGAAGACCTAAATAGACATTTCTTGAAAGAAGACATACAGATGGTCAAGAGGCACATGAAAAGATGCACAACATCACTAATTATTAGAGAAATGCAGATCAAAACTACAATGAGGTATCACCTCACACCAATCAGAATGGCCATCATCAAAAAGTCTATAAACAATAAATGCTGGAGAGGGTGTGGAGAAAAGAGAACCCTCTTGCACTGTTGGTGGGAATGTAAATTGGTACAGTCACTATGGGGAGCAATATGGAGGTTCCTTAGAAAACTAAAAGTAGAACTATCATACAACCCAGCAATCCCACTACTGGGCATATACTCAGAGAAAAACGTAATTCAAAAAGACACATGCACCCCAATGTTCATTGCAGCACTATTTATAATAACCAGGACATGGAAGCAATCTAAATGTCCATCGACAGATGAATGGATAAAGAAGATGTGGTACATGTACAGAATAGAATATTACTCAGCCATAAAAAGAACAAAACTGGGTCATTTGTAGAGACATGGATGTACCTAGAGTCTGTCATACAGAGTTAAGTAAGTCAGAAAGAGAAAAACAAATATCGTATATTAATGCCTATATGTGGAATCTAGAAAAATGGTACAGATGAACCTATTTGTAGGGCAGGAATAGAGACACAGATGTAGAGATCAGATGTGCGAACACGGGGTGGGGGTGGGATGAATTGGGAGACTGGGATTGACATATATACACTACCATGTGTAAAACAGATAGCCAGTTGGAACCTGCTGTATAGGGCAGGGAACGCAGCTCGGTGCTCTGTGGTGACCTAGATGGGTGGGATGGGAGGGAGGGGGGTGGAAGGGAGGCCCCAGAGGGAGAGGACATATGTATACATATAGCTGATTGATTTTGTTCTACAGCAGAAACTAACACAACATTGTAAAGCAACTATATCCCAACTTTTAAAAAGTTAAGAAAAGAAAAATCAAAGAACTGAAGACACGAGAAACACAACAGCCTTCAACCTCCCTTCTGTCCCCTCCACCTCAAGACCCACCCACAATGGCACCTGATTCTTGCCTGTACCTTTATTATCTCAGAGAATTAGGCATTTGCTCTTTTCTGATCATGTATATATTCTATTCATGAACATTTAAGTGGTTTCTAGATTTTCCACTATCACTAACAATGCCCCAGTGAATTTCCTTATGCCGATCCCTTTGTGCTCCTGGGCACATCTGGAATTGTGCACGTTATTAGATAGATTAGTTCATTTGATCTGTCAGCGACCCCCTCTGTACAGTCAAACTTTGAAAACGTTGAGCAGCCACACTGTCTAGGTCAGGAAAAAAAGACACATCAGCAACTCTAACTTTTCCCAGCAGTACATTTACTGATCTCACCTTTACTGAGATCTAACTGGTGTGACTGATTATTCAGCACAGTTCGCTGATGTTACTTAGATGTGGTCGATACAGGGCAATGTGAACATACTGCCTAATATGAAGAGCCTAATAGTTGCTCTATAAGTTGTTCATGGCATTATGAGAACATTTGTTCTCCTAAAAGCTCAGGATGCCAACTCCTTCTTAATAAAACATTAGTTTAGCTCTATTGGGTTGCAATCAACCTCTTTGTCATGGACTGCCTAATCTTAAAAATAAAAGGAAGTCACAGAGGCAGTTCAATCAATCTACCAGACTGCAACACAAGACTCTGATCTATAAGAAAAAAGCTTAGGTAAACAATTATACTCTTGGCCATAGAGACCACATGGTATAATTACTCATATTTCATCTGTTGTTTACTCTCTAAAGAAAATCATTGGCTTCCTACAAGGGGAAGGTTGCTATTTTTGCTGTTATTTTCATTCTACAGGAAGTTTTTTTGTCTCAATTATTGGCACAAAGATGCCCTAACTATTTGGCACAGGATATTTCACACTGTAAGTGTCTTGGCAGTTTTGGAATCTCTTTGAAAATACTGTACAGTATAAATGGACAGAGATTAGGACCATCTCTTTTAGAACACATAGGGATAATCAACAGAATGGATTTCTTGGCTGTAATTTTTCCCCTTCGTATTATTATAAATGATGTATCAGGTACCATTGACTGATAATCTGAATAACAGTTCTAAGACCTCAATACCAGGAACAAAAGATAACAAAAACACTTTTGCCTCTTTGAATTATTATCAGTAAATTCCGTTGATTCAAAACAGTACAAAAGCACAAGTTCAGAGTGTTCTCAACTTGTGCTTCATCTTTGTAGGGAAAAAGGAGAGCAGGGGATTAGGGTGGCCAAACCCCAGCAATATGTTTCCACTGGAAAGGATGAGGCAGCATCGTGTAATAGAGAGAACATCAGATTGGAAATCAGTCAGACTGTGGGTGTCAGAATCTTCAACAGTAAAATGGAGATAATAATACTAATTTTCAGAATTATAGGAATGAGCAAAAACGAATACAAAGCTCCTGACACATATTAACTACTCCAACAAAGCTGGTTTTCTTTCCCTTCAATAGTTTCTGCTACCATCCATCATGGTATAAGTCAAAGATATTGTTGACATCACTCAGCGCCATTCACTTCAAAGGGAAAAATTAATCTAGAATGAAGTTTTGGTGATCATAGGATTCATTATAAGAGCTGTGCTCAAACTAGTTGTCTGCCATCATGCTATAGTTACTATCCGAGATACAATTTAGAAACAAAATTCACAGTTAGCCAGTTTAGTCTTTCACCCATATGTCTGAGTGTGGGCCTTTGCTCCAATCACTGGCCCCTTTTCACATTAAGAAGGTAAAATGCCCTTGTTCTGGGATGAAAAATGTTATGTCCTGGCTTTCCAATGCATGAATTCCCTTGTTTGTTCTGCATCCTAAAACACTATTTCCTACGTCCTAGGCCAAGCCTTTATTACCTAAGTATTGGTTCAACATTTTGCAAACAACCTCAACCTACTCCCTTGCAAGCATCCTTGGCTCCCTGATCCCTTCTCCTTGATCCCTGAGGAGCTCCCTGATTCTTTTCATCTTGCTCACCTGACCAAATCCCAACTCTGGTTAAATCCAGCTCACCTACTTCAGCATCTATATACCTGTGACTAAACACGGGTGGAGTAAACACATAATCATGCTCATAGATACTAATAAAATGTATGACCACTAGCCTCACATGGACCTTAGTGCTTCACAGCAAACCTGCTGAATTTAACCTTGGCCACTCACTGCTCTACTCTCTACACAACCGTTTCATGCCTCCCCCTCATCTCCTCACCAGCCTTACTCTCAGTTGATAACTGTGTTTCCTCTTTTACTGAGAAAATAAGAGCAATCAGAACAAAGCTTCCACTATATATTTACTTGTTTGTCGTGCCTCCCCCTCCCCCATTAGTATGCGACAGAAGGAACTTTGTATCTCCAGGACCTAGAACAGTCTCTGCACCATAATGTTTGCTCAATCAGCATTTTTGGTTGGGAAAAAAAAATAGATAAAATAAACAAAAAGAACAAATACTCCTAGAAGAGTCATAAGAAGGCTCATGTTAAGTAACTCTGTTGCCCAAGGCTGAATCAAAAGTAAGATAACTGTGTCCAAGTTCAATGCTCTAGACTCAAATCATTTTGATATTATGGTATTATCATGAAATCTCATCTGCTCTTTCCCAAAAGTTCCATGGTCCCCTTGGCTCAATTTAAAAAGTTGAAAGATACATTTTTGTGCCAAGTTTTCAAAACATACTTTCTGATACTGCTAGCTTCACAGGGATGGGACGATTGCTTAAGGTCATAAATATTTTATTTCTCTTGAATTTTTCATATATTTACAACTCACATGAATGTAGCTCATATACACCATTCATAGTTACATTGTGCAATACTTTTTCAGAAATCTGTTATGTATTTGAAAGGTGTGGTGGAGTCTTGAAATAAAAGTCTATTTAAAATAAGCTCTTCCACTACAAATTCTGGCACTGGAAAGCGATATTTTACTCTAATCCTTTTCACAATGGGGTTTGATTTTCCCTATAAATTCTAATTTACATCTCTGTTGAACACATAGCTCAAAAATCAAGTGGTCTGAGTTGTCTGGAGTTTGTTTGAATGGAGTTCATTTTTGTAAGAATAAAATTATGCATTTAAAAGAAAAGCTCAATGAGTGGATGTGAGGAGGCAGAGAGATGGAGGTAGAGGCAGATAAATGGAGTGGTACTAACTTGAGAAGTAAAGGTCAGCCCTTCAGTATTAGCACCCTTTCCCCAGCCTCATTGTAAAATGCTGCCAACTTTCAGTTTCCATAAATAGACACCATCATTAACGTTCAGCAGGTCAGAACTGTGAGAAAGTACTATACTTTTCTTGGCCAACTTTAGCTGTGCCATGAAATCACTTAAAGTAAATGAAAAAAAACAATAATCATCAAATATAAATGTAAATAAAAGTGTAAATATTTTTGAGGGAAAAGTCTATGACATAAAAGCTTTTTACTCAGTCTGACTATCATTCATGTGTGATGGCAGGAGAAATTCATTTGAAGAATATGTTAGGTCACAAGTCATATGCCAATCATTTATATTTTATCTTAAAATATAGCTCTTTAGCAAAATTTACAAACAACTCATGTAGCTCAATATCAAAAAACCAAACAACTCGATCAAAAAATATGCAGAAGACCTAAATAAACATTTCTCCAAAGACATACAGATGGCCAAGAGGCACATGGAAAGATGCTCAACATCGTTAATTATTAAAGAAATACAAATCAAAACTATAATGAGATATCACCTCACACCAGTCAGAATGGTCATCATCAAAATGTCTACAAGGGAACCCTCCTACACTGTTGGTGGGAATGTAAATTGGTACAGCCACTGTGGAGAACAGTATGGAGGTTCCTTAAAGACTAAAAATAGAGCTACCCTATGACCCAGCAATCCCACTCCTAGGCATATATCCAGAGAAAACCATAATTCAAAAAGATGCATGCACCCCGATGTTCATTACAGCACTGTTTACAATAGCCAAGACATGGAAACAACGTAAATGTCCATAGACAGAGGAATGGATAAAGAAGATCTGGTACATATATACAATAGAATATTACTCAGCCATAAAAAAGAATGAAATAGTGCCATTTGCGGAGACGTGGATGGACCTAGAGATTGTCATACAGAGTGAAGTAAGTCAGAAAGAAAAACAAATATCAAATAATATCACTTATATGTGGATTCTAGAAAAATGGTACAGATGAACTTATCGGCAAAGCAGAAATACAGTCACAGATGTAAAGAACAAACTTATGGTTACCAAGGGGGGAAGAGGGGTGGGATGAACTGGGAGATTGGGATTGACATATATATAAACTACAAATAATAAATGCTGGAGAGCAATCCCACTCCTGGGCATATATCCAGAGAAAAACGTGATTTGAAAGGTTACATGCACCTCAGTGTTCATTGCAGTACTGTTTACAATAGCCAAGACATGGAAGCAACCTAAATGTCCATCAACAGGTGAATGGATATAGAAGATGTGATACATACATACAATGGAATATTACTCAGCCATTAAAAAGAATGAAATAATGCCATCTGCAGCAACATGGATGGACCTGGAGATTATCATACTAAGTGAAGTAAGTCAGACAGAGAAAGACAAATATTATATGATATTGCTATACGCAGAATCTAAAACAAAAAGATACAAACGAACTTATTTACAAAACAGAAACAGACTCACAGACTTAGAGAACGAACTAATAGTTACCAAAGGGGAAGGGTGGGGAGGAGGGACAGATTGGGAATTTGGGATTGACATGTACACACTGCTATATTTGAAATAGATAACCAGCAAGGACCTACTGTATAGCACAGGAAACTCTGCTCAATACTCTGTAATAACCTAAATAGGAAAATAATTTTAAAAAGAATAGATACATGTATATGTGTATAACTGAGTCACTTCGCTGTACACCTGCAACTAACACAACATTGTTAATCAACTCTACTCCAATATAAAATAAATTTTTTTAAATATATATAGCACTTTAAGATACAGTCAGCTATTAGCTGCAGGTTTTCCATAGATGTTTCTCATCAAGTTGAGGAAGTTCCCCTCTATTCCTACTTTGCTGAGAGTTTTATCGTGAACAGGTGTTGGGTATTGTGAAATGCTTTTTCTATGCCAACTGATATGATCAAATGAACTTTCTTCTTTACCCTGCTGTTGGTACAATGAATTACAGTGATTGTTTTTTGAATTTTGAACCAGCTTTGCATATGTGGAAGAAATCCCAGTTGGTCATTATGTGTAATTCTTTTAATATGTCATTGCAATCTACTTTTGCTGAGGATTTTTACATCTACGTTCATGAGAAATGTTGGTTTGTAATGTCTTCTGGTTTTGGTATGATGGTACAGCTGGCCTCATAAAATGAGTTAGGAGAGTTCTCTGTACTACTATTTTCTGGAAGAGACTGTGAATTCACCAATGAAACCATCTGCACTTCTTATTTGGGAAGTGTATTAATTATTAACTTATTTAATAGATATAGGACAATTCAGGTTATCTATTTCTCCTAGTGTGTGTTCTGGTAGTTTGTGTCTTTCAAGGAATTGGCCCACTTTAACTAAGTTATCAATTCAGTGGCTATCAAGTAGTTCAAAGCATTTCTTTACATGCTTTTATGCCCATGAAATATGTTGTAATGGCCCTTCTTTAAGTCTTTGTATTGGTAATTTGTGTTCTCCATTTTTCTTGGTTAGCCTGGCTAGAGGTTTGTTAACTTTAATATTCTTTTCTAAGAGTCAGCTTTGAGTTACAGTGATTCTCTTGAACGTTTTTTCTGTTTTCTATTTCATTGATTTCTACTCTCAAGTTTATTACTTCTTGTCTTCAGCTTGCTTTGGCTTAAATTGCTCTTCTTTGTCTAGTTTTCTAAGGTGGAAGCTTAGGTTATTAATTTTGTAACTTTCTTCATTCAAATATATGCATTTAATGACATGCATTTTCCTCTAAGCACTGCTTTTGCTGCATCTCAGAAATTTGATATGTTGTATTTTAATTTTCATTTAGTTCAAAATATTTTTCTAATTTATCTTAAGGCTTCTTCTTTAACCCATTGGCTATTTAGAAATGTGTTAATTTCCAAATATTTGGGGGTTTTCTAGTTGTCTTTCTCTCATTGATTTCTAGTTTAACTCCACTGTGATCTAAGAACATACCTTGCAAGGTTTCTATCCTTTTAAATTTGTCAAAGTATGTTTTATGGCCAGAATATGATCTATCTAGTGAATGTTCCATGTAAGTTTGAGAAGAATATGTATTCTACTGCTATTGGATGGAGCACCTTGAATTTTAAAACGAAGGCGCACTAAACCTAAACACTATTAAAAGATATTCTATTTAAAAATAATATTGAAATTTATCCTAAACTTCCTAGACACTGGCTCTATGAGTAAAGGCAGAGAAACAGGTAGTACATGTCGAAAAGTGAATATTCGATCTTCTAGGAGATGATTTAACACACACATTTTCAGAAATAGTCACAAATGAATTTCTCTCATACTTTAAATGCTCTGCACGTCATAAAATTGTCCTCTTGCAATTTGTTGCTAACCAGAAACTAAGCATATGTATATACACACACACACACTTATATAATATACATATGAATTCATATGCAGGGAATAAACCTAATGCAATTTTTCTATGATTATGATTACAGTTGAAATGATTAAAACTTCTGTGCCAGTTTTTTTAAAGAGGTGAGAAACGGCAATGTTTGTTAAATGTAAAGAAAACATTCCATTTTTGGTCTCCTAAGATATTATTAAAAATAATGTTTCATAAAATCTTCTGAGGGTATTTGAAATTCTGCATTTATATGACACCAGTTTCTAATTTAAACATAATTGGAGAGAACAAAATGAGAGTAAATTACATATAAAAGGGGGTAAAAGCACATGCCACTGACTAATGTTTCTATAGCAGTCTCTTTGGATATTATAGTCAATAAGACTCCAATCAGAATGTTTGCATTTTGCCAGCCGCTTTCTGGATGACAAAATTGTTCTTTACGTAATTAAACAACATCTACCCAAGAGAATCTACAACAACCAAATAAATAAAGGGAGAAAAGTAACCTGGAAAAGTCAACTAATCAAGCTCTAATCAATGTAACAAAATTCAATCAACTAATCAACTGTGTTCTAATAGGACATCACCCAAACAATCCCACAAGCTTTGTTTCTAAAGCTCAGTAAGATAGAAGGTGTTGAAACTCCCATTATATTGATTCAAAATTAATAATGCTCTATTATTAAATTAAATCTCTTCCTTATCTCATCTCAATTCCTCTTATAATTTAACTTATAATTTAAGTTAACCAATGAATATTTCAATGTTCTACTTCCATTCAAACAATATGATTGAATAAAACTGATTCTGGACAATTACTAGAATGAATAAAGCAAAAGAACGGCCACACAGTAAAATTCTGTTTTCAAGTTCAACCAATGGATGCTGTTAAAATAATAATAATAATATATTTAAATGACAGGCTAATCCTTAAGTATGGTAATTCCCTTGAAAATTACCTTTTGTTGAATCATCCTCTATTGGCTGTTTGAACAACGTAATGTCCTTGAAAGTGCATAGGAACAAAACCACCTTTTCATGTTCATTTCTTATTGGTGCAATTTGCATATAAAACCAAACAGGGGTTCCTGTAAAAGAGAGAAAGGACAACAGAGCGTGACATAGCCACCACGATGATATCGTCTCCCGCTTTCCTTCCTCCTTCAGCTGCCAACTGCTATGCCAAGAATTAGCACCAAAACAATAGTATTTTAATTGCTGGAAAGAATCAAAACAACTTTCATTTTAGATCAACTACCAGTTGCTCAAAAATTAATGAACATATTTTTCAACCCAAAATATCAAAATCTGAAATAAAGCATGGGGTGTCATTTCACAATGCAGTGGAATAAAGGCAGTCTTGCTATTTAAGCAATGCCAGCATCAGCTTTAGATCTGGGTCCCTACACCACTGCTGCTCTCACCACCTCCTTTCCATAGTCTCACCAAGTGTGAGCATTCCTCCTTGTCACTTTGAGAAGTGTTTCCAGTCGACTTCAACATCAATACCTGATGCTCTGATATGTATTCCTCTTTGAGAAACTTTTGAAATGTTGCTTCTATCTCAAGATTCTCTCATCAGTCAGATAGACTTATAACTCTGTGGCTCTGACCACATCCCTACGTCAGAGAGATACGATGTCAGCAACACTAGAAGCCTGATGTACACAGAGCTATACCTGAAGCCTTTAAGGCAGTGTTAAAGAAAAGAAAAAATGTCCCCAGGCCTTGAAAGTCTCAGGCGTCTTCATGAGACACTGCTTCCAAACTCCCTCACTCAAAGCATGAGGCTGGTCTCTGTCACCATGTTCTTCAAACAGTGGCTCCTACAGACTCCAGAGGACACAGAGTTTCAAAGCATTCAAGGTTTAGGATTTGGACAAATTAGAAACTGGCAATGGGTCAAATAATAAATGTCTGAAGACACAAGAAATGCCTTCAAAGGAGTAATTACCCATTAAATGATAAAACACTGAGGGAATGTTCCATCAGAATCAAAAAGACACATTTTCCATTATGGTCTTTCCAAGCCACAGGCAGTAAAGCCTCTCCAAATATTCATTCTTAAAGACATAAAGTCTCTTGTCAGTTTGGGATTTGGGGAGTGAAATGTGCAGCTGTTAATAATCTCTAGGTGAGAGTTGATAGCCTGTTAGTGACTTCCAATGAAAACCAATAAGAAGTACCTCCACACCTGTGGCCAAAAATTGTCAGGTAACGATATCACCACAAAGGGGAATTTGCCATTTACCCAAGAACGGGTGACTTTAACTACTGGGTGCTAGAAGTCAGGGAATTCGAGAGAGGAGATTTCTATAAATATTCAGTTCTGACAACCAGGTCCTTTGCAACCCCAGGGGGCCTACAGAAGGACACGGCCTTTTCCAAAATGATTACAGGATGAGACAGGGACCTCAAAAACAATCACACTATCTCCCAGAAAGGCTTGTTCTTTGTTTTCTGCTTCTTATTTTACACAGTGTGTCCAGGAACTGTGAGTGATGTACACAGTTTGACAAATCACCAGGCCCAGACGCTAGCAGATACATGGCCTATGGCTGTTCCAACACAGTGAGCTTGAGGCAGCAAGGTCATAAACAGAGAGAAAGGGGTATTAAAAATAAGTCATTTTCCAAGGTCTGCTAGAAATCTGAACAGAAAGAGATGTTACAGTTCATACCTTCCTATGAAAACAGCAACTTTTCAAATTTTGGCATTGAGTCAGAGCTGTTTTTAAAATTGTTCTCAGATATCACGGTACACTATTTTCAGGTTTAGTCACAGGCTCAGACTTCTCCAAGTAGGCTGTTTTTGCTGAGTGGTTGTTGCTGAGTGGTTGGTGAAATATCCATATTCTGGATTTGGGGTTCAAGGAGACGGGAAGTCTGGGAGGGTTAGGTAGAGAGGCCTGTGGCTGCTGGAAACTCGAGGCAGTGCCCTGGCATTGATTATCTGGAGTTGCCCTAGCTGTCACAGTTCTGCCTTTGTGTAAACAGAAAGATCCATTTTCAGTCATCATCCCAGAGCCACTGCTTCTTTCTCAACAGTAGAAGCAGCCCACTGTTAATCAGTGCAATGGACCTAAACAATAGAGGCTGCAAACTGAAATGTCAATCATGACACATATTAAATCCGATACCTCAATCTCCCTGTCTGCAAATGGTGTTTAGCTAATTATTTAATGGAAGTGTTGGGAGGACTTGGCATTCAGGCATTCCCAAAACAGTTCTCTACAGGCATGTGACTTTTTCTAACATTAAAAAACGTCAAAAGAACACACTTTTTTCAGTTGTTGTTCAAAAGCCTTTAGCTATTTACAAGATTTTTTAAAGCTGCTTTTAAGTATAGTAGAACTGCCTTATAATGCATGGATAATATCTATTCTTCATATTAAAGAAAAAAAACTCAATGCAGATACTTTCCAGAAGAGACAGGAGTTTTAATCTATAGTGCTATGGGCCATAACTCCTACTGGCTCTAAGCAGACAGCTACATGTGTATAGATACTGTATAGATCTGAAAAGAACCAGACAGGCCTGAACAAAGGTCAGACAATTATTACAAGCTATTAAAATAAAGCAAACTATCCAAACCACCTTGGAAGGAAACTTTTGGAAATGAAATATTAAAGCCAGGGAGGGAGACGCAAGAGGGAAGAGATATGGGAACATATGTATAACTGATTCACTTTGTTATAAAGCAGAAACTAACACACCATTGTAAAGCAATTATACTCCAATAAAGACGTTAAAAAAAAAAGCTATTGTTAACATGATTTAAAGGATCTAAACAAAACAAAATTTCCACAAAGGTATTTTTGAGAAAATCAGAAACTATGGACTTGGCTTTGAAGCTTTAAAATCTGAAAAAGATTCGTTTATTCTGTTTAAATCCCAGGGTTAAATGACTCTAGTAATATGGAATATTCTTAAATTATTTGCTAAACTCGAGGTACATATTGAAGTCATTTGAGGGATAACAACCCTATATGAAAATGACAGGGGGCATTCCCTGCTGGTCCAGTGGTTAGGACTCTGCACTTCCAAGGCAGGGGGCACAGGTTTGATCCCTGGTTGGGGAACTAAGGTCCCAGAAGACTCGTGGCACAGCAAAAAAAAAAAAAAAAAAACAATGAAAGGGAGTTTGGCATATGGGTCTACTACAGCTTATCAGTATGTATTTGGACCTAGTGAAAAAAAAACCAGAAAGCACCTAGAAACTGGCTTTTCTCTTGTAGAAGACAGAGCTGATCATTCAGAATGGATTGTTTTCTAGTTGGTAAGCCAACGGACATTTGGCTATGATGTCAAAGAGAAATACATTTTCAGCCTTGATTCTAAAATGAAAGATAAGATGATAAGATGTTCCTTAAGTAAAACCACTGAAGACCGGTGCTCCCATAACCAGGTGATACTGGTAATGGAACTTCACTACTACTGTGAAGCAATGTCTATGGTTGTTGTTATCTCTATGATGGTCTATTAATAAAAAGAGAAACCTAAATAAAATTCTAAATATTCCATAGAGAACAAATGTTTAAGGTACAATGGAGAGGATAAATTATGCTCCACAAAACCCAACCAGCACTAAACACAGTACAAGCGCTTCCTGTTGAAGCTAGAATGCTTCCTGAACTGGGGAAGAATTTAGTAACCATCAATTTCCACTAAAAATAATAAGTGGCTTTGGTATCATTTAACATTAACACTAAATAAGTTGACTCATCTTATGCAGTGACTGTTCTTTTTAAAAAAAAAACCAAAACTCTGTTTGGAAATGCAGCAAAAAAAGAAATAAAATAAGTGACTATTCAAAGAAAACAAATCAGAAAGGAGACTTGTTTGATGAGTGTACTAGTTGGCTTTTTGTTTGGTTGTTTTCTTCCTCCAAACTCCAATGGAGAGTCTCATCAGACTCTCCCATAATTGCCTAAGACCCATATCATGAGGTCTTATGTGATTATATAACAGACAATTGACCACCCACAAATCCCATCATGGAGAACAGCAAACAACAGCAACACAAAGTTACCAAGTGTGAATGGCCCATCCTGAAAGTAATGATTACTTCCACTCAAAAGCCTAGCACAAAAACAGTCTGAGTCTAGCAAACAGCCATACTGGTAAAGATTCACCTCAGGTAGATACCATATACTCACGTCATCTACATATGTGTAGAAAGGTAATCACACATACCCATTGACACCAATCAACTTTCCCTTTAACTGTAAGAAGAAATGAATGAATTTATCTGTCATTTTTAGTTGCTGTCACAACTATAGGATCTTTATCATGAGTATTAGTCACAGAACATTTTGCCACCTGACACAAAAAAAATCACATTCAAAATGCATTATATTTTTCTTTCAGTCCTCAAAAGGTTGCTTTTCGTAAGTATTATTCATTAATTTTGCTATCTAATTTTTACAAGTACCTCCTGCCAAGAGAAGCAATAAAAGTTTTATATTCTCTCTACACTATAGCTTAACTACCACTTACCAAGACGTAATATTAATAAAGAGTTGACACACCTTATTGGTAATATAGATACCTACTGTTTTTCTTGTACAAAAGAACTTCAAAGCAGTTTGACTCGTAGTTGTCAAAAGTCTGCCTGACTTTCTCAATGGTTTTCTTGTCAGTCAATTCTCCATACATAAAACTGGAAAAAACACCAAATAATCCATTTCAGTTTTGTGTTCCTTTTCAAATGCTACATAAAATCATATATTTGTCTTTTTTAAATTAAATATTCGGATTTAGTTACAAAATATAATGTTGCTCCCACAAAATGAAGTGAAATATTTAAACCATGTTTTAACCATGACTGCTAAACTTCCTGCTAAAATCTAGCTTTAGAAGTTATTTTGAACATACAGAGAGAGAGAAAGAGAGAGAGAAGCAGTCTTCACTTTACACAAGTCCAATATGCGCAATTTTAGTTACTATGCTTTAGTTAAATAATACCAGTTTCCCAACAACAGAGTTCAAATTTTGGTTTTCATAGTATATTAACTGTGAATGATAGCATAAAGTATAAACTTTGTTGCTAGCTCATCAGTCTACAAGTCACTAGTAAAAAACAAGTACACATTACAATTAGTGACAAATCACACCACTTCTTTTAAAGCCTGTCAGTATTACTGTGCATCTACTACTACTCAGTTCACGCACAGAAAGCAAAGTGTGTAGTTGTGTTGTCTCCTTGTCTCTCAGTGGTAAACTAATATGACATTTTACAAAAACGGATAAACAAAAGCAGGAATTCGCCATCAAAGATTAAAGTCTACCAAAGAAATGTAAAGTGATAATGCTGGAAGTGAAATTCAAATTAAACATAAATGCAGTTATTTCTTCTGTAAGAATAGTGGGAATGTTGACACTGCTGTCATTTGAGAGGCTCTAGATATGCAGGCAGAGGAACCTAGTGAGGACAAACTTATCAACATAAATCAGGAAAGGACCTGTTACAAGAAAGACCAAGGTTTCCCAGAGGAAGTCAAGCCAGTAAAAAAATCTTCACATTAAAGGAGCCCTAGGAGGTAATTCACGATACTGAAAGTGGAAGGATAAAAGAGTAGAAGTGGATTCAAATTTAAAACGAGTATGACTGTTTGCTAAGAGATAAAAAAAAAATGCTCTCCTCATATCATAAAATACATTACGAGAATGTAAGAATTGTTCAAATGACTTGTGATAGCTTTTTACAAAGAAATGAAACACTTTCATCTCAATGTTTCTAATGTTATAGATCACTAAATAATGTACAAAATAAATATTAGTTTGACTATTATTTTCATTTCCCTGCACTTATAACCAACAGTAAGAGATTTTTTAATGCTTTGACAAACACTGTTAAAGGTCACAGAACAATCATAATTTTTCAATTATTAATATCCTATTACATGGTTTCAGCTTGCATGGTCTTTTTTACACTCCCATACTACAATGAAATGTGAAGACTCTGTATTACACATATACTGCATTGGCATTCTCACTATTTATGAGGATTTTTCTGAAATATGTACAAGTAGAGCCAATGGAGGGAAAATAAAGAAGAGAAATTGAAGGAGACATATGCTATTTACTACAGAACATACAAAACATAGATTAAAGAGTGAATTTCCACATACCACAAACATTTCCTAACATTTTAAATTATCTATTTTTTCTAAAAGAAACTCACCAATAGTCTGAGAATTTACAAAACAGAACTCAGTCAAGCACTACAAGCCTACAAAACCCTATTCCTGATGCTTTCCCAATCATCAGTTGTGCATCTGGTTTCAGATACCTAGTTCTACTACTTGCTGTAATTGTCCAGACCATTTCTTCCACCAGGAAAAAATGTGTGGCACTTGACTAAGTTTTTGAAGCCTCAAGTATATCTTTGTTATTGCTTTTCTTCGAGTTTTCAATAAATTAGCTTATTAGCCAGAGGTAAATCCAAGTGTGGCGGGGCCTGAAGCTTATACAATTTTAGGGGCCGTCTTTAAGGAAAGGAATGCAAAATTATAAAACAAAATTAGGTACAGAGGCTTGAAAGACATGCACTCAAGTAAAGGCCCCTGAAGGTTAAGATTCTTTATCCTCATGGGAAATCTGTTCCTGAATGTCTCAATCTAGAAAGTTTACAACATGAAAAGCATAGTTTGTTAGCAAGAGCCAGCAAAACTAGCAGGATTCAACCATGAAACCATATCACAACTAAAAATTACAGAGTAACCTGCTGTATTAAAAAATAAATAAAATAAAAATAAATAAATAAAATTCAAAAATTCCAAAAAAAAAAATTACAGAGTAATGACCCATCTTATGGTAACACTAACCTAAGCAACTAGAATTCTGAAAACTAAGAAAGTAGATGAGGCCAACCAAAGGCTGTCCAATCTGTGGCCTGCATTTTCAATACAATACTTTTCTCTTTCATAAAAAAAGGAATTTTTAATTGTCATTATAATAGTAAAATAAGCAAGAGAATACCAGAATAGGATGACAGACTCTAACTCCATAATTCTACAGCCAGAGTAACACATGACGCTTCAGAGGGCATTGAAAAGCCACTGTTCCTGTCAAAGCCTGAGTTTCAGCTCATGCGAGTTTTATGAAAATCTCCTGAGGGCATTTTAATTAAATTAGAATTCCTCAGTGAAAGTGCACAAAGTCACCCTCCTTTCCTCCCCACAAATAAAACACTATTTAATACTGTTAATATTTTTTACAGACAAGTAAACTTTTTTATTGACTGTTATTTTTAACCTAAAGATACTAATAAAGAGAAAACATTAAAAATACAAAAAATAATAATAATAAGGGTAATTAAACTAAATAAATGTTTGTGGTCTTAAAAAAAAGAGAAAGTATTTACTCCTATTACTAAATGTCAGAGTCAATAGTTCAGTAAACCAAAACACAATATTCATAATTGGCCAACAGAAAAACATAAAAAAGAAATCATCTATAATATAACAAGCAACTAGGATAAAAATGGTGAAAAATTAACTGGAATAGGATTAAAAATGTTACAACTCAAATTTAAAAAAAACAAACTGTCTTAGAAATTGATGTAATAATACCACTTAAGAAGAACTACAACACAAGTCTGATTCAGCTAAAATGCTGAAGAGAAGGTGAAAACAAGCAATTTCTCAAATAAACTCTGAAAATTCTATAACCCATTCTTTAGCCCTCCCAATGCTAAAATAGACTGTCCTAAGAAAATAGGATCATTTTAAGAAAAAAAATCCCAGCTTATTATACTCTGAATAATTTTTCAAAAATAGGTTTTATTTCTTACGCAGTTTCACTCATATTTTTATTTTAAGTTTTAAAACTACGTATTTCCAGAGACAGAACACATATTTGAAGTGGTAAAATGCAGCAGTTACATAACAAAAGATATTTCAAAATGACCTGAAAGAATGTCTGAAATGTATTATCCAATCTTCCAAAGCAAGTGTTCTGGAGATTAATTCAAACTTTTAAAGTGTTTCCACCCGAAGTTGTCCAAACCAAAATGACTAAATCAATGCTTCTGCATATTTTACGTGTATGGCACATTTGCTTACTTGCTCGGCACTTTTTATGTGTAAATGTTGAATTTCTTTACCGAGGTTTCCTGCAGCCTGATTGCAGATGGCTGAAGCTCAATGCAGTCTTTGAATGGTTAATGGAATTTGAAGGAAACCAAGATTTAGAAATGATAATCATCAGACTTTAGAAACTATATATCTATATAATAATCTTAAATACTTTTTATGTCTCTTATTGAATATCCTCCAGGAATATATAATGGGAATACTAAAAAATTACAGAGCTTCAAATTACTCTCTTAGATAGCCAAGCTCCCCTTCAGTAATAATAAATGACTTCTACAACTTCACTGTTATCTTATTGGAAGGAAAATAAAATTAGATGCACAGAAGCAATCTATCCCTGCTATAATATGGAGCAGCCACAATATAACAGAGGACCACTGCACTTAGAGGACCACTTACAATCTGTAAGGCTCATGGCCAAGTCGTATAACTTCTCTGACTCTTAGTTCCCTCATCAGTAAAATGATGGTAATGTTAATATAACTCAGAGGGTGGGGATTAAAAGGATAATGCACATGAAGTTGCAAATTATAATGTGCTGTACAATGACTTATTACTGGAATGCTTCTTATGGGTGGGGTTAGAAGCCCCTCCAGCCCAACCCTACTCCTTTGCGCCTCTACAATTCTAGGGCAAGGGTTGGGCCATGCCTGCTAATGGGCAGGGTCCCTGTGTCTTAAAGGGATACACACATCATTTTGTGTGTCTTCTTTCTTTGTGAACCCATGACATTGAGGCATAAATTCACCCAGGGCCTGCTGCTGGATAATCTGGCCACTTACCTTGCCACACAACTAACTTGTGGGAAGACTTGATCTTGGGAGTAAGGGAGATTTCCTGAGGCCTGGCTTGGGCTATATCCAGCTTGCCTGAGCATTTGGCAGTATATCTTTCCTGTATATCTTACCCTAGGAAATTTCTAGGACTAAGTGGTTTGGTTTATAGCAAGATTTACTTATTTTTGGATCCCTTGTTTTGCCATCAAAATCTCACAAACCAGCCTCATTATAACACCTGACAGTAAGTATGGCTATAATTTGACAGACTTCCAAAGGAGAAAGGAATCTTACAAACTGAAAAAATATATAATCTAATCATGAGTGCTGCCAATCTTTATCTGCTAATGGTCAACAATGTTCCTGGACTAATAAGCACACAAACATTCAGTCAACACTGAATGTTTCAACACTTTCGCTCACTGTGAAGCAGAGCTCTCGGCCAAATGGAACCAGACTGACTGACATCCATCATGTGTAATGTTCTCTTGTTGACTGAGGTAACCCTGCGTTAATAAAACTACCTGTGAAAATACATCCAATAAAGTGGCTCTTAATATCTCTGCCTCATTGTCTAATTTGATAGTTTGGTTAAGAATTATTAATGGGTCTTCCAAAAAAAAAATGTATTTGAAAGCATCTATCTACTCCAATCTTCCCTACCTATCTGATTCCTCTTCTCACCCCTTTATCTTAAAAAACAAAAATAAATAAATGAAAAGTAAATTTTAAAAGAAGTAGAACAGGTTTTTAAAAGGTTCAGGCTAATCAAGGGTAAAATGCTAAAGTGGTTTCTACCTGACCTATGACGGTATGTCTCGAATGTCAGGGCTTTCTAAGGGTCCTGAGATAAGATCAGATGTTTTTAAATGCCATCCCCCCAAAACCTACATACAATTTCCTTCAAACACGCAATACATTTTGTGTCCTTCAGTAAACAGCAACAGTCCAAAAGCTTGGAAATGAAATTATTGGACAATAAAATGAACATTTGAACTTCCTAGGAATCTAGAAATTTCATTAAAATATTTTTTGAAATTTTAGCTAAAATGAGACAGTACATGGCACACATCAGATTTTTATTTTAATAGAAATTTAGCTACTATTATAAAGTTCAAGGATATAGCAAAACCCTCCATCATGGCTGCTGAGATTAGAAACAGGGGGCCATTCTGGACAGCAATCTGACAGCAGTTAATTTACAATTTCTGCATATATTCTACTATCCAGCAATTCTATTTCTGGGCATAGAGACAGACAACTTCTCCCATGGGAACACAAGAAGATGTGCATGAGGATGTTTACCTCCAACTTGTTGGAGTAGCAAAGTGTCAGAAGTTGGAGTTCAAGACTAGTAAAGTGGATAAAGAAAATGAAGGTTGTGAGGACACTGGAACACTATAAAACAGTCAGACATGATGAAATAGATTATGATATAGCAACATTAAAAAATATCAAAAACATAATGGTGAGTGAAAAGAGTAAGAAACTGTATACCTTACTGCACAGTATGAATTATGTAGGCCTTAAAAACACACACAAAGCAACATCATTTCAAGAATACACGTATTTATTAAACACATGGAAGATGGATTAGAAAGACATACAATGAACACACTAAAATGAATAGCTATGGAAGATGAAGGGGAATGGAAGGGGAAAAGAAATAAAAGAAAAGAAGTTGAAACAAAATAAAACAAATAAAATGAAATTAAAATAAAATAAATAGACTGTGCCTAGAGAGATCCAAATGATAATATTGGGACAAACTGAGGAGTATGTTTAATTTGATTCTATGCACCTGGTCTAATGAGAGAAGGACTGGGAAAGACAAAGAAGGAAAAAGATAAGAAAACAGAATAAATATACAAATGTATAAATAATGTATAATAATATATAATGTATAAATAATCTTAGCCTCTTGATATTGTAAAATTACAAATTAATATTTGTCATTTTCCATAAAACAACTCACATTTGAATATTTTAAAAATAGGACATGTAATCTTTATGCAGTTACCACTTTAATCCTATCAATTTTAATCCATCTAGTGCAAGTTGTATACAAAGATGACTCTTTTTCAGCACATAAAGTATTCATATTTTTTCCTCACAAAGTGATACTCACTGATTTGTAGCTTCTTATTCTGTTATGTTTGTCTAAAACTTGTCATTATTAAAATCAGTAAAATTCTTTGATTTGTTATAAGGCTACCCTCAGTATCAAATTATTTATATCCATATTCAACTAGAATTCAGTGATTCCAAAACTGTATAACATTAGCTTTAACACTGTATTTCTAAATGTGTATAAAAGTTTCTTTCCTCCCTCTGTTTCCTTGTGTATCATATTCAAAGGCTTTTATAGATTTATACAGGAAATGGAAAACAACTATATGTAAACAAAACTGGAATCATGATGCAGATATTGTTTTGAAATCTTTTTTGTTCATTTGGCTGGTTGGTTGATTTTTTTACTTAGTAATACGTTGTTAGCTTCTTTCAGTGTCATTATTCTTCCAACATATGATGTAAGAAGTTAGGGCTTTGCCTTAACATTTTTTAATAAATATACTACCATACATTTTTATTATTTCCAGGTCTTCATTCTTCTAAAAAGTGCTTCAATGAAAGTAAAATGGGTGTAGTTTAATTTTTAAATGGAATGTAGAAGTTTGAAAGGGGCGTGCATTAAAATAAACTATGCCTTAAGAAAACCTGATAGGATTCAAACACTTGCTCATATATCAGATGCTAGTCTTCATTGCTCTGCGAGAGCATTCAATTGCTTGCAAGTTTTAGATTAGCAGAACACAGTGGGCATTTTGTGCAATCAAGTAATAATTGTTTGTGTTAAGAATACTGTTATGTTTAACTAGTGATTACCAGTGGGGAGAGGGAAGAGGGGAGGGGTAAGAAAAGGGTAGGGGATTAAGAGGCACAAACTACGATTTATAAATAAGCTACAAGGATATACTGTACAGCACAAGAAATATAGCCAATATTTTACAATAACTTTAAATGGAGTATAATTTATAAAATTTTGACTCACTGTTATACACCTGAAATTAATATAATCTTATAAATTAACTATGCCTCAATAAAAAAATTCTTAAAGAATATTGGTATTCGTAGAGAATGGACTTGACATGGGGAGGGGGAAGGGCAAGCTGCGAGGAAGTGAGAGAGTAGCATTGACATATATACACTACCAAATGTAAAATAGGTAGCTAGTGGGAAGCAGCCGCATAGCACAGCAAGATCAGCTCTGTGCTTTGTGACCATCTAGAGGGGTGGGATAGGGAGGGTGGAAGGGAGACTCAAGAGGGAGGGGATATGGGGATATATGTATACATATAGCTGATTCATTTTGTTATAAAGCAGAAACTAACACAACATTGTAAAGCAATTATACTCCACTAAAGATGTTAAAAAAAATAAAAGAATACTGGTATTTTGAAAATACTATCTCTAACAAAAGTGAAGAAGAATTGGGGGGAGATTTGCATACTTCTTCCCACAGTGAAAAAGTGTAACATAATCCAAAGCTCTCTGCTTTCTTACCCACCTCAAATACCATAACACTTGGGATAAAATACAATAAATAAAAGCATGTTATACAGAAGTCTGTGAGACCTAGGTTAGGGTTTATTGCAAAACAAGCCAACCAATTCAACAATACTGACACAGAACACTGAGCTGTGTCCTGTAGTGCATACAAGAGTGAACAAGATGGAATCCTTACCTTCAAGGCATGTATAATCTGGCACTGCTGGTAGGAGGGAAAGCAATGCTTTAAGGGGAGAGAATATACATTCTCTGTGTTACAACATGCCAGCATTTTTTAATGAACTTTTTATAGGAAAAATTGCATGTGCCAAAGAAAACAGGCTGGGGTATAGGGGCAGATACATGGGAAGCAAGAAGAGATGTGAGCATGACTTCACAATATATCCAGATATGAAGAGCAATACATCTCAAAAATGACAACAAAAGCAATAGCGATGAAAACCCCAGGGATAAGAAAAACTAGTTTAAGGCCATATGACGGTGCCAAATGATGAACTATAGGGAGTCAAAGGAGGAAAAGTTATGAGCACCTTCAGGTAGAAGATGGCAACTTGAAACAAGCCCGGCATGATGATGGTGGGAGGTCAGGAAATAGGTATGGGAGCATCTACATTTCCTGGAATTCTCTATAGAACCTGTTCCACAGGTTAGGTCTACCATAAAACTAACCTTTTCCTAACCTAAACCCTGCTGAGACATAAGGGAGCAGAAATGCTCAATACAAACCTTGGCCTCCCAGAATTTAGAACACACACCTCAGTGACAGTGCTAGGCCAAGAGCTAATATCCACCCAGCAGGTAAAAAGGCACAAGAGACATCCGTGCTACCAAAGAGAGTTTCTCAACGAGGGGCCACAGTTTTTCATCATTCCTACCTACCAATTTCAGGCCTGGAAGTGAAGGCTGAATATGAGAATGACTTTAGTAGAGAGAAAATGAGGACTGCTGGGAGAGGACAAGCGAAGAAAGAGGATGTTTGAACAGATAATTTCTCAGTGCTGGCTAAGCATCAGGATCATCAGAGCTGCTGGTTAAAAGGACTGATTCCTGTCCCCACCTACCCACCTGAGGTGATTCTGATTCAATAGGTTTAAGATGAGGTCTGAGAATCTGTGTTTTGCAAAACCTCTCTAAGTGATTCCCATGTACAGTCAGGTTTAGACTCCATACGAAATCCCTACCCTCCATGAAGATGTAGAACATATATATTTGTATATGCATATAATGTTCCGCAGCATAAAGGGGTAGAAAAAAAGATAAATAAATCACTGTTTCCCTGGGCAAATCCCTTAACCTAACTCTAACTCAGTTTTTCCTCTGAAAAATAACGAATATGGAGTAGGAAATAATTGACCCCTTGCAGTTCTAAAATAACATGATTTTGGTACTTAGTTAAGTGTGAGCTTTAAAGAAAAATTAACTCAAGGAAAAAACATCCCATCTGGCATTACCGAAATATTGTGAAAAGTTTTCGGTTCTAAATTGGTTCCTTATATAGAGTTTCCTTTTCTCTTTTATGATCTTTTTTGGTAATACTCTCTTTAAGCTCACAGATATGGAATATTTTAAAAGAATTGTTATAAATAATATAAATGCCAGATTCTGTTTTACATAAGTCAAACAAAATAGCAGTGGTACAATGTACCAACATAACAAAGTACGTGTGATTTACACAGTATGAAAAAACTTCATTTTGATTTTTTTTTTAATGTTCAAAAACCATGTCCTACTTGGTTGGGGGTTGTTGCCTCTACTTTGTTCAATACAGTTTTAGCAACTCAAGAAGTGCTGATGACATCAATGGTCCTCTGATATAGGATGTTCCTTTGATCACTTGGCACCTAGAATAGTTTGTGGCCCATAGAGGGTGATCAAAAAATATTTATTGAATGAATTAATAAATTCACAGCTATGCAAAAATATTTCTCTTTGCAAAAGTTCTCACCAGTGGCTCTTAAACTATGTATTTCTATTGACAGTTTAGTCTCCTTAACGTTCTAATATAATTTTTACCCTATAGTTTTCATGTGAATCAATAGGTTCTGGTACCAATTCCAATCTGGGTGTGGGGGTGGTGGTGGAGAGTTTCCCTATACCAACAACAAGCAATTCTAGGGACACCAGCTGGGTGTCCTATGATTCAACTCAATTCTGACACTACCTACCTGCAGATAGCATCAGATTCCACAGGTTAAACATTGAGAGTTCAGTCCTACAAGACCACCCTCCACCAGACTTCAGGAATCAGTCACAAGCCTAGGTCGTTGCCTGTGTTTCTGACCCACCTAATACAGATTGGAGGTTCCCATGACACCCTCCTTAAACTTCAGCACCAGTTACAAGCAGAGGTTGTTACGTGTACTTTTGACAAACAGCTATATATGAGAGGTTCCCATGACCTCTTCCTTTGGTTTGAATAATTTGCTAGAGAGACTCACAGAGCTCAGAGAAACATTTTGCTTACCAGATTACTGGTTTATCATAAAAGGATATAACTCAGAAACAGGCAGATGGAAGAGATGCACAGGACAAGGTATGGGGCTTCCATGCCCTCACCAGACATGCCACTCTCGGCACTTCCACATGTTGCCCAAACTGGAAGGCCTCAGAACCTGTCCTCTGAGTTTTTATGGAGGCTTCATTACACAGTCATAATTGATTAAATCATTGCCATTGGTATTGATTCAACCTCCAGCCCCTCTCCAGGAGACTGGGGAGAGGGCATGGTACTAATTACATGGTTGGTTCCTCTGGCAGCCAACCCCATCTTTAGGTTATCTATGGGCTTTCCAAAAGTCACCTCATTAACATATAACAAGAAATTCCAAGAGTTTTGGGAGCTCTGTACCAAGAACTGGGTGCAAGACCAAATCACAGTGAATCTAAGTAAGTTTAAGCCTTTTAACCACATTCAACATTTAGTTAAACTTCAGAAAACATTCCTGAGCTGTTCTCTTAACCTACCTGCAAGTGCTACTTTTCTGCATGACGTCAGCTCGATGATACCCAGAGAGTTTGCAAAAACCGTCATTACTATAAACTACAGGCCAATCCACAATCTGGGCATTTCCCAGTAAGAAACTCGATTCTAAAGGAGAAAGAAGAAAAGGGAAGTTTTTTAGCTTCATTTAACAATGTACTTCTTTCAAGTAATTAAAAAGACATATTCATAAAAATAAATATAACTATGGTTTGTTATGGTACAAATAATAAAACGTATCCTTGAAACTGGCATTATTACTTTAGCATGATCAGCAACTGAGATCTGCAATGAGTACAAGATTTGCATATAAACTAAAAACTCCACTGAAAAGAAGCCAGTTTACAATACTCTTTGCATTCAAGTAAACAGTACACTATGAAAACAAAGCATGGTTAATATTAAATAAATGTTAATGACTATAATAATCACAGCTAAAAACAGTTTAATTTATTAAGACTAAGGGCTACAGTCACTTCTCTACAAACTGAGAATATTAAACTTAATAACAGAGACAAGTTTGGATGACTCCTCCAAAAACTGTATTAATGTAATTTTGACATGATGGGACAAATTCATTGTCCATCAGTTTGATCTAGAGAAGTCTAATTTAAAATCAAATTTTTAAATAAAGTCCCTTTTTAAAATAAAATTATTCAGAGACATTATTTTCAACCACATGCTACACAGAATTTGGAAACTACCATTATTCTAAATAAAAGAAACATCTCTGGTCTGTTTTGCATGGAGAAGCGGTTTTGCTTTAGGTATAAAAATTAATACAAAAAATAATATCTTTTGGCATATACCTTGATTGAAAATCCAACAGTTTTAGGCAGTAACTTTAGCAGTTTTGTAGGTCAAATGATAAATATGTTAACATCAAAATTAAAACAATATTAAAATATAAAACATAAAATTATTTTTAAAATAAATATCAATATTTTACAAGCAGATTTTTTAGGGAGTACTATACTTCAAAATATCTACCTAAAAAATCTTCTTTGAACTCATATTGAGTGGTGTACTGAAGAGAAATTAACTTATGAGTAGATGACTTGAAGTTTAAATTCTGACTTACAGTTGCTCTTCATATAAATAACAATGCAATTCACTGACTAAGTAGCTGCTAAGTAAAAGGCACTACTCTGGATCAGACAATGGGATAAAATAAAGATCAATAAACCATGCCCTTTACTCTCAAACAACTTACATATGAAGAAAAACAAATATGTAACCAAGTACAATTTACCAGAACAGATGCCAAATCAAGAAGCATGGGCCAACATATGGAAAAAAATCTGTTTCAAGGCACTAAAAGACAATCAAAAGTGGATAGAAACCGGAAAAGACAAACCCTTGAAAAAAGGAAGACACATTAGGTGAGATATTCATTTAACTGTCCATTCCCCTGAGAGCACGTCTCAGTTTGTAAAGTTTGTGGATGACAGAGCTCAAACAGAAAAGTCTTATGGGGCTAAAAAGTCAAAGATCATAATTTGGGACCGCCAAAGCAGCTTGAAGTTAAGGTGGAGTTCCTTTAACATATGGAGCCATAAACCTGTATATAAATCTACCTCAAATCCTCCTCTGTGACCTAAACTGCATGCACAGGATGAGACTACAAGGAACCCATCTTGTCGTGCAATGACTAGAAGGCTAAAGAGGTAGGCAGAAACTTCATCAGCTTCCCAAAGCTATAGGACAAATTTTGGAGTTCGAGTCCTATCAAGTTAGAGAAGCTTGGTAATACCTTGAGCTTTCCATTAATTCCACAGAAGGCCTTACTTCAGGAATAAAAATCAAGTCTCAGGATAAATGGTTATGACCTGAGTCTAAGATCAAAAATGTAGAAAATAGACTCATACTAAAAAAAAAAAAAAAAAAAAAGCTAAAGTCATAATTAAGGTGACGCACCGGTAATTTAACCACCTGCTAAAATAAAATGAAATCCTCTTCAGAGGAAAATAATGAAGTCCAAAATCTCTACATTGTATCAATACAATGTCCGTATACAATTAAAAATTATTAGGCATGCAAAGAAACAGGAAACTGTAACAATAATCAAGAGAAAAAATGGGCAATAGAGAGGTTGAGATGGGAACACAGAAATAAACAATACAATCTCTGAAATAAAAAACTGAATAGATTTAACAATATATTGGACACTAAAAAAGAAAGGACAGTTTAAAAACATATCAATGCAAATTACTGCAAACTGAAGCAAAAAGAGAAAATAACGGAAAAGATGTCCTGGGACAATAACAAGCAGTCTAAAATATATGTAGCTGAGTCTGGGGAAAAAAACCAGAATAGGACACAAATGTTACTTAGATAAAGGATGACTAAAATTTTTCAAATAGCATGAAAAATAGCAACACAGAGATCTTAGCTCAGTAAACCTCAAGCAAGATAAACCAAAGAAAGCAACAGTAAGAAGATGACAGTAAAATTGCTAATGAAAAATAAGGGAAAAAAAATTTTAAACATCAAAAAAAAGATACATTATTTATATGTGTTATATTTGGGGGAGGTGTAATAAATACAGCATACAAAGAATGAAAAACAAAGGAGGCCAGAAATCAGTGGAATGACATCTTTAAAATACTGAGAGAAAAATGTTTATCAACCTAGATTTTTATAGAGAGCAAAGATATCCTTCAAAATTGAAGGTCAAATAAAGACATGCTCAGAAACAAAAACTGGGAGAAACCATTGCCAGCAGAATCACAATAAAACAAATGTAATAGGTATTTTAGCTGAAAAAATAATAATAGTAACAATAATAATAACAATAACCTCCACAACAAAAAGTCAAGAAGGGAAAAACAAACAACAGATAGGACAAATAGAAAATAAACCCCAGGATGGTAGCCCTAAATCCAACTATATCAAGCATTACATTAAATGTAAATAGAATAAACACACTAATTATAAGACAGAAATTTTCAGACTGGATTTTTAAAAACAGAATAGAAACTGATAGTCTAGTATTTTAAGAGAGCCATTTAAAGTATAAAAAGATAGATACGGACTTCCCTGGTGGTCCAGTGGATAAGACTTCACCTTCCAATACAGGGGGTGTGGGTTCAATCCCTGGTCAGGGAGCTAAAATCCCACATGCCTTGGGGCCAAATAAAACAAAACATAAAACAGAAGCAATATTGTAACAAGTTCAATAAAGACTTAAAATTTTTTTTAATTTGAAAATTGAAAGTGTGGGGGAAAATACACTACTCAAACACTAAGCATAAGAAAGTAAGTCTGGGAGGCTTCCCTGGTGGCGCAGTGGTTGAGAGCCCACCTGCCGATGCAGGGGACACAGGTTCGTGCCCCAGTCCGGGAAGATCCCACATGCTGCAGAGCGGCTGGGCCCGTAAGCCACGGCCACTGAGCCTGCGCATCCGGAGCCTGTGCTCCGCAACGGGAGAGGCCACAATGGTGAGAGGCCCGCGTACCACAAAAAGAAAGAAAGAAAGAAAGAAAGTCTGCCCATGATAATACAAAATAAAGTAGCTGAAGACAAGGGGTAATAGAAATAAGGAGGGGCATTTAATAATAATAAAGGAGTCAATTCATTAAGAAGATACAGCACTCCCAAATGCATATGAAAGTAATGAAAGAGCTTCAAAATGCATGAAGAAAAAAAATGACATAACTAGGATAGACAATTTCACAATAATAAAGGGAGATAGTAACCTTCTGCCTTAACTAGCAGAACAACCAGATGAAGAACTAATTGAGGATATAGAATATTTGAACAACACCAACACTATCAACTAACTCAAACTAACTAACATTTACAGGACACCCCACACTACACTACAGAATACACATTCTTTTTCAGTGCGTGTGGAAATTCCACCAAGATGTAACTGACTTTGAGCCACAAAAATTGTCAATAAATTTCAAAATATTGAAATTAAATAAAGTATATTTTCTGACTTCAAAGTAATTAAATCAGAAATCATTTTTTTTAATTATCTAGAAAAATCTACAGTATTTGGATGTTACCCAATTCATTTCTAAACCACTGGGTCAAAGAAGAAATCAACAGAAATACAGAAGATATTTTAAACTGGATGATAATAAGTTTGTTGTATACATTTAAAGCAGTGCTTAGAGAGAAATTTCTCATTTTAAAGTTTTATTTTTTAATGAAAAGTTTAAAATCAATAATCTAAACTTTTATGAAGAAACTAGAAAAATAATAGCTATTAAATACAAATTAAATAGAAGGAAGTAAATAAAGGTCAGAATGTAGATCAGTGAAATAGAAAACATTCAAAGAAGAGTGAACTTCAAAAAAACACAAGTTACCATCATCAAGAATGAAACAGTAGACATCACTGGATATAGTACACATAGCAAATGGTAATAAAGGTACAGCAAACAATATTTTGCCAATGAATTATAAAACTGTGATGAAATGAATTAAATTTCTGAAAATAAAAAACTTATAAAAAACAGACACAAAAAGAAATGGAAAATTTAAATAGCTTAATATCTTTTAATGAAAACTAAAGGCCCAGATGGCTATGGGCTCAGGGAATTCTTTCAAATATTTAAATAAGACATAGTACAAATATTACACAAACTCTCGGAAAATAGGTGAGGAAACATTTCTTAACTTGTCTTATGAGGTTAGCATTATTATGATACCAAAATCTGACAAGGGCTGTTAAAGAAAGAATTACTGACCAATAGATCTTATGAATGTAGTTGCAAAAATACAGAAGAAAATATTGGCAAATAGAATCCGGCAATATATAAAAAAGAAAATAGGGCTTCCCTGGTGGCACGGTGGTTGAAAGTCCGCCTGCCAATGCAGGGGACACAGGTTCGTGTCCCGGTCCGGGAAGATCCCACATGCCGTGGAGCGGCTAGGCCCGTGAGCCATGGCTGCTGAGCCTGGGCATCCGGAGCTTGTGCTCCGCAACGGGGGAGGGCACAACAGTGAGAGGCCCGCGTACCGCAAAAAAAAAAGAAAAGAAAAAAAAAGAAAATAGATCATAGCCAAGTAGGGTTTATCTCATGAACATAAGGTTGATTTATCATTATGAAATCAATCAATGCAATCCATCAACAGAATAAAAGAAAAAGCCATATGATTATATCTCAGTAGATGCAGAAAAAAGCATTTGACAAAATTCATACTCATTCATAGTTAAAATATCTGAGCAAACTAAGAATAAAAGAAAACTTCCTCAAACTGATAGAGGATACCTGCTAAAAAAATCCATAACTAACATCATTTTTAAAGCTAGAATACTAAATATTTCCCCCTAAGATTAGGAAAAAGTCAATGATATATACTCTCAACCATTATACTCAACATTTCATAAGAGGTCCATCTAAGAAAATAAAGGAAAAAAAAGAAAAAGAGAGAAACAAACCAAAAACATATATAAGATATAAATGTTTAAAAGGTAAATGTAATTTTTTTTCTATTTGCAGATGACATGATTATGTAGAAAATCCTAAGGAATATTCAAAAGGATATCTAAAATTATTGAGTGAATTAAGCAAGATTACAAGACATAAAGTCAATATAAAATCTATTTTGTTTATATTAACTAGCATTAAACAATTGGAAAATGAAAAGCAATTTCACTTAGAATGATATCAAAAAGTATAAAATACTTAGAAATAAATTTAACAAAATACATGTAGGACCTCTAGAGTGAAAACTAAAAAATGCTGCTTACAAATGGCTTCTCAACAAATGGAGAGCTATGCCATGTGAATGAATTGAAAGACTGGATATTTTAAGACTTCAGTTCTCTACAAATCAGTCTATAGATTTAATACAATCCCAATGAAAATACCAACAGCCTTTTTGAAGTAATTGACAAAATAATTATAAAATGTTTGTGAAAATACAAATTACCTAAAATAACCCAAAATAAAATCTGAAAAAGAAGAACCAAGTTGGAGAAACATACAACTATAGTAATTAATATAGTATGAAATTGGAGTTAGGACAAACAGATCAATGAAACAGTTTAAAGACTTCAGAAATAGACCCTTACATAAATGGCCAACTGATTTTTTGCAAAGATGCCAAGGCAGTTTCATTAATAAAGACAACTTCAATGAACTGTGCTAAAACAACTGGCTATCCATACAAGCAAAAATTGAACCATGACCCTTACTTCACACCACACACACGAAAATAATTTAAAACAGGTCATAGACTTAAACACAAAAGTGAAAACTAAAAATAAAACATAGAAGGAAATCTTTGCAACTTTGAGGAAGACAAAAATTTCTAAGACTCATATAGTAATCACCATAAAAGAAAGTATTGATAAATAAATTAGACATTATCAAAATTAAAATCAACTGCTCATTCAAGGACACTGTCAAGAAAATGAAAAGGGAATCCACAGACTGAGAGAAGATATTCACAATGCAGATACCTGAGAAAGAACTCCTATCCAAAATAGGCCCGAAAAATCCTACCAAAGGGCAAATGACCCAATTAACAAAATGGGCAAATGACTTGAACAGACATTTCACAAAAGAAGATGTACAACAGCCAATAAGCACAAGAATAAGATACTCACCATCATCATGCATTAGGGAAATACAAACTAAAAGCACGATGATCTATCACTGCTTAACCACTAGAGTGGTTATAAAAGCTAATAATACAAAAATGTTGATGAAAATATGGAACAACTGAAATTCTTTATAAAATGCTAATGAGAATATAAAATGGTATGATCACTTTGGAAAACAGTTTCGTGAGAAGTTAAATATTCAACTATGACCCAGAAATTTCACTTCTAGGCATTTACTCAAGTGAAATGAAAAGATATGTTAACAAAAAGACTTGTAGAAGAATGTTCACATCAGATTTATTCACAGTAGCCCAAAACTGAAAACAATGCAAATGTCCATCGACAAGAGAGTGGATTAAAAATTGTGGCATATTCATACAAGACATACTACTCAGCTCTAAAATGGAACAAACTACTGATAGATTGCAGCAACACAAATTAATCTGAAAAACACTGATGATTTAAAGAAGTCAGAAACTATAATTTCATTCATATGAAGTTTAAATACAGGCAAGGTCAATCTATGGCGATAGAGATCAGAACAATGATTTCTGAGGGGAATGGGATGGTAGAGGGACTGATGACTTTCTGGAGAAGGTCATTGTTTTCTATCTTTATAGAGATATAAACTACAGAGGTATATACATTTGCCAAAACTAATTGAACTGTATACAAGATCTGTATGTTTTACTTCATATAAAGTATACCTCAAACTTAAAAGAAAATACAAGAAGGACAAAGGACTAGAGAATCACAAGTTTTAGGAAACCAGTGGCATTTGAGCTGAACCCTAGCTATAAGAATGGTAATACTACATTTCCTTGGTACATACAGTGATCAGAGTAGAGTTTAAAATGATCTTATTCCTGCAAAAATGCTTCATAAAATATAAATTCTTCTATAAATATATATTTTCATTTATATATAGCATCAATTATAAATATTTGTAATATGATCATCAAAAATTAACTTCTTTCCCTTCTTAGCCCAGGCCAGTTCCTAGTCAGTTTAACCTCTCTAATCCATAGGTTCCTCACTTCATAACTAGGTAGCTGTGGCAGTGCATATAGCTTGCTACATGGTCTCCCTGATTTTCAGACTAACATTCATTTGTCCCCCTCAAGCCCTGCCTCCATCCTACTACTCTTCATCCAGATCAAGTCTCCCAACTGTTAACATCACTGAATCCTCTCCCAGACTCACAAAGCCCTTTGAAATCCAGCCTCATCCTCTCTGCCTGTGCAAACATATTTCTCATTATTCTCCTGAAGTCCATACTATTGCAGTTAGGTCAGTTTTCTCATTATATCCTTTCCCATTATATCCTCTCATTATATCCTCAAAAGATGCTCACTCATGATGCCTACTATCCACTTGAAATACTTTTTCTTCATCCCTTTGCCTATCAAAACTTTTTCTTCATCCCTTTGCCTATCAAAACTTTTAAGAACCAGTTCAACTCTCCCTTCTCTATGACACATTCAGTGGTTACCACTGAATCCACATCCTCTGGCTACCATCATATCTGTGTCCAACCCTTCACAGGACAAACTTTTCATAAAAGTTGTCTATTCTCATTGGCTCTATCTTCTCAGCCCCTATTCACCCAACTCACTCCTATCTGGCTTACGTCCTCACCGCTCCAAGACAACCTAGGTAACCAATAATCTCTCCATGTCACCAAATCCAAAGGACACTTTTTACCCTTTCCACTTAATAATTCAGAAGCAATGGTATCCACTCCCTCCTTAAAAATGTCTCAATCCTCAGCTTACATAGAACAACATTTCCCTGATTCTCTGGACACTCCATTTCCTTTGCAGACTCAATACTCTTTATCCAGTCAGTATATTAAAGTTCCTCTATGTCCATTCCTCTTCTGCTTTCACCTATCACCATAGATTCAGTAACTCTATCTCCAAACCAGACCTCTTCTATAAACTCTAGATCTTTATATCCAGGTTCACCTCTCCTCATAGATAGCTTAAATTTACCTCAGTAGAACATGTCCATGACCTGTCATTTCCCCAAATCAGATGCTTTCCCAGTGTTTCCTATCTTAGAAAATGAGATCACCATCCATGCAGCAATCTGGGAGCCATCTTTCAACATCCTTCTGTTTACCCCTATAGCTTATTACCAAATCTTATTAATTTTATCTCCTAGAACCCTTTCAAATCTCTCCATTTCTCTAGATCCTCATCATCATCTCCCAACTCCAAGCTTCCATCATCTCTCCCCTAGACCATGCCAAGAGCTACCTAATCGGTTTACTCAGGCCCTCTCAATGAAGGAATCATTGAGTGACTCCTTCAATAGATTATCCACACTGAAGCCAGGCAGGTCTTTTCAAAATTCAATCTGGATTGTATCCCCTCCCTGCTTTAACATCTGTCAATAGCTTGTCAGGGCTCTCAGAACTCTCCCAAGTTTGCAGGGCCTATAATGACCTCAGAGTCTGTCAAACCTCAACTCTCACCATTCTGCACCTTGCCCTGAGTATGACAGCCAGCCACTTTTTCCTTGTAAGTTTTTCCTTGTAAGTTTCAAGTCCTCTCCCACCATTGGAGGACCTTTTAACTTGACATTCTCTCTGCCTGAACATCATTGCTTTCCCTCCCCATTTGGTTGACACCTACATTTATTTAGATCTTAACTCAATCGTCATGACTCTAGTGAATCTTTCCCTGACCTTCTGACCAGGTCATCCATAATAATTTTAGACATGACGTACCTCTCACTCGAAGTCCTTATCAAAGTTGCAATTTTATGACAGCCTCATGACACCTATTTGTGTCATGAAATGATTAATGCATATCTGCCTGTTGAGCTGTAAGTTCTATTTGATCCTCCAATACCTAACACAGTGCCTGGCATCTAATATATGCTTGCTAATTGTCTGACTATATCAATAAACAAATGCATTCATTCATAGATTCTTGCAGGGATCTCTCTTTATATAATTGATATCATGAAATTTGGTATGAAGTGCCTCTCTAAATACCTCATGTATGCTTTCATATATGCTATTTTTTGTCTTCTCAAATAGATGATACAGTCCTCAGAACTATAAAGTTTACGCCTACTATGCATACAAGAGTCACAATACAGTAATTACTTATTGATTAAAGGAACTGTCAGTATCCCAGGAAAGAGAATCCCACAGTTCTAAAACAGAAGGACCACAAACATTAAAGGGTCTACTGCAGGAGGCCTTCTTTCCCCAGAAACTATCCAAATCAGTGTTTCTCAAACTTTCTTTAATTGAAGCTCATAGTAAGAAACAAATTTTACAGAGTGACTCAATGTGTGTTTACACACATGTACACACAACTGAAAAAATTTCTCAGATAACACTCTTACTACATGAAATGTACTCTATTTCTGTTCTATTTCAATTTTTTACTGCACCAGTCAAGACCCATTAAATGGACCTACACCCTATGGAGGGCTGTATCTCATGGTTTTAAAAACTTGCTTCAGACTATCCCCAAAGGCCTTGCAGACCTCCCTCTCTCATAAACAGACTTGTTTTCTAGACGTATTTTAGGATTTAGATCAGAAGCTCTAACTGTTCCTAGTTAATTCTTCTATCAAAAATGTAACCCCACCCCAATGCACCATTTTCAATAGCTCTACGATGGGAAAATTAAGACTCCAGCTCAGCAGGGCCCTGCTCTCACTATCCATTTGCTGTTGATATATTATTTCACTTACATCCTAGTAATTCTGTGTAATAACAAAATTAATAACAAAAGCAACCGGGAGCAGAGCCCTTACTCTCTGCCAGGTGTTGGGCCAGATGTCTACATGCAACTCCATCCCACAGTGAGTTGGAAACTCACCAAGCACCAAGTGCCCCAGGAGGTCAGAAGCAGGAACTAGCACCCAGGTTCCTTAAATTCTCTCTTATTTTTTTTTTTTTGCAGTACGCGGGCCTCTCACTGTTGTGGCCTCTCCCGTTGCGGAGCACAGGCTCCGGACGCGCAGGCTCAGAGGCCATGGCTCACGGGCCCAGCCGCTCCGCGGCATGTGGGATCTTCCCGGACCAGGGCACGAACCTGTGTCCCCTGCATCAGCAGGCGGACTCTCAACCACTGTGCCACCAGGGAAGCCCAAATTCTAATTCTTGACTGAGACATTTGCAACTTCAAACCTCTTCTAGGGGAAACTGTGCCTCATTTTTTGCTTTAGACAGAAAAGTAGAAGACTAGGAATGAAAGGTAAGTCCTAAAACAATTCACGGCAGGGGGAGTTCAATTCATATTAGCATGAAGGCGGAGTGGTTTAGGAAAAAGAATTTAGAAGTTGGAATCAAAAGTGAGTTGTTGAAAACATATGGACACCAAGGAGGGAAAGTAGGGGTGTGGGGGTGGAATGAACTGGAAGATTGGGATGGACATATATACACTAATTTGTTTAAAATAGATAACTAATAAGAACCTGCTGTATAAAATAAAAATTAAATTTTAAATAAGTGAGTTGTTGAGATGCTGCCTATCTTCAGTCTTATTTTTTAAAATATATACTTGATTTTAACCAATAACATATAATATGGACAGTTCAGATAATTGCTAGGTACACTCTAGAGTATTTGCTTACATATTCAATCAAACCTAGCAACTCAAAGTTTTTTTTAAGTTTTAAAAAATAGTCGAGGAAATATGCTCTCCATTTATCTTTATGCTTCAAGTTTGATTCCATTAATTTAGACCAACAGAGAGTAAAGTAACTGGACTCTGTGCTTACTAGCCCTTACCTCAAGGTCTTAATAATTATGCATTAGCAATATGTGCTCTGGGGTTAGGAAGACAAGCATAAGAACTGCTTCTATCATTTCTGAATGTTTTATAAAACCATAACTGAGAAAATCAACCACAGTGCTAGGTCCTTCATATAACTAGTCATCAACTGGTAAACAGTCATAACAATCAAATTATCATTAAAATCCTTTCCCCAAATTTTCTGCCAGCATTTGGATCCTGTCTCAATACTACCAAGAGAGCTACTGTGAAAAACCTGGGGAGTTTTAATTAGGTTATTGGCTTCCTCATAACGATACCTACCACTCTGGGTAGTTAGTGGAGAATGGAGTAATGTAGGCAAAATCTTTATAAACTACCCATTGGAGTAAAAATTCTTTATAAACTATAAACTGTTATTGTTTATTATATATATAAGATTTTTTACAACTGTATTATATACCCAGAGAGAGCTTTCTGTGTGTGAGCTCTGTGTGTGTGTGTATAAACAAAGAACCTAGAAAAAATAAATTTTTAAATGTTGACCCTGCAAACCAAAACCTATAAAATTATACTGAGAGCTAAACTACAAAATAAAGTATTAGGAGGAAGGGGGATAGAAAGAAGAAGGGGAGACAGATTTTTTTAATGTTAAAAGCTAAATTAGAGGGAAGTTGCTCAGTATTAAATTGTCCAGGAGCTTCTTTCGGAAACTTGTCTGTTAGTTGAAACGCAATATGTGTATATGAAATATTCACACAACTGTTCCATTTCCCTATAGTCATAAAAATTATTGTTTTGGTGAATATGACATCTGGTATTATTAACAAATATTAAGAACAAGATAGCAGAGTAATTAAAATTGCTTCCCAAAAAATTTTAATTCCCTTTGGCTTTAAAACATGGCAGGGAAAAGCAATACACTTACTGAAGGATAACTTCTTTACAAAGGAAATAGTTGCAAATCTAGGAAGCAAGACCAGCTCAGAAGTTTTGGACACATAAAGTCATTAAAGAAATTGCCCAGAATTCTTAGTAACCATCATCATCCTCACTGTTATGAACTGAATGCCTGTGTCCTCCCAAAATTGATATGTTGAAACTCTACCCCTCGTGTGATAGTATTAGGAGGTGGGACCTTTGAGATCTGATTAGGATTCAATGAGATCGTGTGGATGGAGACCCTCATGATTGGGATTAGGGCCCTTATAATAATGATGAGAGCACGTTGAGAAGCCAGCAGTCTGCAATCAGGAAGAGGGTTCTCAAAAGAACCTGACCATGCTGGCACCCTGATCTTGAACTTGCAGGCTCCAGAACTGTAAGAAATAAATTTCTGTTGGTTATAAGCCACCCAACTTATGGCATTTTGTAATAGCAGCACAAATACACTGACATTCATCAGCCAAGCTTAGGGAAACCAGTTCTGATCTGTCCTCACAGCTCTTAGCACACCAACAGCCATGAATTCTGAAAAATTAAACCTTCCTTGGGATTCAGACTGTTTCAGTCCTTGATGATGTTTCTAAACAATCATGTCCAAATGTTTTAAATACACAGATGTTCCTGTATGAGGGCTCTAAGAATTGGGTAATTATCCCTACCAGGTGGCAGTAGTCCAGTAAAACATTTCAGAAGCAATAATCCTACACATGGACAAACTCTCAAACGGATCTCTGAAAGGGCTTGAGGCTTTAAAACATCTTATTATATTCTTTCAAGACCATCGAGTATCCTCTCAGAGATGGACATGAAATAAAACAAGCACTTTTTCCTCAAGTGTTAGAAGGTCAAAAACGAAATCGCAAGCCCCTAATTCAAAATGCCCACTAGGATCCTTACGAGTGTTTCTCAATTTTGACTATTCATTCGATTGGGATGGAGGTTGAGGAGAATTGGAGGGGGCCACAGGAGTTACTCGTTCTAGGGCCCAAAGAGTTAGTTTTAATTGATCTGGAGTGAGAGCCAGGCGTAAGTTATTTAAATCTTCTCATGTGGTCTAATATGCAGCCAGGGTGGAGAAGCCCTGATCTACTGCAATAATGCCTAAATGCTGGCAGCTGCAGTAGAATCTACAGATTGCTAAATTCTAATGCAGACACACTGACTTGACTCCCTAGGATTGGAACACAAAAATACAGCCTCAGAGGTCAGTCTCATTTTCAGCCAGGTTTGGGAAACTTTGTTCTCATACCTTGCCACTCAAAGTGTAAACCAGTATCACCTGGGAATTTATTAACAAAGCAGAACCTAGGACCCACTCCAGACCTGATGAATCAGAATCTGCATTTTAGTGAGATCATCAGGTGTTTCCCCAAGCTCATGACTACACCCATCTTGTGCATCCTTTTCTTCCTTTTAAGTATGGAAAGCAGGCCAGGGAAGTTAGAGGACTTGGCAAACACAGGAAAAGGGCATCTAGTGGGGGAGAAAGACAGAATTAGGCCTCACCGTCTAAGACTTTCTATTTCATCACTATATTTCCGAACTGCTGTTTAAACTTTTGTTTTCGTTTAATATAAAGGAAGCACTTCCTCTTTACAGTGCTATTTCTTCAGACATCAAGGAAAGTAACTACAATTTAATACCACTACATATTAATCCCATTCCTAAAGGAGATCACATATAAACCATGAAGTCAATAATTCTGCTGGCAGAAGTTTCTGGAAGAAGAAAGGTTATATTCAGTCAATGAAAACAATATAAAAGCATGTATTCTTCCTTTCTATAGCAATTCCAGGAAAATAATCTTTTCCTCTGAGCTGTTCCAACACTACCTGTATCTGGCATGACTAGATGGTTATTTAGGTTTTCGTTTCATTTGTTCTTATGAAAACTACCCCATTCTCTGATCCAGAAATTCCATGGACATTAACAAGTGTGGAACACCTTTTTGGGGGTTAAACCTCTCTCTCTTCCTCTCATCTTTTTTATGCAAATTACCCTGGAGGGAAGTATTTCAAAGCACAAGCACAGAGAAGTTTTCAGATATTTTAAGAAGTCCTAAGGCACAAAAGAATTCTAGAGTACTGAGGAAGAACAAAGACATGGAGGTGAGAAAAGAAAGGACTTCACAGAAAGAAACCAAACACGCTGAATAAAACACATTCACTAATTTATTCTTTTTCCAAGGTCTAGTGCTGATTCTGAGAAAAGTCAAACAGATTTTCCCTCACATTATATTCATTTAATCCTAACCCTGGAGAAGCACACCACCCAGAAATCATCACCCTTATTCTGAAAGCCCTAAAACCCTGGCATAGACCTCCTCCAGCAGAGGTGAAGTATAGGCAGAAACCGGTAAATTGAGCTAAGGGCTATTTGCAGCCACTCTCACAGAACCCCAGGGCCTCCATGAGGGAAGGACTTGAGTGCAGGTGCTCACAGTTCCAAGTATTACCCCACCCTCTGCAATTCTCTGATTCAAAGAGCTAAAGAATTCACATTCCAAAAATCAGTGGCCAAGAATGGAAATTTGGAGCTTAAAAGCAACAACACAATGAAGCTCATGCAACAATCACTAATGTTTTCTAAAAAGTACTGAAGAGGGTATTTCAACAATGCTGATTGTCAAATATTCATTATAAAGTTAGATTTGGTTTGGGAATCTTGGTTTTATTCAAAATTTTACTTTGGATAGACAGAACAAACTAAGTGGTTACCAGTGGGGAGAGGGGTAGGAGATTAAGAGCTACAAACTACTGTGTATAAAATAAATAAGCTACAAGGATATACTGTATAGCACAGGGAATATTGCCAATATTTTATAATAACTGTAAGTGGAGTATAACCTATAAAAATTTTGAATCACTATATTGTACACCTAAAACTGATATAATATTGTAAATCGACTATACCTCAATTTAAAAAACCTACTTCGGAAACATATATACATACACACACAAAAAAATTTACTTTGTTTCTCATCTGAACTAGCCTCCTGTTAAAATTTGAAGTTACATATTTCTAAGCCACAAGAACAACCAGACGGTCCAAGCCAATTATCTGGCCTGTGATACTCTTCTGAACCTCTGTAAGGAGAATACAGAAATCACCTCTGTACACAGTCTCACTGAACTAAGCTCTCTTTGGCTGCATTCTTACTTACTTCAAGGGAATGAAAAGGGAGCTAGATAACAAAGTGATAATGCAGGTGATCTCTAGACCTTCACTACAAACCTGGCAATCTCCCAGTTTTCTCCATCTCAGTTTTCTTCGTCTCCATCCTTACCTCTCTCTATGCCCGATGCTTGAGCCAAAACCCTGTAAGTCATCCTTCACACCTCTTCATTCATGCCATCCAATTCAACACTAAACCCTAATAATTCTACCAGCAGAGGCATCCACTTCTTTCCTTCTCTACTGCTACTTCCCAGGCCAACCCACCATCATCTCTTGCGTGGACAATTGCAACAGTCTCCTGGCTTGTCCCCTACTGTCACTGTTCCTCCCTCCAACCCAACTTGCTGTTATACAGCAAGTGTCTCCTGTGGCCAGGAGAACTGTCCCCTGCACTTGGAATACAATGCAAAAGCCTCACCCAGAACAGTCAAGCCTCTGTCTCTCCACCCTTGTTTCCCGCCTTCCTCTTTTTTTGCCCACTGCAATCCAACTACACTGGCTTTTAAGCTTCACATGGTTCACATGTTTTCTCTCTGCCTGAAATATTCTTCTGCCCACTCATCATCTAGTTACCTCTTACTTTAGGCCTCAATTCAACACTACTTCCTTAGAAATGTCTTCCTTGACACCATCTCCCAATCAAAATTAGTTTCTGTTACACTCGATCACAGCACCCTCCCTTTTTCCTTCAAAGTGCTTGCCACAGTCTGTAATTTATATTTTGTCTGGGTTTGTTGAACGTCTATCTCCCCACCAGACTCCAAGTTCCATGAGGGCAGGGATGATGTCTGTTGGTTCATCACTGTATACCCACAAAAGTTTGTTGAATGATCAAATATAAAAATTCTTATTCCTATTTAAAGTCATACGGCCAATAAATAATTACTACAGCAATGCTAGACACTGTCAAGAATATAGATAAGAATTATGCTAGGTATTTTTCTTCAAAGAACTGACAATTCTGTAAAAAAAAATTAAAATTAGGTGTTCCGACACAGATTTCCCTGAACTCTGGAAACTTGTGAGTTTAACTCATGGAGCATATATTACTTTTCAAACTTGTCTTAAGTGGGTGAGTGATATCTATAGATATATTTAAGTTTCAGAGAACAGTAACAGCAGAACCATCCCTGAGGCACATATAGCACATTTTTATTTGGGTTAAATAAAATCCTGGCACACACAGCTAAACAAAAGCATAAATAATTTATATATCATGCCCACATCCACAATGTTGATTTCTGGTAGGTTCATTACTCACTTCTACTATGTCAATAACAGAATATAAAACTGGTATGTTTCATGTCCTTACAAATACACCTTTATCCTACAGCTCTATATCAAGGAAATGTGTGTGTGTGTGTGCCTGTGTGTGCGTGTGTGTGTAGACACATACACTTTGTACCTGTCTCATTCCACAATGAGACTAATTGTTATATAATAATAATTGGCGACATTAAGAAGACCATCACTGTGGAAGTTGGAAATATGCAAAAAATATCTGTTAATTTATTCAAACTTGTTCAGCTGTCATCAAAGATAAAAATATGCCTTCACTTTTCATCTCCCTCAAGATCAAAGGTACATTTTTAAGTTTCTGTGTTTCTTTGATGGCATTAAATTCATCATTTTTCCATCTAGCCAAAGTGGTTCAGAATTCATGAGATACTTTAACTTATATTCCTGAAATTCTAATGGTAGGAATAATAGCAATTTTGTTATAGAAAATATTTCTACACACACACACAAATGTTCAACAATTCAAAGGTTCTACTTTTAATCACTGGTGTTTTGTTCATGAAAGATGTGTTTCTAAAAAGTATACTTGTCAGAATCATTAAAAGTAAAAGATAACTGCAATAATGGCCTATGAGAGTCACAGTCTCATAGTACAACAGAAAACCTTCACCCTGCTGTAGATAAGAACAAGTTTTTACTGAATTTCATTACAATGATATTTCTTAAAATACCTAAGGACTTAAAACATTCACTAGTTATATAATCTTGGATAAAAGCTAAATCAGTCAAGATATGTTTGTCAGGGGGAATAAAGTATTACATTTTTAATGTTTAAGCATCATTTTTCAATCTTGCAAATAAGCAAACCCTGTTTTTGCAAATGAACTGCAGCTGTTCTAAAGGGATTCTATTTTCTTTGAAGTTAACCTTTTAAGGCAATCAAACACTAATAGCAAGATAACTAATGGAGAATTTCAATTAAAAGACTAGTCTAAGCTCCACACCTGGTAGAAAAAATAGACGTGAGGCTTTTCTGAATGCATTTACAATCCGATTAATTTTCTAAAGCTTTGTCCTATTTTTTTTTTAAATTTCTACTATCTATGCATTAGGAGCTAATTGTTCAAGGGAAAGACACAGAGCACAAATTCAATTCATTTCTCTCCTTTGGCCATTTCACTGAGCCAGTTACAAAAAGAGGCTGAATTTCTGCCTTCTTCAGCTTCTCCAAGCACTGCCAATACTGAGGTAAAAAGAACTGATGTTTCTTTGACTGTAAGTAGTAGCTTTTTTTGTTGGGGGAAAGAGTGGCGTTTATTTGTTTGTTTTTGTTTTGGGTTTTTTCTCCAAATAAGTAAGCCCTTGGGAAAGTGAATCCAAATGCCTTTAACCTCAGATCCACCAGTTTAAGACTCAGGAAAGCCTTAACTATTTAATACTTTGCTTTCTTCAGGTTAAAGAAAAGTATATCTCCCCTACCTCAGAGAAAATAGGAACAGGTGAATATTTATTAAGCCCTTGCTATGACGAAGCACAGTGCAAGATCCGCTACATTTGTGTGTTTGCTGAATCTTCCCAGCAAACCCACAAGGTAGTTACTATAATTCTGTAGAGCCCTAGGATGTCACCAAGAGTAATGGCTAGAGTCAGGACGGAAGTCTGTGTCAAGACAAGATGGAAACGCCTTTGCTCTGTTGAGAGCACTGTTCTCTGCCCCACAGAGTTCCAGAAAGATGACCACTTACCTTGACGATGGTTGCTCTAGTAGAAAAAGAAGCTGCTTGGGAATGAACAAGGAGAATGTATCACACCTTACATTCCTCACTCTCAGAGGAGATCTTTTGTTTCTGGGCCCAGTAGTGAGGCAACTCTTCTTTCAACCTGTTACTCCTCCTTTGGTCTATCATACCTATACACGCTGGCTGTATATGATATCGGTAATGGACATGTTTCATGCCCTGAGTCAGTAGAGTGAACAGGCAGGAATTCACTCACTCGGCACATAGCGCTTATAAAGGGTAAGAAAAAACTACTTGGCAAAATTCTTACCCCTAGGGATCAGTAATCTGGTTAGCAAGTAAGATTAATATTACACTGAGTGGGAAGCCAAAAATGACCCTAAGATTTCTAGACTAAAAGAGTAAAATATTAAAGACACCTCTGACAGAAATGGGGAAATACCAAAAAAGTAAGTCTGTTTAAAGCCAAAACCAATGATAAATTCAATTCTCTAGCCACACTGAGTTTTAGATAACTTGTGAGGTGTACAAGAGAAATTCTACAGGCCACTGGAAATACAGGACTGGAGAACAGAAAGGATACATTTTAAATTATGACCGAGGACAAACTTGCTCTGAAAAGGAGGGTAAAGATGTAAGAAAGACAGCTGAAGGTTAAACCTGAATGACAACCATCCTTCAGGAGAGGAAAGAGGAGGAGAGGGGAAGGGAAAGGGGGATAGAAAAGGAATAGAAAGGGTATAGAAAAAGGAAGGGAAAAGGGCAGGAGAAAGTGAAAAGTCATGAAAGCCAAAAGATGAACTTGTGTGGAGAGGGTAGGGGAGCAGAGTCTTAAATCCTACAGAGCCAGAAAAATATGGACAAACAAAAGGTTTTTGGATTCACAAGAAGAATGCTCACCTGTAAACTTCTAGAAGTTTCAACATTAAGGTTTAGACAGAAATCCATTGAAAAGAGGTGCAAAAGGAAATGGTGACCAAGAATTAAAGGCATCAGCTACAGATGGTGCATTCAAAGTTTTAAACATCTAACTAATAACAATAACTAACCACACTGATACTGATATGGTGCTTGTTATGTGCCAAACACTGTTCTCAGTACTTTGCATGTATTTCCTCATTTAATCCTCACTCCAACACCGTAAGCTAAGGCACTTTTATTACTTGCATTTTGCAAAGGAGAAAACTAGGTATAGATAAGTAAGTCACAGAGCTAGTAAGCATCAGAGCCAGGACTTTAATGCAAGCCTCCAGAACCTATGGTGCCTAACCAGTGTGCACACTGCCCCTCACAGAAAGAAAAAAAAAAAATGGAGAAATGTTATTTTTATCATCGTGTTCAATGTGCATCCCCAGTGCTTAGATCAGAGCCTAGCACATAGTGGGCACTCAACAATATATGTTGAATTAGTGAATGATTAACTAGAAAGAGTATGAACACCAAGCAAAAGGATGGGAGTTATTTTTAGGGGAGTTTATTCTGGGATTATTTAGCCCTCATTGAAAAATTCCTCTATTCTCTCAATGCCATAAATATGTGAAAATAAATTCATTGTGCTATAATTTGTCCCCAATCAAAAATATGCCAGCAGACAGACAAGGCTTACAGAAAAGATCAGGATAAAGATGAAATTTGCCCTCAATCTAAGTGAGTGGCTTGATTTTCAGTTAAACTTGGTGATCTGAGGCTGGCCATGCAGCCTCTAAAAAGCCAAAATCTATTCTGCCTCTTCCTCTGGATAGCGCACAGGACTGCAAGCTGCTTCTCAAGGCAGAACTCACTCAGAAGATACATCAACTGGTACGGATCAATTCCCAAGGATAAAACTTACCATCCATAACTCCTAACTGCAAAATCGTTTTTGAAACAATAGTTAGGATCAACAAATTTCTAAACAGTTATTTCCTGTATAAAAATCTATCTTCTAAGCCCTTGGAGATTAGAACAAAAATGATAGGAAATATTTCAGCTGTACATCAAGTTGGAATAAGAGATGAGTGTGAGATCACATACACATTCACCTCTCATGAGTCCCATCTGATATTCCCTGTACAATGTGGTGTCCATTTTCAGATATACACATTAGTTACCTAACTATTTTAAACTATACAATTACTGACACAAGCTTACTTAATAGATTTAATCAGCAGTGTTTTAGAAAAAAATCAATTCTAGACTTGGTTAGTTTAGGAGGCAATAGCAAAAAAACCATTTATTCAACTAGTACTTAGTGCTATGTGCATGTGTAAGGTATAACCCATATCCTCAAGAAGCTTAGTCCATATACCAACACTTCCACAACTACCCAGTTACATGTCATTACCTCTAGAAACTGCTGATTGTGCACCTAAGTTCAGATCTCAAATCATATAACTTGTGAAATCAATAGGATTTTGTACTTATGTTTCTCTGATGGGACCATACCCAAGAAAGAAAGAAATCCATTTCAATAAAATTTCAAGCAGCTTTTCAACCACTCTTCCTTTATAAACTATTTCACTTTTTATTTACTTTTCCTATCTTTTCCCATGTGAAAACTTAACATATCACAAAACTGCTATCTAGAATGTACACAAATATTTCTCTGTATTAGTAACAATATCCATAAACAACCAAATACTAAAATAATGTCTAACACACTGATATGTGACAATATTGTCACAGCCTTCATTTGATCAAGTATCTTTCAAGACCAAGCCTTTCCAATACTAAAACTTCTACATTATATAAAATGAGACTATTTAAATTACTCTTTTTAGTCATTCTTCAATAATGAAAAGGAGTTATATCATACATTATTAAGCTAGGGTATTTAGTGGAACACACTAAGGATTTTTTTTTTCAGCCTTGTTGAGGTATAACTGACAAATAAAAATTGTATATATTTAGGGCTTCCCTGGTGGCGCAGTGGTTGAGAGTCTGCCTGCCGATGCAGGGGACACGGGTTCGTGCCCCGGTCCGGGAAGATCCCACATGCCGCGGAGCGGCTGGGCCCGTGAGCCATGGCCGCTGAGCCTGCGCGTCCAGAGCCTGTGCTCCACAACGGGAGGGGCCACAACAGTGAGAGGCCCGCGTACCGCAAAAAAAAAAAAAAAAAAAAATTGTATATATTTAAAGTGTACAACTTGATGGTTTGATATACATATACAATCAAGCTAATTAACATGTCCATCATCTCACATAGCTAGTGTTTTCTTTTATTGTGTGTGTGGCGAGAACATATGACTGGAGTTTTTAAAATTCTATGAGTAAAGAAAGATGTTTTACAAATGTCCATTTCTTACAGCACATCAAGACTACTTTCTTTGACCTCAATTTCCGCAACAATAATTACCACTGGTTTTGTGACTTGTTATTTACGTTCATTTGATTTCACTATGTATCTCTGTTCTTCATAAAAGTGCTGTATGGCATACTTTAATTTTTCCCATTAAAAATGATTTTGTTTGGGACATTTCAGAGCATCTCTCAAAATATGATTTCTAACCCTACCAAAATGAAAAAAATCCCTAAAACCAAGATTCAGACTTGATGACTGACAGGAAATAGAACCTCTTAAAGTAATATGTCTCCAATCATATTTTTTTGAGAGTTTAATAAATTTGAAGAACTTTGAGGAATATTTACTTTAGCTCTGTATTTTATTTTTAAACTTTGGATAGCATCAAAATACTAGAATCATATAATACCCTAGGTAAGTAACTGTAAATCTGTAAACTATCTTTTAATAAGATCAAAGCACTGTCATGAACTGATTCTGCTTCACCAACTTAATCAAAATTATATCAAGACATCTGATGAGGAAAATTTTTGTTGAAATAGAAAATATATATTCATCCTTCTGGTATGAACATTATTTACACATTATTATTCTGCAAAACTTTATATTTCATACATATTGTCACCACACTGAGATGATTTATTACAATAAAATTTTGTTCATCTGCCAAAGTAAATACTCTACTAGTCTAAAATTTATTTGAATTTGTTTCCATAAACTGTTTTTACTAATATCACATTCAGTCACAAAACGTAGGTCAATTCCTTTCTTCGTTTCACTTTCCTATATGTCTTGTGTTTTAGATATTTTCTGCCAAGAGTAAGAACTAACTGCGTTGATTTTAACCCCCAAACTTGAGGAAAAGGACAGAAAAGAGAAACAGAAAGATATTAACTACTTAGTTCACCTGTGGCAGAACCTATAGTGCCCTCTTGTGGTGAATGGTAACTACAGCGCTCTGGAGAACAGTACAACTTTTCCTAGACCAGACACTGGAGAGAAGGTGGGAAGCGTTGTTCCTCTATGCTACCAAGCAGCTGTTATTAACAATGAAAGTAAAAGATAAATATTGACTAAAATAAAAGACTCCTTTATAGAAATGTACTCAGTCACCATCAGTTAAAACAATCATAGCCACTCCCTTCTATTAACAAAAATACTGTTTTATGTTTCTTTTAGGGCAGTTGACAGATGGCTAGGCACGTGGATTTCTTATATACTCTGCTTCTGGAATCAAGCAAAAGATAAACAAACAGAGCAATTTCTAGTGGACACAAGGATGTCCTGGGACAAGCAACTCTCTAGTCCACAAAGTACTGCATTTGTTATACAAGGCAGTGTGGACTCTAAAGCAAGGGACAATCCTCTGGCTTACTTATAAATATAATTTAGGAAGTGGTCAGTATAATTTCAATCTCTACGATATTTTAAAGGTAAAAGTGATACATTATAAGACCTGGGTAAACCAAAGCTTCAAAAACTCTAAGTGGTTTTATCAACATTTCCTGAATAGTATTTTAGATCTTTCAAGAAAAAATATCAAGTACTCTATACCAAAAAAAACCCAAAATAATCCATTTGTTTTCTACAATTTTTTTAATTGGATGAGAATTATGAGTTAATATTTCTTTTTTGTTTTGTTTTTAAATCACTAGTTCCCTTATTGCCCCTCCTATAGGTTCTCATTTAAGATCTTAGTTTTTACAAATATTAATTATAGCATAAAAATGATTTTGGATTCTCCTATAAGTAAGAGCACTGAGTAAAGAAAGTGCTTGTGCAACCAGGTATCTCAGGCAAAATGGATAACTGAGTATACTCAACTTCTTCTCTTGAAGGGTAAGTGGTTCATAAAATACTGCCTTTTCTGTTTTCTTCTTTCCTGGGCCCCTTTTTTCTCTAAAGAGAAAAACATTTCCAGTTTTTCATAATGTTTAAAATATTAAAGAACAGTTAATTCTAATTTAAAAGACATTATTTTTATAGTTAAAAATTTTCGAGATGGCAACCAGGTTTACTGTCACCCAAACTAATCATTTCTGCCTATTCGTTAAGGAATCAAAGACAACATATATATAAAATGTACTGCCCAAAGCAATAATCAGATTGAAGGCCTTGGAAATGTTTTGTTTTGTTTTGTTTTAATCTAAAATTCTACCTAAAAGTCTTAAAAAACTGTTGCTTTCTTTCAGGTACCTACCCTCTACCCATAAGTGTACTGCTCCCTATGGCCCAAAATATATTGGTGAATAGCTTGCATAAATACTATGCAAGGTTTAAATAAGGGAAGATGGCCTGATAATGTTCCAGACACAGATTCGGTCAGTAGGCATTTTGGACGGGGGCCTCCTATGAGACACTGCACGCAGTTAATGAACCCACCACATGGTTCCCAAACTTTCCCTTCCTAGCAACATATTTTGATTCTACTAGCCAAAAACGTTATCTAAACCTTGCTATTGCATTTATGCTTTTGACCTTCACAATTTCTTGGAGTAATAATGTGTACTCTATACCTACTAGAATCACATGTTAAAAATGATTGTAATTACTTTTATTTGTCTAAAAATGATCTTATCTTTTATCTTAAAACTAAAGAGAGGAATTCCCTACTTCTACTATTTTGGGATTTGGCTATAAAGTATGTTTGTATCCATCCTACTCAATGGCCCTCATTATTTTATTTTATAGACTTTGAATCACCAGTGACAATTTGAAATGTTTTCCCATAACAGACTGTGTCAACTAAACAAGGAAAATAAAAAGCCAATCTCAAGAGGTGTAAAATAACAGCAAATAGGCTACAGTGCTACTCTAAGGCAAATAGGCTACTCTAAGGCAAATAGGCTACAGTGCTACTCTAAGGCAAAGAATACAGCACTGTTATTCTGGGAAATTGCAACTGAGGAGTTTGGAACTTTATTAGGATATCCTCATGTTTAAAAGCTATACCCAAATATACCACACTTCTTGCTCTTTTCTTCTGCATCAATGAGTTTTCTGACAGATTTCTAATTTGCTGAGATTTCAGCTCATTAGTGATCACCGTGGACAAATAAAAGCTTGACGTTTTCTCTTGGTGTCCATTGCCCTTTCATATCTAGTATCCCTCCTTTTCTCCCTCTCTCTCTCTTTCACTCTATCTCTCCCCCTCCCTCTCCCTCCCACACTCCTTCCCTCCCTCTCTCTCCTTCCCTCTCTCCTTGTATTTCTGCTACTTTTTACATCTCTCTTTTGCTCTTTCTATGTGTGAGACAGAGAGAGTTTACTTCCTCTGCATCTACCTTTGTGTCTGGGTAGATACCTGTCTGTGTGTTTATCTGTGTGTATCTCTAGATATGCTTCTACTCCAACTCTCACTAAAAGATCTGATATTTTCATAAGAAGAAAATGATGTTGTGTCAGAAATAGAAGCACTTCATGGGGTAAAAGTAACCCATCTTTCTTCAAGTCTTAGCTGTATTAGGAGTGCTGCCTCTTTTCTTTTCCACTAAAGCTCTGCCAATACTTCACTTTCAATGTTGTTAAGTTAGTGAATAATGAAATCTTCACGGTGACAAACTCAATCCATCTGTGAGAACCCTGAAGGGAATTTTCTGTTAATCTCAATTTCTCAGAATGAATTTTTCTATTTCTCTGCCAAATCATATAGAAATGGCAACAAGTGTGGGATACTCACACATAAATGTGTAGAGAAATTTAGTACCGTAATTCTCAATTTCTGAGGTTCTTCCTGTACAAGTGGCACTGAGACTTTCCGTTATTGATTACATACACATGCTCATACACTTTCCTCAAATATCTAACACATTTCAAACAAAGCTCAGAGGTTTTGAGTAGTGGTATTAAAAGTTAGCCAGGGCTTCCCTGGTGGCACAGTGCTTGAGAGTCTGCCTGCCGATGCAAGGAACGCGGGTTCGTGCCCCGGTCCAGGAAGATCCCACATGCCGCGGAGCGCCTGGGTCCGTGAGCCATGGCCGCTGGGCCTGCGCGTCCGGAGCCTGTTGCTCCGCAACGGGAGAGGCCACAACAGTGAGAGGCCCGCGTACCGCAAAAAAAAAAAAAAAAAAAAGTTAGCCATAAGCAATTAGAGGTGGTACTTAAAATGCAAAAACAGATAAATTTTCATTTGTACTTGGTGCTATCCATGGAAAGAAACATTAAACCAGTGAAGCAATGATAACATGAAGTGTAAAACAGATAAAACCTTCATTGACTTGGATGGTAGATTTAAAATGGAGGCAACGGAAGCAGCTCTTTCTAAGCCACATAAGGTAAGTCTTAATTTCATGGTGTATCAGAAATAAAAGATATTCTACAAACTGGCTCATAGTTCCAGTCTGTATGAGAAGTTTCAACCAAAGATGCTATATGAGTGAACTTCAGCCAAGGAATTCTCATCTCCTTTCTGGTTACCACGCAGAGCAATAGACAGCCTCCAGATTTTATTCTTTAAGGCCTTCTCTGAGAAGTCTTCTCACAGACCAAATTGCATGGAGTTGAAATAACCCAAGAGGATGAGAAAGCTGAAAAACAGACTGATATACCTTAAATAGCTAATTCCAATAATCTTTAAATTTCCCAACCTGGTTGTTTTAACAGTAATATCTCCTTGTACTCTAGGTTTCTGTACAATATTAATATAAGAAAGTAATGTATAAACATAGAAATTGGCTACCATTTATTTATATTTATAGTATATATTTTTTAATATTTTACATTATCATAAAAAATCAAACACATTTGAAATCACACTGGAATGGCTAAAAGTATTATAGTTTTTTTTTTACACTAAATCAGGCCTATTAGCTATTTTTTTTTTGAACCCAAAAATGTCTGTTCAAGACTTGTATAGTATCAGGCATTGACCAAATGCGAAGAAATAAAGTCAAAAGCCTCAAATGAAAACCAAATACCATGTCAGAGCTTGATGAGAAATACCTTGGGACACTTACATATAGTCCCCAAATCAGGGGAAATATTTACAAGCCTAGTTTTAGAAGAGCTCATATCCTAGGAATTAATATAACCTAATCTACCAATTCAGGAAGAGCATAATTGTATTTAATTATTTATTATCATTTGAGTGTGCCTCTGTCTTGCCACTAAGGAGGGAGCTTTTTGAGAGCAGAAGTGTCTTAATCATTTTTTTATCCGAAGGACCCCACAGAGTGTCTCTTGTATAAGGCACCCAAATAAATAGTTTCACTGAATGAATGAATGAATGAATGAACAATGATTATGGAATTGCATAGAGTATTTCCATTGCTTTGGTCCAAAATCTACTGTAATCAACATGCAGAAATGTCTTTCTCATAATTCTCCAAGCAAAGGATCTCAAAATATAATAACAGGTCTCTGAAGGAAAAAAAACAAAAAACTTTAAAGGATATTTTACATATCTTTAAAGGATATCTTTACATATCTTACAAAATTGAAAATTATATAAAAGATTTGAAAGCAAGTAGAAAATGTATATTTCAGTAAAATGCAAAGTTTATAAGGTCCTAAAATGTGAAATATATAACCATCCCCATTCCAATATCTTAGAGGAAATGAATGCATAAATGGATGGCAATTCAAAGACACTTTAAGGCAAGAAAACCCTAACATCAGTAGCAAGGTAGAATGGCATTTTTAAAATTCTTTCTCCAGTTACTTTAAAAGCACAGTAGCTATTGCTTCCCTTCTACATTTCTCCTGTTTAAGTCAAATCAAATATATCATATAGATCAATAAAGACCAATGCAAAACAGAAAAACAAAAAAAACTTTAAATTTGACCATAATAATTGCCTTCCCATTTTTCCAGAACTGACTCTCTTTCTTAGGTTCAACTCCAGCTACCCTCTCATACACAAGGCTCCTTTCAACGGTGCCCATTGGGCCTGAAAGCCATTCCAGAGACTAAATCTTAAGTAGCCACTTTCACAGCCATTCCCAACTTGAGGGAACCCTTCCACTGAGATTAACTCTAAGAATTTGATCAGTCTCTTCAGCCTACTTGTTTAAAAATGTGGGGAAACGATGAACAAAAAAGATATCCCTCAACAAAGCGAAACTCAACTCTGTTCTCCAGATGTACCTACACCCTAGCCGCCGCTCCCCCTTGGCTTCCTGCGGTTCTGGGCTCTGGACAGGTGGGAGGGGGGAGAGTACGTCTTGGGGAGGGGATGCAACTAACTTTCCTCTGCCACCTCATTCCCACTCCCACCTAAAATCAGGTCCATCTTGTAACTGCAGCCGCCAGGTAGGGCGGTCTGCGTCCCCCTCCCGCCCTGGGAGAGGGATGGGACGGGGAGGATGGGGGGCGTGGGTGGGCAGGATGGAGGTGGAGGGGTGTTCTGACTGCAACTCTTCTTACCGCTGGAGCGCCTGACGATGTTCTCCAAAAATGTGTTCTGCGGTGCCACCAGCCCTCTCTTGCCCCCCGGCATCCTGGGTCTGGAGAGCAGCGGCCAGGATCCGCGGCGGGGGAGGGGGGAATGCAGGAAGAGAAGGTGGAGAAAGAAGAGGAAAAGGTGGAAGAGAAGATCGAGCCCAAAGAAGAGGGGGCGCGGCGGCGGCGACGGGGTCCCCTGACTGAGTCTCCAGCCCGACCCGGATGAGCAGCTCTGGGGAGGAGGACCAGGCAGTTCATGGTAGTAGCGCTCCCCCGGCCGCCGCTGCCCAGACTGTGGCGGTGCCGCACACGGGGCTCGGGAACTGCAGGCTCCGCGGGGCACAGTGCGCCTGCGCCGCCCCCGCTGTCGCTGTCCCGCCGGTGCTGATGCTGAAGCTGTTGCTGAGGCTGCTGTCGCGGCGGCGATCACCTAGGCGCGGGCTCAGCATTTCTCCCCCTGCCCCGACCCCGGGGCCGGGGGAGCAGGAAAAGCCCACTCAAAGCCCTATCTCCCAGACCCTCTACTGCGCCTTCCTCTCCCACTTCCTAGCCTACCCCTCCGGCGCAGCTGGATCAGCGCTGCCCAGCTGAGCCCAACTTCTGCCCGGCTGTGCGCCTGGTGGCCGCTCCTCTCTCCCCGGAGATCGAAGCAAACGCTCGCTGTCCAGTTGAGCCGTGGAGTGGGAGAGGAAGTGGGAGAAGCAGGCAGGATGCCAAAGAGGGCAATGGGCAGTCGGAGGGGTCACATCTCAGTTTCTCCTGCCAAGGTCCCGAGTCCCGGCTGCTCCCGGGGACGCAGCTGCCGGGGCGGAGGTGTTGATCATCTCCCGCTCCAGTCCGGGCTGAGCGCGCAGCAGGGACTGACTGAGCGACGCGCGGGGACGCAGAGCAGCCACCTGACGCTGCTACCGCCCCCCTCTGGGCTTCGGCGCCCGAAGCTCAACAGAGGAGATTTCAGCACCCGCCCTGGCCCACACCTTGGAGCTCGAGCCAGATAGGGTCGGAGCGCAGAGCAGGAGCGGGAATGGCCCCGGCGCCCCAGGCTGGGTCTGGCGCGCGGAGGAGCGTGGCGGCAGTACAGGGATGCTTCCCAGGGCTGCGGAGCGCACAGGAGAGCGGCGAGCCCAGCCACTGCTAAGTTGAGGAAAAGGTTGCACTTAATGCAAGGAGTAAGGGAAGAGAGTGAATAATTCACACCCAAGAAAAGGGAGAGTGCAGCGGGCAGCGTTTGCTGTGGAAAAACAGTAAAGGCGGGGGGGGGGCGACGCTGCACAGGACTGGGGAGTGTGGGCAGGAAATTTCTCTACCAACGCTCGGAACCGGCGACAGGAGGGGAACCGCTAGAAACAGAGTCCAAAACCCAGAGTCTATGACGGAGAAGGGAAAATAGCGTAAGTGCAAAGGGACCGGGAAAAGAGATGGAAAGAAATGGAGGAGCTCACGCCGCGGCACCGGCACCTTCTTTTATCTAAGGCAGTGGTTCTCAAAGTGGTCCCGGACTGGCAGCATCTCCTAAGAACCTGTTAAAAATGCAAATTATCAGGCTCTATCCAAGAGCTAGGAAACCGGGAACTCTGGGAGCGAGGGCCAACAATGTTTTAACAAGCCCTCCGGATAAATATTATGCCCGCTCAAGTTTGAGAGGAACTGATCTACGGCTTCCCCTCCAGAGGCTTCGCCAGGGCCAGTCTAGAAAGGACGACTGCATAAACAGGGTCAAGGAGTGAGGACAGAAAGTGCACTGCGGCCAGGTGAGAGGTTGGTGGCGAGACAAAGTGTTAAGTAGGCAGGCGAAAGGAGAGTTGGATGGGGGCGTCCCCATTTGCTAGATAAGAATATGCTAGATAACCCCTGTTAGGAACGGTCAAGGTTAGGTTACCCGGAGACAGCAGGAATCTGGGAATCTCCCCGGCAGGGGTCAGAGGAAACAATTCCTGCTCGGCTCCTACCCTGGGCAAGGAGGGAGGGGGAGGGGGAGGGGGGCGGTGTCTTGCCTAAACCCCTAGATTACCAATCACTGGCCTCAGGTTACCATCACTGCCTCTCCAGAGCGGTCGATGTAAGGGCCGTTGCCTGTAGCTGAGAGATACATAAATACACAGCCAGGATCCAGGCTTTATCTTAGGATCCTTTTCTCCCTCTCCTCTGCAATTTCCACCCGTTCCTGCAGTGCTTAGGCGGCTGAGCAAACCCAGAAGGCTGATGCGAGGTAAAGAGCAGTTTGCTCTGCTAGGATTCTTTCCGCACAAAATCAAGAGACTCGGTACAATAACACTAGTCTAGCCTTGCTTTCTACCCGAAGCACGGCTGGTGGTGCAAGTTTATTTCCCTACAGATAGACTGCCTTCTAAATGTGTTTAGGTACATTATGACTAGTTAAATTACAAGGGACTCAGGCACAGATTGGATCTTTGTGGTTGGCCTGCCATGACAGGAGTCAGAGATGTGGCTGAGGTTACAGCTCCCTTCCTGCAGTTGACCGGGTGTGTACAAGGGTGATCTCGGACAGGCAGCGGTGAGTGGTGGTGTGAAGCGAGATCTTAATTCCCTGCCCAGGAACTGAACCTGTGTAGCCTGGATGAAAACCAGGAATCCCAGCCACCACCACCCCTGGCTCTTGACCCCAGTGAAAAATGCATTTCTCATAGAGGCAAAAACTGTAAAAACAGGTACATGCAGCTCAATATCAAAAAAACAAACAACCCAATCCAAAAATGGGCAGACGACCTAAATAGACATTTCTCCAAAGAAGATATACAGACTGCCAACAGACACATGAAAGAACGCTCAACATCATTAATCATTAGAGAAATGCAAATCAAAACTACAATGAGGTATCATCTCACACCGGTCAGAATGGCCATCATCAAAATATCTAGAAACAATAAATGCTGGAGAGGGTGTGGAGAAAAGGGAACCCTCTTGCACTGTTGGTGGGAATGTAAATTGATACAGCCACTATGGAGAACAGTATGGAGGTTCCTTAAAAAACTACAAATAGAACTACCATACAACCCAGCAATCCCACTATTGGGCATATGTCCTGAGAAAACCATAATTCAAAAAGAGTCAGGTACCAAAATGTTCATTGCAGCTCTATTTACAATAGCCAGGAGATGGAAGCAACCTAAGTGTCCATCAACAGATGAATGGATAAAGAAGATGTGGCACATATATACAATGGAATATTACTCAGCCATAAAAGGAAACGAAATTGAGTTATTTGTAGTGAGGTGGATGAACCTAGAGTCTGTCATACAGAGTGAAGTAAGTCAGAAAGAGAAAAACAAATACTGTATGCTAACATATATATATATATATGGAATCTAAAAAAAAAAAAGATCATGAAGAACCTAGGGGCAAGACGGGAATAAAGACAGACCTACTAGAGAAGGGCCTTGAGGACACGGGGAGGGGGAAAGGGTAAGCTGGGACAAAGTGAGAGAGTGGCATGGACATATATACACTACCAAATGTAAAATCGATAGCTAGTGGGAAGCAGCCGCATAGCACAGGGAGATCAGCTTGGTGCTTTGTGACCACCTAGAGGGGTGGGATAGGGAGGGTGGGAGGGAGGGAGACACAAGAGGGAAGAGATATGGGGATATGTGTATATGTATAACTGATTCACTTTGTTATAAAGCAGAAACTAACACCCCACTGTAAAGCAATTATACTCCAATAAAGATGTTAAAAAAAAACAGGTACAAAGTTTATTATTAAAGACACAGCACAACAGCAAGTGGGAGAGCACACAGAGAAACTGTTTAGTTAAGACAAAAGCAAGGCAGAGATGCACACCTGGAGAGAAAGGGGGTGGGCGTCCTCCCTAATGAGGAGGAGAGCAGTAAAGAGGTGGTTAAGTCATCTATATACGGCAGTTCTTCCAGGTCTTTGTTTACCTTTGGCCAATTATCTGGTTTCTTTTTCCACACCTGCCCTGCCCTAGGACCCTCCCCAACACGCGTGAGCAACTTTTTTCCAAGATGGATTACAGCCCAGAGGCCTATGGGACGGCCTTAGCATCACATATTATGGGTTCTTTTTGACCCCCAAGGAGCCTTTCAGCATATGTGCAATGTTTCCCTTGCCCCAAGGATGGGAAATGTATGACCTCTTGATCTTTTAACAGGGTTTAGTCCCACTCTGTCCCTGACATAAAAATGTCCAATGTCCGGTTATTTACCCTACTTCTGTTGCTGGTTTCTACATCGAGGTGAAATGTAGACAGGAGTCCAGTCGTAAATATGTAGTCCTGGAGCTCATTTGTCTCTTGCTTCAGGAAATGTAAACAGGGGGCTGGTAATGAACATCCAGCCTGGAGCCCATCTTCTTCTCACCCCAGGAAGTGTGAATAGGAGGCCAGTTGTAAATGTCTAGCCTGGAGCGCACCTATCTCCTGCCTCAAGGGGAAGGGGAACTCCAAACCTGAGCTTAGACACACAATTGGACTTTGCCTCTCCTCTGGTGGGTCTTGTGTGACCTGTGTTTATGTCGACTAGGCTACTGTACAGACCATGACTAATCAGCCATTCCCAGACTGAAGTGGTGAACAAGCAGGCTGATTTTATATGTATATAAAATTAAAATAAAATATATATAAATATGTATAAAAATAAATATATCTATTTCCTAGACTGCTATCCTAGACTTCTAACATATGATAAATCCATCATCACCATTAACAGGAGCTGTCTCAAATCTATATGTTCTTCTGCACATCATCAGCTGCCCACATCTCGCCTCTGGGTATTGATATAAAATCTCAGCTTCCCAGCATTTCCCATCTAGTATAAATATCCCTGTTCCCAATCACTCCTCTCTGGGTGTATTAGCTCACACTTCCCAAAGAGGAAACTCTTTTGGACTCTGTTAAGACACAGTCACACAATTACTAGTAGAATGTCCCCATTTATTTCCATCTGCAGATTTAATTAAAATGACATTTATCCTTTCTTCTTTGTCCTTAATAACTGCATAGCATTATAACTTTGGAATTATTTTAATTATTTTAAAAAATGGTCATTATAAAGTGTCAAATCCTTGGTTTACACACTTTTCTTAATCCTCTAGTTTAAATTTTCATTTTACAGAAGAAAAATACAAGACCCAGAGAGATGAAGTGCCTAATCCAAGATGACACGGTGCTTTAGAGGTACATTATGACTAGAACTGGGTCTTCTAATCCTGTGGTGAGAGCTCCTTGTAAATAATAGAAAATAATCTGATGTTGGGATAGTGTGGTAACAACCAGCAACATCCAATTATCTCTATTGCCATCACTGGTTTTGTAGCACTAGAGAGAATCACTTGCAACAGCTGGTAATCACGTGCAATAGCTCCTAATCAACACAGAGTTAAGGAAAACAGAGCAGCACTGGCACCGTGTGGACTGACTGACCCTAAGGAATGTGCTGGCAGATTGCAGCAGGTGCCAATACAGAATTTTATAAGTGTTTTGAAGACAGAGTTGTTGTAACCAAGCCACAGCATATACAGGTGAGAGAGACAGGAATCAAAAAGCTTCAATGTCACACAAAGGGCTTCTTTTTGTTTGTTTCCTTGCAGAGATTCCATTTTAAAGCAGAAGCATTTGTCTTGGGGTATTGTAATTAGAGTGGTGTTGTCTGTGAGAACGAAGAGTTCCAATACCCAGAGGTGTTTGCGAACTCCTAAGTCACAGCTATGAAATGAAGGAAAGCTGGCTGAGCTGCAGGTGTGTTCCAGTTTAACAGTAACCAAGACAAGAGTGAAGAGCTAGAAAACTGATATATTAGGAAATGATGGTTTGTAATCACTATAGGTTTGCTGAAGGATTCTTTTATCAAGCACATCTTCCTTTGAGGATTTAAAATATAGTTTATTTGACAGTAGCTGTAATTATGTGTAAACTCTCAAAAATGCATTAAAAATCGGTCCAGTCTGACAATGTTTGATCCCTTATGTGAAAATGGCCCACCCACTGCTCTCTAGGGGGATGATTTTTCTCTCTAACCCTGCTCTCTGTTTCTGAGCTAACCTCGGCAGAGGTCTAAGGTGCAATCTGCAGATGCTAAATGGGTGGCTCTGAAGGAGAAATGGCAGAAGGAAGAAAACAGAAAGCCAGAAGTTGCTCTCCATCCTGGCCTCCAGGAGTGGTGTCATCAGCAGCAGTGTCAGTCCAAACATTTCCTCCTTCCCAGTCTATTTTCCGAATCTCACTCTCTGCCTCCCCCAGAACCCTACCCCTGCTCTAGCAATGAAATATCCAAATGATTGTTTGATTCCTTTGCTTGCACAGTCCCACACTTAAACTTATAACCTTCCTCCTTCTCCTTCCCACCCCAGAATCCAAGTTGAGAGAAAGCAGAATAGAGGTTGTATTGTATAGGGGTTCAGTGCTTCGACTCTGGACCCAGACTGCCTGGAATTTAATCTTGTCCCTGCCACTTACATAACCTAGAGTAAGTTATTTAGCCTCAATTTCCCTTGCTGTAAAATGGGGACTAAAAATGACCTATTTAGCAGGGCTGTTACGAGGACTAAATGAGATCCTATTCGATAGCTATTAAATAATACCTGGCATGTAACAAGGACCATGTAAGTGTTTGTTAAGTAAATAACCCTTTTCATCCCCTTCTACTTTCATTTACAGTAGTAACTCTAGGTGGTGGTCACTACTAATGCTCACCAATAACCAAGTGCCTTCCCCACTTCCTTGAAATTAGTTATGGCCATAAACTAATTCTGGTCAATGAAATGTGAATGGAGGTGATGTGTATTACTTCCTAGTAAAAGCAGATAAGAGCCAGGACTCAGTTCTTGATGCTCCTCTTCCGCTACCTCAGTGACTATGGAATGCAGAGCAACACAAGGATAACCATTGCAGGAAGAGTTACCTAGACCTGCAGTAGGCATTATATAAGCAGGAAATAAACTTCTATTGTGTTAAGACACTGAGATTTTGGCACTGTTTCTTACTGTACTGTACCTTAATCTATCCTGACTGGTACAGATTATGAACTTACTTTAGGTACAAGAAATTAGGGGAACAATAATTCCCTGACTATATACTAGAATCACCTGGGGAGCTTATAAAAATCCCAATGTCCAGGCCACAGCCCCCAGACCAAGTACATCAGAATTTCTGAGCATGAGACTCAGACATCAGTAGTCTTTAAAGTTCCCCATGTGATTTCAATGTGCATTAAAGTTAAGAACCATTGTCCTAGAGCAATGGTTCCCTGGTGGCACAGTGGTTGAGAGTCCGCCTGCCAATGCAGGGGACATGGATTCGTGCCCTGGTCCGGGAAGATCCCACATGCTGCAGAGCGGCTGGGCCCGTGAGCCATGGCTGCTGAGCCTGCGTGTCTGGAGCCTGTGCTCCGCAATGGGAGAGGCCACAACAGTGAGAGGCCCGCATACCGCTAAAAAAAAAAAAAAAAATGTGGGATCTTCCCAGACCGGGGCACGAACCCGTGTCCCCTGCATCGGCAGGCAGACTCTCAACCACCGCACCACCAGGGAATGGTTCTGCACTTTATGAGAATATCTGGGATTTAGATATTGTGCCAAGATCCCCAACTCTCAAGGATCAGACCTATGGTGACACCCATCCAGCAAAGACTCAACCCTAATATATCCAACTGTGAGTTTCTTCATACTTGTAGCTGCTGAGCTTCTCAGGAGAGAATCACAAAACCTCCAAGACTGATGCACGATAAACTCAAGGCCTCCATAATCAAGTTGCCTCTCTATGCAGCCCAATCCTTATCCACATCCCTAGTCAACTATCCATTCCATTCTCTTACAGTAGCTTTCTCAAAGCTTTTTCTGTCTTTTCACACCTCAGATGTAACCTTCTCACCTCTCAGTCTCAGAAGATAACTTACAGAGAATAGGTGATGTTGTCAACTCTTAGATTTCCTGCCTTGGCTCTCTCTTCCTTTTCTTCTTTCTTCTAGGTGAATAGGAAGCAATTCCCCTCACCATCCCTCCACTAGCACTCTGGATCCTATTAACTCATGCCTCTGGAGGGACTTCACTTTACTGACTGTCCCCTCATTCCTCTCTCTTCAACATCTAATAAGCTTTAAGAATGCTTTCTTAACTCACCTTTTAGTCCAGCTTTTGTTCCACTGCTCCATCCCTTCCTGTCAATTTATCAGAAGAGTAGTCTGTAGTAGGTGTCTCCACTTCCTTGTCTCCTATCTACTCCTTAACCCACCACGGATTGGCCTCCACCTCACTACTTCCCTTAAACTGCCTTCCCAAAGACTTTTTTTTTTTTCCGCGGTACGCTGGCCTCTCACTGCTGTGGCCTCTCCCACTGTGGAGCACAGGCTCCGGACACGCAGGCCCAGCGGCCATGGCTCACGGGCCCAGCCGCTCCGCGGCATGTGGGATCTTCCCGGACCGGGGCACGAACCCGTGTCCCCTGCATTGGCAGGCGGACTCTCAACCACTGCGCCACCAGGGAAGCCCCCAAACACCTTTTTTTAATTGCCAAATCAAGTGAGGCAATTTCATTCTTAATTTCACTTTACCTGCCTATGATGATTGACTCTGTTCCAACCGCCATCTACTTGAAACATTCTCCTGCCTTAGACTGCCTGGTTTTGAATAATGATTGCATGACCTCAGCATTTTAGTTAACCCATGTGTGCCTGAGTTCCTTTATTAGTAAAAAGAGAACAGTAATAGTCCCTACTTCATATGGTTGATTTAAGCATTAAATGAGATAGTACTGGTAGGCTGTCTTGTATCAACATTTCTAAAATTGAAAACTCTGAAATCCTAAACTTTTTTTTTCATAAATTTGTCACAAACTCATTTGTCAGAAAAGGCTGACCTGAATTGTGATGAAGCTATTTGTACTTTTTCTTTATCCCACTTGCTGTGAATATTGATATATTTTGCTGCACAGACATTAATGTGCTTGATAACAGGAATTGCTGTCCCCAATCCTTATAGGAGAGATATGAATATATAGAAATCCACAAATTTCTGAATTCCAAAATATAACTCTCTTTCCTGTAACTCTAGACATGCCTACCTACGTGCTGACTGACTCTCTTTATGTGGCAATTTCACAGGGATCCCAAATTCAACATATCCAAAACAAGTGTATCATCTTGCAGCCTGCCCAAGCATTCTCTGCATCTAATGTGTACCACCTCCATCCACCTAGTTGTCAAGTCAATAACTTCCATGCTTCTTTATCCCTACCCCTGGCAGGCAATCCTCTTCATTCTACCATCTAGAGATCTCTTAAAGAGCCCACTTCTTACTGTCACTGTTGGCACTGCTCAAGGTCAGATCAGGGTTGAGAATTATTGTTACCCCAATTTCATGTACCTAAAGCATATTCGTAATTTGTATCAGTCAGGATAGACTAGGTTATGGTACAGTAATAAACATTGCAGGGTTTCATCTTCCACTTGAATTACTGCAACAGTCATTTAAACTTGTCTTGCTGCTTACACTGTTTTCCTGCCACACTCCTCTCTATCTCCATCTCCAAGCTCCACCCAATTCATTCTTCACCCTGCACTGTAGCTAAAGCTCTTAAGGCATCAATCTATTTATGTCACCCTTCTAAGTTCCTCTATGTCCTCAGGTGAAAGTCCAAAGCCCTTAGCTAGGCTTTCTTTAGCCTTCCCTATCAGACTCTTGCTTACTTATCCAGTCTCAACACTCACCATTCCCCACTGCAACCCCACATCCTCATACTTCCCTGCTCCCTGCACTCCTTTTTGTTCCTTGTGCTTACCATGCTCTCTCTTTCTTCCTTCACCCACATCCTATATCGCCACACATATTCTTTCAGATCATAGATTAGATATCATTTCCTCCAAAAGGCCTTCTTTGATTCTCCAAGACTTAGTAAAGAGCCCTCCCTGTGTCTTCTTCTAGTGCCACCATATGCTTTTTCTATTGTAGCATTTGCCTCACTGTTGTAAAGAAAAGATCACAAATACAGTTGAAATCCTAATTATCTTCTCACCAGAGCTGCCACTAGCCACTTTGGCATCTTTGCGAGAATTAAGAAAAGAAGTCTTGGGCTTCCCTGGTGGCACAGTGGTTGAGAGTCCACCTGCCAATGCAGGGGACACGGGTTCATGCCCCGGTCCGGGAAGATCCCACATGCCGCGGAGCGGCTGGGCCCATAAGCCATGGCCACTGAGCCTGCGCGTCCGGAGCCTGTGCTCCTCAACGGGAGAGGCCACAACAGTGACAGGCTGGTGTACCACAAAAAAAAAAAAAAAAAAAAGTAAGTCTTCTTTGGACAGTCATAGGTCCAAGGCAAGGACATCAATTGGTGAGATTATTGTGAACTGGACATCAGCCTCTATTTGTCCCCTTTGATGGGTACCCTCAGTGAGAAGGAGGAGGAAAGCTTTCTAGGTAAAAGAGCTAGAAAAAGGGAAATTCATAATGATAGGAAACCTTATAATATGTGACTAAAAATGTATAATTCAGACTTAACAAAGACAAATGGGGTTTCTGGCTGCCTGTGCTGGGGCCACGGAGACAGCAAGACACACTGAGGAGGTGGCTCTGGCCAGGGTCATCACAGCGGCAAAGGAGGCTGTAACACAAAGACTGAAAGCAACTCAGCACTTTCCAGTGAGCATCAACCACAGAACTTTTATTGAAACTATTGGAAAGAGAAAATTTTTCTTCTGTGATTATGAACTAGTACAAAATAAGCCTGGAGTGAGAGCCAGCGTGCCCCAGTCTGTTGCAACTGCCTGCTGGTCTATGCTGCCGCAGGCAACTAGTTCACAACCCAGCTGTGGCTGCCGTACCCTCCCCGGCCTGAGTGAGTATCTATTGCAACACCAAGACCCAGCTCCACCCAACTGCCTGCAGGCTCCTGTGCTGGACACCTCATGCCAAACAACCAGCAATACAGGAACACAGACCCACCCATCAGCAGAGAGGCTGCCTAAAGTCATACTAAGCTCACAGACACCCCAAAGCACACCACCTGATGTGGCCCTGCCCATCAGAGGGAAAAGACTCAGCTCCACTAACCAGAGCACAGGCCCTAGTCCCTCCTACTCAGAAGCCTACACAAGCCCCTGGAACAAACTCACCCACCAGTGGGCCGACAACAGAAGCAAGAGGTACTACACCCCTGCAGCTTGCAGAAAGGAGACCATAAACACAGTAAGTAAGACAAAATGAGATGACAGAGAAATATGTTGCAGACAAAGTATTAAGGTAGAAACCCACAAGACCAAATCAATGAGGAGGAAATGGGCAATCTACCTGAAAAAGAATTCAGAGTAATGATAGTAAAGATGATCCAAGATCTCAGAAATAGAATGGAGGCATGAATTAAGATACAAGAAATAGTTAACAAGGACCTAGAAGAACTAAAGAACAAACAAACAGTAATGAACAACACAATTACTGAAATGCAAAGTACACTAGAAGGAATCAATAGCAGGATAACTGAGGCAGAAGAATGGGTAAGTGAGCTGGAAGATAGAATGGTGGAAATAACTGCTGTAAGAGCAAAATAAAGAAAAAAGAACGAAAAGAAATGAGGACAGTCTCAGAGACCTCTGGGATAACATTAAACACACCAACATTTGAATTATAGGGGTCCCAGAAGAAGAAGAGAAAGAGTCTGAGAAAAATTTGAAGAGATTATAGTCAAAAACTTCCCTGACATGGGAAAGGAAACAGTCAATCAAGTCCAGGAAGCACAAAGAGTCCCACACAGGATAAACCTAAGGAGAAACACACCAAGACACATATTAATTAAACTAACAAAAATTAAATACAAAGAAAAAATATTAAAAGCAGCAAGGGAAAAGCAACAAATAACCTACAAGGGAATCCCCATAAGGTTATCAGCAGATTTTTCAGCAGAAATATTGCAGGCCAGAAGGGAGTAGCAGGACATATTTAATTTAAAGTGATGAAAGGGAAAAACCTACAACCAAGATTACCGTACCCAGAAAGGATCTCATTCAGATTCGACAGAGAAGTCAAAAGCTTTACAGAAAGAAAAAGCTAAGAGAATTCAGCACCACCCAACTAGCATTACAACAAAATGCTAAAGGAACTTCTCTGGCTGGGAAACACAAGAGAAGAAAAAGACTTACAAAAACAATCGAAAACAATAAAGAAAATGGTAATAGGAACATGCACATTGATAATTACCTTAAATGTAAATGGATTAAATGCTTTAACCAAAAGACACAGACTGGCTGAATGGATACAAAAACAAGACCCATATATATGCTGTCTACTAGAGACCCACTTCAAACCTAGGGACACATACAGACTGAAAGTGAGGGGATGGAAAAAGATATTCCATACAAATGGAAATCAAAAGAAAGCTGGAGTAGCAATACTCGTATCAGACAAAATAGACTTTAAAATAAAGACTATTACAAGAGACAAGGAAAGACACTACATGATGATCAAGGGATTAATCCAAGAAGAAGATATAACAATTGTAAATATTTATGCACCCAACATAGGAGCACCTCAATACATAAGGCAAACGCTAACAGCCAAAAAAGGGGAAATCGACAGTAATACAATAATAGTAAGGGATTTTAATACTCCACTTGCACCAATGTATAGATCATACATACAGAAAGTTGATAAGGAAACACAAGCCTTAAATGACACATTAGAACAGATAGACTTAATTGATATTTATAGAACATTCTATCCGAAAACAGCAGAATACACGTTCTTCTCAAGTGCACACAGAACACTCTCCAGGATAGATCACATCTTGCTTCACAAATCAAGGCTCGGTAAATTTAAGAAAACTGAAACCATATCAAGCATCATTTCCGACCACAACGCTATGAGATTAGAAATCAATTACAGGAAAAAAAACTGTAAAAAACACAAACACATGGAGGCTAAACAATACGCTGCTAAATAGCCAAGAAAGTACTGAAGAAATCAAAGAGGAAATAAAACAATACCTAGAAACAAATGACAATGAAAACACGACAACCCAAAGCCTATGGGATGCAGCAAAAGCAGTTCTAACAGGGAAGTTTATAGCAATACAATCCTACTTCAAGAAAAAAAAAATCTCAAATAAACAACCTAAACTTACACCTAAAGCAACTAGAGAAAAAAGAACAAAACAACACCCCAAACTTAGTAAAAGGAAAGAAATCATAAAGATCAGAGCAGAAATAAGTGAAATAGAAACAATGAAAACAATAGCAAAGATCAATGAAACTAAAAGCTGGTACTATGAGAAGATAAACAAAACTGATAAATTTTTAGCCAGACTCATCAAGAAAAAAAGGGAGAGGACTGAACTCAATAAAATTAGAAATGAAAAAGAAGTTACAACTAACATTGCAGAAATATAAAGGATCATAAGAGATTACTACAAGCAACTATATGTCAATAAAATGGACAACCTGGAAGAAATGGACAAATTCTTAGGTAAGTACAAGCTTCCTAGACTGCACCAGGAAGAAATAGAAAATATGAACACACCGATCACAAGTAATGAAATTGAAACTGCGATTTAAAATCTTCCAATGAACAAAAGTCCAGGACCAGATGGTTTCACAGGCAAATTCTATCAAACATTTAGAGAAGAATTAACACCTAGCCTTCTCCAACTCTTCCGAAAAATTTCTGAGGGAGGAACACTCCCAAGTTTATTCTATGGGGCCACCATCACCCTGACACCAAAACCAGACAAATATGTAACAAAAAAAGAAAATTACAGGCCAATATCACTGATGAACATAATGCAAAAATCCTCAACAAAATACTAGCAAACCGAATCCAACAACACTTTTAAAGGATCGTACACCATGATCAAGTGGAATTTATCCCAGGGATGCAAGGATTCTTCAATATATGCAAATCAATCAATGTGAATCACCATATTAACAAACTGAAGAATAAAAACCATATGGTCACCTTAATAGATGCGGAAAAAGGTTTTGACAAAATTCAACACCCATTTATGATGCAAAGTCTCCAGTAATGGACATAGAGCGAAACTACTTCAACATAATAAAGGCCATATATGACAAATCCACAGCAAATATCATTCTCAATGGTGAAAAACTGAGAGCATTTCCTCTAAAATCAGGAATAAGACAAGGGTGTCCACTCTCACCACTATTATTCAACATAGTTTTGGAAGTCCTAGGCAAGGCAATCAGAGAAGAAAAACAAATAAATGAATCTAAATTGGAAAAGAAGAAGTAAAACTGTCACTGTTTGCAGACGACATGATACTATACATAGAAAATCCTAAAGAGGCCACCAGAAAACTACTAGAGCTAATCAATAAATTTATTAAGTTGCAGGATACAAAATTAATACACAGAAATCACTTGCATTCCTATACACTAACAATGAAAGATCAGAAAGAGAAATTAAGGAAACAATTCCATTTACCACTGCAACAGAAAGAATAAAATACCTAGGAATAAACCCACGTAAGGAGGAAAAAGACCTGTACGCAGAATACTATAAGATACTGGTGAAAGAAATCAAAGATGACACAAACAGATGGAGAGATATACCACGTTCTTGAATTAGAAGAATCAATATTGTGAAAATGTCTATACTACCCAAAGCAATCTACAGATTCAATGCAATCCCTACCAAATTACCAATGGCATTTTTCACAGATTTAGAACAAAAATGTTACCATTTGAATGGACACACAAAAGACACCGAATAGCCAAAGAAATTCTGAGAAAGAAAATCGGAGCTGGAAGAATCAGGCTCCCTGGCTTCAGACGATACTACAAAGCTACAGTAATCAAGATAGTATGGTCCTGGCACAAAAACAGAAATGTAGATCAATGCAACAGGATAGAAAGCCCAGAGATAAACCCACACACCTATGGTCACCTAATCTTTGACAAAGGAGGCAAGAATATACAATGGAGAAAAAATAGTCTCTTCAGTAAGTGGTGCTGGGAAAACTGGACAGCTATATGTAAAAGAATGAAATTAGAACACTCCCTAACACCACACACAAAAATAAAGTCAAAATGGATTAAAGACCTAAATGTAAGACCAGACACTATAAAGCTCTTAGAGTAAAACATAGGAAGAACAGTCTTTGACATAAATCACAGCAAGATCCTTTTTGACCCACCTCCTAGAGTAAAAAAAATAAAAGCAAAAATAAACAAATGGGACCTAATGAAACTTTAAAGCTTTTGCACAGCAGAGAAAACCATAAACATGATGAAAAGACAACCCTCAGAATGGGAGAAAATATTTGCAAATGAAGCAACTGACAAGGGATTAATCTCCAAAATATACAAACAGCTCATGCAGCTCTGTATCAAAAAAACAAATAACCCAATCTAAAAATGGGCAGAAGGTCTAAATAGACATTTCTCCAAAGAAGACATAAAGGTGGCCAACAAACCATGAAAAGATGCTCAACATCACTAATTATCAAAGATATGCAAATCAAAACTACAATGAGGTATCATCTCACACCAGTCAGAATGGCCATCATCAACAATTCTACAAACAAAATTCTGGAGAGGGTGTGGAGAAAAGGAAACCCTCTTACACTCTTGGTGGGAATGTAAATTGATACAGCCACTATGGAGAACAGTATGGAGGTTCCTTAAAAAACTAAAACTAGAACTACCATATGATACAGCAATCCTACTACCGGGCATATACCCAGAGAAAACCATAATTCAAAAACACACATGCACCCCAAAGTTCCTTGCAGCACTATTTACAACAGCCAGGAGGACATGGAAGCAACCTAAATGTCCATCAACAGAGGAATGGATAAAGAAGATGTGGTACATAAATGCAATGGAATATTACTCAGCCATAAAGAGGAATGAAACTGGGTCATTTGCAGAGACGTAGATGGACCTAGAGACTGTCATACAGAGTGAAGTAAATCAGAAAGAGAAAAACAAATATCATATATTAATGTATATATGTGGAATCTAGAATAATGGTATAGATGATCTTATTTGCAAAGCAGAAATAGAGACACAGACGTAGAGAATAAACTTATGAACACCAAGGGGGAAAGGGTGGGGGTGGCATGAATTAAGAGATTGGGATTGACATATATACACTATTGATACTATGTATAAAATAGATAATTAATGAGAACCAACTGTATAACACAGGAAACTCTACTCAATGCTCCATGGTGACCTAAATTGGAAGGAAATCCAAAAATGAAGGGATATATGTATACGTATAGCTGATTCACTTTGCTGTACAGCAGAAACTAACACAACATTGTAAAGCAACTATACTGTAATAAAAACTAAAAAAAAAGAAAAAGACAAATGGGAGAATTGGAGACACAGTTAGGGACACATCATTAAGGAGTTTGGGTTTATTCTGTAGGCAATGAAAGATGTGTTTTCAGTAAAAAAGTAACTTCTTTTAGGAGAAGGAATCTGTATATGATTGGTGTACAAGATCTTTGGGGACTCATCACAAAAAAAATTTTTCATAACTATGCATTGTGATGGATGTTAACTAGACTTACTGTGTTGATAATTTCACAGTATATGCAAATATCTAATCATTATGTTGTACACCTGAAACTAATATAATGTTGTATGTCAATTATATCTCAATTTTTTTTAATGCTTTGGGGAAAGAAAAGATCATGATTGGGGAAACAAAATAAGAGATCCCTGCATATGAAGAGATTATATTTTTGAAAGATTAATAAATGTTCCCCTTCAACCCCTATATTTACTGTTACTCTCTTGCTTTCATTGCATCATTGCTCCTCACCATAACTCACCCCTTCTTGACTTCTGAATTTCAAAGTCCTAGGCATTGGAAAAGCAGAAATGCAACAAGAAAAGTATTATAATAAAGGCTATGTGTACTCCTACTGGGTGCTAGACACTGTTCTAAGTACTTAACAGGCATTTTCTCATTTAATCTCATTTAATTTTAGTAGAGGAAAACGGAATTTCATTCAATTAAATAAATATTTATTGAACATTTATGTGCCGGGCACTATAGTAAGTGTTTAAATTATTCCCATTGAACCAAAAAATGAAACTGAGGCACAGAGAGTCACAAAAGGTCACAAAACTGGTATGTGATGTAGCCAGGATTATGTACCCAGGTATTCTGTCTTCAGAGTCCAAATGCTTAACTATTCTGTTAACCACTGTTATTTAGTAAATAAAAAAGAACCAGCTATCCCTAATGCTCTTACTTCCAGCCTAGATGAGAAAAAATTTCCCTGTGTTCAGGGAAGGGAGACAAGCAGGAGAGGAAGCAAAGAGTAAGAACATCCTATCTCTGCTGCAAAGTGGGCAGAGCCCTAGATTTCCGAGGAAAATCACAAAAACCCCAATAGGTTTATGGGAGTCAAGACAGAGAAGATCTGCCTCATCTCCTGGGTAGAATTCTAGGAAGCCAAGAAGGCCATAGAGGAGAAATGGTTGGAGAGATAGGACCTTAATTAGCAGAGAAATTCCCCACACCTTGATGGGCACACGGACATGTTATGGAATGATTCTCACATGCCCTATAGGTCACCCAGGAAGAAGAGAAAGTGAAACCCACTGAAATTATATCATATATGTTATTGGTTTTACCTACTTGTCTCCCTCACTACACTATGAACTATTTAAGGTCAGAGATCGAGTCTTCCATATGTATGTTTCTTTAGCTCTTATTCAGTGCCTACCTAGAACATGCAGGCCACAAAGTAAATTGATTTGTTAATTATTCGATGCTGTTGAGAAAATTTTAGTGTAGAATTAAAGATTTTAATTTCTAGCCACAATTCACACCATACACCACAATAAATTCGAAATATACTACTGAGTTAAATAGTTTAAAACTGTTTAAAATAGGTTTCTAAATTATTTCTGAAGCACAGGAAATTATAAATAACAAGGTTAGCAGGTTTGATTACATCAAACTATATCACCTGCACATACACAGAAAGCATAATGGAGATGAAGAAGAATTTGAAGGAATGAGAAAAATTATTCATAATTAATATGATTGGGAAACATTTTTTTCTTCAAAATCTGCTTGGAATGAATACAAATCTATACAGAAGACGTTCCAATGAAAAAACAGCCCAATGAATTAATGGATAATAATTATAATTGTAAATTTTTCCATGATTCTCAACCACACCTTGTGAGATTAATAGAACAAGTATAATTATTTTTATTGCTCATCTTTTTTAAATATCCCAGATATATTAAGTGACTTTTAGAAGATCCTCAGCCAGTATGTGGCATGTCAAAGCTCAACCCAGTTCTTCAGACACCATGTTCAATGTCCTTTCCCCTATGTCACATTGGAATATCAATAATATATGGCAAGGGGATGATTCAAATGAAAAAATAAATTTATAAAAATTGCTAAAACTAAACTATGCATTCTTACTAGTAAACTTAAATGACCCAAATATTTAGATATGAATAAATCAACAAGCAAATCATGATATGTTAATTTAATTTTCAGCAAAATTCCATTAGAATTGACAAATTCACGGACTATGTAGAAATATGGAAAAGATCTTTAAAAATACAGGCTAATGGAAAAAACATATGTAATGCGCAACATTACATATTCATTGATTTCTACAACATACATCTTGACTTGTAAGCTGGAACATGGTAAAAGGCTATAGATTTTATGACTCAATAGTGATTTATAAGATTGGGGTTTTGTTTTTCCTTTCCATACATTAATATTTCATGTTACTACTGACTTTAATGTTTCTAGTTAATGTTCACTGTCAGTTGTTTAAACAGATCATTAAAAACCAAAGCAAAAGTCTGTCTGAAAGATAGACACACACGCATAAAATGTCTAGGGAATAAGTATAAAGCAACTTGTTTTCAAAAACAAACAGCTATATTGAGGTATAACTGACATACAATAAACTACACATATTTCAAGGGTTGGATTTATTGACTTTTGACATACATGATGTTAAAATCATCACCGCAATCAAGTAGTGAACATATCTTTCACTCCCCAAGTTTCCTTTTACCCCTTTACAATCCATCCCTCCTTGGTCCATAGGCAACCACTGATCTGCTTTCTTTCACTATAGTTTGCATTTTCTAGAATAGTATATAAATGATACAATATGTACTCTTTTTTGTCTGCCTTCTTTCAGGATAATATTATTTCCCTAAGCGTATTTCCCTAAGCTGTTAACATCTCTAGGTTTGAGAGAACAAGAGGATTAAATGATGAAATATCTAAGAAATGCCAAAAAGGGAGCTTTAAGGAATCATGGCAGACTGGGGAGGGAGCTAAGAGGTGGAAGAAGCCAGTGAACAAATGTTTTCTTTTCTTTAGGGCAGAAGCTTAGTAATCTTACAGATGCTGATATATTTGCTGTTCAGTAAACCTATATTTGCTGAGAAGGCAGGCTGAGGAAGTTGTTTTGCAGTCAGACAGAGCTGGGCTTGAATTCACCCAAGCCCAAGTCACTTAACTTCTCATGGCTTATCGGAAAAATGAGAACAAAGGAAAACATGCATTCAGACATCTTATAGATTGTTCTCAAGATTAAATGAGACAGCGTTTAATAACCAAAATACTTCACCTGTAAAATGAAGGCCATTTTAAATGGAAGTAATAAATATAAAGTACAGAACTCTCCACATTTCAGGACTATTTGGTAGCAACAAAAGTCTGGGTCCATCTAGCTAGAACACAGAAAGAAATGGAGATAATCCCTGGGCAGAATCCTGTCTGCTGGTCCCTTTCTCCACAGTGCTTCCCTTGAGGAGGAGCCTGTTTTCTGCAGACAGATCCTCTCTATCAGGTGAAGGAATTATCCACACCACAACAGCCCTTGTTCAGTGATGTGCCGGAACTAGCTTCTACTGGCTTGTGAAAGCCAACTTTTAAATTTTCAGGGATCTAGTGAGTGAGTGGCTAAAAATAATCATTAATAAAAAGTATAGTAATTTGCAATTAAATGAATTATATTAAAATGAAGGCAATCAATATTCAAAATTCACTTCCTAATTATGCTACTACATTTTAGTATTATCCATGCTCTTAAGGCTATTGATTCCTATTATATCTGTACAGTGGAAATCCGCTATACTGGTGTGCTACTGCACATCAATTTTCAACCCCATGTTCAATGATGTCACATTGGAATGTTGACGTCAGCCATGGATATTGGATGCTACAAATCAGGGTTTGATTTACTGTTTTGTTGATTATCAAAATGATAATCTAAATGATTTACTGTTTTGTTGATTATCTAAATGATGGAGAAAATGCAGATTATAAATAATGAGGGTTAAATTTTAAAGTGTTCATGTCTATAGCTGTCACACTGTAAATAGCAACAAAACATTTAAGGAAATATTCTTCCAGTATTCAAAAACTGTTAAACAATTCAACAAAGAAGTCACTCATATCACTAGCGTGACTGTAAGTTCTAGCATATAGCTTCATTGTTGGATTTCTATCATTAAGATAAATGAAAATATCAACCAGTGTTTATGTTGGAACTACATGATACTCAATGACAACCATAGGTTGACCACAAACTCAAGAGTTAAGCAAAAATCAGTGAAAGTATCTTGTGAGAATCAATGGGCTATATGGAATTCATAAGAAAGAGTACTGAATATTTTAACATTTCTTGAAAATTATGTGCTACATGCCTTTTATATCAGTCGACTTTATAATAAATTTATATATATATATATATTACATGCATTTTTTGGAAGTCAGCCAGAGACGGCCATTAAACATTTACCTGCATCTAATGCCCAGACTCACCAATTCTGAGTATAGTAATCCCAGTTCAAATAGAAACCTCTCTTTACAATATCTATGTTTCAGTCCAGAGGAAGACCCTGATGAGAACTACCTGTGTCACACATCTGCATGTCTTTGCCTGCACCAAGAATGGTTGTGTAGGGTACACAGTACAGGAACTGGCTCAGCGTGGAACATGTGCTAGGCAATACCGTATTCAATCATCTCACTGACTACGACGACAGGCAGTTCCCCAAAAGGAACAGAGATGCTGGATAAACAAAAAGAACAGATGCCCATTACAGTAGGTCCTCAACAAATGGTAACCCACTACCACGTAAAGCAGCTCTGACCTTTTAATCTCAGAAAAGAAAATTAGTGACAATTTATTCACACTGTAGTACATCTGACATTCTAAGATTAAATGATCTGCAACTTATTTAAATATTCTCCTTTCCCTAAGGTGTCAACAGATTTCCAGCCATTAGTTGTTTATGATTCATTCTTTCTTCTAACCAGCATTTCTTGAGCTTCTACTTTTTAAGGAACTGGGTTAAGTGCTGTGGATCTACTTAAGTTTACTCTAAATTTGATAAATGGCAATTTAGCCTGATCACAAGCCCATCTGTTGTGTCTCAAACATCCTGTTCTGAATATGGTACCACTTCTTTAAAAAACAGTTTATTCCACCTCAGCTTCAGTAGACTAATTGAACCAAACATGTTCAAAGAAGCAAACTCTAAGAATAAATCCCCAAATGTCAGCACTGTCTAGGAGGAATGAAGAAACATATGGGATCCCAGCCATTCCTGCCAAGGTGTCTGAGGGTGCTGGGCTCCAGAAAGCAGCTTTATGCCTTCCAGAAAAGTCATATGGTCATGTAATGCTAATTGTAACCTTGAAAAAAAATAAATAAATTGTGCACTTAAAAATTCATCGCAAAAAATACTCTTGTTCAAAAGAACAGCTTTTGCATGTGAATGTAATGAATGCCATCCACCCTACACATCATCTTTGGGGAGACCAGGCCAATCTTCTCTGGAGATGACTACAGGGTTCCTTGAAAAAACTATGGCATGCATCTTACCTCCAAATAGAACAAATGGCTCTTATGCTAGAAAGAAATAGATCAAAGTGGCTGAGATGTGTAAACTAGAGGCAGTTAAAAAGGAATTTTTGTTTAAAGGATAGGGGCCAAAAAGAAAACATAAACTCAGGAAGTTAAAGCAGTCAGCTCAGCTCAAATCAAGAGAGAAAGAACAGCCTGAAACAGCCCATGCAACTCTGTAGTCAAAGGATGGAATCTGTGCCATGGGCTAGTAGAATGGGAGAAGGAAGCTAGGGACAGAGGATAGAGCGAGCAGGGTGGGGAGGCTTGAGTGCCAGCTATATGCTAGGCTCTGCACTAGCTACTTGTCATAGGTAACCACTAATCCTCACAAATTTTCAAGGTAGATATTATTTACCCCCATATTACAGACGGTGAAACTGAGACTCAGAGAAGTCAATAACTTGCCTAAGATCACACAGCTAATAAGTGTCAGAACCAGAGTTCAAATTCATAACTATTTGGTTCAAAACCCCTCTTCCTACAGTTTGGCTCCAATGAAACTGGACAGCAAGCAATCCAAATCCTAATAGCCAAAGGGATAGTGGTGAGCTTGATTCCAGTGTAGGTTATCATTTATACCTGGGAGTGAAGCATGACAGGAAGCTCTAGACAGTAGCAGAATTTTCAGTCAGGTGGTGAAACACGCAGGGAGGAGTAGAAGGACAAGTAAAAGAGAATACTCTGATTAAAGGCAGCATCTTAGCCAATGGCTAGGGATGGAATTGGGAACAAGTCGAACTGCAGGGAGACAGCCTGGTATGGTTATACAGGCTTACTTTATTGTGCTTTGCAGACACTGCGTTTTTTTACAAATTGAAGGTTTGTGGCAACCCTGAATCAAGCAAGTCTATCAGCATGATTTTTCTAACAGCATTTGTTCATTTTATGTCTGTGTGTCACATTTTGGTGATTCTTGCAATATTTCAGACTTTTTCATTATTACTGCATTTGTTGTGCTTATCTGTAATCAATGATCTTTGATGTTACTATTGTAATTGTTTGTGGGCATGAACTGTGCCCACATAAGACAGTGAACTTAATTGATAAATGTTTTGTGTGTTCTGATCGCTCCACTGACCGACCATTCCCCATCTCTCTCCCTCTCCTTGAGCCCCCCTATTAAAACAACAATATTTAAATTAGACCAATTAATAACCTTATAATGGCTTCTAAGTGTTCAAGTAAAAGGAAGAGTTACACTTCTCTCACTTTAAATCAAAAGCTAGAAATGATTCAGTTTACTGAGGAAGGCCTGTCATAAGCTAAGATAGGCCAAAAACTAGGCCTCTTGCACAGTTAGCCAAATTGTGAACACAAAGGAAAAGTTCTTGAAGGAAATGAGAAGTGCTACTCCAAGTGAACATGAATGATAAGAGAGTGAAACAGGCTTACTGCTGATATGGAGAAAGTTCTTATGATCTGGATAGAGGATCAAACCAGCCACAACATTTCCTTAAGCCAAAGCCTAATCCAGCACAAGGCCCAAGCTCTCTTCAATTCTATGAAGGGAGAGAGGTGAGGAAGCTGCAGAAAAAAGGTTGAAGCTAGCAGAGGTTGGTTCATGAGGTTTAAGGAGAGAAGTCATTTCCATAACATAAAAGTACAAAGTGAAGCAGCTGATGTAGAAGCTGCAAGTTATCCAGAAGATCTTGCTAAGGTAATTAATGAAGGTCACACTAAACAATAGATTTTCAGTGTAGATGAAACAGCATTCTATTGGAAGAAGATGTCATCTAAGACTTTCATAGCTAGAGAGAAGAAGTCAATGCCTGGCTTCAAAGCTTCAAAGGACAGGCTGACTCTCTTGTTAGGGGTTAATGCAGCTGGGGACTTGAAGTTGAAGCCAATGCTCATTTGTCATTCTGAAAATCCTAGAACCCCTAAGAATTATGTGAAATCAACTGTGCTTTTACTCTATAAATGGAACAACAAAGCCTAGATAACAGCACATCCACAGTTTACAACATGGCTTACTGAATACATGAAACCCAATGTTGAGACCTACTGCTCAGAAAAAATATATATTCCTTCAAATTACTGACAATACACCTGGTCACCCAAGAGCTCTGATGGAGATGTACAAACAAGACTGATGCTGTTTTCATGCCTGCTAACACAAATCCATTCTGCAACCCATGGATCAAGGAGTAATTTTGACTTTCAAGTCTTATTATTTAAGAAATACGTTTCATAAGGCTACAGTTGCCATAGATAGTGATTTCTCTAATGGATCTGGGAAAAGTACATGGAAAACCTTCTGGAAAAGAATTCGCCATTCTAGATGCAATCAAGAAAATTTATGATTCATGGGAAGAGGTCAAAATATCAACGTTAACAGGAGTTTCGAAGAAGTTGACTCCAGCCCTCGTGTGTAATGTTGAAGGGTTAAGACTTCAATGATAGAAAACTGCAGATGTGGTGGAAATATCAAGAGAACTAGAATTAGAAGTGAAGTCTAAAGATGTGTCTGAATTGCTGCAATCTCATGATAAAACTTTAACAGATGAGGAGTCACTTCTTATGGGTGATTAAAGAAAGTGGTTTCTTGAGATGGAGTCTACACCTGGTGAAGATGCTTTGAAGATTGTTGAAATGACAACAAAGGATTTAGAATATTACACAAACTCAGTCAATAAAGTACTGTCAGGGTTTGAGAGGACTGACTCCAACTTTGAAACAAGTTCTACTGTGGATAAAATGCTACCAAACAGTATTGCATGCTACAAGAAAAATCGTAAATCAACACAGCAACCTTTATTGTTGTCATATTTCAAGAAATGGCCACAGCAACCAACACCCTGATCGGCCAGCAGCCATCAGCATTGAGGCAAGATCCTCTACCAGCAAAAAGATTACAACTTGCTGAAGGCTCAGATGATGATTAGTATTTCTCGCAATAAAGTATTTTTTATTTAAGGTATATAATTTTTTAGACATAATACTATTTCACACTTAATAGGGTACAGTATAGTGTAAACATAACTTTTATATGCACTGAAAATTTTTAAAATTCCTGTCACTCACTCTACTGTGATATTCACTTTATTGGAGTGGTCTGGAACTTAACCTGCAGTATCTCCAAGGTATGCTTGTAGTCAAGGAACCATCAGCCCTAGCTGGCAACTGAAATGTAAACCCAAACTGGAGGCAGAAGCCCCATCATATGGAATAGGTGCTCAGGAGAAGGGGATGGGACGAAAGTTGCAGCTCAATATGCTGCAAGCCCCTAGCAGTCATCCCCGTCACCACACCTCGGGCTTAGGCAGCAAAATCACATCTGGTGGGAACATACCTCCTTAAGTCCTAAGACTGCCTCAGCCTCTGAGTGGAGTTAAGCCTGCAGGTTGAAGGTCTTCGGCACTGGTATCCAAGCATGGCTCCCAGTAGAGGAGAGAGACAATGGGTAAGAAAACCAATAAAGATGTGAAATATCTGCAAATACCAAAAAAAGTTCTAAGAAAGGAAAAAACAAAAGATGGAGATCAAAGAGAAAAGGGAAAGGGGACATACTTTAGATTAAAAGTTTATAATAAAGTCTCTCTGTGGAAGTCACGTTTAAGCTGCACACTAAGAGGGAGGTAAGAACCTAAGCCCAAAAGGAGTAAAAGGAACAGCAGACCAGGCAGAAGGAAAAGCCCATGTAATAAGCTGCAGGTGCAGAAAAGTTTGGGCTATTAAAGAAACTGTAAGAAAGTGGAGCTGAAGTGGTATAATGCAGGGGAGAGCAGTGCAAAGTGATGTTGGACATAAACAAATGCAATATTATTCAGTGTGTAGACCAAGGCAAGGAGTTAGAACTTTTCCTTGCAAAGTACAAAGGGGACCCATTGAGGCTTTTATCAGTGGGGTGTAGCATGATCAATTTGCAGCAGAAAGAAACAGGAGAGGAGAGTGTGGGACCAACGAGAAGGCTGTTACCATACTCTGGGCAAGAGGTCCTGCCACAAAATGAACAGTAGAGACAGGAAGAAGAGGGCAGGTTGGAGATAAATTTTGGAGGTAAAATCAACAAGAACTCATTGATGAAATGGGTGTGAGAAGTAAGGACAAGCGAAAAGTCAGGGATAACTTCTCTGTTCCAGACGTCAGCAACTGGGTGAACAATCGCACTATCGGCTGAGATGGGAAGATCCATTAGTGAAAGACATATTTCAGAAGCAAAATCAGAAGATGCATTTTGGACATCTTGAATTTGATATATCCAAAATGGAGACAGCAAGGAAGGAACTTGAGAGTTGAGTGTGGAGCTCCCAGGAAAAGGTTTTGGGTCCTGGGAGCAGATGGAACTATCCCAGCCAAGGGAATTCTGCAAGGATTTCCTCTTAGGGCATCTATCAATATATTACCTCTGTGTCTATATTACCAGTTCCACAATTGCACACATGTTACAGAGTGTGTTGTTTGATACTTTCCTCTTTTCATAAATAAAGAGATTGGAAGTAGAAAGAGGGATAATAAGGACCACAACAAAAAGACTAAATACTCACGGCAGTATTCACATAAGGAAAATACTAGAAACAACCTAATTACTATCAGTAGGGGTTAGGCTAAATAAGTTATTGCACATACCTTAAATGTAATATCATTCAGCCACTTGAAATTGCTACCATAAATTTATATTTGTTTATTTTCTAGTATGGATATACAAATTATATTATATGGAAAAGGCATATTACAAAAACAACAAAAGCGCATGTCATGTCATGTATTTGTAAGAGAAAAATTAATAACCATATTGATATAAACCCCCTCAAAGCCTTGAGAAATACATATGTTCTGAAATGTAAATAGCAGTTACTTTGGGTGGTGAAATTCTGGATGTCTACTTTCTTCTTCATACTTTGATGCATTACCAGGTTATTTTTTACAATGAACACACATTTCTATATGTGTATGCTTTTACATCTTTATAATCAGAAAGAACAAAAACAGCCATTTTTATTTAGGGAAAACCAAACAGACAACAGTCTGGAAACTTCAGGTGGAAACCAGAAAGAGCCAGGCTGGCAGTCAGCTGCTCTGCCACTGCTGTGATCAAAACATGGTTTCTATTTATTCAATTCAATTCAACAAACACTTCCCATGTACCTACTCTGGGCCAGACTCTGGTTAGATGTTGAAGAAGCATAGACAAATCCACCATATTTCCTGACCTCAATAAACTCACAAGGAAATAACCTGGCTTTAGATACACATTTATAGACGATTACATTGTTTTGCTAGGGTAACAAAATACCACAGACAGACTGGCACAAACAACAGAAATTTATTTGCTCATAGTTCTGGAGACTGGGAGTTCAAGATCGAGGTGTCAGTCAGCAGGTTTGGTTTCTTCCGAGGCTTCTCTCCCTGGCTTGCAGATGGCCACCTTCTCTTCGTGTCCTCACATAATCTTTCCTCTGTTCTGGTGCATCCCTAGTGTCTCTCTGTGTCCAAATTTCCTCTCCTTACAAGTCAGATTGTATTAGGGTCTGCCTTTAGGACCTCATTTTAACTTTATCATCTTTTTTTAAAGGCCCTATCTCTAAATACAGTCATATTCTGAGGTACTGGATGTTAGGATATCAACATATGAGTTTGGGGAGACACAATTCAGCCCATAACAAGGATCCACAAAATTAAACCTTCACTTGTATGACTCCTGTTTATTTTGTGATTCACTACTGACGTCTTTTAAATTTTCTTTATAAAATCTGAACCAGATATTCATTAATATCTTATCAAATAATAATCATATAAAGAAAATTATTCTCTTCTGGTAAAATGATTACATACTACATGACACATTCACCTTTATGTTTCACATTTAAAGTGTAGAAAAATTGACCAAAATGTAGTGAAGAAACAAAGAAATTTTCATTCTGGTACCTATGAAACCTAGAGTAGGAGTATTTGGAATAAAATTTCCAGTGAGTGAGATTATGTTTATTAACACAATAGATTTTTATAATGTGTTAACTCTTCAATTCACTTTGTCTTATGTGCAACAAGGTGAATCAGGCTGAAATAAAATCAGGAAGTAAAAAGCTAGAACCATCTCTAAGATTTAAAACATATTTTTCCATATGTCATGTTCGAAAGATCCACTCACTTTGTCAGGAATGCTCAAAATCCTCTGCTTTAAACTATATTCCATATGAAAGGAAACAGAAAGCACCTCTTTGTTGGAGAAAAGGGGGCTTCCCAAGGGACTTAACTGAGCAAACACCCAGCATAATATATCTGCCCATGGTAACAAAAATCAAATGAAAGCAAATGATTCTATTCTAAATTACAAGCAAGCTCACACCTTCTCAACAACATTCAGGATAATGCTATTAACATGTGCTACTTAGCACACTTAAAAAAAGAATATTCCATTCCTACCTCCTCTGCATTCTCTTTTGTCCAATATTCTACCTGTGAAACAGGAAGAGAGCAGGGCTGCCAAAAAAATAGCAGCATTTACCACCACAGTGCCAGGTAGAGAGTAGATAATCAGTAGATGTGGAAGGGGTATTTATTTGCTCCTTCTCTGAAATGTATTCCCCCGTCGCCCCCTCTCCTTTCTCCACTGTACCCAAAGCACCTTTGGTAGCATCCATCTCCCAAACTCAGTCACATGGTGTAGATGGCCTTGACCCACTACACTACCAGCTCTGGGAGAGGAGTCTCTTTTGCTTAAGTCCGTCAGCATTTCCTATCTACTTTGTCTACCATGATTGGTTTAAAGATGAGCACATTACTTACTCAGAACCAAAGAGATGTGGAAAGACTTTACTAAACACTCCTGGGAAGAAGAAGCTTTCTCTCTTTCCCCTAGTCAGTGGAGTATGAAGCCTAGAATTAAAGCAGTGATTTTTGTATTTAAAAGGAGGAATTTAGAGCTACAATGGGTCAACAATTGTACCTTCCAATTGATACCTACGTGTGCATCCTTGGCATCTAAATCTGACATATATAATGATATGTCAGGGTGACATATCATTCCCTTGATTGATTATGCTAGTTTGAATTATGTTTTCTGTCACTTGCAACCAAAAGATTTCTAACCAATTTAAATAGGAAAAGAATGAATGAAAGAAGTGATAAACCAGGTATCCAATCCCAGCAGGTATACAGGGAAATATACCTATTACCGTAGGTACACTCTACATACATACACTGTGGACAACACTGTAATTTGTCACATAAAGACAAAGGGAAAAATTGCTTCCAGTTTCCTCTACAAGATAAAATTAAGATAAATCTACCCGATAGTCCTAATTCCCACCTCTACCCTTGGATGGTCAATTTTCAATCAACATGTAGATGATTCATTTTATAAATTCCCAGTAACAAATATCCAATTCTAACATAACTTTCTTTTCTCACATTCAATCATCAGTTGCTATATTTGATCCTTTTGACATAACTGAGCATATATTTTGCAAATGTTGGGGATGAAACTACTTTTATCTATCTATTAGAAGAAAAATACATGTTAAACTCTGTTAGGAACTTTATATACATAATCTCATTAAACTGTACAATCACCCTGTGGGGAAGATTATAATGTCCTCATTTTAATTAATAAAAAGGAGGTTCAGAGAGGATATGGAGCTTGCCTAAGTTTACACAGCAAGGAAGTTGCAGAGTTGAGATTCCAGCCCAGGTGTAATTACTAAATCTGTGCTTTTGAATTATACATTAAATCATTCAACAAAAAATTTTTGCATGTCACTGTGATAAGCAATGAGAATGCAAAAGAGAACTATTACAAGGTTCTCCCTTCAAGAAATTTACAATCTCACAAAGGAAAAATACATGTATGCAGTTGAATTACCTCAATACACAAAAATTGCTTTTACAAAGCAATGGACAAAGTAGGATGGGAACATAGGAGATAGAGTCTGTGAGTAAAAGAAAATTTTCATAAAGTAGGTTGATCCTGGGACTCAAATGATGAATAAGCAAAGAAGAGAGAAAAGAAATATCAGAGCAAAACCTGTAGTGCTGAGCTGAGAAGGAAGGAAGGAAGGAAGGAAGGAAAGAAAGAAAGAAAGAAAGAAAGAGAGAGAAAGAAAGAAAGAAAAAGAAAGAAAGGAAGGAAGGAAGGAAGGAGAGAGGGTGGGAAAAGGGAGGGAGGGAGGGAGGGGGAAAGAGGAGGGGAGGGGAGGGGAGGAAGGGAAGGGAGAAAATACAGCCTGGAGTGTTATGGACACCAAACACTGTCTTCCGCAGCAAAAGACTCAGAGGCAGGGTGTGGCCAGAGAGACAGAGGAATAGAAATGAAACCGGAGAGACTCACTACATAATGGAGAGGAATGGGGAAAATATTGATATTAATATACATCTTGCCTCTTTTTAAATAGGTCTGTGGCCTGGGGTGGGCCTAAACTTGAGAGACTTAACAGTGTTATCATTTTTGCTACTGTTGTTCAAGAGGAATCAGTCTGACAGTGAGATAGGAGCAAGAAACCATGTTTTAAGTAGAAACCATGGTGCAACAGAAAACACTAGGCTCTCTGCCCAATGGTCTATGCTAGAGTAGCATATTGCCAATGAGGAGAGAATGTACTTCTGTTTGCAAAGGAGAGGGTAAAAAATCACATTATATATGTTATCTGCTTTAAAACCTGGAAAGCCAACTGCATAGTTTTATGAAATATTGTTGAAGTTGGAAGTTTCAAAGAGTATTCAACAATTACTGGAAATTTTCAGATGCAAGGATTTCTGTCAGTCATAAAAGTATCTACCTTCTGATGCATGAGGTAGAAAAATAATGATTAATTTAACTTGAATTGAAGTAGAAACAGTCAAGTGTTAATCCACCCATTGTAGGCAAAGCTTTAAAAAATTATAACAGTGTATAACAGTTGCCAAATAGAAAGAACTTTCTTGTGTTCTGCACTATCTTATATATTAAATTCCCTTTTCTTTAGAATGCCTAATATAGCTAGTGACAATGCTGGGTTTACAAAAATAAAATTATTATTCTGCTCTGCCTGCTGCTTCCACTGTTGAAAGATAACATGGTAATTTCAGTCATCAACATTTAACAGTGTATATACCTCAGTGGGATGATAAATCTCAGAGACAGTGAAATTAAGTTACTTGACTAATAAATGTCACTGATGCATATTTTTAAACTAAGACAATGTAGTCCTGAACAGTAGTTATATAAGAAACCATAGCTTAAGAAATAAGTCAAAACTAATGTTCAATATTTTTGGAAGGTGAGGCAGTCTTTTAAAAGTCACCAGCGGTATGGAGGTTCCTTAAAAAACTAAAAGTAGAACTACCATACGACCCAGCAATCCCACTACTGGGCATATACCCTGAGAAAACCATAATTCAAAAAGAGTCATGTACCACAATGTTCATTGCAGCTCTATTTACAATAGCCAGGACATGGAAGCAACCTAAGTGTCCATCGACAGATGAATGGATAAAGAAGACGTGGCACATATATACAATGGAATATTACTCAGCCATAAAAAGAAATGAAATTGAGTTATTGGTAGTGAGGCAGATGGACCTAGAGTCTGTCATACAGAGTGAAGTAAGTCAGAAAGAGAAAAATAAATACTGAATGTTAACACATATATATGGAATCTAAAAAAATAATAATAAGGTTCTGAAGAACCTAGGGGCAGGACAGGAATAAAGATGCAGACGTAGAGAATGGATTTGAGGACATGGGGAGGGGGGGAAGGGTAAGCTGGGACAAAGTGAGAGAGTGGCATGGACATATATACACTACCAAAGGTAAAATAGATAGCTAGTGGGAAGCAGCCGCATAGCATAGGGAGATCAGTTCGGTGCTTTGTGACCACCTAGAGGGGTGGGATAGGGAGGGTGGGAGGGAGGGAGACGCAACAGGGAGGAGATATGGGGATATATGTATACGTATAGCTGATTCACTTTGTTATAAAGCAGAAACTAACACACCACTGTAAAGCAATTATACTCCAATAAAGATGTTAAAAAATAAATAAAATAAAAGTCACCAGCAGTACTGTAGCACTGTGGTCAGAACAGGGAGGCTCTGAGGCAGTTAAGAGTGAGGGCCCTGAAGCCAGACTGTGCAGCTGAGTCCAAGTTCTTTTGCTTGCTGGCTAAGTGGCCACAGATTTAGCCCTTATCTGTAAAGTGAAAATAATAATAGTGCTTACTACATAGGGCTTTGTGAGGATTAAATAACATTTTCTATGTAACCAATGCTTCATGAATATACCATTAAAAACATATATATTGATCCCTAACTCCATGTATTAGTCAGGGTTCTTCAAAGAAACCAGGACCGATAGGAGATTATCTATATCTATATCTACATCTGTATCTATAAAGAGATTTATTATAGGAATTGGCTCATGTGATTATGGAAGGGCAAAAAGTCCTACAATCTGCCATCTGCAAACTGGAGAACCAGGAAACTGGTGGTATAATCCAGTCCAAGTCTGAGGCCTGAGAACCAGGGTCCACTGATGTAAGTCTTGGAATCCAAAGGCCTGAGAACCAGGACCTCTGATGTCCAATGGCAAGAAAAGATGGATATCCCAGCTCAAGAAGACAGAGAGAGAATTCGGCCTTCCTTTGTTTTTTTCTGTTCTAGGCATGTCCTCCACAGATTGGATGATGGCTACCCCTCACTGGTGAGGGGGTACTCTTCACTCAGTCTACTGAATCAAATGCTAATCTCTTCTGGAAACACTCTCTTAGACACATCCGGAAATAATGTTTTCTGGGCATTCCTTAGGCTAGTCAAGTTGACACGTAAAATTAACCATCACATTCCACAGAAGGCCTTGAACTCTGTGGAAAGCAAATAAATGCACACGAGATGGTCCTTGATCATCAGGAGTTCACCAGTTAGTAGGAACACAAAAACATGAGCAGAGGTAACAGTAATTCTTTTCAGTAAACGTTTAACACCTATTACATGAAAGCTCTTGTCCCAGGTGCTGGGACGAAACACTGTGCACTAGCTTAATTTACAACTCCCTTTCACATTGTTAGGCATTATAATAAGACCAGTTCAATAAAAAGTGCTTTTGAAACATATAACGCTGGTAGAAGTTGTTGCCAGTCGGTGGAGGAGACAGAATCAGGAAGAGTTTCATGGATAGGTACAAAATCATCTGGACCTCAGAGAATGAGCAGGATTTCAGCATGTCAAATATGGGACACATGCAGTAAAGGGTTAACTCAGCAGGCCTGGGTTGTTCAAACCCTGTACATTACAAAGAAAAGGCTGATCCTTGACCAGCTCCTGGGAGATAACCTCTAAGCCCTTAGAATATCCTGCTTGATAAGATTGTCTTTGTATACCTGGACCTTGGGCCAATGCCAGATAGTTTATGCCAACAATGTGAATTATTGGAAGGGGTGGGGGGGTGCCTTGGGCCATACTGAATCAGTTTAATCTCTGATGAGCTGGAGACTGAGTAACTAAGGTCAGCCACATGTGTGATCCACACCTACCTAGCTCACCTACAATTAGATCTCTGCAGGTCTAGGCTCCAGTGACCTTTCCTGGTTGACAATACTCTGTACATGCTGTCACACATCATTGCTGGGAGAAGTAAGCACTGTCCATACAACTCCACTGGAAGAGGACAACTGGACATTTGTACCTGGTCTCACCTGTATTCTACCCTATGCCCTTGGTTACCTTGTTGATTTCAATCTGTATCCTCTCACTATATTAAACTGCAACCGTGAATAGAATAACTTTTCTGAATTCTGTGAGTCCTTCTAGTGAATCATGGAACTGTAGTGTGGTCTTGGAGATCCCTGACACAGGGTGCAAAATAACCAGGACCTTAAAGGATGGATGGGCATTTCAAATAGAGGGCAAAAGTCAATTTAGGAGACTTGAGAATTGCACTCAGAAAGAAACTGTAAATATTTCCATGTCGACACAGTCTCCAGATTGGAAATTATTTTTAAGCATCTGAGACATATAGAGCTACAAGTACCATTACTACCAAAGAACAAATCAATTTCTAGCAGTAACAAATATGTTGTATACATAATGTGTACACGAGGAGTTCATAATTTTGTCATTATTTATGATTCTCCCTATGATACTTTTATTAGGGCTTTATAGGCCTCAGACATTAATTCTTTTTACCATTAAATATAAACAATAGCATATTTTTCTACAACTCTCATTTTAGAGCTTATAATTTTCTCCATTATGTATAGGATTAGATCCTTATTTTAAATCACCAGGATAGTTTTTTTTCAAACTTTGATACATTTTTATTCAGTAATTTCAAAATAGACAGATATGCAATAAATATTTCTATAATATGTATTAAAATACTTTTTGCCCAAATTAGGTCATCTACATTGCAACTCAATAAGAATAAGCTGGGCAACATTTCCCATATGTAACTAAATTACAGCCTTGTCTATAACACGTATGATTCTTGCTTTAGTTGCAACTAGTACATTACTAATAGTAACATGATAATATGTTGTAGAAAGGTTTAGCACAGCATTTTGTATTTAGTGGGCTCAACAACTGTTTGGTGAGTGAATAAATAAGTACGCAATGAATGAAAAGAAGGGAAAAATTAAGAACACACTTTGGAAAGATTGTGAAATTACTGTAGGAATTCAAAAAGATGATTCTAAAAATACTAAAATATATAATGGAAAATGTGTTTTCATAGTCATCATAAAGTTTATATTACAACTAAATAAAACAAATAATTGGAGGATAAATTATCTTAATTGCTGTGCTTTATGATAATAAATATAAAAATGACCTGTTTATATCCTAATCATAGAAAAAAGTCACATCTGATAGACATATTTAATTTTAAAAATTGAAATTACAACTGTATACAAGAAAGTGGTTATTTGTAATCTTGAGTTTAAAAAGATTTTCTGAGTCTAACACCAAAGGCAGATCAAAAAGGAAAAATTAGTAGATCGAGTGACAAAAAAATTACAGGTTTCTGTATGTTGGAACACTATAAAAATTTTTTTAATTTAGAAGCTAAATATTGTATGAAAATATATGATAGATAAGCAATTAATATCCTTAATATACATAAGATGTTCTTACAAATCAATAGAAAGGTATGAACACCCCATTAATAAGAAAGATATTCAATGTGACCATTCAATTCACAACAGAAGAAATTTTTTCAATCTAATAAACATAAGAAAGTTTAACTGTACTAGTAACAACTAAATTCAAATTAAGCAATATTGAGTAGAAGAATGAAACTATTTTCTCAAAGTAAATAAACTCAAAAATACAAAAATAAACTCAAAATGAATTAAGAACTGAAAGCATAAAACTCCTAGAAAAAAACATAGCCAGTATGCTCTTTGAAATCAATCTTAGCAATATTTTTTTGGATCTGTCTCCTTATGCAACAGCAACGAGAGCAAAAATAAACAGATTGGACCACATTAAACTAAAAAGCTTTTGCACAGTGAAAGAAGCCACCAACAAAACAGAAAGGCAGCCTACTAAATGGGAGAAGATATTTGCAAATGGTATGTCTGATAAAGGGTTAATATCCAAAATATATAAAGAATTCATACAACCGAATATCAAAAAAAATCTGATTAAAAAATGGGCACAGTACCCAAACAGGCATTTTTTTCCAAAAACATACAGATGGCCAACAGGTATATGGAAAGATGCTCAGCATTACTAATCATCAGGGAAATGCAAATCAGAACCACAAGAGATATCAACTCATACCTGTCAGAATGGCTACCATCTAAAAGATAAGAAATAACAAGTGTCGATGAGGATATGGAGAAATGGGAACCCTAGTAGACTGTTGGTGGGAATGTAAACTGATACAGCCATTATGGAAAACAGTATGTAGGTTCCTCAAAAAACTAAAAATAGAACTAGAATATTATCCAGCAATTCCACTTCTGGGTATTTAGGCAAAGAAAAGGAAAACACTAATTAGAGAAGATATTGGACCCCTAAGCTATGTTCATTGCACCGCTATTTACAATAGTCAGGTTATGGGAGCGACCTAAGTGTTTATCAACAGATAAATGGATAAAGAAGATGTGGTGTATATATATATATATACACACACACACACATACATACAAGGGAATATTAAACAACCATTAAAAAGAATGAAATCTTGCCATTTGCAACAACATAGATGAAACTACAGGATATTATGCTAAGTGAAATATGTCATACAGAGAAAGACAAATACCATACATTTTCAGTTATATGTGGAATCTAAAAAACAAAACAAATGAGCAAATATAACAAAACAGAAACAGAGTCACAGATACAGAGAACAAACTAGTGGTTGCCACAAGGGAGGAGGGTGGGAGGATAGGCAAAATAGATGAAGGGGATTAAGAGGTACAAACTACAGTTATAAAATACATAATTCACAAGGATGTACAGCACAAGAAATATAGTCAATAATACTATAATAATTTATGGTGTATAATCTATAAAAATATTGAATCACTATGTTGTACATCTGAAACCAATATTATATTGTAAGTCGGCTATACTTAATTTTTAAAATATTTATAACTGTTTTTATCAGATTGACTAAGACATTTCTAACTTATAAAAAAAAAGTGTTTATTCCGGTATGCAGAAATCATCCTCCACCTGTTTCTGGTGGTGGTTACCCTGAGTAATAATTTTCCAATACATCAAAATCATTTTTGTAGACTTCTACTTCCAGTGACAAAGATTATCATTAAAGTTTGAAGCATACTTATATATCCCATAATCTATTTCGATCCTCCTTAGATAACCAGCTGGCCTTTCCTTTACTTTGGGTATGAGTTACTCAACTTTGCAGTATTTGAAGAATTAATCACATATCTCATAATTGTCAAGGATAAAACATTTGGGACTACTGTGATGAAAGAACAGGGTTGCCTACTAATACTTTTTAAATAAAAGTGTAACAATAACAAAGAAGATAAAAGCAAACAAAAAGTGCCAAGAAGCTCATGGAAATCAGTGGCTCTTGGAATCTGGGAGTCTTGTGCCAATGATCTGGGAAAGAAGCAACCTGCTTTATGTTGTTTTCTGCTTCTGAACCCAAATCATTGTGGGAATACTGACTCAGTCACCTGTTGGTGGTGGTGAGGTCAGTGATCCTTATAAATGTATCCCCTATACTATCAGTTCCAGTTACTGCGTTCCAGACCAAAAACCAGTTCCAGTTACTGTATCTGCATAACAAATTATTACAAAATTTAGTGGCTCAAAACAACATTTAATTTGCTCATGGATCTGTAATCTGAGCAGAGCTTGGTAAAGACAGTTCACCCCTGCTTTACTGGGCACCAGCTGGGATGACTTGAAGGATGGGATTGGAATCATCTGAAAGCTTGCTCATTCACTTGACTGATGGTTAATGCTGGCTGTGGGTTGAGACCTTAGCTGGAGATGTTGGCCAGAACACTTTTATATGGCCAGCCTTCCTGACAATATGGTGACAGTTTTCCAAGAGTGCATCCCAAGAGGAGGGGAGGAAGGGAAAGAGAGAGAGAGAGAGAGAGAGAGAGAGAGAGAGAGAGAGAGAGAGAGAGAGAGAGAGAGAGAGAGAGAGAGAGGGAGAGAGAGAAACTGTTACAGTCCCTTACCCAGATTCTTTTGGTATTCCTTTCAAAAGACATATTCCAGGTACTAATCTTACAATCAGAGGCCTTTAGGGGAATGAAAAGAAGCAGCAAAAACCCCTGTGGACAATAAAACTAAATGCTCTGGTTAATTTATTATAACAGCTAACAATATCAGAATGAAGGAGAATGGAACCTTCTACTGAGCTATAACACATAATCAATTTTATAAAAATTTAGTCACTGATTATGCTGGGAGAAAGATTATATTATAAAAAGTGAGAAAACTGACATACCTCTAGGCCTTTAATTTATCCCATACTGTATTATAATTGTCCCTGATTGACAAGAGTATTAAAACCTAGAAACAAAACCTTTCTGGAGATATTGTCAGCCTTTGTACATGAACATGATAATGTTTATTTTAATATGAAAGATACACAATCACTGAGATCTATTCATATTAACATATTTTATTTATACATAAATACCCTAGGAAGGCTGAAATTCTCTTTTGAGTTGTTGATTTCATATATTGTTCCTTTATCCTGTGTTTGGTAAACAAAAGAGCTCTCACAATATTTGTGAATTAATTAAAATGTAGAGAATGCCCAGCAAGCATAATTATTCCTATACACTTTCTTTTATAATGATGAAGAAGGAAATCTTTGAGTTTCCTGATGGCCATTCCAGGAAACTCAAACATAGTTTAGACATAAAGGCCATCTTAATAATTTTATTATTTTGAATTTGGGGTTTGAGTTTGGGAAAGGCAAAATCCAGATGACTTGTCAGAAAAATACAGAAGATAAGTCATAAATGTCCAAAGATAAGAAATAGTTACATGCAGTATTTTAAAATATGTAACCATAACTATTGATATTTTTAACTTTAAGAAAATAAATAATACCTTTGCAAGGTTATTTAAACATATTCAAAAAACACAGAGTTAGAACAATTTATTAATAAAAGAAATCTCTGTTATCTGGACACAGAATACCTTTGCTACATAAAAGCTAAAAGCCCCCAAATTCTAGTTTTATTCTTTGTGAATTTAATCTACATGACAACTTGCAATAGAGGATTTGTAAGTCTTTTTTATATATAAATTCATACAAATTGTCAAAACTTTCAACACTGCTTTTCAAATCAATAACTGTGTGCATTATAAACCTATGGCCTCAAATTCATCTCTTTTAGCTTTATCAAGACTGACATCCTTCAGGAACATAGTTACAAAACTCCTTAAAAAAATTCTAGGAAATGAAATCCAGCAAAATAAAAAGGAAAATACTGCATGACCAAGTGGAGTTTACCCTAGAAATGTAAGCTTAGTTTAACATTAAAACCCAATTGGTGTAATTCATTATGTTAAAAAAATAAAGAAGGAAAACCACACGATCATTTAAATAAATGCAAAATATGCATTTAACAAAATTCAACAGTTGTTTATAATAAATCTTAGCAAGTTAGAAACAAAAGGAAACTTTTTTTACCTAATAAGGGACGGGCATCTAAGACCCCTAACATCATACATAATTGTGAAATATTGAATGTTTTCTCTCCAAGAACAAGACAAGGCAATTGATGAAATTTTAGTATGAACATACATCTATGTTCTATGTTCATCTATGTTCATCTATCTTGAAAACATTATGCTATGTGAAAGAAGCCAGCCACAAAAAGCCACAAATCATATTATTCCATTTGTATGATATATCCAAATTAAGCAAATCTGCAGAAACTGAAAGTAGATTACTGCTTTCTTAGGGCTGGAAAGGATGGTTGGGTAAAGGGGTGAGAGCTAAACTATTTCTTTTTGAGGTGATGAAATGTTCTAAAATTGTGGTGATGATCACACATATCTGTGAATATTCTACAACCCTTGATTTGATTTCTTTAAAAGGGTTAATTGTATAGTACATGAATTTTATTCTCAGTAAAGATGTAATTTAAAATTTCAATGGCCCTTTATGCATGCTCTCTTTCTTAATATATCGTCTAGGTATTCATATTATCTTAGGTCATATTCCCTAGAAACAGAGCCGGAGTCTTGGATTCTAGTGCAAATAATGTATTGAGGGACTGCTCTTTGGGAAAATTTTTAAGAGAGTGAGGCCTGCAGTTCTGGGAGAGGAAAGAGTCAAGCAAGGATAAAGTTTAGCTCTGGAGCCTAAACTGCCCCTGTCGAGTGGCCCCACCTTGAATCAAGAGGGTTGGTCTTATATATCCTCATATTAGTCAGTCTTTGGCTTGCAGCTGCCACCAGCAGTTGAAGTTGTAACCTTTTAGCAAGCAGGTTCCCATTAGCTGAGAGCTGTTATCTATCTGATGAAAGCGAGTAGCTGTGAGTCATTAGCAACCAAAACACTGCAGCTAGGGGATGGATGCACTGGTCTAGTAAAGGGGATCTGGGCACAGCACCAACCAAATCTACCTGGTACCCCAAAGGAGTCCTCATGGAGGCTGGCAAATATTTAGGGAAAATAATTCGTTCCAATATTGTTTGTAATAACAAGAACTACATTTAATTTCCTAACAATTTAGGAGGTATATGTTTTGTTCATACAGCAGGATGCCATTAGCCATTAAAGGTATACTAAAAATTATACTCCAATAAAGATGTTAAAATAAATAAATAAAGATATACTAAAAGAACATTTAGAGAAATGGAAATAAATTCCAGAAATATTGTGAGGTGAACAGACTACAAAAGTATAAACAGTATAATCCCATGTTTATAAAGGTAGCAGTATGTATATTTTGTACACATTCTTTCACCCTTTGGGGAAGGATTACATAAAAATGTGAGTAGCAGTTATTGCTCAGTAGTAGGATTAAAGCTATTTTTATTATCTGTATTTTATTTATCTGTTTATTCTGTATTACTTTTGTAGATAAAGTAATTTCAAATATTGTACCCCAACAAATTAATTCTCAAATTTGAACTCAAAGAGTGTGGTCAAGTTCAAATGCTATGAGATTAAAGACTCCAAAACCAAACCTGGTTCTTGGAAAGGTTACCATTCTACTGTGTGTTTCTCCACTTCGCACATTCAGTTTTGTCATTACACCTAAGGCTGGTCAGATTGGTGGTCACTGCCCAAAAAGAGATGAATCTACAGACCAAATATCCGTGTACTAATTTTCAATGGCATGACCATTACATTCCAGCCACCATTGCATTCATAACTCATTCACAGCCCCATGTTCCCAAGGTCAGGTACGTGAGAAGACATGTGAGTTAACATAAAGTGTTTTGGTGAGTATATGAAGCCAATGGCCTGAGTAAATATTTCATCCAGGTTTTATGTAGAGGTCTGATGACCCACAGTAAACAACCCAGGGCCTCCCTACTCACCCCTCCTGCTGAGAGTTAGTCCAGCAGCTCTGGCCACAACTGACAGGATAAGGAGTGTAGATCTGAATCAGGAGCAGCATTCCAGGCTGGTCAGGGACTCTGGTGCGACTTGGAGCAAAAAGGTGAGGAGATCCAAGTTGTCTCTCTTGGAAATTTTAAGTAGACATTATTAAGATAATGAGGGGGCTAGTGAGCAGAAGCTGGAACAAAGCCATGAAATCTTGTCAGGGCCATGGTAGGTCATGGAAAACCAATGTTAAGAGGCAAAAAAAACCACAGAGAGAAAAAGACACCATGAGCACAGAGACCATGGCAGACCATGAGGAGGCAGAGTCTCCCCAGGTCTCTAAAATGGTCCCAGTTCTTGGCCACTTTCCTTTGTCAGCTCACAGATGCCCTCATGATAAACTGGGGCAAGCAGGATCTTGAGCTCCTTATATCAAAATCACTTCACATGCACTACTCCTGACTCGCCACCAGGTAACCAGAAGCCTACCGTAATCAGTATCCCTTTGGAACAAATGTGGATTTATTCTCCAAAGAGAAGAGGCTACAGAGTGGTTCTGCAGTATGCTTCTTTGAATAATGAGAGTCTCCCCACTCGAGACTCTAAGCTTTCTGAGAACAGGAACCTCGTCTGGTTTTACACACCCATGTACACCCAGCATGGTGCCAGCACACACACCCTTTCAGTAAATATATTTTGAATGGAGGAAACCACAAGTCACTTAAAAATGTTCTATTTGCTTAATTTCCACAGCAGCCCTGGGAGATATTTCTCTCCTAACCACAGCTTATTTCAATGCAGTTGTTGTATACTGGCCCATGTAATACTATACCTTTTACCACTTTCATCTGAACCGTTAAAATAAAGAGCCACAATAATAGCTAAGTTTTAGTATTTCAATTAGTCCCTATAGTTACAGACAGAGAACAAAAAATCCCTTGCTTACCTACAGTGCACTAAAACATTTTTGTTATTCTAATTTAATATTTCCATCAACCATATGAAATAATATTACACTCTCATTTTACAGACAAAATTCAGGACACAGAGGAATTATATAACTAGAAAGGAATGAAGCCAGGATTTAAACATAGGTCACACTTAAAAATCAGCTCTCGGAGGAGTTGCAAGATGGCGGAAGAGTGAGACGTGGAGAGCACCTTCCTCCCCACAAAGACATCAGAAATACATCTACATGTGGAACGACTCCTACAGAACTCCTACTGAACGCTGGCAGAAGACCTCAGACCTCCCAAAAGGCAAGAAATTCCCCCACGTACCTGGGTAGGGCAACCAAAAAAAGACGAAGAATAGGGACGGGACCTGCACCAGTGGGAAGGAGCTGTAAAGGAGGAAAGGTTTCCACACACTTAGGAAGCCTCTTCGCAGGCGGAGACTGCGGGTGGCGGAGGGGGGAAGCTTCAGAGCCACGGAGGAGAGCGCAGCAACAGGGGTGCGGAAGGCAAAGCGGAGAGATTCCCGCACAGAGGATCAGTGCAGGAGGGGGCTGGAAGCTGAGGCTTGGGCTTCGGTCTGAGGCAGGGAGAGGACTGGGTTTAGCGGCGTGAACACAGCCTATAGGGGACTAGTGCGCCACGGCCAGCCGGGAGGGAGTCCGGGAAAAGGTCTGGAGCTGCCGAAGAGGCAAGAGACTTTCTCTTGCCTCTTTGTTTCCTCGTGCGTGAGGACACGGGATTCAGAGCGCTGCTTAAAGGAGCTCCAGAGACGGGCGCGAGCCGCGGCTAAAAGCGCGGACACCAGAGACGGGCATGAGACGCTAAGGCTGCTGCTGACGCCACCAAGAAGCCTGTGTGCGAACACAGGTCACTATCCACACCCCCCTTCTGGGGAGCCTGTGCAGCCCGCCACTGCCAGGGTCCCGGGATCCAGGGACAACTTACCCGGGAGAACGCACGGCGCGCCTCAGGCTGGAGCAACGTCACGCCGGCCTCTGCCGCCGCAGGCTCGCCCCGCACTCCGAACGCCTCCCTCCCCCAGCCTGAGTGAGCCGCAGCCCCCGAATCAGCGGCTCCTTTAACCCCGTCCTGTCTGAGCTAAGAACAGACGCCCTCAGGCGACCAAATCCAAAGCTGAACCCTGGGAGCTGTGGGAACAAAGAAAAGAAAGGGAAGGTTCTCCCAACAGCCTCAGGAGCAGCTGATTAAAACTCCACAATCAACTTGATATTCCCTGCACCTGTGGAATACCTGAATAGACAACGAATCATCCGAAATTGAGGAGGTGGACTTTGGGAACAACGATATATATATATTTTTTCCCCCTTTTTCTCTTTTTCTGAGTGTGTATGTGTATGCTTCTGTGTGAGATTTTGTCTGTATAGCTTTGCTTTTACCATTTGTCTTGGGTTCGGTCTGTCCGTTTTTGTGGGGGTTTTTTTATTATTACTTAAATTTTTTTTAATACTTTTTATTTTAATAACTATTTTTATTTTATCTTATTACTTACTTATTTTTTTTTATCCTCCCTTTTATTCTGAGCCGTGTGGATGCCAGGCTCTTGGTGCTCCAGCCAGGCGACAGGGCTGTGCCTCTGAGGTGGGAGAGCCAAGTTCAGGACACTGGTCCACAGGAGACCTCCCAGCTCCACATAACATCAAAGAGTGAAAATCTGCCAGATATCTCCATCTCAACGTCAAGACCCAGCTCCACTCAACGAACAGCAAGCTACAGTGCAGGACACCCTATGCCAAACAACTAGCAAGACAGGAACACAACCCCATCCATTAGCAGAGAGGCTGCCTAAAATCATAATAAGGCCACAGACACCCCAAAACACACCACCAGACGTGGACCTACCCACCAGAAAGACAAGATCCAGCCTCATCCACCAGAACACAGGCACTAGTCCCCTCCACCAGGAAGCCTACACAACCCACTGAAACAACCTTAGCCACTAGGGACAAACACCAAAAACAACAGAAACTACGAACCTGCAGCCTGCAAAAAGAAGACCGCAAACACAGTAAGATAAGCAAAATGAGAAGACAGAGAAACACACAAAAGATGAAGGAGCAAGGTAAAACCCCATGAGGCCTAACAAATGAAGAGGAAATAGGCAGTCAACCTGAAAAAGAATTCAGAATAATGATAGTAAACATGATCCAAACTCTTGGAAATAGAATGGAGAAAATACAAGAAACGTTTAACAAGGACATAGAAGAACTAAAGAGCAAATAAACAGACGTGAATAACACAATAAATGAAATTAAAAATACTCTAGAAGGGATCAATAGAATAACTGAGGCAGAAAAACGAATAAGTGAGCTGGAAATAAAATAGTGGAAAAAAATACTGCAGAGCAGAATAAAGGAAAAAAAAAATGAGAAGAATTGAGGACAGTCTCAGAGACCACTGGGACAACATTAAATGCACCAACATTCGAACTATAGGGGTCCCAGAAGAAGAAGAGAAAAAGAAAGGGACTGAGAAAATATTTGAAGATTATAGTTGAAAACTTCCCTAATATGGGAAAGGAAATAGTTAATCAAGTCCAGGAAGCACAGAGAGTCCCATACAGGATAAATCCAAGGAGAAACACGCCAAGACACATATTAATCAAACTATCAAAAATTAAATACAAAGAAACATATTAAAAGCAGCAAGGGAAAAACAAAAAATAACACACAAAGGAATTCCCATGAGGTTATAACAGCTGGTCTTTCAGCAGAAACTCTGAAAGCCAAAGGGAGTGGCAGGACATATTTAAAGTGATGAAGGAGAGAAACCTACAACCAAGATTACTCTACCCAGCAAGGATCTCATTCAGATTTGATGGAGAAATTAAAACCTTTACAGACAAGCAAAAGCTGAGAGAGTTCAACACCACCAAACCAGCTTTAAAACAAACACTAATGGAACTTCTCTAGGCAGGAAACACAAGAGAAGGAAAAGACCTACAATAAAAAACCCAAAACAATTAAGAAAATGGTAATAGGAACATACATATCGATAATTACCTTAAATGTAAATGGATTAAGTGTGCCACCAAAAGACATAGACTGGCTGAATGGATACAAAAACAAGACCCATATATATGCTGTCTAAAAGAGACCCACTTCAGACCTAGGGACAGATACAGACGGAAAGTGAGGGGATGGAAAAACATATTCCATGCAAATGGAAATCAAAACAAAGCTGGAGTAGCAATTCTCATATCAGGCAAAATAGACTTTAAAATAAAGACTATTAGAAGAGACAAAGAAGGACACTACATAATGATCAAGGGATCAACCCAAGAAGAAGATATAACAATTGTAAATATTTATGCACCCAACATAGGAGCACCTCAATACATAAGGCAAATACTAACAGCTAAAAAAGGGGAAATCAACAGTAACACAATCATAGTAGGGGACTTTAACACCCCACGTTCACCAATGGACAGATCATCCAAAATGAAAATAAATACAGAAACACAAGCTTTAAATGATACAATAAACAAGATGGACTTAATTGATATTTATAGGACATTCCATCCAAAAACAACAGAATACACATTCTTCTCAAGTGCTCATGGAACATTCTCCAGGATAGATCATATCTTGGGTCACAAATCAAGCCTTCATAAATTTAAGAAAATTGAAATCATATCAAGTATCTTTTCCTACCACAACGCTGTAAGACTGGATATCAGTTACAGGAAAAAAATCTGTAAGAAATACAAACACATGGAGGCTAAACAACACACTACTTAATAACTAAGAAATCACTGAAGAAATCAAACAGGAAATCAAAAAATACCTAGAAACAAATGACAATGAAAATATGATGACCCAAAACCTATGGGATGCAGCAAAAGCAGTTCTAAGAGGGAAGTTTACAGCAATACAATCCTACCCTAAGAAACAAACATTTCAAACAACCTAACCTGACACCTAAAGCAATTAGAGAAAGAAGAACAAAAAAACCCCAAAGTTAGCAGAAGGAAAGAAATTATGAAGATCAGATCAGAAAGAAATGAAGAAAACGATAGCAAAGATCAAAAAGCTAAAAGCTGGTTCTTTGACAAGAAAAACAAAATTGAAAAACCATTAGCCAGACTTATCAAGAAAAAAGGGAGAAGACTGAAATCAATAGAATTAGAAATGAAAAAGGAGAAGTAACAACTGACACTGCAGAAATACAAAGGATCATGAGAAATTACTATAAGCAACTATATGGCAATAAAATGGACAACCTGGAAGAAATAGACAAATTCTTAGAAATGAACAACCTGCTGAGACTGCACCAGGAAGAAACAGAAAATATGAACAGACCAATCACAAGCACTGAAATTGAAACTGATTAAAAATCTTCCAACAAACAAAAGCCCAGGACCAGATGGCTTCACAGCGAATTCTATCAAACATTTAGAGAAGAGCTAACACCTATCCTTCTCAAACTCTTCCAAAATATAGCAGAGGGAGGAACACTGCCAAACTCATTCTACGAGGCCACCATCACCCTGATACCAAGACCAGACAAAGAAAGAAAACTACAGGCCAATATCACCGATGAACATAGATGCAAAAATCCTCCACAAAATACTAGCAAACAGAATCCAACAGCACATTAAAAGGATCATACACCATGATCAAGTGGGGTTCATCCCAGGAATGCAAGGATTCTTCAATATACGCAAATCAATCAACGTGATACGCCATATTAACAAACAGAAGGAGAAAAATCATATGATCATCTCAATAGATGCAAAGAAAGCTTTCAACAAAATTCAACATCCATTTATGAAAAAACCCCTCCAGAAAGTAGGCATAGAGGGAACTTTCCTCAACATAATAATGGCCATATATGGCAAACCCACAGCCAGCATTATCCTCAACGGTGAAAAACTGAAACCATTTCCTCTAAGATCAGGAAAAAGACAACGTTGCCCACTCTCACCACTGTTATTCAACATAGTTTTGGAAGTTTCAGCCACAGCAATCAGAGAAGAAAAAGATATAAAAGGAATCCAAGTCGGAAAAGAAGAAGTAAAGCTTTCACTGTTTGCAGATGACATGATACTATACATAGAGAATCCTAAAGATGCTACCAGAAAACTAGTAGAGCTAATAAATGAATTTGGTAAAGTACAAGGATACAAATAATGAACAGAAATCTCTGGCATTCCTATACACTAATGATGAAAAATCTGAAAGTGAAATTAAGAAAACACTCCCATTTACCATTGCAACAAAAAGAATAAAGTATCTAGGAATAAACCTACCTAAGGAGACAAAAGACCTCTATGCAGAAAATTATAAGACACTGATGAAAGAAATTAAAGATGATACAAATAGATGAAGAGATATACCATGTTCTTGGATTGGAAGAATCAACATTGTGAAAATGACTCTACTACCGAAAGCAATCTACAGATTCAATGCAATCCCTATCAAACTACCAATGGCATTTTTCACAGAACTAGAACAAAAATTTTCACAATTTGTATGGAAACACAAAAGACCCCGAATAGCCAAAGCTATCTTGAGAACGAAAAACGGAGCTGGAGGAATCAGGCTCCCTGACTTCAGACTATACTACAAAGCTACAGTAATCAAGACAGTATAGTACTGGCACAAAACAGAAAGATAGATCAATGAAACAGGATAAAAGCCCAGAGATAAACCCACGCACATATGGTCACCTTATCTTTGATAAAGGACGCAAGAATATACAGTGGAGAAAAGACAGCCTCTTCAATAAGTGGTGCTGGGAAAACTGGACAGCTACGTGTAGAAGAATGAAATTAGAACACTCCCTAACACCGTACACAAAAATAAAATCAAAATGGATTAAAGACCTATATGTAAGGACAGACACCATCAAACTCTTAGAGGAAAACATAGGCAGAACACTCTATGACATAAATCACAGCAAGATCCTTTTTGACCCACCTCCTATAGAAATGGAAATAAAAACAAAAATAAACAAATGGCACCTAATGAAACTTAAAAGCTTTTGCACAGCAAAGGAAACCATAAACAAGACCAAAAGACAGCCCTCAGAATGGGAGAAAATATTTGCAAATGAAGCAACTGACAAAGGATTAATCTCCAAAATTTACAAGCAACTCATGCAAGTCAATATCAAAAAAACAAACAACCCAATCCAAAAACGGGCAGAAGACCTAAATAGACATTTCTCCAAAGAAGATATACAGATTGCCAAGAAACTCATGAAAGAATGCTCAACATCATTAATCATTAGAGAAATGCAAATCAAATCTACAATGAGATATCATCTCACACAGGTCAGAAAGGCCATCATCAAAATATCTACAAACAATAAATGCTGGAGAGGGTGTGGAGAAAAGGGAACCCTCTTGCACTGTTGGTGGGAATGTAAATTGATACAGCCACTATGGAGAAGAGTATGGAGGTCCTTAAAAAACTAAAAATAGAACTACCATACGACCCAGCGATCCAACTATTGGGCATATACACTGAGAAAAGCATAATTCAGAAAGAATCATGTACCAGAATGTTCATTGCAGCTCTATTTACAATAGCCAGGACATGGAAGCAACCTAAGTGTCCATCAATAGATGAATGGATAAAGAAGATGTGGTTCATATATACAATGGAATATTACTCAGCCATAAAAAGAAACAAAAGTAAGTTATTTGTAGTGAGGTGGATGGACCTAGAGACTGAGTGAAGTAAGTAGGTCTCTTTCTGACTTACTTCACTCAGACAGAGTGAAGTAAGTCAGAAAGAGAAAAACAAATACCGTATGCTAACACATATATATGGAATCTAAAAAAAAGAAAAAAAAAATGGTCAGAAGAACCTAGGGGCAAGACGGGAATAAAGATGCAGACCTACTAGAGAATGGACTTGAGGATACGGGGAGGGGGAAGGGTAAGCTGGGACAAAGTGAGAGAGTGGCATGGACATATATACATTACCAAACATAAAACAGATAGGTCGGGCTTCCCTGGTGGCGCAGTGGTTGAGAGTCCGCCTGCCGATGCAGGGGACACGGGTTCATGTCCCGGTCCGGGAAGATCCCACATGCTGTGGAGCAGCTGGGCCTGTGAGCCATGGCCGCTGAGCCTGCGCGTCCGGAGCCTGTGCTCTGCAACGCGAGGGGCCACAACAAGTGAGAAGCCCGCATACCGCAAAAAAACAAACAAACAAACAAAAAACAGGTCGTGGGAAGCAGCTGCATAGCACAGGGAGATCAGCTCAGTGCTTTGTGATCACCTAGAGGGGTGGGATAGGGAGGGTGGGAGGGAGGGATATGCAAGAGGGAAGAGATATGGGGACATATGTATAACTGATTCACTTTGTTATAAAGTGGAAACTAACATACCATTGTAAAGCAATTATACTCCAATAAAGATGTTAAAAAAAATTACATGAAAGGAAAAAAAATGTATAGGGTATAGAAACCTGATTTCATATCAATGAGATGTATGTGTGTATAGAGTGCACAAATAAATAAATAAATAAATAAGGTCACTTCAAAAAAAAGCTCTTTCCATATATCCTGAGCTGCTCACAGGGATCTTAGAGATCACTTAATTCACTCTTTTGTTTTACATGTGGGGAAACTTAAAGGAGTTAAAGTAGAACTTCTGATTCCTGACTCTGAGAGTTGAGAAGACATGGACACCATTGTTCTGGTAATGAAAAAATACAAGCACAGAGCCAGGATAATTCCTTATTGGAGTCACTGCAAGTATTGAGGGGTTTTTTAATTTTTTATCCAGATATTAGTACTGCTGATTCAATTTTACTACTGCAGTTGTTCCATTGACCATAGAAGAAAACCCACTTAAATCTCATAATCTACTGTTAATTCTTATGTTGCACATGGATGGATGGATGGATGGATAGATGGATCAATGGATCTACCCCTCTGTCTATATATATGCATATATAATTTCCCCTGCATAGGAAGTTATTATACTTTACATGATCAGTTTCTCCACATTCAAGCAAAGGTAGATTTTTAATAATTTTTGAAGCCACATATTGCCCGGGTTATTTTACCTATATGCCACATTACTAATTTAGAGCCATAAGAAAAGCCTGCATTTTCCAAGTCTCCATTCAATTGGGGAATTAAAATCTTCTTCTGTATCAAATCTGAGTCATCGGGACTTCCCTGGTGGCGCAGTGGTTAGGAATCCGCCTGCCAATGCAGGGGACATGGGTTCGAGCACTGATCCTGGAAGATCCCACATGCCGTGGAGCAACAAAGCCCGTGTACCACAACTACTGAGCCTGTGCTCTAGAGCCCATGAGCTACAACTACTGAGCCCGCGTGCCACAACTACTGAAGCCTGCGTGCCTAGAGCCCGTGCTCCACAACAAGAGAAGCCACCGCAATGAGAAGCCAGTGCACCACAATGAAGAGTAGCCCCCTCTCGCCACAACTAGAGAAAGCCCGCACGCAGCAATGAAGACCCAATGTAGCCAAAAATAAATAAATTTATTTTTTAAAAATATGAGTCATCATGAAAAGGCCTAATCCTCCCATTGTTCAGCACTCACGATTCCTATTCCTTCCAAGAGGGATGGAAGTGTGAATCACTATCAGTACTGGGTCCTGAGTGCTGATTTCTAAACCTGTCTGTAACCAGACCACTGGCTTCATCTCAGGCTGATTAAATTAACTTTACGTCTTTTAGGTCCCATAGTGATTCAAAGTCCCACCAGCAGGACAGCACTGGCACTGAATTTCATGGTAACTTAGAGTTTTCTAAATTCCAGTTTTCTAAATTCTTTGCATTCATTAGCAATGATACCCTTGCACTAGATGTCAGCAGAGGGAAACACCCAAAGGCAAGATCTCTGCATCCAAAGTTATGTGCGGGGGTCATGTCCATGCCGACTCAACAGTGCAGGCAAATGCTAGACCATGCCATGTTTAGGTTCTGTAACTGTGGTCTCTACATACACCGGGATTCCAAGATACTTCAAATCTTTACTTGCAAGTTGGCAGACTATCATTAAATACACACACACATTAAATTCATGCACACTGTGATAATTCACTATAATTGGATGATTTCTTTAAAACATTCTTACCTCCACCTGGTATAGTAGAAAGATCATAAACTTCAGAGTCTGACATCCAATCCAAGTTCTGTCATATACTAGTTTGTTTACTATTATGTCAGAATACGTTGCTCTCTTTTCCTCATTTTTTTCATTTGTATAAGGACAATAATATATTTCCTCATAATAATACTCTATGGATTAAATAAGATAATGCAGGTAATATACCCAGCACCGCACCCAGGACCTAGTACTCAATGAATGTAAGTCCCCTTCGTCAAAGAAGAACAGAAGGCACCATTAAGGTCACAAAGGTAGGCCAACAACTCACATTTCAAAAATTACTGAAGACTATATGCAGGCAAAAACGTACAGCAAGTGCCTGGAAAATGATATCGAATATTTAGAAATTCAGAATAAAATGATCTAAAATCAAAATACCCCCTGGCTGTCTTCCTATGAAAATGAATTATAACTTTCAATTTGCGGCATATCTTTCTTAGGAATTTATCTCTTTGAGACATTTCGCTTTAAGGCATGGATTTAAAGAGTTCATATTTCATCAACTTGAAAGTGGTAGCATAAGGACCTCTTAAATCCAAATGGGAACACTTGGAAATTTCTGTAAAAAATTTTTACAGATAGATCAAATAAAGATGTTCTACAAAGTCACAATATTGAAGATAAAAGACAAATATGTAAGAGTGTGACATGTTTCATTTTCCAGTTAAGTACGACATTTTGGGGGATCATATAACTATTAGTCCAGGCAGTGTCTCCAGGCTACTGTGAATCTTGCTGCACACAGGCCCGGAGTGCTTAAACCTGGTCAGAGAGATGGGTCTCCATCATTGCAAAAGAGCATTGTTATAAGTTCTAGAGGTCCAGAAACTTAATTCATAGAACAAGTTTTTGAAAACCATCTAAAATGGGTGAGGTCAATTGAATAAAACAAAGCAACTAATACTGATATAGACATCTTTTAAAGATGTCTAAACCTTTGTCCTACAAACAAATTCAAGGAGTGAACCAAATTTAACCTTCTGGGCAGATGAGTGACTTAAGTCTTTGGTGTGCTTGCTTTATACAATGATCACAGAAAAGGGCAAATATGCTACATGGAGAACCGCTTGAACCACACAAACCACGAATGCAGAACCCAAAGATATGGTAAAATGTCGGTTTGCAAATCTATCAGAGGACATAATGGCTTAAGCCCAAGCAGGAGTCTTGATGATAGATCAAGTCAAATAAACTGAATACGTTTCTTAAAAGGCAACAGAAAAAAAAAAAAAAGGCAACAGATTGTTAGCATGAAGGTCACTTATGAAGAAAGATGTTTTCACAGGTAAAATACACACTAAAGGATGGATACAACAGAGACAGGTCGTAGGGTATGTGGGGTAGCGCTGAAGTTTCTCTTCCCTCAGACCATTCATTGGTGGGATATACTCCTGAGAAATAAAAAGGAAGGTAACTGTAGAAGCTCAAACTAGAAATAAGGACTTTTACCACTGTGTATTTTGATTCAAAGATTCCTCTGAGTTGAGGCAGACATGCTCCAAAACTCAGAATATGAAAGAGTAAATGATACAAACCTGTTTCTCACATGGTGGTAATTATTATCTTATAAATAACTGAAACAACTAATAACTGTATTTTGTATCATGCTTTAACAACTTTCACATTTATGTCTCTTTTGTCTTCAAAAAATGCCATGTGTTGTGTCACATTATACAGATGAAGAAATGAAAGTACAAGATATTAATTAACCTGACCAAGACAACACAGAGAGTAAATGGCCCAGCTAACACTTAATGTTTTCTCTAGTCTCACAAATTCACTTGAATGACACAGATATAGCATATGTAATAATCTCATTTTGAAATATCCTAGGATAAAAATAAAATCACAAATATAAACACAAAAGTACAACAAAAGTACAGAGATTATCAGTTCTTTGGAGAAAAGCGGCCATGTTAAGCCAGCACAGAACAATTATTATTACTCATTAAGGGAAAATAATCACTCTCTGAGAATACTTAATTTACTGTAATATTAATAAAGCTTTAGAAAACCCAAAGGATTGTTTATTGCGTGGAAGCAGTGTGGATCACCCACCACCACGGAAACATTGGGGAGTGTGATTTTTCTTGGTTGTATGACTTTTTTTTTTTTAATTCATTGTCTTTGTTTGGCCCAGTAATTACATTTTGAAGTTCCGTAGTACAAGGAAGCTGATGTAGCAAGTAAGCTGAATTGAATAGGTATTTCACTGTTTCTCATAAAGGCATGATTTGCAGTTATAATGTTTTCCTTCACACAGTGCCTTCAGATGATCAAATCCTCCTCAAGAAAGGAAACAAATTCAGCTAAATTGCCAGCATTCTTCACCTCCTGAGACAGCTTATTTGCATGTTGTGATGAAGGCTCTTAATATCTGTTATTCCATCTTGTATCTAGAATACTTAACTGTGATCTGAAAATAAAAAGACATCTCTACCTTGATGATTCTGATGATACCCAGCCTGTAGAGTTTAGTGATAAGCGTGACACTTTGCCATTTTCTCAAATTATACTTTGGGTCAATTTGCAAGTACTTTTTAAAATATGCATTTAACAAGTTATAAAATACCTCTCCAATACACAGAATGAGCACCTAATGGAGTTTCTCCTTATCTGAAATCAATGTCACCCTCCCTTCCTACCTAATCTGTGTAACCAAGGTTCCACAATACTGAGTAGACTCATTCAGATTCAAAAGACCTGTTAAAAAATTAAACTTTCTAATAGGCTGAGTGTATCAGAGCAGAATCAGAGATGCAAAAACAGAACATTTCCAAAGGGAGTTGTGGGAAAAGATGACACATGTAGAACTGAGCGTTCTCATCCTTGAACTGAGACTTGGAAATGCCCAGAAGAAGTTAACAGAACTCAGAAGATGAAAAATCATAAGAAACCTCTGTGAAGACAGAATTTAGGACCCAGAGGTGCAGGAAATGGCTGTCCAGGGCAGAAGAGGGCCGGGCACCAAGGACAGAAAACAGGCTGTGGGAAACTGTTTTACCTCCTGACATGTTCTGTATGATAAATTAGTAGGGCCAACCTGTAATTAGCCAACTGAAGTGGGGATCCAATAACCACAGGACAGTCCAGTCCCTCCTCCCACCTCCATCCACCCCTAATGCCTGGTAGTGACAACTGTGGGAAGCACCTGTTAGAAAAGTGCCCAAGACAAAGTTACAAGGAGGTGCCCCGAGGGACAGGATGGATTGAGATAGGGTCAGGTAGAAGGGAGCATCCCTCCTCTGTCAGCCAAGTGAGCACAGGAAATGCTGCCTGGACCAAGAAGACCAAGGAAATTTCTCTTTGCTGCTAAGCGCCCATCTTTGCATTTCCTTTCCTCTTTGCTCTCTGCTAGCAATCCCTACCCTACCACCTGGCTTCAATTCTTACACCATTCCAATGCCAGTTGAGAGACGGAAGAACAGATGATAACGAAGGTTAAAAAGGAGGGAAGAGGGACTTCCCTGGTGGCTCAGTGGTTAAGAATCTGCCTGCCAATGCAGGGGACACGGTTCTATCCCTGGTCCGGAAAGATCCCACATGTCACGGAGCAACTAAGCCCGCGCGCCACAACTACTGAGGCTGCGCTCTAGAGCCTGCGAGCCACAACTACTGAAGCCCGCATGCCTAGAGCCCGTGCTCCGCAACAAGAGAAGCCACTGCAATGAGAAGCCTGAGCCCCGCAATGAAGAGAAGTCCCCACTCGCCACAACTAGAGAAAGCCCGCGTGCAGGAACGAAGACCCAACGCACCCCCCCAAAAATAAAAAATTTAGATTCTTAAAAAGGAGGAAAGAGGCAAGAGGAGAAATGGGTAAGCCACCTCCATGCTTCCTCCTGCCTCAGCTTTAGTGCATCCTGAAGTTTCATTATAAAAACTCAATCTGCTGACATTAATATAAGGTACTGTGTATTGCATACCTATCACATATCAGGCTCAGTGCCACTTGCTTGACAAATATTATATAATTCAGTACATTCTGGGGCAAGGATCATTGCCCCTTATTCATAGGCGAGGAGTCAAACTTTTTTTACAAGTCTTAAAATTTATCCATAGTCATATAGGTTTTATATATTTTCAGATCCAAGATTCAAATCCAGGACAGGATGGCTCCAAAGATAATTTTCTGATTTCTAAAATTCCCTTTGAAAATGCCAAACAAGCTGGCATCTACAGCCAGGTGTAACTCAGATGACCTTAGAGATTAGGAAGGCACTTCTCAATGCCCAGGCAGTGGAAACGGGCTACCTTGCCCATCCTCACCAGGGATTCTCCCTAAGTGAGGCAGGATAGAAAGAGAGAAAGTAAAAGAGGTTGCTTTTGTCTTTTCTAGACATGCTTTCTCTGTCCTTCAAGTTCTGTGTCAGAGAAAGAACACGACCCTTTTTCTTTGGTCTCTACCCAAAACGCAAGGCATGAAGTTTGAGTACCATGTACTGCGTGGCAAACAAAATTTGAACATTAAATATTCCCTAAAGACTTGATGCTTCCCAAGTTCTCCTCCCTCAGGAATCCTCTGAAACTCAATTCCAATCTTTAATCTGCAGAACACTTCAGCTCTCTGCTCCCTGTGGATTGGCTTGGGCATTGCTGCTTTTCTAAGATTCATTCATGTGCTCAATAATGGACCAGCTTCTCTGAGTTCCCTGATTTGCGTGTCCAGAAGAACAGGACAACAGCCCATTTTCCTCTCTTTTCTTTCCCTCTCCCCTATCAGCTCCCAGATAGAGGTTTATTTCTCTCACCTGTGTAAATTATTCTACCTACTTCAAAAGTCAGATGCTGTTCATTGTAGTTTGGAGTTTTTTTTAACTGACTCTTACTAACATTAATTAAGGAATTACTTATAACCTACTAATAATTTAATTACACAGAAAACACCTGTCTTCAAATGGAGGTAGCAAGAGGCATTGTTACTAATTCTCTAGGGGCACTGGCAGGCCAAAACTGTTCTTAGGTTATAACATTTTAGAGAAAAGGTATTATATTTATACTAGACCACACTATTAATATACTCTTAAGTTAATATTTTCCCACAAAATCTTTAGCAATAACAAATAAGTAACAAAGAGACTGGTCTATGTTTTAGCCACATGGAATGAGAGACGTTCCAGAACTTCCAATTAGAGCACCGCAGGCAGTGGGATGGCCCCGGATGTGAGGTGAGCTCCGAAGTGCAGCTGAAAACTGCCCAGACCCACACTGGTAGGTTACAAAGGAAACCAGGGAATGGCAATGAGCTCCTCTGACAGACTGGGGAGAGCAGAGCATAGGGCAAGGCCTTGGGGTGCCCCATCTCACCAATGCAGGAAGAGCTAAGAATATTTCTACTATTTTTTTTAAAAGCATTTACGTGGTTCCTGAAACTAAGATCCATGTTTTACATAAGTTCAGCCTTCATGGCTGCTGAACTTTTTATCTGATTTCTGTTTTCCTCCAAATGATATTCTTGGAACATCTTCTGAAATCTCAGAGGTAAAAGATAAAGGCAAGCCAGAACCTCCAGTATTTGTTAAAATATTTTGTGTAATCCATCCCGGTTTATTTGACTCCAGGACGGGCTGATTTTAATCCTCATATGCAGTCCATTCTGACGCTCTGCCCACAAAGATAAGAGGAGTAAAGCTTTTACAATAATGCAATATTATATCTGGAAAGGATTCCACAAATCCTCCTGTAAGATTGGTACGAAAAAATCCAGTTTAGCAAAAGCTTTAAACACACGCACACACGTGCAACTGCAAGATATAGTGTACCTCCAATCTGGGAAGCTCACAGTTAACAGGCGTCAATAGACCTGTATTCTGAAATACACGCGTCAATAGACCTGTATTCTGAAAAAACACACCACTTCAGAATGCAAGTCTTAATTCTGCAATTTTTTAAAATAGACACTGGACTAGTTATTAAATGAGTGGTAAGATCTTTAGACTCTCTTTTTTTCCTCCTGTTTGCTCTGAATCTCAGACTATGAAAATAAAACTTTTTTGTTTTACCTTATGAACCTTCCAATTTTTTCTAGCAAAATAACTAGCTTTGACAAACAGTTTTGCTTTTCCTTCTCCTTTACAAAGTATTACCAGGATTTCAGAGTAAATTCAAATTTTTTTCTAATTTTAAGCTTGCTGCTTTATGCTTAGAGTATTACCCAGGTTTAATGGAGAATTAATAAACAAACAAACACAAAAATCAGTCTAATGGTTTGCCAACCAGCAGCAGTACAGATAAAAGCAGTTTGCTTCCCCTGGGCAGATTTTGACCAACATTACACAATAACCTTATCTTGTAAAGCAAAGTGATCAGCCTCCCCCAAAGCAGCCACCCAAACTACCTGCTCAGGCTATTAATCTATTTTCATTACCTACATTTTAATTCTACTTTGTGTGTGCCCCTAGTTGTTTTGGGGTTGATACAGGTTCAGGCAATGGGATGTATCAGTATAGTCACGTGTACCGAAAGAGAAGTGCTAGAGGCATGTGTGTGGAGCTGACAGATAGACCTTGCATTGAGTTAGAGCTAGAAAGTTATATAAAGAAAAATTTTTGAATAAAATTCTGTCTTACCACCTTTGGGGAGAGCACTGCTTTTATTCTACAGTGTCTTCCTTCATAAAACCAAATATCACTTGGTAACACAGTTTATCTGTTTTAAATCTGAATCTTTATTTGTTGGATTTCATGGAATGACTTTCATTTACTCACAAATTCTGTCCTCATCTATTCCTGATTGCACCACATGCTCTATGAAAATCTCAGTCCTTTCTTCCTCTGCACAGACAACATATGCACTTGCATATGCACAAAAGCTTTGCCTATGCCCATCATTCTTCACCCACCTTCCCTGGAACATCTTTATTTCCCACATTTCCTGCCTTTAAAGCCCTCAGGCCTCACGTTCCACCTCATAATGTAGTTATTAGTTTGCACGTCTCATTTCCTGACCAGATGATCATCTCAAAAGCCAGAACCAAGTCTGGCCTCATTTTTTATCACCCAGAGCTTACATAATAGGTTCTCAATAATTATTTGTTGAATTTGAACGAATATTTTTCTTTCGTTTTCATCTAAGCCTCCTCTGACACCATCCAAGCAAATCGAGTTATATAGCACAAAATCTAAATACCTTGTGTAGTATGCAAGACTGGCCATATACTTGTCCCTTTATCAGCCTTATCTCTCCCATTCACCCAGAACTATGTGCCAACCCATATACATTTTAAGCTATATTGATTAAATAACAATGTACCATATTATTTTTTAATACATCTTTATTGAGTATAATTGCTTCACAATGCTGTGTTAGTTCCTGTTGTATAACAAAGTGAATCAACCATATGTATACACATATCCCCATATCCCCTCCCTCTTGAGCCTCCCTCCCACCCTCCCTATCCCACCCCTCTAGGTGGTCACAAAGCACAGAGCTGATCTCCCTGTGCTATGCATCTGCTTCTCACTAGCTATCTATTTTACATTCGGTAGTGTATATATGTCGATGTTACTTTCATTTCACCCCAGCTTCCCCTCCCCACCAGTGATTAATTATACTCAATGTTAGTTTCCTTTTTAATTTTTAGTTCCCCAAACCAATACTACCTTATATTTCTGTGCTTTCATACATTATCCTCCTTCTTAGAATACTCCCTACGCTGACCCCTTGTCTACCAACTCCTACCTATTCCAATGACTCTAAATTTACATCTCTACTCCCAGATTCTCTCCTAACTCCCCAAACCACACATCTAACTGCCTTGTTCATCTCCACCAAGAGATATGAGGAGTCTATGGCATTGGTCCAGTTGAAATACTATATTGGTAGCAGTGAAGATGGGCAAAAGAAGTAGTTTGAGATATATTTTAAGAGTTGTGTCTATGACATAGAGATGCGGGTTACTTCGCATTGTTGGAAGTCTACCAGGATGAGGCTGAGAGCATAAGTTCACTTTCCTGTTAACTTTGCTCCTATTTATTGTTAAAGATCTCCTGGCCAAAGACCTATAAGCAGACATCTTGCAATCCCATGTGTTTAGTTGTCAGACTCCTTTTTGGAGATCCAGACTTACATCTCTAACTTATTTCTTAAAATTTCCACTTAAATGTCTCACAGCTATCTCATATTTAACATGTCCGAAAATGAATTCTTGTATCTTATGCCTCAATCTTATACCTCAATCTGCTCTTTCTCTAGCGTTCCTTATCTAGAAAGCTGGGCTGTTCTCCACCTAGTGCCAGAAACTTGGGAGTCACCTTTGACAATGGTCTCTCCCTTAGCGCCCAGATCCAAATGATCATCATGTCCTGATGATTCTACCACTAAATTATAACTTGAAGTCACATATTTTTCTCCATTTCTATGGTGACCACCCTAGTCCAAACCAATTTCATCTCTACCTGGTCTAGTGTAAATAGTTGCCCTTTCTGCCCCTATTCTAAACTTTCTTCAGTGCTTCTGCAGAGGCTAGCATGTCATTTTAAAACTTCAAATCTGATCATGTCTCCTTCATTTTATATTCTTCAATGTTTTCTACCTGCATAATTTGGTTCCTGCCTATCTTTCTGTGTCCCACAATACTCTTCCCCCCTACTCACTCAGCTCCAGACACACTAAGTTTCTCTCTGTTTTTACAACACTCCATGACATCAGCTCCATACCTGTGCTCTTCTCTACTGTAGCCTAAGCACCTGGGCCATGCTTGGCACATACATGTTCAATTAACATTTATTAAATGTATAAAATAATGAATGAAGAGAAAAACAAATACTGTATGCTAACACATATATATGGAATCTTAAAAAAAATGGTTATGAAGGACCTAGGGGCAGGATGGGAATAAAGACGCAGACCTACTAGAGAACAGACTTGAGGACACGGGGAGGGCGAAGGGTAAGCTGTGACAAAGGGACAGAGTGGCATGGACATATATACACTACCAAACGTAAAACAGATAGCTAGTGGGATGCAGCCGCATAGCACAGGGAGATCGGCTCGGTGCTTTGTGACCACCTAGAGGGGTGGGATAGGGAGGGTGGGAGGGAGGGAGATGCAAGAGGGAAGAGATATGGGGATATATGTATATGTATAACTGATTCACTTTGTTATAAAGCAGAAACTAACACACCATTGTAAAGCAATTATACTCCAATAAAGATGTTAAAAAATAAAATAAAATAAAATAATGAATGGGTTCTGAGGATCATCACCTTTATGCCAGAAGAGTGGTTGAACCTATTACGATCCTTTTAGCTACAAGTAATGGAGGATCCAACTAACAGAGGTCTAAATATTAAAATTTTTATTATGTCACACAACTAGAAAACCAAGGAAAAGGCAGCTTTGAGTCAGTTTTGGACCAATTATTTCAGCTTCAGAATAACATCTTAAAGCCTCTGGGTTCTTTTCTTCTCTCTGCTCTGCGTGCCTACCATGCAGGAACAGGACCATCCCCTGATGGTCACAAGATAGCTAGAGCATTTTGGATATCACAGGTAGATGACAACATCCAGCTAACAACTGAAGTGTTTTCCTCCATTCAGCTCTTTTTATTAATGAGAAAAGCACCTAAATCTCTCTCAAACCAACTCCTTTCCATCCTACCCCCTGTACACTACCCATACCATTTCTTGGCCAGGTTTTTTGTAATAAATCCCATGGTAGTACATCTTCCCCCAATAGTCAATCCCCTCTCCCACAACCACAATGATATTTCTAAAACAAAGCTCCAAAGAGTTTTTATCCACAGCTATGGAAAGTTCAACACCTCAGGGGGCCCTGAAAGCCCCACCATGATTTGGCTCTCATTAACTCTCCAGCCTAATTTCTAAGCCTTTCCCACTCATGGGGAGAGGCAGTCTTAACTTACAGATGTAGTGCCCAGGCTTTGAAATCAGACTGCCTGAGTTTGAATCTTGGCTCTGTCACTTCCTGAGTTATTTGAACAAGGAATTTAATTTCTATGTGCCTCTGTCTTCCCATCTGCAAAATGGAGACCATACTATTCCCTAAAAATTAAGTGAGGTAATATATGTAAAGTACATGGAACAGGACCTGGCCCGACACTAGTTCCCATCTCATGGACAAGCCACCCCAAATTTCTTTGAACCTGATGTTTTTGTTCCTGTCTCTGTGCATCTTCCTCAAATCCCTTTTCTTATTTTATTTGCCAGGCAAAGTCCTCACTGTTCAAAAGCCACTCAAGAGCCCCAGCTTGTGAGGACTACATTAAGCTTTCAGATGCGTTATCAACTACTTCTTCTACTCTCTGGGCTAGAGGAAGTTTAGTTTTTCTATTTGTACCTGTCTTCCCCATCAAGCAATCTCCTACTCATTCTTTGTGACTTCTAGTGTACTCTTAAAACTTCAGAAACAAACTCTAGATTCTTCATTCCAATAAAAAAGAGACTGAAAATTTGTAGAAAACTTAGACTTCAGAAGTGACATAAAGGAATTCTTCATCATTCGTTTAGTCAGCAAGCATTTATTGAGCATCTATTACAGGCACTACACTAAGGGCCAGGATCACAAAGATTAGTAATACAAGAGTTCACAGTCTGAAGTACAGACCAGCTTGGTCAATGGAAATTGCTGTGATTATGTAAATGTTGTATAATTTCTTTTACCAAATATGGTAACAATTAGCCAGATGCAGCTATGGAGCACATGGAATATGACTCATGCAACTGATGAAATGAATATTTAATTTTACTTAGTTCTAATTAATTTAAACAGCCACAAGTGACTAGTGACTACCCTACTGGACGATACAATCTAGACCATTACATAAAAAAATAATTACCAGGTGACCAAGACTGTTGAAGAGATACGTATAAAGTAATATAGGAGCAAAGAGAAGCGAGTGACCAATTGTCTATGGAGTTGAGAAAAGCTTCCAATATTGGGTCACAAAGAATGAGTAGAAGATTGCTTGATGGGGAAGAGTAGTGTGAATGGAAAACCAAACGTTCTCCAATCCAGATAGAAACTAAAGAAATAGGTGACAAGTCACCTGAAGGCTTAATGAAGCCCTCACAAGCTGGGGCTTTTTTTCATTAAATGCTTTCTTTAAGACGTATATACCATTTGGTTGGTTTTTTAATCTTCAGTGAGACGGAAGGGGCACAATTTAGAGGCAATGGAGAGGAATGAATGAAGATGAGTGAATTATGCTCTGCATAAAATGTGAAATCTTATATTTTGAGATAAGTGACTTCACAAATTAAAATGTAGTTGAGAATATTCTTCCATCTGTGAATTTATACTATACTAAACTAATTTCTGAGAATTTATATGTGTCTATAGTGTTTTAGTGTTGTGTGTGTATTTGAGAGAGAGAAACTTTTATCAATATTACTCAAAAAGGAATATAAAGAGCACATCTGCACTCATCTTAACAGAGAGATTTGAAAGGGAAAGGACTAGACTCCAGACTGAAGTCCTTTCAAAAGCCATCCTACCCTGTCTCCCTAGAGCCCCTAAGGCATATCTCTACCCTACATTACTCAAACTTTGAGAAATGTACTACTGGGTAAAAGAGATCCTGAAGGCACACTTGGCCCTGTGGAACAGGTTTCCAAAAGATGAGCGGAGGTTCACCCTGAGGACGTTAGAAGAGAAGGTAAACCTGAGGACACAAAAATAAAGTTAGCAAATGTTACAGGGGAGTGACAATGGCCCACAAAGTGGCTGACAATGGTTTAGGCTCTTGGATACATTGCTATAGAACCATGGGAAAGGTAGCACTTTGAATAAACTTTTAAATGTCTTCCATTTATATAATCCTTGTTGTTCATACAACTTAGCACAGTGAAGTCCTTAAAGAAAATGAGGAGGAACACGAAGAGAAGTGAGCCCTGCCAAGTGTTTACTACCTCTACCTTCTCCACAACCCTCTCCACAGTGGCCCTTAAGACAGGAACAACACTGTCTTAAAGGTACTATGGACTTTTTGTTGTTGGATCTAACTCTAGCAACAACAGCCATGTCTAGCGGTAGAATGAAGAGTGGTGGGTGGGAAGACAAGACTCAGAACAGCAGTGATCCAATAAAGGAGGGGGAGAAGACCCAAGACTCTTCCCTCCTCTAGCTTGTACACACACACACACACGCACGCACGCACGCACGCACGCACACACATGCACACACAACTACACAAAGACACTAGAGGCTGATGACTCTAAAGGGATGAAAAATGCAAATATTTTGACAACAGTGAGAAATACATTCCAGTGAGCTTATATGCAACTTACCGTATAATAGTTAAGAACTATGCGTAACTCTATACCATAATACTTGTTTGAGTCTACTTGAAGAAAAACCTGAATTAGTGAAAAGTCTTAATTATAGGTGATTTGTAAGGATATACAATGACGTTACTTTTTAGTAAGTTGAACACACCTAGTGACTGACACAACTCAGCCAAGTGGAGGCCCTCAGGATCTGCATTAACGGTTAGCTAATTAGCAACATCAGCAAACAAAACCATTTACAAATGTTCAGGGAAAGTACTTCAAAATTCTTGCTTCCACCTTCCTGTTTGACTATTCATTTAGTAATCTCTGTTCTTCATGAATGGTAAACAGGTAGGTAAACTCCAAACCAGCCCTTTGTTCAAATAAGCATAACTTAAGAAAACCCCAGACAAAGTAAAGAATATTATCAAAGTGTGTCAGTGAACCTGGTGCAAGGCAGATTCCATTTGAGCGTAAGAGGCAGGCAGAAGCTGGAATCGGGGTCTAGTGATGCTCTGTTGACTCTTACAAGTAAAGCAAGTTCTCTGATATTTCTTTCCAACATAAACTCACTCTAGTCTAGAAGTCAAGTAAAACAAGTCCTTTGTTTCTTTCCAGTATAAACTAACTCTAGTCTAGAAGAAAAGTAAAGCAAGTTCTCTCAGGTTTCTTTCCAACATAAACTAACTCTAGTCTAGAAGTCAAGAATATAACTTCCTTCCCCTTTAGGCTCCAGCCATGGTTTACTAGTAACTGCTTAACAACTGGCTCTCTAAGTGTAATTCTGACTTGAATTTTGGTTGATGTTTTGGTTACTGTTAGTGAGAAAGATGAATATGAAACAGTTAAGATGTATGTTGAAACTTCACCAGTTCGCCAATTATGTGAACAAACTCTGCTGAACCAGATAATAATTTCCTAATACTGAAAGAATATTTCTTCTTTTGTGCTATTCACAATGAAACAGCTAAAAACATCACAAACTTAAGTTTAATCTGCATTATTAGCCTTTCCTCCACCACTTTCTTAGGTCTAGATAGACAATGAACAAAATAATAACTCAAGCCTTAATTTGTAGTGTTTGCTGATTTCCATGGTGTAAATATTCCCACCATGGCCCCTTCCAGCTACCAACATGATGTCATTGAATTCAGAATTGGGAAGAGATACACAGTAGCATGCTGTTATCTAATTTTCATCACACAGATAAAATAAATACAAGTAACCTCAATAGCATAGGGATAATTACAGAGTAAAATAATTAAGAAGTAAGTTTTTTCCTTTGCTTTTAATATAACTTATTTCATTGTAAGTTTACATAATTTACTTTTTAATGATGACTGTGCTTAACAGCCATCTTGCAAAATTCCTGAAAATTTAACAACCAACTCTCAGGAGACAGTAGAGCAGGCTCCAGCATACCACTGGTCCTTCCATGGCCTAAATATGTAAAATACAATTCTGAACACGAGTAACATGCAATCTACTAGTATCCTTCAATATGTGTGAGCTTCAGAGCCTTCAGAAAACAGAGCACTGTAGCAAAGAGACACAAGGCCAAAAAAAAAATACAGAGAATATTTATAAAAATGAAAAAATACAGGAATAGATACAAAGCACTGAGTATGTTAGAAAGGGTTGTTGCATTAAGGACTTCACAGATGAGACTTTTAGTTACCCATCCAGTACCTATTCTTATAGATTAGCATGCCAGCCACCTATCAATTACCCATTCTCCTCTCCCTTCTTTTTTTTAATTTATTTATTTATTTTAGGCTGTGTTGGGTCTTCGTTGCTGGGCGCGGGCTTTCTCTAGCTGCGGCGAGCAGGGGCTGCTCGTCGTTGCTGTGAGTGAGCTTCTCACTGCGGTGGCTTCTCTTGTTGCAGAGCACGGGCTCTAGGCACACGGGCTTCAGTAGTTGTGGCTTGCGTGCTCTAGAGCGCAGGCTCAATAGATGTGGCGCACGGGCTTAGTTGCTCCGCGGCATGTGGGATCTTCCCGGACCAGGGCTTGAACCTGTGTCCTCTGCATTGGCAGGTGGATTCTTAATCACTGTGCCACCAGGGAAGCACTAGCCTCTCCCTTCTTACTAAAAGAACACTGTTATTCTTTAGAGCACCCATGTGCCCAATTAAGAAATTATACGATCCAGCCTCCTTTGAAGCTAGCAGTGGCCATGTGACAGTTTGAGCCAATGAGAAGTAAGTGGAAGTCACTCAGCAGGGCTTCCAAGAAGGCTTTCTTTTTTGTTTTTTTTGTTTTTTTTTTTGCGGTACGCGGGCCTCTCACTGTTGTGGCCTCTCCCGTTGCGGAGCACAGGCTCCGGACGCGCAGGCTCAACAGCCATGGCTCACGGGCCCAGCCGCTCCGCGGCATGTGGGATCTTCCCGGAACGGGGCCCGAACCCGTTTCCCCTGCATCGGCAGGCAGACTCTCAACCACTGCACCACCAGGGAAGCCCCAAGAAGGCTTTTTTTTTTTTTTTTTTGCGGTGCGTGGGCCTCTCACTGCTGTGGCCTCTCCCGTTGCGGAGCACAGGCTCCGGACGCGCAGGCTCAGCGGCCATGGCTCACGTGCCCAGCCGCTCCGCGGCATGTGGGATCTTCCCGGACCGGGGCACGAACCCGTGTCCCCTGCATCGGCAGGCGGACTCTCAACCACTGCGCCACCAGGGAAGCCCCAAGAAGGCTTTTTTAAACAATTCACTCAGCTGGCACATGGTGTTTGTTCCTCAGTCTTTTTCTTCTCCATCTGGAATTCTGTATCAAGGCCCTGAGACCCGAAGACTGAGAACCATGCTTGAGATATTTGGGCACAAAGATAGAAGTCAGGTCCCTGATGACAACCTAGACCACCCTGCCATCCCTATCCTGCCTGCCTCCAACTTTTCATTACGTGAGGAAAACAGAAAACATAACTAGATTAAGCTACTCTCACTTGGCTTTTCTGCTACATGCAGCCAAACTTAAGAAGTCTAATTAATAAGGGATCAACATGAGAGGACTGGGAAAAATTGTCAAATGAGAACATGATAAAGCTCAGTCATCAGCATCACCATTCCAGTTTAAAATGCATCTGAAAGAGTCCTTCATTAATTCTCACTCAACCTCCCACTAGACAAGTACAAGGACCAGAAAGAGAAAACTAGGGCTGACTGTTAATGCATCCTAAGAATTTGGAAGGAATTTCAACTAACTGTGAGGCCATTAAAGTAGGAATGAAAAATAACTGGTGACCTATGGGTCATCCTTTGCTACCAGAACGTAGGTAACAAGATGACCAAAAAGAAAGCAGAGAGACGATCCATCCCTCTGCCACTATATCAGCCAGTGCTTCTTTGTTTCCAAATGACAGAAATTCAACTCAGATTAGCATAAAAATTCAGGCAGTTAGTGAGACTCAGCTCCTCTTCATGTTTTGACTCTGCCTTTTCTCAAAAAGGCTGAATTGAATGGATTTCAGGCTCTACGTGGTGGCCCTACCAGCTCCAAGATCATATTCTCCTGGGCTCAGATGCAAAAAGAAAGAGCATCTATCTCTTTCTCAGCCTGGGAAAATTATGTTTCACTGGCTCTGCCCAGGTCATACCCCACCTTTGAATGAATCACTGTGGCTATGGAAATATGCAGCGCTCTCTGATTGGCCGTGCCTGAGCCACCTGTCTCCTCCTTAGATGCAGAGAAGGACACCTTTTAAAAACACAGGGACTGAGTGGGACCGCATCACATATTGTCATTTTCTACCTGCAGGGTGGGTGAGGACACACAAAGCTACACACCTTCTGAAAGGACTTAATTATCTGAGACAGCATCACTTTGGGAAAATGTGCTCTAGGGGAACACTTGCTTCCCTACTCCCACCCCACTGTCAGCTCTGGGGAAGAGAGAAAGAGTATTCTCTCAAAGAAAAATTGAATTTGATAACAAAAGATGGGACTTACTATACTTACTGTTGCCCTCAGGTTAGAAATTCCATGTTTGCACTAACGGAAAATTGAGTAAGTCTCTCTCCTGTGATGGCAATTCATTCTGAAATACCACTCCCCAGATTGCTCAAACAGTACATCATCTGTTTTTACACACACCAGGAGGCTGCAACTTCAAGGAACCAACTAACTAGGAAGGGGGAAAGGAACATGAGGTACAGTCCTCAGTGTAGAACCTTGGAGGGAGGAAGCGAATGGAAGAGCACTGGATGAAGTCGGTGCTGGGGATTATGATTTTTCATGTGCCACAATGATTCATGGAATCAGAAGCAGTGGAAATACAATAAGATCCTACCTCAACCAGGCGGTTGCCACACCACATGAACGCCGTCCAGACACTAGGAAGTGAATTGGGAGCAGTTCGGTCAAAAACAAGAAGATGGAGATATATTTATCAAGTGTAAAGAACAAAAAAGTAAGCCAGGGACACATACCAATTACAGACAAAGACTTAAGTAGCAAAGAGAGGAATTTACGTTGACAGAAGGAACAAACCACCATAAATTTTGGTTTTTTTTTTTTGTTTTTGCGGTACGTGGGCCTCTCACTGTTATGGCCTCTCCCGTTGCGGATCACAGGCTCCGGACGCACAGGCTCAGCAGCCATGGCTCACGGGCCCAGTCGCTCCGTGGCAAGTGGGATCTTCCCAGACCGGGGCACGAACCCGTGTCCCCTGCATCAGCAGGCAGACTCTCAACCACTGCGCCACCAGGGAAGCCCCACCATATATTTTTATATCAACTAAGTAAAGCAAAAACTATTACAAATAAAAAGAAAAAATGATCAAAATGTAATTTCAGATTGACAATAACAAAAATAAAATCACTACATGTCAAAATTTATCAGTAATGTAGTGTAAATATATTAGAAAATTGTTTTAGTTATTCATTCAGCGAAGGAACAAACTACCCCAGGACAAAGATTTTAAAATTAGTTCTCTCTCACCTTCCTTTTATTATCCTAATCAGCAACTTACTTGAAAGTGAATAGCCTTGAATGGTTCTGTGCTTTCACAAGGGTGTTTGTTCTACTTACTGTATTCTTTATTTTTCTTTTCCACTTCCCTCTAGTCTATATTCTACCTGCCACCTATCCAATTACTTACTTAATATGACATCTTATTGACCTATTGTGTTTACTCAAATATATTTTTTAAGGGGAACTGATAGGTAAGAAAATATAGGGACTTCTCTGGTGGTCCAGTGGTTAAGACTTGGCCTTCCAATGCAGGGGGTGCAGGTTCAATCCCTGGTTGGGGAGCTAAGATCCCACATGCCTCGCTGCCAATAAAACCAAAACATAAAACAGAAGCAATATTGTAACAAATTCAATAAAGACTTTGAAAATGGTCCACATCAAAAAAAAATCTATAAAAAAAATGAAAATATAAGATAAGGATCAAAGAAAGGACCATGTCCTTGGAATTAGAGCACAGGATGAGAAATGCCATAAGAGGCAGATATAGGAGATACTCTAGTTTGATATGGCTGCCGCAATGAAGTACTGCAGACTGGGTAGCTTAAACAACAGAAATGTATTGTCTCACAGTTGTGGAAGCCAGAAGTCTGAGATCAAGGTGTCGGCAGGGTTGGTTCCTTCTGAGGGCCATGAGGGAAGGATCTGTTACAGGCTTCTCTCCCTGGCTTGTAGATGGCTGTCTTCTGCCCATGTGTTTTCACATCATCTTCCTACTGTGCATGACTGTCTCTGTGTCCAAATTTCCCCTTTTTATAAGGATACCAGTCATATTGGATTAGGGCCCACCCTAATGACCTCATTTTAACCTGATTACCTCTTTCAAGACTGTATTTCCAAAAAGTTCACATTCTGTATCACTAGGATTCCAGTATATCTTTCTTCATTTTTTGGAGCGTGGGGAGAGACACAATTGAACCCATAACAGGAGAGATGAGTCTTTCTGAGAACGGACCAGAATAGAATTGGCACCACCTGCTGTCCAGTGAGTGAAGTTTATATCTCTTTAATAAGCCATCTAAAATCACTGCACTTTTGGAAACTCTTTCCTCCATGTTTTTTGCTTTATCACCCCTTAATTCATATCACCCACCTCCCCTCTTCCCATAAGCCAACTGGATCTATGCTTTCCTATCTCCTACTGAATTTTTTGTAACTTAAGAAATAAAACACATTTCTTCTTAATAAAACAAAAGTTACCATACACAGGCACAAGAGTGGTATAAAGCCCTTCACACCTGGTCCCCGAATAGCTCTAATCTACAAATGGACCCAATGAGTCCCTCTCAGGCTCTGAATCCAGTCTTGATAATACGCAGTGAAGGTAAGAGTCTGGCTTTTAGCTATACTTCTGGTTCCATGCTAATAGAAAACTTCAATTTGTCAGTAATTGATTTCCTGACTTGTGACCCAGGCTCCCAGTGACTGAATCCTTACCCTTTCTTCTTCTTATTCCTTATCTAAGTTCCTAATTTCTGGACCAGCATCTCTGGCTAGATTCTTGTTTTCCCCTTTAAGAGTAGGATTTACAATTTCTGAATTCTCTGCCTGCTATCTCAGTATGACCAAGAAATTGTATTCTTGTCTTGGATTTTACTCTCCTTAGAGTCAGGTCACTGATTGGGTTGTCGAAGTTTTATAATGTTAACACCTATCGCCTTGAAAAATTGTTGGTCCTGTCTCCACCTGGATATCATGGTACTTGCATACAGTAAGTATACAGCAAATGTTTGTGTTTTTTGAATAGATATTAATTGGTGTTGGATATTTAACATCTGTTAATGTCACTTCTTCCTTACCAGACCAAGGACAAATACCCCAAAAGTACATCTTCTTTCAAACACACATGACTATCTTTCCATCCTTGAGAAGTCTTGCTTTGTTCCCATGTACAAATCCCTGATCTTTATGGGAGTAAATGAGTCTCTACAGACTCAAATTCAGGACTTGCTCAGACTAGGATCAAATCAAGTTATGTCAGCCCTGGTCAGACACTGACCCCACCACATGCATTATGGCTCCATATTGTAAGTAGAAATTGCTCAGTCCTAAAATAAAGAAATGATCAAACATCCTCCAGTTAGCCCTAATATCTCCTTCTCTTCAAATAGATCTAGACCTATGATGACAGAATCACTCCAATAAAGTTCAAGGAGCCTGTACAGAAAAGGGTTAACTCGGGCCTGGTTGCTCAAACCCCTGCACATTCTAAAGAAAGGCCTGATCTCAAGAGGACTGGCCCTTGGCCAACTCCTAGGAGACAACCTCTGAGCCCTTGGAATATCCTGTTTGATAAGGGTTTTATATCCCTGAGGCCTTGGGGCAAGATTGTATCAGTTTGACCAGATGACTTATGCTAATAATGTGACCCATGGTGAATGCCTGTTTTTGGATGCATGAGGTCCTGGGCCATGTTCTACCAGGTTGATCTCTGGGGGGTTGAATAGTGTGTAGCTAATGTGGGTGCTGCATGCTTACAAGAACAACCTGAAACCTTTTAAAGCTACAAACCCTGAATACCAAGGCTCAGGTAAGCTCCCCTTGTTGGCAACACTTGGTACATGTTGTCACACATCATTGCTGGGAGAATTAAGCATGTTCACGTGACTCCACTGGGAGAAGAGACCTGTAAGCTTCCATCTGGTTCCTCCTGGACTTCACGCATTCATTCACCTTTTACCTTTGCTAATTTTAATCTGTATCCTTTCACCGTAATAAACTATAACTGTGAATATAGCAGCTTTTTTGAATCCTGTAAGTCCTTCTAGCAAATCATCAAGTCTGAGTATGATCTTGAGGAGCCCTGGTTCACAGCCACTTTGAGTGAATACCAAAATGAGTAAGAAAAGCCAATTATTTTAACTTCTTTATCTCTGTAGATCTTTGGTACTGAGAACATTTAGGACTTTCATATAGATCTACCCCTTTTCCTTGGTTTTCACCTATATATCAAATCCTCAAGATGAATTGTCTACATCTAGAAACTTTTTCAATGCCTAAATGCATTGACCAAGAAATTCAACCTCCATAGATTTAGCAAAAGGAAATGCTCACACATGATTACATAGATAGGTATAGGATATTCATTCCAGTATTACTTGTAAGTAAAAAAATCAGAGGTAACATATATCCTTCAGCACAGAGATGTTATAATAACTAATTTGGAATACTATGTAGCTGGGTACTGATATGGAATGCAATCCAAGAATGATTGTTGGGGACAGAAATCAAGTATGCAGAACACAGCTTCATTTTTACAAAAACAAAATAAAATCCTAATTCTTTTTGTTTGTGTAACCATAGAAAAAGAGGTGGAATCTCATTTATCTGATGCCAGTGGGTATCATGGAGCGAAGAAGGGAGGATGGAATAAGAAATTTCTCTGGTATTATTTAAGTATTTTTCAATCATTTTTGGCTTGGTTTGGTATCATTTTTGTATTTTTCCCAGATTTTTAAAATACCAGACATTCCAACATTTAACCACTTTGCCTTTATCTGCAATGCCAAAACCCCCTGGCACCAATCAGAAAAGTCAGCCATGTTAGAGTTGCTGTAGCATTTACCTCTACCTCTCCCTCTGGGAAAATCTCACCTGAGCTGTGCTCCTGGTTTAGCAGATGGGATCTGGCTCACCAGGTGTGAGAACAAGTAGCTGGAGGGGAGCTGGCAGATACCCTGCATGAGAATGAGGCTCCTTCATAGGTGCTCATTTGACTTTACTGTACCTTGTCACAAAGATCTTTAAAAATGAAGCATGAATGCCCTAGTTTCCCTGGGTCATGAAATTCCCTAAGCAGGAATTCCTCTCATGAACCCTTGCTGTATACCCTGTGGGGTTGAGGGTGCTCCCGACTACTAAAGAGCAGTGTGAGTACTGACTGTGGGTTGTGACCATTTATGGAGTGGTAAAGAGCATTCTTCCTGGCTATATTCCTGCTTACCCAAATGGTGATGTGATCTCATGCAAGTCCACTTCTACTCTGAATACCAGTTTTCATCATCTATAAGAATCATGAATAGATCATCTCTAATGTCTTTTACAGCACTACAATTCGAACTGTATTATCACAATAAATTAGCTCCATTTTCCTTCACCTGGATACAGTTTCTCCCCCTCTACAGAGCTACTGCTTCCAATCAAACACCCTTGTCATTCCCACGAAGAGAAGAAAAGGTTAGGCTGCTATAGGAAAAACAAAAAAACAGGGTGATTCCCGTTGGGAAAGTATCACCCATCACACATCTCCTCATCTAAAATGAGAATAAAGAAATATATTAAATACTTTTACATGTTTAAAATAAAGCTACCCACTTCATATTAGTTGTATTATATAATTCTAATTCTAACACAGAAATGTGTCTTTTGATGTCTATCAAGAAGACGAATTAAAACTTTGATTAATGAAAAGAATACGTTTCATATTCATATGTCCTCTTTAATCTTTTGTGTGAATAAGGAAGGAACATTAATCTGACAAAAAAAGGAAGGCTCAGTGTGGGGAGAATAAGGAATAGACCACCATGTTAACAGAAATGTAATTCAAAGAATTCGTGATCATTTTCAATTTCTAGGACCAACTTCTAGCTATTCTGAACATTTATCTTTGTCTCTCAATTTGAAGTCCTATCAGGAAATATAAAAAAGAAAAACATTCATTTACGGTCTTCATTTCCAGAATAAATTGAGCCTCATTATAAAATGTCCACACTTTTCTACTGCAATTAATCTGGTCACAAGAAGGCCAACTGCAGAAGATTAATGGATCACAAATGAGGGCTGCTGTGCATGGCAGAATGACCACCACCATCACCTCAGACATGATACCATATGACCCAAGTGTCCAATACTTCTACAACAAATTGCAACACACATTCAGTGGCACTAGCTCTATTTCCAAAACAGCTTAGCATTATGAGTTCCTGAAATTTAATTTACATTCATTTTCGCTTTTGCAATTATAAATCCCTGAAGTTAAGGTTTATGGAAAAATGTTGGTAAAATCTGTCCTATAGCACTAAAGAGGCAATTGATATCAAAAATATTTATGGTGTCTCGGAGCAGCTTTTGTGCTTCAAATTGTTTACTGAAGGAGCTAATTTTAGGTTGAACACCAATAACATCTGAAAAAAAAATAACCTTGAAAAACTATACAAATAGCAACTGAAAGGCAATATTATACGATGCTGTAATTTAGCTGGTAAGCACATTTACAGAACAGCTGTGAACCAAAGGATTTTGTTACAATGTGAGGTAGGCACAAAATATAGAGATGACAAAGTCTTTTTCTTGAAAAAATGTACACTCTACGTAGGGTCCAGCGTATGGGAGGCAACACTGTATTTTGGTAAGGAAAGGTATAAACTCATCTGAAATCAAATTGAGAATGTAAATGCTAAGAGTCTATGAAAGGAAGGTGTGAAACAAACCAGAAAGGATTAAATATGTATAGCTACATACTCAGAAGAGCTTGTTTAGAAGGAAGATGTAACAAATGGAAGCATTTTATGGCATAATAGAAAAGGCCTCAAGTTTGGAGATAAAAATTGGAAAGGGCAATAGAAATTTCAGATGGAGACAGGAATCAGCAACATTTTGGTAGAATCTTTCTGATTAATACTTCTTGAGTCATTGCTTGGAGCAAGAAAAGTGTAGGGATACTCAAAGTACCCGGACTGGACTCTAAGAGTAAAGAAAAGGGTATTGACATTAAGGACTCGTGTTATCAAGAGATTCCAGAAAAACCTAAGGTTCTTGGAGTATCATGTGTGCATATTCATACTTTGGGATTCCACTTTAGAAATTCTAACCATTGTACAACGGTAGCAAACAACGTCAATGTTGCAGATCTTCTGTGATTAATCCCAAAGCAGCTCCTCCTCAATCTGGTTGGGGTTCCATAACGCTTTTAAATACTTATGCATGAGCCTGAGTCATATAGAAAAGGGAAAGTCTAAAAATTACTTGTACAGCCAAATCCTTGATATCAGCTTCTTTTATTTTTCTTGTTTCTTTCACTTAAAGGTACATTTAAAAGCTTCCAATAGGTACATTTAAAAGCTAGCCATAATTGGATAGCTGGTATCAAACTAATCATTCCACTGAAAAATTACAATATTTTAAAATAACTGTGGGCATTGGAGGGAACGTAGCTTTGGTACATGCGGGAAGAAAGGAACAGGTGGTGAGATTTAGCATATTCATCTGGCTCTTTCCCTGAGGTTGCTTTCCCATTTCCTGTAAACAGAAGCATAGACCCCTAGTAGAAATACAGTGGTCTATCTAAATGAGCTATGGAGAAAGAGTTTGGAGTTCAGATGGCCAAAGCAGCTAGAACTTGAAAATTAAAATCACAGAAAGTAGGGAGCCTCAGGAAAGCAAGCCCCATGAGCTGTATATAAATCCCCCTCAAGTTATTGACTAACACCTGAACTTTACACATGAAGAGTTTGAGCATAAAAGAGGTAATTTCTAGCAAATTTGATAAGGCAAGAAAGAAATAAAAGCCATGGAGTTTGTCATCTAGTCTCAGACAACATGATTATCTATTAGAAAATTCCACTGAATCTAAAAAAAGCCCCTAGAACTAATAAGTGGGTTTAGCAAGATACAAAAATCAATTGTATTTGAACATACTCACAATTAACAATTAGAAATTAGAATTAAAGAAAGAGTACTATTTATAATAGCACCTCAGACACAAATCTAACAAAATATGTGCAGGTATTTTATATCGAAAATTATACAACACTTATCAAAGAAATCAGAATTGGGATAAAGAACATCTAAATGAATGGAGACACACACACTGTTCATGGATCAGAAGACTCAGTACTGTTGTGAATTTTTCCCAAATTGGTCATTAGACTCCACATAATCTCAGTGAAAATCCTAGCATTTTTAGTAGATAACAACAAGCTATTTCTTACATTTATGTCAAAGGCAAAGAAACTAAAGCAGTCAAAACAATTCTTTTAAAGAAGAGCAAAACTGGAGAACTCCTGTTACCTGATTTCAAGAAAATATGAAGCTCTAGTAGCCAAGACAGTAAAGTACTAATGAAAGGACAGATACAGACCAACATAGCAGAGTAAAGGTTCTAGAAATAGGCTCACAGTCACAGTCAACACACTTTTGACAAAGGGAATTCAGTGGAGAAGACATAGTCATTTAAACAATTGGATATGCGTATGAAAATAAAATATTCTCCAAAAACTAGAAATAAACTTGGGCAATTGGGATCGACATGTATACACTGGTGTGTATAAAACTGATGACTAGTAAGAACCTGCTGTATAAAAAAATTAATTTAATTTAATAAAATTTTTTAAACTAAGAATAACCAAATGTCCATCAGCAGAGGAATGGATAAATAAATTGTGGTATATTCATTTAACTGAATATTACACAGTGTTGGAATAGAACAAATTCCTAAATACTCAAGAATATGGATAAATTTCACAGACATTATATTAGAAGCCAGACGTAAAAGACTATACATCCATGTGATTCCACTTATATGAATGTCTAGAATAGGCAAAACTATCCCATGAAAACAGGCATCAAAATAATCATTTCATTTCTGGAATACTGACTGGGAAGAGACAAAAGGGACCCTTTTTGGGTGATGATAAATTTCTTTATCTTGATCTGATAGTAGTTACACAGGCACATACATATGAAAAAATACAATGAAATGAACACTTAGGATTTGTGCACTTTACTGCATTTATGTTGTTATATCTCATTTTTAAAAGTAAGGAAGAAAGGAAAAAAGCAGAGGGAAGGAGAAAGGAAGAGAAGGAGAGAGAGGGAGGGAAGGAAGGAGAACTTTATATATTGCTACTGTGTGATGATATGATCTCCAGGATATATTGTAGAGTAAAAAATTGAAACTCAGAACAATATTTATTACATGACACTTTTTATCTAAGAATGGAGACAGGGAGATACCAATATGTATTTATGAAAAAGTAACAGTTGATGAATAAACCAAAAATGAATAAACTGCTATATATAGGGGAGGAAGAGAATAGGGTGCAGGCAACAAGGATGAAAGCTACGTCTTTGAATGTACTTTATTTTTTTTATTTTGGAACCATGTAAATGCTCTTACATAATTTTTTAAAATAGATTAAAAAAGAGTGCTCTGTAAAAATAACTGAAACAAATGTACCTAATAGTATATCAAATTGATAGTATGAATATATACAGAAGAATTATTTCAAGTGACTCTAAAACATATTTGAGTGTATCTCCCTCTGGGAACGTATACAAAAGAAAGGAACTGTCACAAAATCACAAACTGTATTCAGCTGTATTCTTTTTAGTAGAAATGTTGCCCCATTACTTTTTAAATACAGTAAATAAGAAATATCATCAGGAAATATTTTCAGCATAAAAGAAGAGAGATGCAAATATAAGTCAAAAATTATCTGTTTTAGTCCAAGAAGACCTAAATAGATATTTCTCCAAAGAAGACATACAGAGAGCCAACAGGCACATGAAAAGATACTCAACATTGCTAATTATTAGAGAAATGCAAATCAAAACTACAAATGAAAAGATACTCAACATTGCTAATTATTAGAGAAATGCAAATCAAAACTACAAATGAAAAGATACTCAACATTGCTAATTATTAGAGAAATGCAAATCAAAACTACAGTGAGGTATCATCTCACACTGGCCATAAATGACCATCACTAAAAGTCTGCAAATAATAAATGCTGGAGAGCAAGCCCACACCTAGGCATATATCTGGAGAAAAATGTGGTTCGAAAGGATACATGCACCCAACTGTTCACTGCAGCACTGTTTACAATAGCCAAGACATGGAAGCAACCTAAATGTCCAACAACAGATGAATGGATAAAGAAGATGTGGTACATACATATGATGCAATATTACTCAGCCAGTTAAAAAGAATGAAATAACGCCATTTGCAGCAACATAGATGGACCTGGAGATTATCATACTAAATGAAGTAAGTAAGACAGAGAAAGACAAATATCATATGATATCGTTTTTATACAGAATCTAAACAACAACAAAAAAAGATACAAATGAACTTATTTACAAAACAGAAACAGACTCAGAGACTTAGAGGACGAACTTATGGTTACCATGGGGGAAGGGTGGGGGAGAGGGATAGATTGGGAGTTTGGGGTTGACATGTACACTCTGTTATATTCAAAATAGATAACCAACAAGGACCTACTGTATAGCACAGGGAATGCTGCTCAATATTCTGTAATAACCTAAATGGGAAAAGAATTTTAAAAAGAATAGATACATGTAAATGTATAACCGAATCACTTCACTGTACACCTGAAACTAACACAACATTGTTAATCAACTATGTTCCAATATAAAATAAAATAAATTTTTTTTAAGCTGGAGAGGGTGTAGAGAAAAGGGAACTCTCCTACACTGTTGGTAGGAATGTAAATTGGTGCAGCCACTATGGAAAACAGTACGGAGGTTCCTTAAAAAACAAAAAATAGAGCTGCCGTATGATCCAGCAATCCCACTCCTGGGCATATATCTAGAGAACACTCAAACTCAAAAAGACACATGCACCCCAATGTTCATAACAGCACTACTTATAATAGTCAAGACATGGAAGCAACCTAAATGTCCAATGACAGATGACTGGATAAAGAAGATGTAGGATATATATATATATATATATACTACTCAACCATTAAAAAAAAATGAAATAATGTCATTTGAAGCAACATGGATGGACCTAGAGATTATCATACTAAGTGAAGTAAGTCAGAAAGAGTACAAATATCATATGATATCACTTACAATTAGAATCTAAAATATGACACAAATGAACTTATTTACAAAACAGAAACAGACTCACAGAATAGAAAACAAATTTATGGTTACCAAAGGGGAAAGGGGGTGAGAGAGGGATAAATTAGAAGTTTGGGATTATCATATAGAAACAACTATATATAAAACAAATCAATAACAGTGTCCTACTGTATAGCACAAGGAACTATATTCAATATCCTGTAATAAACCATAATGGAAAAGAATATGAAAAAGAATATATATATTATATATATAATTATATTATAATTATATAAATATATAACTGAATCACTTTGCTGTACACCAAAAACTAACACAATGTTGTAAATCAACTATACTTCAATAAAAATTTTTTAAATTTTAAAAAATTATCTGCTTTAGTCTGAGTCTTTATCCCTATATTTCTTCAAAATAACTGTCATCCATCACGTCAAATGTGGCTTGGGGATAAGCTTGCAGGTCTGGGAAATGGGGAATCAAGTCTGGGGCCCAAATGAGCTTGAGGACTAACAAGCACTAATTTATATTGATTCTGACTCTGGTGAACCATCAACCCAGAAGAGTTCTGATTTTCGTAGAAACACAGAAACATCTTAGTTCTAAACTTTCTCACCACAAAGAAGAGCAAGGAAAATGAAAAATAAACTTATAAATTGTATTTTCAATGAAACCAGGAAAAACAAAAATCAGAAAACTTCAAATTGCAAATAATTGCCGCCCAAAGATGGAGCAGAACCAGAAGGAAGGAAAGATGTGCAGAGGAGGCCTGAGGGAGAATGATCTCAGGAAGAACCAGTAAATACAAAAATCATAAAGGGGTGAGTTGGCCTGGAAGGCTCTACCTCCTGTTGAACAGTCTAGGTGAGCCCAAGGCTGATGAGTGAAATGAATAAAGATGGGACTTCACAAGAGGCCATCCGTTAAGTCTTTTGCTAGGGCAACAGGAGAGGACACCCTTGAGAGCTGTGAAGCCTGGAAATCTACCCCGGCCTCATACCTCCACAGGAACTTCCTGCTAAACACACACACACAAAAATCTATCTCATTAAGATATGAGTAACAACAAAAAAGATGCTCTATATTCACACAAAGATACTACAAGGAAATATATTGATGAAAAGATGCAAAAGAGCAAGATAGCTTTCTTACAGACAGTAAAACCCCAGAAAAATATTGATACAAAACAGGTTAAAATGCGCAACCTAACATTCCAGCTGAGAATCTTAAACCTTTATGCAGCAACTGAAACTATAAAGGAGAAATACGAAAACTCAGAGAAGAGATGTCAGGCAAGAGGAAGTGACAGTTAATAACAGGAGGATAGGCAAGAGGAACTGACAGCACTCAGAAAAGAAATAGAAAAAAATGACAAAGTCACTTCAGAAATGAAGACTAAACTACAAGGAATACAAGGAAGAGCAGATACCATGAAATGCACAGTAAGGATACAGAGGATAGAAAAAGAAAACTGAACAAAATGTAAAATAAAATAGAAAGAGGCAAAAAGGACTACATTAAAAAAGTCAGGGGCTTCCCTGGTAGCGCAGTGGTTGAGAGTCCACCTGCCGATGCAGGTGATGCGGGTTCGTGCCCCGGTCTGGGAAGATCCCACATGCCGCGGAGCGGCTGGGCCCGTGAGCCATGGCCGCTGAGCCTGCGCGTCCGGAGCCTGTGCTCCACAATGGGAGAGGCCACAACAGTGAGAGGCCCGCGTACCGCAAAAAAAAAAAACAACAAAAAAAGTAAGGACTAAAATATTATTTATAGATAGATCTATATAGATATATATATTATATATAGAGATATAGATGTCAATGAAGAAACAAACCCAAAATGATGGAACATAACAAGCATTTTAAACTATTTAAACAACAGAAAAAACCTCTCCTGAAATGAAACAAAGAAAGGAAAGGAGGGAGGGGGAGAGGTGGGGAGTAGAGAGGAAGGAAGACAGACTGAGCTTAATCTACATATAGAAAGGGCACACAGAGAACCAGGGAAAGATGACCCAGAATGGTCAACACTGAGGCATATTCTAGAAAATTATTTGAATTTTAAAATAAGAAAAAAGGAGCTTTTGTGTAAACAGTAAAAAGAACAAGTCACTTATAGGGCAGAAAAAACAAGCTTGATCAGATTTATTGACAACAACATTCAATAAAGACCACAGAAGACAGCAGAGCAGCACCTACAAGATACTCATGCTAAGAAGATGTATGTAGCTCAAGGACTTTATACAGCTCAACTCTTCCTAAAGTATAAAGTCTGCAGACAAGTACAGATGACTCTCATTGTTCGTGGTAATTATGTTCTATAAGGTCACTGTAGACACTGAATTAGCAAACCCTGAACCATTGCTCCTAAGATAAACACAGGGTTAGGTTCCTGGGAGTCTCTGGTCACAACATAACAAAAAATGACAGAACTAAGACCAAACATACATTTTTCTATCAATACATGTATATAAGCTTAAGTAATCTATTGAAAGGAAAAGATCTTCAGATAGGATCACAAAACAGAATCCACCTCTGTACTCTATACAAAAGACATGCCTAAAACTAATTTTAAACACAAGAAATAAAATAAAGGAAAAAACAAAGAAAAAAAACAGAGGTTGTGACTATAATATTACACAAGGTAGAATTCAGATCAAGCATCAAAAGAGACAAAGAATGGTACTATATTGCTCCAGGTCACAGTTCACAATGAAGACATTGCAGTTATGTTTTATGCTCACCAACCAAGTTGGGTTTACTGACACTGCTGCAAGAAGGGAGACCACAGCTCAGGGGGAAACTTGGGGTGACTCAGTAACCTAAGGAGGACTTGTTGGAAGATTGGGGTCTGTTAGGTGATTGGGAGGAAGGTTCAAGGAAATGTGATTTAGCTCTGGATCAGGTGGTATCCGAAAGTGGGAATGATTAATTCTATGACTGGGTATCTTAATACTGTCTATTAAGAACAGAGTAGGGTTAAGGTTGCGATTGGTAATTGCAAACAGCTCTCTGTGGGACTTCTCAGCTTCCATAATCATGTGAGCCAACCCTTCATGCTAAATCTCTCTTTTTTTTTTTTTTTTGCAGTACGCGGGCCTCTCACTGCTGTGGCCTCTCCCGTTGCAGAGCACAGGCTCCGGATGCGCAGGCTCAGCGGCCATGGCCCACGGGCCCAGCAGCATGTGGGATCCTCCCGGACCAGGGCACGAACCCATGTCCCCTGCATTGGCAGGCAGACCCTCAACCACTGTGCCACCAGGGAAGCCCGTCTTTCTATACGTCCATATGTATCCCATTGTTTCTCTGGAGAAGCCTGACTAATATAGTGAAGCAGCAGTTGCTCATGTTAGCTGGGAGAGGGGGATGTGTGGTCATTTTTCTGACTTGCACAGTGTTCTTCATTTGACCTTTGCTCACACATGATTATGGAGTGGTCTTTTTGTCTCACATTATCTTGTGACCTTGTCTGATGTTGGTATTCTGTGATGTGTGAGTTCAACAGTGGAATATCATGGCCTACCTGTAAGAGCCAGGCCAGGAACCAGTTGTCTGCTATCAGGGGCTGCTTTTTTTTTTTTTCCTTAATATCTGCTTCTTTTTTTCCCTCAATGTCTAAACACAAAAAAATCCAAGTAGTAACTTTCATAAAACAGAAACTACATGGACTTCCCTGGTGGCGCCGTGGTTAAGACTCCACGCTCACAGTGAAGGGACCCAGGTTCAATCCCTGGTCAGGGAACTAGATCCCACATGCATGTCGCAACTAAGAGTTCACATGTCACAACTAAGGAGCCCACGAGCCACAACTAAGGAGCCCGCCTGCTGCAAAAAGATCCAGTGCAAACAAACAAACAAATAAATAAATATTTTAAAAGACAGAAATTACAGAAGGAGATATTGAAATACTAAACATAGGAGATCTAAACTTACCTCTCTTTATCTAAGATCAATTTGAACAAAACTTAGGACACAGATACTGATACAACATAATCTATAATATAGATCTGATTGATATATATCATTTTATATTTTATTATATTTTTTTCCTTGGTTCTTTGCTGTACTTTATTTTTTTTAATATCTTTATTGGAGTATAATTGTTTTACAATGTTCTGTTAGTTTCTGCTGTATAACAAAGTGAATCAGCTATATGCATATGCATATACCCCCATATCCCCTCCCTCTTGCAACACCCTCCACCCTCCTTATCCAACCACTCTAGGTGGTCACAAAGCACGAAGCTGGTCTGCCTGTGCTATGCAGCTGCTTCCCACTAGCTAGCTATTTTACATTAGGTAGTGTATATATGTCCATGCCACTCTCTCACTATGTCCCAGCTTACTCTTCCCCCTCCCCGTGTCCTCAAGTCCATTCTTTACAGCAGTGTCTTTATTCCTGTCCTGCCCCTAGGTTCATCAGAACCTTTTTTTTTTTAAGATTCCATATATATGTGTTATCATACAGCATTTCTTTTTCTCTTTCTGACTTACTTCACTCTGTATGACAGACTCTAAGTCCATCCACCTCACTACAAATGACTCACTTTCATTTCTTTTTATGGCTAAGTAATACTCCATTGTATATATGTGCTACATCTTCTTTAACCATTCATCTGTTGATGGACACTAAGGTTGCTTCCATGTCCTGGCTGTTGTAAATAGTGCTGCAATGAACATTGTGGTACATGACTCTTTTTGAATTATGGTTTTATCAGGGTATATGCCCAGTAGTGGGATTGCTGGGTCATATGGTGGTTCTATTTTTAGTTTTTCAAAGAACCTCCATACTGTTCTCCATAGTGGCTGTATCAATTTACATTCCTACCAACATTGCAACAGGGTTCCCTTTTCTCCACACCCTCTCCAGCATTCGTTGTTTGTAGATTTTTTTGATGATGGACATTCTGACCGGTGTGCAGTGATACCTCATTGTAGTTTTGATTTGCATTTCTCTAATGATTAGTGATGTTGAGCATCCTTTCACGTGTTTGTTGGCAATCTGTATATCTTCTATAGAGAAATGTCTATTTAGATTTTCTGCCCATTTTTGGATTGGGTTGTTTGTTTTTTTGATATTGAGCTGCATGAGCTGCTTGTATGTTTTGGAAATTAATTCTTGTCAATTTCCTTGCAAATATTTTCTCCCATTCTGAGGGTTGTCTTTTCATCTTGCTTATGGTTTCCTTTGCTGTGCAAAAGCTTTTAACTTTCATTAGGTCCCATTTGTTTATTTTTGTTTTTACTTCCATTTCTCTAGGAGGTGGGTCAAAAAGGATCTTGCTGTGATTTATGTCATAGAGTGTTCTGCCTATGTTTTCCTCTAAGAGTTTGATAGTTTCTGGGCTTACATTTAGGTCTTTCATCCATTTTGAGCTTATTTTTGTGTATGGTGTTAGGGAGTGTTCTAATCTAATACTTTTACATGTACCTGTCCAGTTTTCCCAGCACCATTTACTGAAGAGCCTGTCCTTTCTCCACTGTACATTCCTGCCTCCTTTATCAAAGATAAGGTGACCATATGTGCGTGGGTTTATCTCTGGGCTTTCTATCCTGTTCCATTGATCTATATCTCTGTTTTTGTGCCAGTACCATACTGTCTTGATTACTGTAGCTTTGTAGTATAGTCTGAAGTCAGGGAGCCTGATTCCTCCAGCTACGTTTTTCGTTCTCAAGATTGCTTTGGCTATTCAGGGTCTTTTGTGTTTCCATACAAATTGTGAAAGTTTTTGTTCTAGTTCTGTGAAAAATGCCAGTGGTAGTTTGATATGGATTGCATTGAATCTGTAGATTGTTTTGGGTAGTAGAGTCATTTTCACAATGTCGATTCTTCCAATCCAATAACATGGTATATCTCTCCATCTATTTGTATCATCTTTAATTTCTTTCATCACTGTCTTACAGTTTTCTTCATACAGGTCTTTTGTCTCTGTAGGAAGGTTTATTCCTAGGTATTTTATTCTTTTTGTTGCAATGGTAAATGGGAGTGTTTCCTTAATTTCTCTTTCAGATTTTTCATCATTAGTGTATAGGAATGCAAGATTTCTGTGCATTAATTTTGTATCCTTCTACTCTACCAAATTCATTGATTAGCTCTAGTAGTTTTCTGTTAGGATCTTTAGGATTTTCTATGTATGGTATCATGTCATCGGCAAACAGTGACAGTTTTACTTCTTCTTTTCCAATTTGGATTCCTTTTATATCTTTTTCTTCGCTGATTGCTGTGGCTAAAACTTCCAAAACTAGGTTGAGTAATAGTGGTGAGAGTGGGCAACCTTGTCTTGTTCCTGATCTTAGAGGAAATGGTTGCAGTTTTTCACCATTGAGAACGATGTTGGCTGTCGGTTTGTCATATGTGACCATTATTATGTTGAGGTAGGTTCCCTCTATGCCTACTTTCAGGAGAGTTTTTATCATAAATTGGTGTTGAATTTTGTCAAAAGCTTTTTCTGCATCTATTGAAATGATCATATGGTTTTTGTCCTTCAATTTGTTAATATGGTGTATCACATCGATTGATTTGCATATATTGAAGAATCCTTGCATTGCTGGGATAAACCCCACTTGATCATGGTGTATGATCCTTTTAATGTACTGTTGAATTATATTTCCTAGTATTTTGTTGAGGATTTTTGCACCTATGTTCATCAGACATATTGGCCTGTAGTTTTCTTTTTTTCTGACATCTTTGCCTGGTTTTGGTATCAGGGTGATGGTGGCCTCGTAGAATGAGTTTGGGAGTGTTCCTCCCTCTGCTATGTTTTAGAAGAGTTTGAGAAGGATAGGAGTTAGCTCTTCTCTAAATGTTTGATAGAATTCACCTGTGAAGCCATCTGGTCCTGTGCTTTTGTTTGTTGGGAGACTGTTAATCACAGTCTCAATGTCAGTGCTTGTGATTGGTCTGTTTATATTTTCTATTTCTTCCTGGTTCAGTCTTGGAAGGTTGTGCTTTTCTAAGACTGTGTCCATTTCTTCCAGGTTGTCCATTTTATTGGTGTATAGTTGCTTGTAGTACTCTCTCATGATCCTTTATATTTCTGCAGTGTCAGTTGTTACTTCTCCTTTTTCATTTCTAATTCTATCGATTTGAGTCTTCTCCCTTGTTCTCTTGGTGAGTCTGGCTAATGGTTTATCAATTTTGTTTATCTTCTCAAAGAATCAGCTTTTAGTTTTATTGATCTTTGCTATTGTTTCCTTCATTTCTTTTTCATTTATTTCTGATCTGATCTTTATGATTTCTTTCCTTCTGCTAACTCTGGGGGTTTTTTGTTCTTCTTTCTCTAATTGCTTTAGGTGTAAGGTTAGGTTGTTTATTGGAGATGTTTTTTGTTTCTTGAGGAATGATTATGTTGCTATAAACTTCCCTCTTAGAACTGCTTTGCTGCATCCCATACGTTTTAGGTCGTCATGTTTTCATTGTCATTTGTTTCTAGTAGTTTTTGATTTCCTCTTTGATTTCTTTAGTGATCTCTTGGTTATTTAGTAGCATATTCTTTAGCCTCCACGTGCTTGTATTTTCTACAGTTTTTTTTTCTGTAATTGATATCTAGTCTCATAGAATTGTGGTCAGAGAAGATACTTGATACGATTTCAATTTTCTTAAATTTACCAATGCTTGATTTGTGACCCAAAATTAGCAAGATATGCTAACGTTCCAAGAGCACTTGAGAAGAAAGTGTATTCTGTTGTTTTTGGATGGAATGTCCTATAAAGATCAATTATGTCCATCTTGTTTAATGTGTCATTTAAAGCTTGTGTTTCCTTATTAATCTTCATTTTGGATGATCTGTCCATTGGTGAAAGTGGGGTGTTAAGGTCCCCTACTATGATTGTGTTACTGTTGATTTCCCCTTTTATGGCTATTAGCATTTACCTTATGTATTGAGGTGCTCCTATGTTGGGTGCATAAATATTTACAATTGTTATATCTTCTTCTTGCATTGATCCCTTGATCATTATGTAGTGTCCTTCTTTGTCTCTTGTAATAGTCTTTATTTTAAAGTCTATTTTGCCTGATATGAGAATTGCTACTCCAGGTTTCTTTTGATTTCCATTTGCATGGAATACCTTTTTCCATCCCCTCACTTTCAGTCTGTATGTGTCCCTAGGTCTGAAGTGGGTCTCTTGTAGACAACATATGTATGGGTCTTGTTTTTGTATCCATTCAGCCAGTCTATGTCTTTTGGTCAGAGCACTTAATCCATTTACATTTAAGGTTATTATCAATATGTATATTCCTATTACCATTTTCTTAATTGTCTTCTGTTTGTTTTTGTAGGCCTTCTCCTTCTCTTGTGTTTCCTGCCTAGAGAAGTTCCTTTAGCATTTGTTGTAAAGCTGGTTTGGTGGTGCCGAATTCTCTTAGCTTTTGCTTATCTGTAAAGGTTTTAATTTCTCCATCAAATCTGAATGAGATCCTTGCTGGCTAGAGTAATCTTGGTTGTAGGTTTTTCCCTTTCATCACTTTAAATATGTCCTGCTACTCCCTTCTGGTTTGCAGGTTTTCTGCTGAAAAATCAGCTCTTAATCTTATGGGGATTCCCTTGTATGTTATTTGTTGCTTTTCCCTTGCTGATTTTAATAATTTTTCTTTGTACTTAATTTTTGATAGCTTGATTAATGTGTCTCAGCTTGTTTCTCTTTGAGTTTATCCTGTATGGTACTGTCTGTGCTTCCTACACTTGACTATTTCCTTTCTCATGTTAGGGAAATTTTCGACTATAATCTCTTCAAATATTTTCTCAGACCCTTTCTTTTTCTCTTCTTCTTCTGGGACCCCTCTAATTTGAATGCTTTTGCGTTTAACGTTGTCCCAGAGGTCTCTGAGACTGTCCTCAATTCTTTTCGTTCTTTTTTCTTTATTCTGTTCCCTGGTAGTTATTTCCACCATTTTATCTTCCAGCTCACTTTTCCATTCTTCTGCCTCAGTTATTCTGCTTTTGATTCCTTCTAGAGTATTTTTAATTTCAGTAATTGTGCTGTTCATCACTGTTTGTTTGCTGCTTAGTTCTTCTAGATCCTTGTTTAGTGTTTCTTGTATTTTCTCCATTCTGTTTCCGAGATTTTGGATCATCTTTACTATCATTACTCTGAATTCTTTTTCAGGTAGGTTGCCTATTTTGTCTTCATTTATTTGGTCTTGTAGGTTTTCACCTTGCTCCTTTGTCTGTAACATATTTTTTTGTCATTTCATTTTTTCTTTTTTTAAAGGGTGGGACTCTATTCCTGTCTTACTGGTTGTATGGTCTGAGACATCCAGCACTGGAGTTTGCAGGCAGTTGGATAGAGCCAGGTCTTGGTGCTGAGATGAGGACCTCCAGGAGGCCTCACTCCAATTAATATTCCTTAGGGTCTGAGGTTCTCTGTTAGTCCAGTGGTTTGTACTCGGAACTCCCACCACAAGACCTCAGGCCCAACCTCTTGCCTGGGAACCAAGATCCCACAACTTTCGTGGCATGGTAAAAAAAGAAAAGAAAAAAAAAGAAAGGAGCAGTACAATATCAAAGAATAAAAAACAAAATAAAATCAGAAAGATAAAAAATATATTAGGAAAAATAAAACTATAATTGAAACAACTGCAACAAAGTAAAATAAAACCACAACAGAAAAAAGAAAACAAAAGTGGCGGCGGGGGGGAAACAAGCCAAAAGGAGAGAACAATAACAAAGTATAAAGAATAAAGTTAGAAAAATAAAAGATTTATTAGGAAAAATATAAAAGAATCAACAATAATGAATCAACAAGGTCAAACAGAACCCCAATCTAAAAGAGGGAAAAAGAAAAAAAAAAAAGCCTTGGCTATGGGGGCAGAGTTTAGGCAGGGGTGGAACTTAGACAAGGGTGGGCTTTAGGGTGGGGCAGGACCTAGGCGGGTGGGAGGGTGATGTTTCAGCGTGAGACTGGGCCTAGCCTCAGGACCCACGTAGCTGGAAAAGGCCCTGGGGGTGGGGCCTAGGCAGGGTGACTTTCAAGTGTGGGGCGGCACCTCTGCTTAGGACCTGCGCACAAGGGGAGAGGCAGCACGTCGAAAGGAGGGCATCTGGAATGTGGAGTTCCGGAGTTTGGAGATAGGGCCCTGAGTGACGGTGTGTGGGTGGGGTTTAGGCCCAGCGTGTTGGAAGGGGCGTCAGAGGGGGTCTCCAAGTGTAGAGGCAGGGGCCTGGGTGGGGGTATAGAGGCAGGGCTTGGGTTCTGCGCCGCAGGAGGGAGGCTCCGAGGGCAGAGGTTTAGGCACAGGAGCCCAACAGGCTCCCTGGTGCCTAAGTGGACAGGGAAAGCGCTGGCCCCATTCCCTTCCGTTCCTTTGTGCCCCTCCCCCACCACGTCCCCCAGGGTCTCCACCATCGCCGCTGGACCCCTAAATGTGGGTGAGTCATGCTGGATGTAGGAACTCCTCCCCTTCCCAAGCCACCCCTCAGGGATGCCAGCCCCGGAGGTCCAGCCTTTACTTTTGCTCCCCCTTCCCTCCCTCCCACTCCATCAGGACCTGCGTGGCTGGAGGGGGCCTCGGTGGGCAGAGGATCAGGTCCAGGATCTCAGCAGGTTCCTGGGGACCCAAATGTGCAGGGAAAACCTAGCCATGCTCCCTTCTGATCCTCTGCCCTCCCAGTGGTCCCGCAACCTCCCCCTTTGGGCACGGGATCCCTTCCCCTCCCCCAGCCGCCCCTCGGGGGCACTAGTCCTGTCCCGCACCACTTCTCCTCCTCCTTCACTCCCCCCATGCCCCATGTCCTACCGGGTCACTGGGGGTTGCTCCCATCCCCTTAGGTGTCTGTGGTCCCCCAACAGTACCTGGTGGGTTCCCTAGTTGTAAGGAAACATGAATTCCGCGTCCTCCTAGTATGCCATCTTGACTCTGCCCCCCCTCATTTTATATTTTAAAACAGAAATGCATCTTATCTTAAAAATTGATTACCTGTTGGTCCACAAGGAAAATCTTAATAAATCCCCAAAGATCAAAATAATATAGACCACCTAGAGGGGTGGGATAGGGAGCGAGTGAGGGAGACACAAGAGGGAGGGGATGTGGGGATATATGTACACATATAGCTGATTCACTTTATTATACAACAGAAACTAACACAACACTGTAAAGCAATTATACTCCAATAAAGATGTTTAAAAAAAAAAGATCACTGATCGCAGATCACTGTAACAAATATAATAATACTGAAAAAGTTTGAAATACTGAATTATTAAAAAGTGACACAGGGCTTCACTGGTGGCGCAGAAGTTGAGAGTTCGCCTGCCAATGCAGGGGACGCGGGTTTGTGCCCCAGTCCGGGAAGATCCCACATGCTGCGGAGCGGCTGGGCCCGTGAGCCATGGCCGCTGAGCCTGCGCGTCCGGAGCCTGTGCTCCGCAGCAGGAGACGCCACAGCAGTGAGAGGCCCGCGTACCACAAAAAAAAAAAAAAAAAAAAAAAAAAAAAGTGACACAGAGACATGACCTGAGCAAATGCTATTGGAAAAATGGCGCTGAAAGACTCGCTAAACACTGGTTTCCACAAACATTTTCTTTGTAAAAACACACAATATCTGCAAAGTACAATAAAGTGAAGTGCAATTTAAAAAAAATTAATAATAGTAATAATAATATAGAAAATATTCATTAATAATAATGAAACAAAAGTAGGATTTAATTAAAAACTCAGAAAATAAAGATTCTTCTACCTAGGAAAAGAAAATCCTGATCTCTTAAGCCAAATGGGAAATGAAAAGAGAAATTACAGAATTTCTGGAAAACAATAGTAATGAAGAAAGTACATATCAGAACCTATAGGCTACAACTAAAGTAATGATCAGAAGAAAATTCATAGCTTTAAAATACTTACATCATTAAAACATGAAAATAAATAAAGCATGGAGCTCAAAATATTTTAAGTAAATAAGAAAATAAACCAGAGGAAAATGGTATGAAGGAATTAACAAAGGTGAAAGCAGAAATGAATGAGTTAAAACAGAAAATCAATAGAACTAATACCTGAAACAACAATAGTTTTCATTGAGAACTACTATATATACAAGGATTTATACTAAGCCCTCGGTTTGGGGGGATAGAGGGTGGGTGGGGGAATGGTGTAAAACAGAATGAATAAATAAATAGATGAGAAGAAAAACAGCTCCTGACTTCAGGGAGTTTTGCTAATTCCTCTTCAAAGACACATTTTACAAATATCTAATATTGATACTTAATAACTGAACACTTTAATAGCCACAATAGGAACCTTTTTGTTTTTGATCGTCACTGTAAAAGACTATTGAGATAATTTTTAAAACTTTAACGCAGATCTTTCTAGATTAACAGAATCACAGGCTCTAATTTTATAAATCTCTATTCTTCTGGCATCAACAGTTAAAATTTGTGGAACAAAAAACATTTTCCTAAGAACAAAAAATCAGCTACTTCTTATGGGGAAAAAAAGCTCCTATTTTTCAATAACATTATACAAGATAGATAAATGAAAGAAAGAGAGATTGAATAGAGAGTTTGAGGAAAGGCATAAATTTTCTGTGTATGCTTTATTTTTCCACTGATATGAGTCAACAGTATAATTTTTTAAAGTAAGAGGAAAGATATAAGGATTTGAGAAGGTCCTGGAAATGAATTCAATAATCAAGAAGACAAAGCATCTCCCTCCCACTGGGTTTTTCCCATCAGTCTCTAACCATGCCTAGAAATGACTTCAGTGACCCATCACTTTCTTTGTGAGAAGAGCCATGAACATCACCAGCAGTACCATGGGGACCTTCTGCAAGGCAGGTAGTACCAAGGGGCTACAGCCAGAAATAGTGTATCCTACAGAGTTTCCAAGTTGTTTCCAGAGTAAACTGTCTGAATGGAGCAAAATGAGAAAGCGGAACCAAGTGATGAGGGAACCAAGGCAGGAACTGAAGTGAGGTGGATCTTCAGTAATAAAAGGAAGGAATAGCTCTCTGAGCAAATTCTGGGGCTTCCCATAGCTTTCTAGGCACTACCCTCCCCCTCAAGCATGGCAGCTTTACGTGGGCAGGTTGAAAGCAGTTAAAGCAGAAGAACTCCTCATTTCTGTCTGACGCATCAGAAGATGGCACTCTGATTCTTCTGGAAACTAATATATAGCAGGTATCAAAAGTAACCCACCTGCTGATCCAGAGCATGTGGGTGACTAGACTAGGTAGACAGATAGATAGGTATATAGACAGGCAGACAGACAGATTGATATTTTTCTCCCTTGACTAAACTTCCTCTCTAGTTAATGACCTCTTTTCCACTTCGATCAACATATACCTTGGCTCTCTCCATTATGTCTAGTTCCCATTCACTTTTCAACCTAGGATGTGCTAGTCTCTACCCCCTTCATTCTTCTAACATCGCTTCCACTAAAGTCACTTATAACCCTCTTTGCTGCCTCCCTACTCCATTCCTTCATATGTCCCAATTTGGGCCATAGGCCCAAGAGGCCCCCTCAATACCAGGCCCCACTCCCAGAACCCAGTCTAGCAACTACACAAAGCAGAACTAATTATCAACCATGGTCCAACAGCCCACCAGGAAAAGCACTCCCTTTGAGACAGGTTCCTGATGGAGAAGGAATGATTATCCAGGTACACATCCCATTTACTACTTCTGATCTATATAACTAGAAAAGTGGGTAGAAGACAAAGGCTGACCCATTATAAAAATATGATCCTAAAGGGAATCCAGGCAGCAGGAAAGCAATCTATCAATTGGAATAAGATAAAGGAAATCAATCAGGAATCAACAGAAACCCTTCAGCACTCCTAGAGCACCTCAGGGACTGCCTGCAAATCTATGCTACCGCTGACCCTGAGTCATTGGAAGGGAATGCAATCCTGAGGTCATATTTCATTTCCCCAAGTGCCCCCAACATTAGATGTAAACTTCAGAAACTGGAAATAGAACCAGGTAGCCCTACCTCTTGCCTGGTCGAGGTTAGCTACCAGGTGTTTAATAACCAAGACATAGAGGAGGAAAAGTCAGAGGATAAAAAGGCCCAGAGGCAAACCCACCTACTGGCTGTTGCCCTCCACTGTCAACTGATCAGGGCAGGGAATCTGGACTAACTGCCCACAGTGACTCTCAATTCTGGTGAGTGAGCCCTGGCCCCCACCAAAGGATAGCAAGCCAAGGAAACCAGGACCCAGTCAGTGTACCATATGTAAACAAGAGGGACGCTGGAAGAGGGAATGCCCTCACCACTCCCAAAGGGGACAGAAATGGCAGAGCCCAGCAACTACCCTCAAAGGCAGATGGTCCAAAAAATGAAGAATGATGGGGCCGGGGCCTCCTAAGCTGGCACTCCAGTTGACCCTCAAGGAGCCCTGAATGACATTGGACATAGGGGGAAAGCTTACTGAATTTTTAGTCAACATCGGTGTCACTTACTCGGTTCTGAATACCAGATCTGGCAAACTCGGTCATAAGAGTTGTAAAATTATGGGGGTATCAGGCAAGGCCCAAGAACGGGCATTCATAGAGCCATTAGAATGTAAATTGGATGAACACATGCTTACCCATTCCTTCCTATATGTTCCCGAATGCCCTATACCCCTGATAGGAAGAGATATCTTACATAAATTGGGGGCTACTATCCACCTGATGGGAGACAAACTGGAGACTGATGTCCCCTGAGACTAAGGGCACAAGATGATAATGTTAATGGCTGAAGACAGACCTCTGCAGACAGAGCAAGTCAACCTTGCTGGAGTGAATTCCAAGGTCTGGGCCCAAGGATCGGCAGGATGAGCTGTAGGAGCCAGTTCCCTGATAGTCCATCTAAAACTCAACATACATGGCCCAACAGAAAGCAGTATCCTCTCCACTGGAACACCTTGCTGAGCATTGCTCCTGTTACACAGAGCCTAACTGACCACGGTCTTATTAGACCTTGCCAATCAGCCTGTGATACCCCCCATTCTTCCCCTAAAGAAACCCAATGGGGAATACTGGATGGTACAGGACCTCAGGGCAGTCAATGAAGCCACTGAGGATATATATCCAGTAGTTCCTAATCCCTATACCTTGCTGGTCACTCTACCACCACCAGGACCTGGTATTCTGTATTAGATTTAAAAGATGCCTTCTTCTGGGGCTTCCCTGGTGGCGCAGTGGTTGAGAGTCCACCTGCCGAAGCAGGGGATACGGGTTCGTGCCCCGGTCCGGGAAGATCTCACATGCCGCGGAGCAGCTGGGCCCGTGAGCCATGGCCGCTGAGCCTGCGCGTCCGGAGCCTGTGCTCCGCAACGGGAGAGGCCACAACAGTGAGAGGCCCGCGTACCGCAAAAAAAAAAGATGGCTTCTTCTGTATTTCATTAGCCCCAGAGTCACAAGAAATGTTTGCTTCTGAGTGGTAGGACCCAAACACACAACAAAAACAACAATTCTGCTGCAAAGTCCTGCCCCAAAGGTTCAAAATTCCCCCGACGTCTTTGGGGAAACTTTAGCTAAAGACCTAAAAGATCTACATCTGGAGGAAAGAACCCTCCTCCAGTATGTGGATGGTACTCTGATCACCAGCCCTCTGACAAAAATACTGTAGCCACTCTGAACCTCTTAGCTGATGAAGGATATAAGACGTCCAAGAAAATGGCTCAAATATCACAAACTAGGGTGACCTACTTAGGCTTCTTTCTCACAGAAGGTCAGAGAACCCTACCCCAGTAAAGGAAAGAAGCCATTTGCAGCCTCACCCCTCCTAAAACTAGAAGACAGCTTAGGAGTTTCCTGGGGATGGCTGGGTTTTGCTGCATCTGATCCCTAACTATAGTCTAATAGCTAGGCCTCTATATGAAAAATTGAAGGGAAAGGATGATGATCCTTTTGGATGGAATTCAGAATGTGAAGGCGCCCCTCAAGAACTGAGAAAGCAATTACTTCAGGCCCCTGCCCTGCCCCTCCCAGATTCTGCTAAACCCTTTGCCTTTTACATTCATGAGAGAAGGGGAATCACCTCTGGGGTATTAGCTCAAAAACTGGGACCCCTTACTCTGGTGGTTGCTTATTTCTCTAAACAAGTAGAGCAAACCACTAAGGGATGGCCTCGTTGCCTACAGGAAGTAGCAGCTACTACAACCCTAAAGGAAGCTGAAAGTTAATGTGTGGCCAGCCAGTCATTATATGGACTTCACACCAGGTTTAGGCTTTAGTCATTTCTAGGGGAACAGAATGGCTATCCCCCAAAGGTTGATTCAAGTTCAGGCTCTGCTTTTAGACAAACCAGTGGCTACCATAAAAACCTGTCACACACTAAATCCCGCCACCCGGCCACCCACAGAAATGGGGACCCTGGTGCATGAGTGTATAGAAACCATAGACACGATTTATTCCAGTCGTACTGACCTGGAAAGTGAGCTTCTCCCAAATACCAAAGAGGGATGGTTCACAAACAGCCGCGGTTTTATCAGAGAAGGCAAAAGACTGGCAGGATACACAGTCCTGAGAGTCTCAACCTCATAGACCCAAGTCATAGAAATAAGAAGCCTACCCCCAGGGACTTCTGCCCAAAAGGCCAAGCTGGTAGCCCTCACAGGAGCCTTAATGCTCAGGACAGGGAAGGTGGTAAATGTTTACACACACTCCCAGTACGCATATGCCAACCAACAAGCACATGTGGAAGAAAAGAGGTATGGTACGCTTACTGTGAAGAATAAACAAATGAAACATGGCTTAAGTATACTGCAGCTCTTAGAAGCAGTACAGCTTCCAGAAAAGGTGGCAGTGATTCACTGGGGGAGTCACCAAAAGGTGGGTGCAGAGGTAATAAAGGGAAACAACAAGGTGGCTGCAACTGCCAAAAGGGCAGCCCTAGAACCAGTAAAGTAACTTGGCCACTACCCCTCATACCTCCAATTATTCCCCAATCCACACAAGGAAGAATTAGATAAAACCCCAGAACGGGGCTTCCACAGAGATCTAGGAGGCCATGTGTGGCTACATGGGCAATACTTCTTTCCCCAAACTGCAGCCTGTCAAGCCATCAGGGAGGCTCATCAAGGAACTCACTATGGGAGGGAAGACCTATGTAATTGGTTAGTTGAGGTCATAGTAACTCCTGGCATGAAAAGTATAATCACTCAGATAGTTGAGACCTGCGCCATCTGCACAGTGAACAGCCCCAGCACCAGACCCCCCAGAGACCCTAGATTAGGCCCATTCAGACCAGAGGGACGTCTCCCGGGGAAGACTGGCAGACTGATTTCACATGCCGAGAGTACGGGCAACTTCAGTTCTCTCTCGGTGCTAGCAGACACGTGTTCTGAGTGGATAGAAGCATTCCCTGCTACAACTGAAATGGCAGCTGAAGTGGCTAAGGCATTACGGAAGGAAATACTCCCCAGTTTGGGGCTCCCAGGATCCCTACAAAGCGGTAATGGTCCAGCATTTGTGTCTCTAGTGAAAAGGGAATAATGAGCGCCCTGGGCTAAAACGGACATTGCACTCAGCCTGGAGGCCCCCAGTCATGGGGGAAAGTAGAGAGATCAAATCAGACCTTGAAACAGGCCTTAGCCAAGCAATGTCAGGAGACTCAAGAAAGTTGGATTAAGTTGCTTCCCATTGTCCTGCTCCACATGCAGTTAGCCCCAAGGGATAAGTTTAGTGCATTTGACTGATGTATGGTAGACCCATTCCCCAATCCCGAGAGGAGGGAGACTTTAACCCCCTTGAAATAGAACAACTCAAGTATGCTCTCCAGGTAGGAGCAACCACGAAAGCCCTCACGAATATGGTAACCAGGTGCTGCCTGCACCCACCAACCCTGGCCCTGCACACGTTCCAGCCAGGAGACTGGGTGAACCTAAAACCCTGGAAAACTGGCAGCCAGCAAAATCAGCTCACTCCTAAGCAAATGGACCCCACTTGGTAATGCCAACCACCCATTCTGCCCTGAAGTTGCAGGGGTAACTCCAGGGGTACGTCACACTCGAGTGAAGAGGGGACCCCAAGTCCCAGCCTCCAGAAAGACAACCTGGGGCAATGGACCCCCCGACTGCTGGTGTGAACCTCTCTCTGACCTGAAGCTTCTCTTCCAAAAAACAACAAAAGTATGACCAGGGATACTCAGGCCAGGACAGTGAGCCTCGACAGCAGGGCACACTTGTGTCTTCAGGCAAAAGATCTAGATGCCTTCGTCTTTAGGAAAAATTTGACATGTGACTATTATTCTCTCGCTAGTATATGAGGCAAGCACCTGAAATTGTCTGGTATCCTTTGTCTCCGAAAGGTTAACTAATGCTGGTCGCTCAGGGATAGAACAGTTTGGACTGAGGCCAGGAGACAATCACACACATCTAAAGGCGGCTGGGGAGAAGTTCTGCTCCTCCACCAGGGGTTATGACGATGCCCAGACTCAGCAGGAAGCAGTTACAGAAGACAGACCTGCACCCCTCAGCGCCCTCAAGAATGAGGAGGACAAAAGGCAGAGGAGGGATTTGTTACTGACAAAGCCCATTAACAATTCTCAGGAAATAAAGATAGAATCTGGGAAATAAAATAAAGTCTAACCTTTTTTTTCCCTCGGTACCTTGTCTAGTTTCACATGCTCATAAAAGCCCGCGTGAAGAGGCCTGGCACCTAGCCCTTCAGACCAGAGTTCCTGGTGAAAAACATATGCACCGACACCTCAGCCGGGCGGGCCATTCAAGATGGTGGTGGGCCGAGTGGAGAGACGCTGCGCCCGGCACTGCAACCTGGAGCCTGAACAGCGCAGCTGCGCCTGCCCCACAAGAACTCCAACCCCTCCCCATCGACAAGACCCCTATAAGGCAGCCCCACCCACAGCCTGCCTGTCAGGGAGTGTGTGCCCTAGAGCGTGAGCTCACGTTTCTCCATTCTTTGATCAAAAACTAAAGCTCTCCTTTGCTTATCTACTGAACTTGGTCTCATTCTATTGGCAGGAGGATCCTTGCTTAGGACCCACCTGAAAGGGTCAGTAACAATTTCTCCTCTACATCCCTATCCCATTCTTGAACTGCACAACAGAAACTGAAATCCATTTTTGGTTCCTTGACCATGTCTGCTTTCTCCTGCCTCAGAGCCCTTATCTTTTCTGGCCTACTCTGCCTGGAACCTTCTCCCTCTTTCATTCCTTTCTACCCAGAGCACCCAATTCCCATACAGGTCCATCATATATGGTTGTACAGGCTGTGCACTGAAGAACTCCAGGAGAACTCCAATCACATCTGAGTCTATGTGACCACCATCCCCTGGAGTTTTACAGTGTCTACACAGTCATACATGACAGCCCTGGTCCACCAATGTTATCCAGACAATTCTTGCTCTTTCCTTAAATCTCTGCTTAGAGGTCCCTTCCTTCAGGAAGCTCTTCTAGACTTCCTCTCTTGGTCAAAGTCAGTGCCTGTCTTCTGTCCTCCTTTGGTACCTCATGCTATTGATCACAGCCCTTTTCACAAAATATTGCAACCATCTGTTTTCCTGTGTTAGCCCCTACTTAAACTGTTCATGGTTCAGCGTGTCCAAACCAAACTCAATAACTTCTCCTCACCCCCACCCTACTCACCGAGTCATTCACTCTCCATCCCCCAAACTTCCCTTCTATATTTTCTGCTTAGACGAAACCATCTATTCACTCAATTCTTCAACACATCCTTTGACAATATTCTCCATTTACAGTCAGAATTAATTAGTACCCACAGCACTTTTACACAGATTTTCATGATAACGTGTATCAACCTGAGATATACTGTAATTATTGCTTCACATGCTAATCTCTCCATAAACCATGAACTTATTAAAGGCACAAGACTTCTTCCCTTTCACCAATACGTCATATAATGCTTGATATTCTGCATTAATATCTTTAGTAAACTACACATCCAAATAAACTCTTTGTTAAGACACTGTTAATTCATTCATGTGCCTTGGGACATTGATTCTTTTCTTTTTAAGATATTTTATTCATTTGAAATATTGGTTTTCATTCAGAAAAATACTAAAATGGAAATTTTTCTATAATCAAATGAACATATTTCCTCATACAAGTAAAAATAATTAGAGTATACACTCATATGCATCACTACTTGTAAAATCTATCTCACTGCTGGAAATTTAATTGGCATAAAATACTGGCAGTTATAGTGATAAAAGGATGTTGCTTTGAAGAACACCAGAAATAGTAAAGCAGTCCAAAAATAAAATCAAAATTCTAAAAACTGTTCTCTTAAGTAAATTCCCATCACTTTTTTGATAACAAAACATTCTTATAGTTTAGAGATATAAAAACATAAATGTTTCCATTTAACAATAAAATCTCTCCTCTCAAGAAAACAAAGAAAAGAAAATTAAATACTCTGAGTCTGGATGACACTTACTGATTTGGGGATCTTGGACAAGTCAATTAATCTTACAAAGCCTCAGTTTCTTTATCTGTAAACAAAAGAGAAAGTAATCATAATATGATCTCACAAAGTTAAATATCAAGATTAAATGTGACTTCGTAAATAAAGATGATTTCTAAACTCTAAAGTGCTAGGTCACCATTATAACCACGGTTAATATGATTCCTACAAGGCAAATGGCTTTCCAAAGAATGACCCACTCCCCCTATGAATTCAGTCCTCACTCCCTATAGTTATTTATTATTGAAGCTGACTCTGAAATATAAAGTTTCAGGTAGTGTTATCATGAAACTGGAGAAGAAAATCAATCATGTATAAATAAAATGTACATGCACATTAGTATTTTGGTGTAGAGTGTATTTGCATTGGACATTTTAATGATTTTTAGGAAATTAAGCCATAGGAAACAAGTGCTCCAAGTCTTACCTTCTGCCACCAAATAGCATAAAACAGGGTAAATATTTTAGGTTTTGTGAGCCATACAATCTCTGCCACAACTACTCAACTCAGATGTGCAAAAACAGCTATAAACAATACACAAATGCATGAGTATGGCTGTAAAACTTTACTTATGCACACTAAAATTTGAATTTCATTTAATTTTCAAATGGCAAGAAATATTATTCTTCTTTTGATTTTTTAAAAACCATTTAGTAATTTAAAAACCCTTAGCTCATGGAATATACAAAAACAGGGATAAGACCAGATTTGGTCAATGTGCCAACCACTAGTATGAAAGATAACATCTCAAATTGAAGATTATACAAAGAAATGGAAAGATATTCAGCGTTCATGGATTGGAAGAATTAATACTGTTAAAATGGCCATACCACCCAAAGCAATCTACAGATTTAATGCAATCCCTATCAAAATACCCATGACATTTTTCACAGAACTAGAACAAATAATCCTAAAATGTATATGGAACCCCAAAAGCCTGCAAATTGCCAAGGAAATCTTGAGAAAAAAGAAAATATCTGGAGGAATCAGGCTCCCTGACTTCAGGCTATACTACAAAGCTACAGTAATCAACAGTATGGTACTGGCACAAAAACAAACACATAGATCAATGGAACAGAATAGAGAGTGCAGAAATAAGCCCACACACCTATGGTCCACAACAAAGGAGGCAAGAACATATAATGGAGAAAAGACAGTCTCTTCAATAAGTAATGCTGGGAAATCTGGACAGCTATATGTAAAAGAATGAGATTAGAACATTTCCTCACACCATATACAAAAATAAACTAAAAATGGATTAAAGACCTAAATGTAAGACCTGGAACCATAAAACTTCTAGAAGAAAATATAGGCAGGACACTCTTTGACATAAATCATAGCAATATTTTTTTGGATCTGCCTCCTAAGACAAAGGTATGGTATCTAATTAAACTTAAACGCTTTTGCACAGCAAAGGAAACCACTGACAAAACAAAAAGGCAACCTACAGAATGGGAGAAAATATTTGAAAATGATATGACCAACAAGGGGTTAATATCCAAAATATATAAACAGCTCATACAACTCAATTTATCAAAAAAAATTTTTTTAATGGGAAGAAGACCTCAATAGACATTTTTCCAAAGAAGACATACAGATGGTCAAAAAAGCACATGAAAAGATGCTCGACAGCCCTAATTATTAGAGAAATGTAAATCAAAACAACTATGAGATATCATCTCACACCTGTCATAATGGCTATCATCAAAAAGTCTATAAATAACAAATGTTGGAGAGGATGTGGAGAAAAGGGAATCCTTGTACACTGTTGGTGGGAATGTATTGTAAATTGATGCAGGCACTATGGAAAACAGTATGGATACTCCTCAAAAAATTAAAAATAGAACTACCATATGATCCAGCAATTCCATTCCTGGGTATATATCCAGAAAATAATGAACACTAATTTGAAAAGATACGTGCACCCCAATGTTCACAGCAGCATTATTTACAATAGCCAAGATGTAGCATATATGTTCAGTGGCATATTACTCAGCCATAAAAAAGAATGGAATTTTGCAACAACATGGATGGAGCTGGAGGGTATCAAGCTTAGTGAAATTTCAGAGAACGATAAATACTGTACGTTATCACTTATATGTATAATCTAAAAAATAAAACGAATGAATACAACAAAACAGAAACAGACTCACAGATACAGAGAACAACCTAGTGGTTACCAGTGGGAAGAGGGCTGGGTGAGGAGCAAGCTAGGGGTAGGAGATTAAGAGGTACATAGCACTATGTATAAAATAAATGAGATACAAGGCTATATTGTACAGCACAGGGAATACAGGCAATATTTTATAACTTTAAATGGAGTATGATCTATAAGAATATTGAATCACTATGTTGTACACCTGAAATGAATTCAACATCGTAAACCAACTATATTTTAATTAAAATAAATAATTAAATAAACATAACATCTCACATTGGACACTTTTCTCATAAAAGCAAGACAAGTTAACTTCTTTCAATGTAATAATTTAGCCAAGGTTAGTAGCTTTCTAAATTGGAATACTTTTGAGATTTTATTGTATATAGAATCCTTGATTGTTCTTGTGAACACTGTCAGAAGAACTTTGCAAGTAGTCATTCCATGTCTTCTTTAATTCAAGGTCCACCAAAATGTATTTATGCATATCCTATAACACACCATCAGCCTTTAGGTGGCATACCATATAATCTGGAACAACTTATATACAGTGATTTCTCATTATAAATTTGCATCTGCAAAATCCTTGCATCTTGTTTCTACATTCTATTTCCCAGGCAATGTAATGGGAGTGTGGTTTGGAGAGCCACTCAAACCAGGCTTAAGTCCCAGCTTCCCACTTAATATCTGTGTGACTTAAAAGGAATTTGTCAAATCCTTTAAAATTAATTCCTCATTTGCCAGACAAGAAAAATGACGGGAATATTTGCAGAGTTGTTGGAAAGTGAAAGGAGATCACGTATCTAAAGAACCTGGGGCAAAGCATGGTTCCTTTTCCTCGTTTTACATCCAATTTCAAAAAAGTTTCAAAACCCATCTGCTACTCTAAGTTAAGGTGAATTCCCATCTTTGACTTCTCCTTTGTCTGATTCAGTATGATCATACAAGGAACCATTAATGTTTCTAAAACGCTTATCAGCATTTTATCTACATTTTAAAATGCTTTTTCACAATGAAGCTGAGTGCTCATTTTATGGAAACATTTTAGATGCCTCTGGTTTTCTTTTGTTTGTGTGTTTGTTTCTGCAGTGCGCGGGCCTCCCACTGTTGTGGCCTCTCCCGTTGCAGAGCACAGGCTCCGGACGCGCAGGCTCAGCGGCCATGGCTCACGGGCCCAGCTGCTCCGCGGCATGTGGGATCTTCCCGGACCGGGGCACGAACCCGTGTCCCCTGCATCGGCAGGTGGACTCTCAACCACTGCACCACTAGGGAAGCCCCAGATGCCTCTGTTTTTAAAGCAAAGAGATCCACAAGAACATCCAAGCATTAACCTCAAGTACACAGTGTCAAAAAATTTCAAAAATTATTCTTATTTTCCCTTATAAATCATCAACATCCTTTAAATCTGTCATAAAATACAAGTCTATTTTTTTTAGTGGCACGTATATTTAAAACTGTCAATCTTTCCATTCTACTTTTTCATAAAACCAAAAATCTCCTGAGAATTTTCATAATCAAACTGGAAAAAGCTGAGGAAAAAATCTGTTGACACTGAAGGGCCAGTGATGTATGGATATCAGAGCCAATCGGGTATCCTTCCCAGCTATTCTCTTGCTTGCCCCTCAGATCACTGTTTTGGCAGACAGAAGGTTCTGGAGTCAGACTGCCAGTTCTTCAACTAGTAGGCTGAATAACCCTGGGCAAGTTTAGTAACCTTCTCTGTGCCTCAGTTTCCTCATCTATAAAATGGGGCTAAGGCTGGTATTAGTTCATAAGAAGGTCTATAGTGAGGATTAAATGTGTGTGTCTCAATTTGGGTTCTCCCAAAGTTGAGACTAAAATGGGTTTGGGTTCAGGTAGCTTGTTTGGGAGGTGCTCCCAGGGAGCCAGGATTGTAAGTTAACGAGGGAGAAACTCCAAGCCCACTAAGGATGCATTCTAGGACTGGTTACTACTCCAAGCAACTGGGGCTCAATCCTGCAGGATTGAAGAGCCTTATAGAATGGCCCTCAGAGTTATACCTTTAAAGGATGGAAAGCTGGGGCATTAGCCCACAAACTCCCACTCCTCATTTGAGAGGTTCGCTCCTGGGAGCTTAACTTTCCCCTCACAACATGGCTGGCTTGTTCGCTGGCTCAGCAGCCTTCCCCAGCTTCAGAGGAAGCCCTGAGGCAGGACAGCTGAGGCATGTCCTTGAGCTGGGATAATAGCAACAAACACAGAACTTTTCATCATAGCTGCTTTAGAAACTGATGTAGTCGCTTCCCTGGTGGTGCAGTGGTTGAGGGTCCGCCTGCCAATGCGGGGGACGCGGGTTCCTGCCCCGGTCCAGGAGGATCCCACATGCCGCGGAGCGGCTGGGCCCGTGAGCCTTGGCCGCTGAGTCTGCGCATCCGGAGCCTGTGCTCCACAACGGGAGAGGCCACAGCAGTGAGAGGCCCGCGTACCGCAAAAAATAATAATAATAATAAAAAAATAAAAACTGATGTAGGCATTAGGTTCAGAAATTATCTGGCACAATGTATGAAACACCAAGCACAGCGAATGGAAAATAGTTACTGCTTAATAAATCATAGTTCTTATTATTAATGTTAATTTTGTTATCAGAATCAACTCTGTGCTATAGGAAGACAAACACTATTCATCCTTTGGATCCTGAATACTGAATAATAATGACACATACCCAGATAGGCAATGCCAGCAAGAGTGCAAGTAGCAGAAGGGCACAAAATAATGAGCTCAGGTAGGACTTCACAGGGTTCTAGGTGCCTACAGGGTACTGTGGTGGAGATAACCAACAGACAGGTAGGAATTTGGGTCTGGAACTTAGGAGAGAATGGGTAAGAGCTGGAGATGGAGACTTTGGAACCACCAGTATCTACATTAGAGTTTAAATATTAATATGTGATCATAGAGAAAGACAAGTTGAATGGAGAAAAGAAGAGGGCTAAGAATAGAACCTTAGGCCCCAGTAGTATTTAAAGAGACCACGGTAGAAGGGTGACACTGGAAAGCAAACACAAAATAATCCTGCCAGGGAGCTAGGAGGCAAGCAGGAGAGGGTGGTGTCATGGAAACCAGAGCAGAGAGGAAGAGAAAAGTTTCCAGAAGGAGGGAGTAGCCAACAGCGTCAAATATTGCAGAGACCAACATGAAAACAACTGAAAAATGCTCATTACATACATACTTTTAAATATGTATTTGTTTTTAATGGAGTATGATTTTAGTTGGGAAAAGTAGAAACAACAAGAGCAATTTAAAAATTGAGGCACAGGCAGATCCATCAGATTCAATTCAATACCAAAGTCTTTTACTGAGCACCTACAGTGTGCCCAGAGCATAATCGAAACTGATTATCCAAAAATCACATAAAACTAAGAATTTAAGTTTCTTTGCATCTCTTTTTCTTATCTTTTTCTGTTCTTGAAAAGTGAGTTTTAAAATGTGAACATCTGATATCATGAAATTGGCCTCAAGCTTTAACTCTATTTGTGCATTACTTATCAGCAAGCATTCCTGACTGCTCTTTCTCCTCTAGAATGCAAAGCATGTCAACTGAACAATGGAAGCTATGTAAGCCAACCTAATTATTAATTCGCCCACTGGCTTTTCCAAACATATGCTTAAATATCTTCTTCATTCTAGGATCTGATAGCCTAGTATTGCAAAACAAGAAACCTTGCCTGTTTCATTGCCATGATAACCAATTGTCTTTTAACTTTGTGGTCGGGAGCCATTGGCCACTAGGTGGAGAAAGATACCCAGTGACCCCCTAGCCAAAGGCATGAACTGAGTTTTTAGTTCTCCAGATTCACTTAGTGACTTCTCTAAATAGTAGGTTGGATTCAGTTATGAACAAAGGAAATCTCTATGAATGGTGACGCCAAGTATTCCATGCACTTGGGGGTCATTATTCTTTTCCCTGGAATCTATGCATTCACTTTCCAAGAATGAGTTCCCTGCCCTTCTCATCAAGATAACCCTCAGAATTTGAATTAATGAGTTATTGTTCTGCCTCTCAGCCTTTAGCCTTCCACACAGCACTGGTAATATAGTTCTTGCTACATGGGTGAAATAGAGGGGATTATGCCCCTGTGAGCCCTCTTCCAGGTCCTGTGCCACGCTCAGATACCACCCTTTCCCTCAAAACGCATAAAGGACCAAACATGCCCTTCAGAAATATTTGACCTCAGAGGGACAAAAGATCTTCAGAATCTTAAGGAATAAAACTCTCAAGGGTGAAATTTGAGAACCATGACTGGCACATCCATAACTCACCCAAGATCTGTCTTGATCTGGAATCAATAAATTTACCATTATGTTTGAATAACTTATGTGAATAATATTTTGTAGAGAAATCTGTTGCTCTAGCCAAAAGATTTTTATTCAAGTAAATTTTAAAAATTAACTCTATTAAATGCCTTTTTGCTATATTCTTTATCTTACAAACTTTTTAAATCACAGCATAATTTTTTTCCTTTTCTTTCTAATGTTTTCCTCTGAATACCCCTCTCCTATTTTTAATAAATTAATCACTTTCACAAAAGACCTTAAATACAGATTTTTAACCTCCTCTTCAATTAAAGTTATACATTTATTTTCTCACACCTCATCTAAACATGTCCAAATATGTGAGTTATTTACTGGAAAATATTTCCCACTTTCCCCCTAATCACTGTTTGCAGAGAGGAAAAATAAAATGTCAAAATTTTTTCATAGATAGGATTTTCTTCTTGTCCAAGAGTATTCTACCATCTGCCAATTTAAACCTTATACTATATAAATTTTAAAATGTACAAAGTAGATCCTAAGAGTTCTTATCACTCAAGAAAAATAATTTTTTGTATTTATATGAGATGATAGATCTTACCTAAATTTATTATGGTAATCATTTCAAAAGATATATGTCAAGTCATTATGCTTTACACTTTGAACTTATTAAAAATGAAAAGACAAAAGTGGAATGGTGGATGGACAAAAATAGTTGGAGAAGAAGATAATAAAGCTAAAAAGGAAACACAGTGAGAAAATGAAAGAAGTAAAGACTGAATGGAAAAACATCTAATGGGGTCCTGGAGTTGTATCTGAAGACCTTCTTATTGATTTTTATCCCAGACTCATCCCTTTCTAACCATAAGTCTTTTCAGATTTGATTCCTTACTCCTTCCATCTCCAGATTCACTGCTTTCCCTGATGTTTTAGATCTTGTAAAGATAGCGATTGACCTAAAGAAAAGCATTAATTGTATTTCAAGGAAAAACCTCTATAAGCAACTTAGTGATTAATTAACTACCCACTTATTACCTTTTATAATTAACTTAGCTAACCTGAAAATTGTGAGATCAAATCTTTTACTCTGCTAGATTATATCAGCCTTTAAGAAAGCATGCCCCATGCATATGTGCAAACTCCACACACAAACAGGATCACAGAAGTCAGAGTGGAGACCTTGGGAAGAGCTAATCCCAGCCCTGTCATTCAAATGACAGGACATTGAATCCTGGGGAAGAAAAGCACCTTCCTCTGCATCTCCTAGTGCTGGTCGTTGGAATCAAACCTTAAGGCAGTGCTCCTCTTCCTATTCCAGTTCTCATTGTACATCACAATTTTCCTGAAATAAAGACGAGTTCAGCCTACACTTTGTCTGTTTGTTGCACTGATAAGAGAACAGCAGATACTCTCTGATTTCCACCAGCAGAAACAAACAGAATAGTGGTCTGTCTGTACAGCTCAGATTTCTCTAAACGCTGGAACTTATCACATGAGGGGCTAGGAGGGCCATGAGCCCAAGTCTCAAATTTAGACTTTTCACTTTATTTCACTTTATCTCCAATTAAGATTAAACATTCAGATACAGAATGACACAAACAGAACTGAAAGACATTCCCCACACAACTTTAAACTTGGATCCCTTCCAGACCACCCTGTAGGGCACCAGGATCACATGAACAATACAACCATGTTGCATGATACTATTTGGGTGTGCATGCACGTGTTACCAACATTGATTTGTTAAATACAGTTACGTAAACTGTGTATCTGCTTTTGTATTTCACTTCTTCATATACCAGAGGTTTCAAAAATGAAAGTGTTCTGACTTCTTTGGACATCTGAGAAGCTCTGCTGACAGGAATACCAGGTTGCGTTGTAGGAAAATAGGGAATTCCTCCAAAACAGAGGCACTATTCACACTCACCCTCTGCCGGGCATTCTGTTTGGAGCCTTGTGATATCATACCATGTAACAACATATGCGATCCTCATAACACCCTCTGACGTAGCTACTATTTTAGCACCAGTTTACAGGTGAGGAAAGTGAGGCTTAGGTTAAGCGCTCTGGCTCTGACAACTAGTAATTATCAATAGTTGAGTCAGGACTAGAGAGAACCCAGTCCTGGCTGACACCAAAGCCATGTTCCTGCCCCTCTGGATCACTACCTCTCAAGGTTAATTTCCATGAAGCAACCCTAGTGATTCAGAAAAATCAGTGGAAGGTCTTCAGCCCCACTGAGTGACCTAGTAATCACATATTAAGCTCTTCCCCTCAGTCCATACTACCCTTATTAACATGGAGGAAGTGAGGCACTCCAACCTGTGCCAGAGACAGTCTGTGAGAGTCTGAGGGTGTACATCACATTCAGAGCTTAATGTTGGAGATGTGAGGACTAACTGCAGGGTGACTTACCTGTAATCCTGCATCCTTTCCCTGACCTCTGTTCCTAATGTATTTCTGACACTAGTCATTTTTTGATCCCTGTTTTACATGATAATCTATTGAATTGGTGAAGTTATGGTTCTTTCCTCAGTTTTTCTGCTCACTTCCAAATAATAACCAAATCCTGTTTCTGTTTCTTTCTCTATTAACCCCAAGAGACAATGTTTTTGTCCAGTCTGCTCTCAGCCTCCATGATATTCCAAACCACATCAAAGCGTAAAGTTATGTGAACTGTTTGCCCAAGAATGGGACCACATAAAAGCAGAAAAATGGGAAATTTGTCCTCAGTGCCCCCCCCACCCCACTACTTGTTCCTTGTGTAAGTCTCTTCTGCTCGGCTCTCCCCAGACCTCTTATGCCCACATACCACTCTGGATTCCTGTCGTTAGGGAAGATCATGATATTACTAACTTTGGTGATGAGTGTTTGTGACTGACTGGTCACTGTTCCTTACCTTTGCAGAGGACCCCTGGAGGGAGCAATGCCTTTGGTAGAATTTCAGACACTGCGTACCTAGTAGGGAGATAGTTTTAGGAAGTATTCATTATAATATTTAAGTGGTTATTTGGTCACATAAAGCTGGGCCTTCTTGGAGCTAAGCGCCTCATCTCAAAGGATGGCCAAGTATGTGCCCCCTTCCCTGAGGTAGGATGAGGCACCCTAGGGAAGAACAGACAGAGAACCAGACCCACCCAATGAAGACAGCTAGGCTTTAAGGACAAGCTCAGGCCAAGAAAGAGAACGCACTATCCAGGTGATTCATAGCAACAGAGAAAGGAGATGGTCAGGCAAGCTGTCAGCTTCAGGAACATAAGACCAATTGGCAGGAGCGTGCAGACAGGCAAGTGGAACGATAAGGGGAGGTTCACCCTGCAGCAGGTCACGTTCTGAGATCCAAGCAAGAACGAGCCACGGGGGAAACTCGGAGCACCAGCCAGGTTGGGGAGCAGGGGCAGTGCTTGACTCCTCGGCACACCGAATTGCCAGACCAAAACAGGTTCCTGGGTTTAAAGGGACCAAGACACCAGGCATGTATCTGAGACATCAATCTGGGTCAAAAAATAAGGCAAGAAAGTATATCTCTTAAGTATAAATGGGAAGCCTGGGTCTCAGGGCAAAGCCTCCCTAATCAGAATGGAGACACTGTTCAGAGCCAGACTTGGTGCTCTGACCCCTGGGCAGAGTCCTACAAGCTCTCTATTTGCAGTCAGGACGAAGACTTGGGTGCTGCTAGCCCAGCAGCTGAAAGGATGGTGATCCCAGTTTGGAAGTCTAAGGGTTAGGTTGGCCTATAAGCCCACATAACACTTTATGCTAATGAGGAAAAGGCATCCTGTCCATGCAAAGGTACACCTATCGACACAGCTCTTGGCAAGTGGACAGCATCTTTGTGTTCTTTATAAAACGATGTCCCTCACAGTTGGTTGCAGAGCTGTGTAGGGCACAGCCTAGCGTCTAGAACGCCAGCTAGATTCTAGCCTCCTCCATATTCCTCAATCAGCCACCCTTGGGCAGTAAACAACCTGTCCAACATACCCAGCTGACCTTGAAAGTACAATGGCTTAACAGTAGGATAAGATCTGTTCTGGAAAAGTCTAGAATCGAGGGCAAGAAAAGGGCTTTCCTTCTCTCCTCTAAGGAATAACCAAGCCTCGTCCACATACCCTATGGGAATAAAAACTGGAATCAAGAGGAACATTCATCAGCAGCTGATAAAAAGACTTTTTTCCTCCCAGAAAGGACATTTCAATATGAATTCAAGCTAAGAAATCTGAGAAACTCCAAAATAAATGCTTTGGCAAAAACATGTATTTCATGACTTTCTTTTCATAGACAAGTTATGTTCCTTCTTTGTTTTTTTCAGGCCTTCCTAGCAGAGTTTTTATTATCTATGACCAAGTGGAAGATAAGTTGGACAGATGTACCATTCAGGGGCCAAGATCTGCACAGCAATTTTTTTTCTAGAAGTAACATCTGGCCCTATGGCTCTTTTCCCCTTGGAGATTCAGCGGCTGTGGACATGGCTGGCTGCTTGGTTTGCTTTGCAGCTGTAGAACTGCATCCCAAGTTTTTTCTGGCATAAGCTGCAGCTGGGCAACATCTGACTTCATCCTTCCACACTCTCCCCCTGTCCTTTTATGTAAAGCAGACCCAAAGGAGTTGGGGCAAGATTCTTGATGGTGTCAGAATTCTGGGCCTATGCCCTCAGTAGCCATTGGAAGTGAGACCCAGTGGTGCAGGGATGAGTATTCTGCACTGTGTTAAAGTTTAGGAAAGAGGTTAATCCCTTCAGTCAGGCAGGAGCTGGGGGAAAAAATGAGTTTTTGTTCACAGGGGAGATGAAATGAAAAATCTTTTTGGAGAGTGGGGACTTTTCTGTCAGTGAAGCCAGAAGACAAAGAATAAAGAGGGGAGTCTATAAAGACACTTATGAGAGAAAGGAGGCCAACCGTCCCTAAGGGTTCCAGAAATACCTTTGAATTGGAAGGATTCTGGTCTGATAATTCTTTGAAAACAATGTTTTCATTTTCCAAATGATACGTATTCACTAAAGAAACTATAGAAAAAGAAAGGAAAACATACATACCTAGAGAGAACCATATTTCTATCATCCAAACTCAACCCCTTTGGGGCATTTCCTTCCTACTTTATTTTTCCCTGTATGTAGCATCAGGTGGGAGAAGGGGATCTCCCTAGATTCACTCATACATGATGAATGTTTTTATATTCACGATATTAAATTATACGAATTTTGCCATGTTAAGATTCTTCTTAACAATTTTTAATGGCTACATAATCAAGCAGTTGTGTCAATTTTCTAAATTATTCTAACATAATTTAGGTTCAGAGGTCATTGAAAAGACATTTTCAAAGAGGAAACAAAATCAGTAAAAAAAAAAAAATCGGATTTAGACAATGAGAAGGAAGAAAAAGTTGATGTAAACTGCAAGATTTATATAGCCTGGGAAACTAGCAGGATGATGATACCAACAGCAGAAATACTGATGCTAGAACTTAGAGCTTGTCTAGTTCTTTGCCTCCCAAAGTGTGGTCCTTGAACCACCAGCATCACCTGGGGGTGTGTTAGGAGTGCAGAATCTCATCTTCTACCCCAGACCTACTGAATCGAACCTGCATTTTCCAAAGACCTTCAAGCAGTTCATTTGTGCATTAAAGATTGAGAATCACTGGTGTAGAATAATCCCTTCGCCTAACCAGAGAGGAAAAATCTGGCCACAGTCAGACAGCTGTTAGCAGCAGACTTGTTTCTGCTTCTTTCTATTAAACCAAAATTGATCCTATTCAATTAATAATAATAGATAATATTTATCAATGACTATGTGCCAGGAATTATTCTAATAGTTTTATATCTAATTCTTACAACAACACAATCCTATTAGTGTCCCTGTTTTATAAATAATTGAGTTTTAAGTAACTTACCCAAGGCCACATAGTAATTGGCAGAGCTGAGACAGAATCCTGACTCCATGACTTGTGCTCTCCTAACCACTGAACTGGATGGATGGAGGGATGGATGGACCCTTTTGCTATACTTTAGCCCAGCTTATCTGACATGTATCACGTTTGAGCATGTTAGAGACCTATACAAGGAACAGTATGCATAGCTATATGGATTTGAACCAAAGAAGTCTAGTTCCAAAACCCCCACCTGCTCTTAATCAATCACTATGCCAGCAGAACTGCAAAAGAGAATAGTACCTCCTGCTGGCTGAAAATCACTAGAGCCAATGTAAGGAGTTTTACATCTACAAGAAGTTGGCTATATGTTAGGTTCCCTCCTTATTAGATTTTCTATTATTTTCTATTTACCCATCATCAATTTCTTCTCCCAGTTTATTCATTCACCTTAATCTTTATCATGCCCATTTGTTCTTAATTAGTTATTATGGCACTGCTCAGAAGAGTACGATCATCGAAACACTCTCTGCCCTCATAGATTTTGCAGTCTAGAATGCAAGACAGAGGTTAAATAATAATTACACAAAAATATAAATATATATTGATAACATATTATATATTATTTATATAAATATATATTTAACTTCAAGTAGTGCTATGAAGGAAAATTACAAGTACTGAGGGGGTGGTGGCCTCAGGAGTCAACCTTATTCAGGTCTTGGAGTCAACCTTATTCAAGAGTCAACCTTGGGCTTCCCTGGTGGCGCAGTGGCTGAGAGTCCGCCTGCCGATGCAGGAGACACGGGTTCGTGCCCCGGTCCAGGAAGATCCCACATGCCGCGGAGCGGCTGGGCCCGTGAGCCATGGCCGCTGAGCCTGCGCATCTGGAGCCCGTGCTCCGCAACGGGAGAGGCCGCAACAGTGAGAGGCCCGCATACCACAAAAAAAAGAGAAAAAAAAGGCCCGCGTACCACAAAAAAAAAAGTCACCTTATTCAGATCTACCCACTCCCTGCAGTTTCACACATATGTTACCTACCTTCATCATTGTCTCTGCACCTAAACATCAAACTCATTCTGCAAATATTCATATTCTTTCAAATCACATAACTTCCCTAACTCCCCCTGTTAAATTCAGCCCCTGTATTACTTTCCTACTGCTGCTATAACTAATTATCACAAACTAAGTGGCTTAAAATAAAACAAATTTATTATGTTAAAATTCTGGAGGTAAGAAGTCCAAAATGGATCTCCCTGGTGGCTTAATGGCTAAAATCAAGGTGTTGGCAGGGCTGCATTCCTTTTAGAGGCTCTGGGGGGATTTCCTTGCCTTTCCCAGTTTTTAGAGGCTACCTCCTTCTAGCCAGCAACTGCATAACCTGACCTCTACTTCTGTTGTCACATCTCCTTCTCTGACTGTGATTCTTCTGCCTCCCTCTTTCACTTACAGGGACCCCTACACTTACATTGAGCCCACCTGGATAATCCTGGATGATCTCCCTAACTCAAGATGCATAGCTTAATCACATCTGCAAAGTCCCCTTTGCCATGTGTAATAACACAAGTTCAGGAGATTGGGAGGTGGACATGTGCTATCACAGCAGGCTCATGCTATCTCCCTCACCCTGTTTCTAGGCTCTGTCTGCACCTAATCTCTTCATCCTATTACCACTGTCTCCTTCTCATTCTTTCCCCTCGTAATACAACCACGTAATGATTCCAGTAACACACTAGCCAAACAGGAAGAAGGAAGCATAATGGGTCAACCCCTGAGCCACACTTTTCCACTGGAGCATAGCCTTTATTCTTTTTTTTCAGACAAAGCTTTTGTCTTGGACTTGACTTTCTAAAAACCAAAACAGCACATTTCCTGGTTCAGAATGTGCCTACAAAACAAAAGAACACTGTCATTTTTTCCACGTAACTTTTATAACGGAAAAAGTTACCCTGAAACAGTTCATTATATTGGTACAGACACTGGGAAGGTCAATTAGTATATAACAAAAGGAACTTCAATTCCAAAACTCTATCCCAAAAGCAATTAGGGATGAGCGCAAAGATGCACAATCATTTATGATGATGCAGAGGAGAAAACAACCTAAATAGTCAAGATTATAGGATTTAATTATTGTACATTTGCACAGTGGTTCACTATGTAGCCTTTTAAGTAATATTTTGATACATATTAAGTGACATGGAAATAGAGTAGTGATATCAATTTGCAGAACAGTACAACATGGTTAGTTAATATATATGATTATGTTCAGAGTTATATAACTAAGGTAACTACAGGACTTTTTAAAAAGTCCTTTTGTCTCTATCTATAGTTTTCTAATTGTTCCACTATAACTTTGATTACTAAGCAATAAAAAAGCAGAGTTTTTACAAGTAGGGCTTACTGATGAAAACATACAAATATTTAATCATTAAAAATAATAGCAATGGGGCTTCCCTGGTGGCACAGTGGTTAAGAATCTGCCTGCCAATGCAGGGGACCAGGGTGCAAGCCCTGGTCCGGGAAGATCCCATATGCCACGGAGCAACTAAGCCCGTGCACCACAACTACTGAGCCTGCGCTCTAGAGCCCACGAGCCACAACTACTGAAGCCCGCGCCCCTAGATCCCATGTTCCTCAACAAGAGAAGCCAAGACAATGAGAAGCCTGTGCACCCCAGCGAAGAGTAGCCCCCGCGTGCCGCAACTAGAGAAAGCCCACGTGCAGCAACGAAGACCCAACGCAGGCAAAAATAAATAAATAAAAATAAGTAAATTAATTTTTTAAAAATAATAGCAATAATAACCAAATGCATTTAGTTATTTTCAGTTTGCAAAGTATATTCTCATGTAAATCCATAAAATGATTTGGACACTGGCCAGGGATATTTATATTCAAAACAATCAGTGAGAATCCACATAGCCATAAATAGCAGATACAAGATCACTTTTACTGTCTACCCCTCTCGCCATTGCCGACTATGCCCTGTCACACAGAGAACTTCTGCCTTTCTTTCAATGTGCCACACTTACTGTCACCATAGGACCTGTACACTGGCTGTCCCCTCTGCCTGAAATACTCTTCCCACAGATCTTCACACAGCTGGCTCTTTCTTATCATGTAAGACTCGGCTCAAATGTCACCTCCTCCTCAAAGAAGTCTTCCCTCATTACGTCATCTAAAATATTTCCCCCCTACCTCTTCTCCCAGTCAGTTTTCTTCATGGCACATATCTGAAATTAGTTTATCCTTTAAGATGTTTGCTTGCTTATATTTTGCTTTTCCCTACACCCCCATCCTTTACTTCCCCTAAAAGGTAAAGCACATGAAAACAAGGCTATTTTTTGCTCTGTTCACTAATTCCTATGAGAGAACATGCCTCATACACAAGAGGTACACAATATATTTTTGTTAAATAAGATAATTACTAGTCTAGGTTAATTTTGAAGAAATTGTACCTATTGGATTATAGAATGTGGGCTACAGGAGAGTTTTCTTTTTCTTTGCAGCATTCAGTTCCTTACCATGATTCGGGGGGGGGGGCTTCTTTTTCTTTTTTTTTTTTAATAGAATTATCATTTACATACAGATCTTAAGTATACAATTTGATGAATTTTGACAATTATATATAAGCTCACTTAACCCCAACCAAGATATAGAGCTTTTTAATCACCCGAGCAAGTTTATTTTGCCCCTTCTAGTCATCTCCACAGAGGCAATAATTATTCTGATTTCTATCACTATAGATTGGTTCTCCCTGTTCTTGAACTTCATATAAAATAATATAGTACTGTGCTCTTTTTTGGCTAGCTGCTTTCACTCATTATACCTCTAAGATTTGCCAATATTGTTGCATTTAGCAATAATTTATTCATTCTCAAAACGATGCAGTATTCCATTGTGTGAATATTTTTCGATTTTATTTTCCTATTCTTCTATTTATGGACATGTGGCTTAGTCCCATTTTGAGGGTATTATAAATAAAGCTGGTATGAACATTCTTGTACAAGTCTTTTTAACATACATTTTATTTTTCTTGGCTAAATACCCAGGAACAGGATTACTGGGTTATAAAGTAATTATATATTTAATTTTATAAAAAACTGTCAAACTGTTTCTCCAAAATAGTTGTGCTGTTTTACATTCCCGCTAGTAAAGCATGGAAGTTCCAGTTGCCCCACATCCTCTCCAGCATTTGGTGTTGTCAGTCGTTTTAATCTGGGACATTCTGGTAGGTGTAACATGACATCACACTATGGTTCTAAATTGTATTCTCCTGATGACAAATGATGTTGAGTACTTTTCATGTGTTTGTCGTCCATTTTTATATCTTCTGAATAAAATGCTTATTTAACTATTTTGTCCATTTCCTTTTTATTTATTTATTTATTTATTTTTGCAGCACGCGGGCCTCTCACGGCTGTGGCCTCTCCCACTGCGGAGCACAGGCTCCGGACGCGCAGGCCCAGCAGCCATGGCTCACCGGTCCAGCCGCTCAGCAGCACGCGGGATCCTCCCGGACCGGGACACAAACCCCTGTCCCCTGCATCGTTAGGCGGACCCCCAACCACTGCGCCACCAGGGAAGCCCTTGTCAATTTTCTTATGTGGATGGTGTGGGTTTTGATTTATTAGTTACAGCAGGTCTTGTTTATATTGTGGTTGTGAATTCTTTGTCAGATACATGGATTACAGACACTGTCTCCCAGTCTGTGACTTATCTGTTGATTTTCTTAATGATGCCTTTAGATGAATTGAGGTTTTTAATTGAAGTCCAATTTATCATATTTTTCTTATATAACTAATGCTTTTCGTATCCTGCTAAGAAATCTGTGTGGGCTTCCGGGAAGATGGCGGAAGAGTAAGACGCGGAGATCACCTTCCTCCCCACAGATACACCAGAAATACATCTACACGTGGAACAACTCCTACAGAATACCTACTGAATGCTGGCAGAAGACCTCAGACCTCCCAAAAGGCAACAAACCCCCAACGTACCTGGGTAGGGCAAAAGAGAAAAAAAGAAAAAACAGAGACAAAAGGATAGGGACGGGACCTGCGCCAGTGGGAGGGAGCTGTGAAGGAGGAAAAGTTTCCACACACTAGGAAGCCCCTTCGCGGGCGGAGACTGCGGGTGGCGGAGGGGAAAAGCTTCGGAGCTGCGAAGGAGAGCACAGGAACAGCGGTGAGGAGGGCAAAGCGGAGAGATTCCCGCACACAGGAACAGGGCCGACCGGCACTCACCAACCCGAGAGGCTTGTCTGCTCACCCGCCGGGGCGGGCAGGGGCTGGGAGTTGAGGCTCGGGCTTCGGTCGGAGCGCCGGGAGACGACTGGGGTTGGTGGCGTGAACACAGCCTACAGGGGGTTTGTGCGCCACGGCTAGCCGGGAGGGAGTCCAGGGAAAAGTCTGGACTTGCCGAAGAGGCAGGAGACTTTTTCTTACCTCTTTGTTTCCTGGTGCGCGAGGGGAGGGGATTAAGAGCGCTGCTTAAAGGAGCTCCAGAGACAGACGCGAGCCGCGGCTAAAAGCGCGGACCCCAGAGAAGGCCATGAGACGCTAAGGCTGCTGCTGCCGCCACCAAGAAGCCTGTGAGCGAACACAGGGCACTATCCACACCTCCTCTCCTGGGAGCCTGTGCAGCCCGCCACTGCCAGGGTCCCGGGATCCAGGGTCAACTCCTCCGGAAGAACGCACGGCACGCCTCAGGCTGGAGCAACGTCACGCCGGCCTCTGCCGCCGTAGGCCCGCCCCGCACTCCGTGCCCCTCCCTCCCCCCACCCCCCGCACTCCGTGCCCTCCTTCCCCCCCCCCTCCGGCCTGAGTGAGCCAGAGCCCCCGAGTCAGTGGCTCCTTTAACCCCGTCCTGTCTGAACAAAGAACAGATGCCCTCCGGCGACCTACACGCAGAGGCGGGGCCAAATCCAAAGCTGAGCCCCTGGGAGCTGTGAGAACAAAGAAGAGAAAGGGAAATCTCTCCCAGCTGCCTCAGAAGCAGCGGATTAAAGCTCCACAATCAACTTGATGTACCCTGCATCTGTGGAATACCTGAATAGACAACGAATCATCCCAAATTAAGGAGGTGGACTTTGAGAGCAAGATTTATGATTTTTTCCCCTTTTCCGCTTTTTGTGAGTGTGTATGTGTATGCTTCTGTGTGAGATTTTGTCTGTATAGCTTTGCTTCCACCATTTGTCCTAGGGCTCTATCCGTCCGTTTTTTTATATATTTATATAATTTTTTTTCTCTTAATATTTTTTTATTTTAATAACTTTATTATATTTTATCTTAATTTATTTTATTGTACTTTATCTCCTTTCTGTTTTTCCTTACTTCCCTCCTTCCTTTCTCCCTCCCTTCCTCCCTCCTTTCTTTCTTTCTTTCTCTCTCTCTACTTCTACTAATTCTTTCTTTCTACTTTTTCTCCTTTTTATTCTGAGCCATGTGAATGAAAGGCTCTTGGTGCTGCAGCCAGGAATCAGTGCTGTGCCTCTGACGTGGGAGAGCCAACTTCAGGACACTGGTCCACAAGAGACCTCCCAGCTCCACATAATATCAAACGGTGAAAACCTCCCAGAGATCTCCATCTCAACACCAGCACCCAGCTTCACTCAACGACCAGCAAGCTACAGTGCTGGACATCCTATGCCAAACAACTAGCAAGACAGGAACACAACCCCACCCGTTAGCAGAGAGGCTGCCTAAAATCATAATAAGTCCACAGACACCCCAAAACACACCACCAGACATGGACCTGCCCACCAGAAAGACAAGATGCAGCCTCATCCACCAGAACACAGGCACTAGTCCCCTCCACCAGGAAGCCTACACAACCCACTGAACCAACCTTAGCCACTGGGGACAGACACCAAAAAAAACGGGAACTACGAAGCTGCAGCCTGCAAAAAGGAGACCCCAAACACAGTAAGATAAGCAAAATGAGAACACAGAAAAACACACAGCAGATGAAGGAGCCAGATAAAAACCCACCAGACCTAACAAATGAAGAGGAAATAGGCAGTCTACCTGAAAAAGAATTCAGAATAATGATAGTAAAGATGATCCAAAATCTTGGAAATAGACTAGACAAAATGCAAAAAATATTTAACAAGGACCTAGAAGAACTAAAGATGAAACAAACAATGATGAACAACACAATAAAAGAAATTAAAAGTACTCTAGATGGGATCAATAGCAGAATAACTGAGGCAGAAGAACGGATAAGTGACCTGGAAGATAAAATAGTGGAAATAACTACTTCAGAGCAGAATAAAGAAAAAAGAATGAAAAGAACTGAGGACAGTCTCAGAGACATCTGGGACAACATCAAATGCACCAACATTTGAATTATAGGGGTTCCAGAAGAAGAGAGAAAGAAAGGGACTGAGAAAATATTTGAAGAGCTTATAGTTGAAAACTTCCCTAATATGGGAAAGGAAATAGATAATCAAGTCCAGGAAGCACAGAGAGTCCCATACAGGATAAATCCAAGTAGAAATACGCCAAGACACATATTAATCAAACTGTCAAAAATTATATACAAAGAAAACATATTAAAAGCAGCAAGAGACAAATAACACACAAGGGAATTCCCATAAGGTTAACAGCTGATCTTTCAGCAGAAACTCTGCAACCCAGAAGGGACTGGCAGGACATATTTAAAGTGATGAAGGAGAAAAACCTGCAACCAAGATTACTCTACCAAGCAAGGATCTCATTCATATTTGATGGAGAAATTAAAACCTTTACAGACAAGCAAAAGCTGAGAGACTTCAGCACCACCAAACCAGCTTTACAACAACTGCTAAAGGAACTTCTCTAGGCAAGAAACACAAGAGAAGGAAAAGACCTACAATAACGAACCCAAAACATTAAGAAAATGGGAATAGGAACATACATATCGATAATTACCTTAAATGTAAATGGACTAAATGCTCCCACCAAAAGACACAGATTGGCTGAATGGATACGAAAACAAGACCCATATATTTGCTGTTTACAAGAGACCCATTTCAGACCTAGAGACACATACAGACTGAAAGTGAGGGGATGGAAAAAGATATTCCATGCAAATGGAAACCAAAAGAAAGCTGGAGTAGCAATTCTCATATCAGACAAAATAGACTTTAAAATAAAGACTATTACAAGAGACAAAGAAGGACACAACATAATGATCAAGGGATCAATCCAAGAAGAAGATATAACAATTGTAAATATGTATGGACCCAACATAGGAGCACCTCAATACATAAGGCAAATACTAACAGCCATAAAAGGGGAAATCAACAGTAACACATTCATAGTCGGGGACTTTAACACCCCACTTTCACCAATGGACAAAACATCCAAAATGAAAATAAATAAGGAGACACAAGCTTTAAATGATACATTAAACAAGATGGACTTAATTGATATTTATAGGACATTCCATCCAAAAACAACAGAATATACATTTTTCTCAAGTGCTCATGGAACATTCTCCAGGATAGATCATATCTTAGGTCACAAATGAAGCCTTGGTAAATTTAAGAAAACTGAAATTGTTTCAAGTATCTTTTCCGACCACAAAGCTATGAGACTAGATATCAATTACAGGAAAAGATCTGTAAAAAATACAAACACGTGGAGGCTAACCAATACACTACTTAATAACGAAGTGATCACTGAAGAAATCAAAGAGGAAATTAAAAATACCTAGAAACAACTGACAATGGAGACACGATGACCCAAAATCCATGGGATGCAGCAAAAGCAGTTCTAAGAGGGAAGTTTATAGCAATACAATCCTACCTTAAGAAACAGGAAACAGCTCGAATAAAAAACCTAACCTTGCACCTAAAGCAATTAGCTAAAGAAGAACAAAAAAACCCCAAAGTTAGCAGAAGGAAAGAAATCATAAAAATCAGATCAGAAATAAATGAAAAGGAAATGAAGGAAACAATAGCAAAGATCAATAAAACTAAAAGCTGGTTCTTTGAGAAGATAAACAAAATTGATAAACCATTAGCTGGACTCATCAAGAAAAAAAGGGAGAAGACTCAAATCAATAGAATTAGAAATGAAAAAGGAGAAGTAACAACTGACACTGCAGAAATACAAAATATCATGAGAGATTACTACAAGCAACTATACGCCAATAAAATGGACAACGTGGAAGAAATGGACAAAATCTTAGAAATGCACAACCTGCCAAGACTGAATCAGGAAGAAATAGAAAATATGAACAGACCAATCACAAGCACTGAATTTGAAACGGTGATTAAAAATCTTCCAACAAACAAAAGCCCAGGACCAGATGGCTTCACAGGTGAATTCTATCAAACATTTAGAGAAGAGCTAACACCTATCCTTCTCAAACTCTTCCAAAATATAGCAGAGGGAGGAACACTCCCAAACTCATTCTATGAGGCCACCATCACCCTGATACCAAAACCAGACAAGGATGTCACAAAGAAAGAAAACTACAGGCCAATATCACTGATGAACATAGATGCAAAAATACAAGCAAACAGAATCCAACAGCACATTAAACGGATCGTACACCATGATCAAGTGGGGTTTATTCCAGGAATGCAAGGATTCTTCAGTATATGCAAATCAATCAACGTGATATGCCATATTAACAAATGGAAGGATAAAAACCATATGATCATCTCAATAGATGCAGAGAAAGCTTTCAACAAAATTCAACACCCATTTATGAAATAAAACTCTCCTGAAAGTAGGCATAGAGGGAACTTGCCTCAACATAATAAAGGTCATATATGACAAGCCCACGGCCAACATCGTCCTCAAAGGTGAAAAACTGAAAGCATTTCCACTAAGATCAGGAACAAGACAAGGTTGCTCACTCTCACCACTCTTATTCAACATAGTTTTGGAAGTTTTAGCCACAGCAATCAGCGAAGAAAAAGATATAAAAGGAATCCAAATCAGAAAAGAAGAAGTAAACCTGTCACTGTTTGCAGATGACATGATACTATACATAGAGAATCCTAAAGATGCTACCAGAAAACTAGTAGAGCTAATCAATGAATTTGGTAAAGTAGCAGGATACAAAATTAATGCACAGAAGTCTCTGGCATTCCTATACACTAATGATAAAATATCTGAAAGTGAAATCAAGAAAACATTCCCATTTACCATTGCAACAAAAAGAATAAAATATCTAGGAATAAACCTACCTAAGGAGACAAAAGACCTCTACGCAGAAAATTATAAGACACTGATGAAAGAAATTAAAGATGATACAAATAGATGGAAAGATATACCATGTTCTTGGATTGGCAGAATCAACATTGTGAAAATGACTCTACTACCAAAAGCAATCTACAGATTCAATGCAATCCGTATCAAACTACCACTGGCATTTTTCACGGAACTAGAACAAAAACTTTAACAATTTGTCTGGAAACACAAAAGACCCCGAATAGCCAAAGCAATCTTGAGAAAGAAAAACGGAGCTGGAGGAATCAGGCTCCCTGACTTCAGACTATACTACAAAGCTACAGTAATCAAGACAGTATAGTACTGGCACAAAAACAGAAAGATAGATCAATGGAACAGGATAGAAAGCCCAGAGATAAACCCACGCACATATGGTCACCTTATCTTTGATAAAGGAGGCAGGAATGTACAGTGGAGAAAGGACAGCCTCTTCAATAAGTGGTGCTGGGAAAACTGGACAGGTACATGTAAAAGTATTAGATTAGGTCACTCCATAACACCATACACAAATATAAGCTCAAAATGGATGAAAGACCTAAATGTAAGGCCAGAAACTATCAAACTCTTAGAGGAAAACATAGGCAGAACACTCTATGACATAAATCACAGCAAGATCCTTTTTGACCCACCTCCTAGAGAAATGGAAATGAAAACAAAAATAAACAAATGGGACCTAATGAAAGTTAAAAGCTTTTGCACAGCAAAGGAAACCATAAACAATACCAAAAGACAACCCTCAGAATGGGAGAAAATATTTGCAAATGAAGCAACTGACAAAGGATTAATCTCCAAAATTTACAAGCAGCTCATGCAGCTCAATAACAAAAAACCAAACAACCCAATCCAAAAATGGGCAGAAGACCTAAATTGACATTTCTCCAAAGAAGATATAAACACTGCCAACAAACACATGAAAGAATGCTCAACATCATTAATCATTAGAGAAATGCAAGTCAAAACTACAATGAGATATCATCTCACACAGGTCAGAATGGCCATCATCAAAATATCTACACACAATAAATGATGGAGAGGGTGTGGAGAAAAGGGAACCCTCTTGCACTGCTAGTGGGAATGTAAATTGATACAGCCACTGTAGAGAACAGTATGGATGTTCCTTAAAAAACTACAAATAAAACTACCATATGACCCATCAATCCCACTACTGGGCATATACCCTGAGAAAACCATAATTCAAAAAGAGTCATGTACCAAAATGTTCATTGCAGCTCTATTTACAATAGCCCGGAGATGGAATCAACCTAAGTGTCCATCATCAGATGAATGGATTAAGAAGATGTGGCACATATATACAATGGAATATTACTCAGCCATAAAAAGAAACGAAATCGAGCTATTTGTAATGAGGTGGATAGACCTAGAGTCTGTCATACAGAGTGAAGTAAGTCAGAAAGAGAAAGACAAATACCGTATGCTAACACATATATATGGAATTTAAGGGGAAAAAAATGTCATGAAGAACCTAGGGGTAAGACAGGAATAAAGACACAGACCTACTAGAGAATGGACTTGAGGATATGGGGAGGGGGAAGGGTAAGCTGTGACAAAGCGAGAGAGAGGCATGGACATATATACACTACCAAACGTAAGGTAGATAGCTAGTGGGAAGCAGCCGCATAGCACAGGGAGATCAGCTCGGTGCTTTGTGACCGCCTGGAGGGGTGGGATAGGGAGGGTGGGAGGGAGGGAGATGCAAGAGGGAAGAGATATGGGAACATATGTGTATGTCTAACTGATACATTTTGTTATAAAGCAGAAACTAACACACCATTGTAAAGCAATTATACTCCAATAAAGATGTAAAATAAATAAATAAAATAGAAATCTGAGTGTCCCAAAGTCAGAAAGATATTCTCCAATTTTGAATCAATTTTGTGTATGATATATATATATATATTTTTTTTTTTTTTTTTTTTTTTTTTTGCGGTACGCGGACCTCTCATTGTTGTGGCCTCTCCTGTTGCGGAGCACAGGCTCCGGACATGCAGGCCCATTGGCCGTGTCTCACGGGCCCAGCCGCTCCGCGGCATGTGGGATCCTCCCGAACCGGGGAACGGACCTGTGTCCCCTGCATTGGCAGGCGGACTCTCAACCACTGCGCCACCAGGGAAGCCCTCGTGTATGGTATATTGTCGAGATTGGTACTCATCTTTCTCATACAGTTATCTTATTCTTCCAGCACCATTTGTTGAAAAACTATCATTTTATCTATTGAATTGCTATGGTGTCTTCGTTGAAAATCAGTTGACTGAATAAAAGTGGATCCATTTCCAAACTACTGTATTCCGTAGATCCATTTCTATATCCCTAGTTTAACATCATGCTATCCTGATTACTGTATCTTTATAGTTAATCTTGGAATCAGGTAATGTAATTTCTCTAATTTTGTTCTTTATATTTTAAGGACTATCTATAATTTCTACTTCTTACACAAGTTTTACAAGTTGCATCTTTCAAGGAATTTGTCCTTTTCAGTTAGGTTATTGAATACCTTGACACAGAGTTGTTCATAATATTCTCCTAATACGTTCAATGTCTGAGATCTGTAGTTATGTCTAAATTTCACTCCCGCTAATAATAATTTGTAAGGTTTTTTGTTTTTCGTTTTAACCTTCATCAGTTTTGCTAGGAGTACATCAATCTTATTAATCCTCTAAGATTCAGTTTGGGCTTTGTTGTTTTTCTCTATTGTTTGGCTGTTTTTCCTGGTTACCCTAAAGATTTTCTCTTTGACTTAACTGGTTTTTAGCTGTTTGACTCAGATTTTCTAGGTCTGGTTTTCTTTGGAGGTTGTTAATCCTCATGGATCCACGAACTAATGATTTTCATCATATGTGGAAAATTCTTGGCCCCGTTTTCTGTCTCCTCTCCTCTTGTAATCCAAATGCGTCATTACTGTGAACTGCTTCATATTATCCTACAGGTCACTCTTCTGAAACGGTTTTGAATCTTTCCACTTCATTTGGATAATTTTTATTTGAATGGTATTAAGTGCACTGATCTTTTCTTTGGCAATGTCCAATCTGGTGTGAGCCCATTCAGTATTTTTTTTTTAGTTCAGAAATTAACTAAAATTTGATAACTTGGTTTGATAACATTTTGTTTTTATTCAGAGTTTCTAGTTCTCTCTAAAATGCCCTATCTCTTCACACATTATACCCATTCTGTCCCATAAATTATTTTAATATATTTATAATGGTGTTTTAATGTCTTTGCCTGCTAACTTTAACAATTGTAGTCTAGACTACAGCTGTAGTCTAGACTACAGCTTTAGTTTATATTCATCTGTAATTGTCCCCAAACCCTACTGCTGTTTTAGCTTCTGCGTTTTGGGGCATCAGTATTGGGGAACAATTTTCCATGGGTCTGTAATACTTCTTCACATCTTACAAGCAGATGCACTGACTGTCTTCCCAACTAATAGTACTCAGACCATCTTTTCAAGGATGTTTGTATAGCAAACAGCCTTGGAAGATAGAGGTAGCTTCTCTACTTGGACCAAACAGAAGGTTTGGTTACAGCCCATTATAAAATATTTGGGTTCCCTCTAAGCTCAGTGGAACAGAACCCATTGCATGTTCAGGCACCATCTGCCCTCTTTGTATCATCCTGTGGGAATTGGGGCTTGGGGAACCAATGCAAATATGTTGCTTCCCTGGCTACCGCTCTTGCTGCAAGTAAGAAACTGCCCTTCATCTCTGATCCATGAGTTCTGTGTCTTCTACCAACATCCACAAAACTGTGGCAGGCTAATTTGTTAGCTTGCAAGTACAGTTAAATCTCAGACCCTCACAGTCTTTGACAAACAGTACTTAAGCTAGGAAGGTTTGGAGACTGCAATTACAGATACTTTTTAATTCATCTTTACATTTAACTCTGGTAGAACCCTGGAATCCACTCCTACAATAATATGTGAAGCAGTAAGATTTCTCTCTTTTTCAGATCCTCATCCACTGCAGCTTACTCAAAAGTAATCAAGGACACTGGGAAAGGGAGAATTTGGGGATCAAGCAATTTGCTTTTGTCTCTAGTGGTCTTCCAGTCCATCCCACCTGCCCATGTAGTCATCTAAGGCTTGACCGATTTCCCCTCATCCCTACAAGATTTCGCCATCTATGGCAGGTTTGCAACACAGTCTGCTGAAACCTAGATTGGTGACTTGATCCAAGGTATAGAAGCTGCCACACTTCTCTGTTCATCCATAAAGAGCCCCTTCCTTTCTTTTTTCTCTTTTTCTTTCTTCCTCTCTTTCTCTTTCTTTCTTTCTTTCTTTCTTTCTTTCTTTCTTTCTTTCCCTCCTTCCTTTCCTCCCTCCCTCCCTCCCTCCCTCCCTCCCTCCCTTCCTTCCTTTCTTCCTTCCTTCCTTCCTTCCTTCCTTCCTTCCTTCCTTCCTTCCTTTCTTTCTTTCTTTCTTTCTTTCTTTCTACTTTTTCTCCCTTTTATTCTGAGCCATGTGGATGAAAGGCTCTTGGTGCTGCAGCCAGGAGTCAGTGCTATGCCTCTGAGGCGGGAGAGCCAACTTCAGGACACTGGTCCACAAGAGACCTCCCAGCTCCACATAATATCAAACGGTGAAAATCTCCCAGAGATCTCCATCTCAACACCAGCACCCAGCTTCACTCAACGACCAGCAAGCTACAGTGCTGGACACCCTATGCCAAACAACTAGCAAGACAGGAACACAACCCCACCCTTAGCAGAGAGGCTGCCTAAAATCATAATAAGTCCACAGACACCCCAAAACACACCACCAGACGTGGACCTGCCCACCAGAAAGACAAGATCCAGCCTCATCCACCAGAACACAGGCACTAGTCCCCTCCACTAGGAAGCCTACACAACCCACTGAACCAACCCTAGCCACTGGGGACAGACACCAAAAACAATGGGAACTACGAAGCTGCAGCCTGCAAAAAGGAGACCCCAAACACAGTAAGATAAGCAAAATGAGAACACAGAAAAACACACAGCAGATGAAGGAGCAAGATAAAAATGCACCAGACCTAACAAATGAAGAGGAAATAGGCAGTCTACCTGAAAAAGAATTCAGAATAATGATAGTAAAGATGATCCAAAATCTTGGAAATAGAATAGAGAAAATGCAAGAAAGATTTAACAAGGACCTAGAAGAACTAAAGAGGAAACAAGCAACGATGAACAACACAATAAATGAAATTAAAAATACTCTAGATGGGATCAATAGCAGAATTACTGAGGCAGAAGCTACAGTATTATTCAGTTTCTTTGCTATAAGACCTTAGCCTTTACCCTAACTAATATACCCTCTGTGACTTAGTTTTAAATAATGTTTGAGGTCAGTTTGAGATCGGTTGATATTCTTTCCATGAAGGGAAAATAATGGGAACACTATAAAATTATTAGGGTCTTTCAATATCCCCCCACAGGAAAAGTGTCTTGTTGCAATTGAACACTGTAAGAGAGTCTAAAACCACGTCGGGCAAGAAAATTTCTTATAATTTATTATAAAGTTCAATGTATTCAAGGCCACAAAAAATTTTCTGTAGTTTTGATTTAGTTGAAAGGTATTCTAAGAGCACTCAAAGCATTCAACCTACTATTGGTCTAGGATTAGTCTTTCTTGTCAGCAATGTATATTTTTGAAGTGTCCAGTCTCAGTACTTGACCAAATGAGGTGAGGTTCCTGTTTCAATATGGATAGTAAATATTTTTAAATTTATTAATAGTGTATAAGACAATTGATTGTTACCAGATTTGTTACACTACTAAAGAGCATGAGATATACTTTTCTTTCTATTTTCTGATCCATTCCATTACCTTGGAGGTCAATCATGGAGACAATATGATTGAATGGAATACATTTTCTATGATTATTTTTAACTCAGTGGAGCTCATTTGAGGGTTAAGCAGCCAGAAATACAGGACAAAGAAGCCAATTTTTATGGGAGAGGATTAAGCACAAATGTCTTATTTGAATATTCATGCTTAAAGGGAATTCTCTCTGAAATCTCTGTCATTTAGACCAGTCCTTATACAGCAGGAATTTTGGTAAACTTGTTGTAATCTCTGAGCAGATGTGGAACCAGAGAAAATGTGGCCTAATATTATGAGAGTATGAAAACTCACAGAACTGTTCTATTTTATGTTTGTCTGCCAACATTCATACTGGATGACTCATTAGAAATTTATAAAATAAAAATATGCATAAAGCCTTACACAAGTATGTTAGTTTTCATGTTTTTATGGCTGTTACAGAATTTGTGTTAAAACTGATGATAATAGGTCTAAGAGGGTAACCATTTAACTCAAGAATAAAATGAAAACAAGCTTTGTTGCACATTTCTTCAAAAATATATGAATAGATTCTTGATGTTTTAAGACCTGTTTCGGCATTCGAAGACTGATAAGTGTTGGGAGTAAGAGACAAGGAAAAAAGACAATACCCAATTCCAGGATACTAGGAATATTAAAATCTTTATGAAAGGGGAAGTTAAGGCTGTGGTAATTTATGTAAAATAATGTGGATGTATACTGAATAATAATCAGAGAGCCTCTCTTTAGACTTTTGTTGTGAGGGAAAGTAGGGTAGGGGTGGTACAAAGACCAGATGTTTTCTTCTGTCTTTGAGAATGGGCTGGAACCACATCAGGAATGTGATCTGGTGCCGCCACCCTGCCAGCTTAACCCCATGGTGTGACTGAGAGATTTAGACAAATGCTTCTTAGAAGCTGAACAAATTAATACTGGTCCCGTGCCAGGTTCAGTTAACTTGCTTCTAGATTCCTAGTGTGTTTTCTTCCTAGGGATCTGGCAATTAACAAACCAGGTTTTGAGTTGTAGATGTAGCTTTTAGGGGAAAAGCTTTATGCTAAAATTTAACTCTTTCAGATTACTTAATATTATAAAGGGAAAATTACAACTTTATTCTGAAGAGTCTGGCAAGTACCACTTTAACCAAGTGACCAAACTTAGCATCACCAATAATCAAGTAAACTGGCATCATTTGCCTCCTGATGTGGTGCACTGGGAATAATACACCCCTAACTGCAAAAATGAACTTATCTACAAAACAGAAATAGAGTTACAGATGTAGAAAGCAAACTTATGGTTACCAGGGGGATATATATCAGATATACATATATAGATAGATAGATAGATAGATAGATATACACACACACACATATACATATATGTATATATATGTGCGTGTGTATATATATATCTGATACACACACATATACATATATGTATATATATGTGTGTGTGTGTATATATATATATATATATATATATCTGCTTCACTTTGCTGTACACCTGAAACTAACATATTGTAAATCAACTACACTCCAATAAAATACTTTTTTAAATATAACTGTAACTTATATAGCATTCCTACCAAAAGTGCATAACCTGAATCTGATCCTGAGAAAACATCAGCTAAACCTAAAGTGAGGAGCATTTTATAAAACATCGATCTATTTTCTTCAAAAATTACATCTTGAAATACAAATAAAGGCTGAGGAACTGTCCAAACTAAAGGAGATTTAAAGAGACATGATGACTAAATGAAATGCATGATCTTAGGTTGGATCCTCTACTGGAGGGGGTGTGGGAATGGGGGACAGATTGCTACGAAGAAACTTGCATATAGATTACAAATTATAAAATGGTATTATGAAGATGCTGTTATTTCCTGAATTTAAGCACTGTACTATAGCTATACATGAGAATGAGCTTATTTTTAGGAAATACGTATTTAAGTATTTAGGAGTAAAGGAATATGATGTCTGCAACATATTCTCAAAAAGGTCCGGGAAATACTATGTGTATAATATAGAGGGAGAAGGCATGATAAAGCAAATGTGGCAAAATGCTAATAATTGGTGAATCTGCATTTCGAATGCATGGGAGTTCTTTATAATATTCTTTCAATTCTTCTTTAAAGTTATTCTAAATTTTAAAATGTCCAAACTATCTTAAAACATGAGGTTATTAAGATGTGAAAGATAAGAAAAGTTATTGTTTTCAATACCCACTATCCTGGTTAATAATACTGGGAAGTTCTAGAACTAAAAAGAAAAAAAAATGTTTATCTCTTAGCAAACTAAGAATACAGATCATTAGGGCTACTCATTAAACGGACAATTTTAACTGTTCATGGACATGTTCAAAATGGATATTTTTCAGAGTGTTTATCGTTTTTTTAAGATTTTTTTGATGTGGACCATTTTTAAAGCCTTTATTGAATTTGTTACAATATTACTTCTCTTTTATGTTTTGGTTTTTTGGCTGCAAGGCATGTGGGATCTTAGCTCCCGGACCAGGGATCAAACCCACACCCTTTGCATAGGAAGGTGAAGTTTTAACCACTGGACCACCAGGGGAGTTCTCAGAGTGTTTTTCTTTCACAGTAGTTTCATTGGAAACATCTGAGGAGTGAGATTGTTTCGAGTGGATATTATTAACCACCTAACATCCAGAAAGATAAACTTTGAATAGCAGGAGTCCGTACTATATATGGTGCACAGCAAAACCAAAGATCCATGGCTCTTCTACAAATGCATTCAGCATCACTGGGCCCCCATTTCGTGTCAGGTACTGCATTGTTTGTGGGCTGACTCAAAGCACAACCATGGTTTCCAATAAGCTGCCGGTTCCCAGATAGATCTCTTCAAGCCCAGACCTCTCTCCTGAGCTGTAATTCAACATGGGTCACAGCCTACTGGATATCTTCACTTGGATGTCTGACAGGCATCTTAGCCTCTACCTGCCAAGTTGCATTCCAAATCTGTGTATCCTTCAGTCTTTCTCTGTTTCAATAAATATGGAATCCTTCTAGTTGATTCAGGGAGAAACATGGGAGTAACCTCTGCGTCTTCCATTTCATCACCACCCATACCCCATTCGTTATCAAGTCCTCTTGATTCTATCTCTAAATATATCTTCATCTACTTTTTCCATTTCCATCTAAGAAAGGCAAATAGTTCAGTGATTAAGATCATGAACTATGGAGTCAGATTATTTGGATTGAAATCCAAGTTCCAATCTCTTAGCTGTGTGTCCTTAGACAAATTACTTTGCTTCGTTGTGCCTCAGTTTCTTCATCTGTAAAACTGGGACCAATAACAGTATCTATTTCATAGGATCATTATAGTAAGTACTCAATAGATGCTAAATATTATTGTCTACCTTGCCACCACTCTAGTCCAAGTAACCATCAACTCTCAGTTTCTTACTGATCTCTGTAATTCCACATTTGTACCTCTCTAACCAATATAACTAGAGGATCTTTCTTTAAAACACTGATAAAACTATATCATTCCCCTGCTTAATGTGTTTCAGTGGCTTCCCACTGCCCTTGAATACAATCCAAACGTTTTTCCAAAGGCTACATGTCCCTGCATGACTAGACTAGTGTTTCTCCAACTTTTGACAACTGAAGACCACATCATGGGCAGTGAGTTGACACAGTGCTATGAATTTTAGGTTAAAAAAAAAAGAGAGACAGAACTCATCCCAATATTAAATAATAAAAATATAATTTAAAAATAAAAATGATAATGATTACTTGTAAGTGAGAAGTAGAATACTGTTTGCAATTTTTCATCAAGGCATCCAGCTCCATGCCAACTTACATCAGTTTCCACCCACATATGGGTGATTTATTTTCTTACACTTTATCTCTAATAAGCTGTAAAATCCTAAATCACAATTGTAGATATCGGGAATGGCAATTGAGGATGGGTCTGTCAGAGAGCTTATAACTGAATTAAGCAAAGAATCCAAAACTTATATGATGATTTTTCACTGAAGATCACTCTCAAAGCTCTGTCAGATGCTAAGTCAAGGAGCACATCACACAAGAGAGCAGAAAGTTTAGCGATTTGAACCAATTCCAAATCTACTCGGATGGCATCCAATTCTGACAGCATTTTTTCAGGTTCTACTATAACATTTAGATATGGTTTTCAAATATACCCTAATCATACATAATCGTTGTTTTTTCTGGGGCCGGTGAAGAACATCATCATGTCCTGGAGGAAAGAAATAGGACTCTCAGGAGTGGAGCCCTTTTCACTCTAACAAATCCTGCCATTTTAGCTCCAACATTTAAAATCTTGATATGCCAGCTTTCAAATAATGGATCAGGCTGTTTGAGATTCTGATATCACTAAGATACACCACTTGAAACCATATTTCAGTGACAAAGCTGTCATTATCAGATCACCAAAAAGAAATATTTTTATCTCCTTCTTCATTGCAAAAATTTGTGAACACCTTTCCTCTCATCAACAATTCTCCCTCTATCCTCTATATCAGTTTTTTCCCTTTTATTAGGTCTTTCCCATCAGCATGAAAAACTATGCTGTTAATTCTTTCTTTAAAAGAAAAAGAACCTCCAATTTCTCTGATCCTTCTCTTAAACCTCTCCAGTCAGTTTTTTGCTCCCATCAACTGCACCAAAACCACTCTTGTCAAGATCACCAGTGACCTTGACATTGCAAAATCCCACAGTCAGTAGTCAGTCTCCTTCTTACTTGAAAGTCAGCAGCCTCTATGAAATTTTCTTCTTTATATCCACCCAGCTGTGCTAAAACTTTTAAGTACGTTATATATCTCTGTATTTTAGACTGCAGATTGATGAAATCTGTGGCATCATTAAAAAAAAAAAAAGAAAAGTCAAGTATATACAATGTCATTGCTACATAGACTGAGTACCCCTGGGTACCCACCAAGTGGATGATAGAAATCATCTTATTGTAAAATATTCCAAGTAATAAATGAAGAAGAAAATTATAGAATAAGAATGCCATTCTTTTGCAAGCTGTAAAGAATTAATAGATTTAGGTAATGAGCATGAATGACTGCTAAAATCACCACAAAAGAGAGAAGCAGACACCGTGTGCTTTATGAGGGAAAGACCTCACCACCATCTTAGTGGTGCCAAAGGGTAGCCCAGTAGCAGAGCAGATTCTGAGCATGCAGAGCTAGTCTTGCCAAAGGGGCAGTACTGAGTCCGAACAACTTCTGCATCCAGGTGTCAATCAACAAAAATATAGAAAATGGAGGAACACATTGAGCTACCATAGGACGCAATCAATAAATCAGGACTGTGGGAAACTCTACAGATCAAACGCCCTGGGGTTTTCCAACAGACAAATTATAGGGAAAAGAAAAAGAAGTAGGGGAAACCCATAAACTAAAAGAGACTTAAACGACTTCTTTTACGGCTGAGCTGTAGTATCCTTAGCATGCCCCCAATCAGGGATGAGTGATAAACTATTAGAAATATACACACAAGGAGGTGACTGCTATAGAAGCCAGGAGCCTGGTTACACTCAGAGAAAAGGATAAGTTGGGATTGGAGCACATGAAAGGATTTCTGGGATGGCTGGCAAACTTCTATTTCTTGACCTGGGGAGTTTATAAGGAAGTCCATCTTATAAAAATAAATAACAACAATAGTAATATAATAACGATACATTTATTTTATGCAGCTTTTTAAATCTGTTTTACTTTACAATAAAGCTTTTTCAGATTCTTTTGCAAAATGAAGAATAAATGTATAAGGCAAATCTAAAAAAAAACAGCAGCATTCAGCACTGTTGATTACTGCCTCCTCTGGGAAATACCTTCCTCACTTGTCTCCTGGATGCCACATTTCCTTATGTTCCTCCTTGAGGCTCTCTCCTTGCTCTCCTCAGTCTCCTTTGCTCCTCTAACCTCGAGAGGTTTCTCCTTTCTCTAGGAAGGCAAATCTATCCCAAGCCCCATCTCTCCCCTGAAATCTAGGACCATACATGTCTCTGTCCAATAGACACACTGTCTCCAAAACTGAAATCTTGATCTTCCCTACCCCCACATCTCTACTCACTGTCCCAGCTAATGGAAGTTCCATCCTTCCAGTTGCTCAGGCCAGAATCTCCAGGGTTCATCCTTGATTCATCTTATTATCTTATAACCTACATACAATCCTTCAGATCACTACTGTACCCAGAATACGACCTCTTATCTCCACTTCCTCTCTGGCCCAAGCCACTACCATATTTAACTTGAATTATTACAGCTGCCCTCCTTGCTTTAATCCTCCTCCAGTTCCCAGTCTACGTTCCTCACAGAAGCTAGGGTGATCCTTTTAATATATGCCCAATCACATCACCCCTCTGTTCCATGTCTTCAGTGGCTCCCTAACACATTCGGCCAAAATCTATACCATGACCTAAAAAACCCACAGCCTGGCACTCTGCTTCCTCCATCACTTTATCCCTCAGTCGTTCTGTTCCAGGCACACTGGAGCTCAGACATTCCAGGGATAACACCATTAGGGCATTTGCACTGGCTGGTCCCTCTGACTAGAATGTAAACTCCACAAAGGTGGCAGTGTTTTTTATCTGATTTGTTCACAACGATATCCCCAGTACCTGGTAGCTCCTCAATGGATATCTGTTGCAGAAATTAATAAATCCATGGTAAACTATACTTCCAGCCATTTTCCCAAACCTATACATTTAAAATCATATAAACAATTGATTATTAAAAATGATTCTAAAAAAGGCTTAAAGAGCAAGTGAAATATGGCCTTCAGATTCAGACTTGGACTTGAACCCCTGCTCCATCATGTAATCTACCAGCTCTGCGACTTTGGTCCTGAGCCTCTGTTTCCACTTAAGAACAATGGAAACCGTGGCACCCACCTCTCTGATTATTAAGAGGATTCAATGTGATAAGTGTGCAAAATTTCTCAGCACAATGCCTAACATACGATACTTGTTCATTAAATGTTAAAACCTCCCTTTTCTCCTTCCTCCTTGATTACAGGAAGAGTTACTTGCTCTCTCTACTGAAGGTTGAACAGGACTGGAAGACGATTTTACTTTGCATGCCGATCAGTTTGTGGTAGATGCCTGGAGCACAGTGTTGAGAGGGACTTGGCCATCACGTCCAAACTCAGCTAGAACCAGCACACCGTGATGACACCTATCCTGGCACTGGAGGAGAGAATGGTGGCATCTGAGCAGAATCTACCATCTGGGATTTTTTTTATATATATAAATTTATTTAATTAATTTATTTATTTTTGGCTGCGTTGGGTCTTCGTTGCTGCACGCGGGCTTTCTCTAGTTGCGGCGAGAGGGGGCTACTTTGTTTTTTTTTTTTTTTTTTTTCCGGTACGCGGGCCTCTCACTGCTGTGGCCTCTCCCGTTGCGGAGCACAGGCTCCGGACGCGCAGGCTCAGCGGCCATGGCTCACAGGCCCAGCCGCTCCGCGGCATGTGGGATCCTCCCAGACTGGGGCACGAACCCACGTCCCCTGCATCGGCAGGCGGACTCTCAACCACTGGGCCACCAGGGAAGCCCGGGGGCTACTTTTTGTCACGGTGCGCGGGCTTCTCATCGCGGTGGCTTCTCTTGTGGAGCACAGGCTCTAGGCATGGGAGCTTCAGTAGTTGTGCACATGGGCTCAGTAGTTGTGGCTCGCGGGCTCTAGAGCACAGGCTCAGTAGTTGTGGCGCACGGGCTTCGTTGCTCCGCAGCATGTGGGATCTTCCCGCACCAGGGCTCGAACCCGTGTCCCCTACCTTGGCAGGCGGATTCTTAACCACTGTGCCACAAGGGAAGTCCTACCATCTTGGATTTAATGGCTTACCCTACTGCCTCATAGAAGAACCCTCTGCTTCTCCAAATCCTCATTTGATTTTTCTAGCATAACTGTGAGAGGAGCTATGTCATACCAGTGTCAACTGTAGAATTATTTCTGAGGTTAAGGAAAGGCTTAAGGAAAGACAGTGGAAAATCTATATTTCTACAAAGGCTTATCAAACCAATTGAGCTGTCACTTCATTTTATGGAATCTGCTTCTTTCAGTATATTCAGGCCTGAATCTAAAACCACAGAAGGTTTAGCTAATCAGGCTTTACAAATCCCATCTCCTCAACCAGATTTTGAAAATTCACATTTACTCTAAGGGAGCTTTTCCCAATGACAGAAAGAGAATTTCAACATTTTTTAAAAAGATCTTTAGTCCAGAATAACTTAAGACTAAGCATTGTATTGATTCCAGTAGTTTAAGAAATACTAAGAATAACTGCAGTGAGACAGATGTTAACTGAATAAAAGAATTTTAGAAATGGATATAGTTATTCTCCTAGGACGCTGTTATTCATCCAGTTGGCTTGGTCTGGTAACAGTATCTTATGTTTTCATGGCATAGAGAATGTGTTGGCTTAGTTTTTTTAAACAAGTTTATGTCCAAAATATATTTTGGAGAAAGGAAGTGAGTGGGCAAAATTGTAGTTAGTTCTTAAAAAAAAAAAAAGTGGCATCAAAGGCAGTCAACTTATCTGACAATAAGCTTTTGTATCCAAAGTCAGAGGAAATAAACATTTCCTATTATGTGCCAAATTTACCTACCAGGAAAAAGAAAACAAAAATTAAACCAAAGAGAAGACGGCTCCTATTAGATGGTACCTATTCTACATGGAACCAAGCAATGGTGTTTCAGACTTACAGTTCCAATCTTAATTTGATTATGCAAGAGATGGCCATGAAAACAAACAGGAGAGGAGGATATTTAATAGGCATCCTTGATTCAGGCATGGCTGGGATCAGCTGCAGAGATGACACACTAAGAAATATAGTGCTTTATCATCACCTTCAGTAAGAATAAAGGTTTAGAGATAATGGTCTGAAGTACCAGAGTTCAGAAACTGATAGGCTACCCCACACGATCTCTGCAAACAGACCAAATGAGGCATGGATTGTAGGGCACAGCACTAAACATTGCTGCATGTTACAGGCTCTTAAATAAAATGCCATAGATAATCATTGACGGGTGGAAACTGAATTCACTGTTTGTGACTCAGCACCCATTCTTAACATAACCAAGTGAAGAGTAAGGGTTCTATAGCCAGAGTGTTTGTGGGAATCCTGGCTCTGCCACTTCCTAGGGGTGTGAACTTAATCTCTCTGTGTCTTAGTGACTTCATCTGTAAAGTGAGAAGTTAATGGTACCCTTCTCATAGAGTTGTGGTAAGAATTAGATATGTTAATATATGCTAACACATACAGCCATTATTATTATTATCATCACTGTTACAACTACCACCGGTAGCACTATTATTATTACTATTACTATTTTTTTCACTTTCTTTCTTAACATCAATATCTAGAGTTTCCTCCCTCAGTCCCATTCTCCATTTTCAGCCCTTTGATTCCATGACACATAGGGGTGCAGCTTGATTGGCTTAAACCCATCAGCATCTCGCTTAACCCAAGTCAGAGAGAAACCTAGCCCTTATGAGGAAATGCCAAGATATACACTCTCCTCCCTACCAGGCTGGGTGGCTGAAGAAGTGAAGCTTCCCTCCACTGTGGCTGTGGAGTAGCCCAGAGATGCCAGAGGCCCTTTTGTAGAGCCTGAGGATGGAGCCAACCCAGAAGTAGGAGAGCAAGAATGGATCCTAGTGGCAACATTAATTCCTGGATCAGGCAAACCCAGTTATAGCAAATCCCAGTTACATGACTATAAATGTCTTTTAGCTTAAGCTGGTTGGGGTCCAACTGTGTGCCTTAGGTCTTTTATATATTCATAACTATATTCTAGAGATGTGATTATTTTTATTTAAAAGGCAAAAAGTCATTAGTTTATGAGGATTTTCTTATAGTTTACACAGTAGGGGCGTAAGTGACTTATATCTAGTTCTTAACCATGTGTCTTTGTCTGTTTGGGCTGCTATAACAGAATACTAGACTGTTATAAACAACAGAAATTTATTTCTCATAGCTCTGGAGGCTAGGAAGTCCAAGATTAAGATTCTGGCAGATTTGGTGTTTGGTGGGAGCCCACTTCCTGGTCCATAGACAGCTGTCTTTTTGCTGTGTCCTCACATGGTAGAAGAGGCAAGGGAGCCCTCTGGGGTCTCTTTTATAAGGGCACTAATCCCATTCATGAGGGCTTCATCCTCATGATCTAATCACTTCCCAAGACCGTACCTTCAAACCCCATCATGTTGGAGATAAGATTTCAACATATGAACTTTGGGGGACACAAACATTCAGTCTATAGTACCATGTAAAAACAAAAGCATAAATCTGAAGAGAAATCAACTCAAATTATAATCACATGTGTCCAGAATGCTCCCTCCAGCATTTCATAGCTTTGTTAAGTAAGCATAGGCTTATTAAGCAAGTCCTCTCTTCATGCATTGTCTCAAATACCACATGGTGAAGCATAATTTACCCAAGACTTCCCCATCACTCTTTCAGGCACCAGCCAGGGCTCCTTCATGTGAAAATAATAGAAAATCATCCCAAGTTAATTTAAATCAAAATGAGAATGCATTGGCTCATTCAAGAGGGAAATCCAGGGCTGTGTAAAGAATAGCTGGATCCAAGGGTTCAAATTATATGATCCAGAATCTGTTTTTTCTCTCTTTCAGCTATGTTTTTCTGTAGTATAATAGTTAAAAATATAAGCTCTAGAAGCAAGCTGCCAGACCTAGAATCCTGGATCCACCACTTCTTAGCTGTTTGACACTAACAAGTCACCTGATTTCACTTAGCCTCAGTTTTTTTAATGATAGAAACGGCAATAATAATAATGTTCACCTCACAGGTTTTAGGAGAGGATTAAGTGGTTAAAAGACATAAACTACTTTATCACCATTATTATTATCAGCATCAGGCAGGATCTTTACACCTGGTGGCAAAGACGGCCCCAACAGCAAGCTTATGTGATCCTTAGTGAGAGAAATTCCAGGGGAAAAGAGCGCCTATCTCCAGAGAGCATTAGCTAAAACCCCAGAGATAATTTTCATTTGCCACACCTGGATCATGTGCCCACTCCTGCATTAGAGGGTGGGGTCAGCCCCAGATGAACAACTTGGACTGAAGATAGAAAAGAGGCAGAAGGGAAATTGCAGTGCTATTACCAAAAGAGGAAAGAAATCTTAGATAGGCAAAAACAACAGATGTCCACTACAGAGCCAACTGCACCCTGATTATTAAAATAGTAAATAATAGTGGTTGCTGCTTCATATAGTGAACAATAGTAGTCATGAAAAGGACACGGCCTGTGAGCCATGCCATAAAGAAAATGCCTTTACTGTTTGGAAAGTTGGATTTAATAAACATAAAAAGTTCCTTCCAGATTCAATAAGATTGAGATTTGGAAAGATTCTGAGACATAATAAAAAATGAAAGTCCAATAGAAACAAATCTTTGGGTACTTGGAATGTGCTATACATTAGAATTAGACATGAATGCTTCAGAGATGTGGGCATTTTTGAAGGATCGTCTTTCTTTGATATGGAAAAATGAAATAAAAATTGGATTAAAAAATCATATGTGAAATTTACAAGAACAAAACCATTTTAAGCATATTGTCAATTTTCCCGATATAAAGTCAGTAAAAGTGATATTATTTTACCATACAAAATTAAAGTAAAAAGAAGTTACCTTTAGACTTCCAGAGTAAACAAAGGAGATATGAATCTCACAAAATCGATTATAATTTTTTTAGTTTTCCAAAAAGTGAAGTAAAGTACAAAATAACTGACAAATATTACATGATCAAAAACAATAGACACAAGTTAGGAACCACTATTTAACACTGCTGAAGTACCCACAGTGCCTTTAATAAGTCAGCACAACAAAGAGTGAATAGAAAAACAACGAAAAAAGAAAATTGCATAAAATTGTCTGGAATTCTCACTCCAAAAGAATTCTGCATCTTGACAATTCTTATTGTCAAGGCGCTGACTTTCTAGGGCATTCAACCTGAAAACCATGTGTCCTTCTGCATAATGACTCCACCCACCCTCTGCCTAGTGTTGCTGGGATTACAGCCATGGAAGACTTTAATTCTCTTCCTTCCTCTGTCCTGGGGCTTTTTATAGATTTGTTTGAAGATGTTTTCTTTCCCCTAACTCTCTCCACTCATCCCACTGGGAGTCAGTTTCCAGATCTTTCCTCTCAGTCCCTATCATGCACAAACACTGAATCTGAGATTCAAGCTGTGATCTCACTTCAGCCTTGGTAATCTTTATGTTTCTTTCTTCTGATGCATATGATTTCTAGATACAAGTCAATTAGCAAGTGGGTGTTCAAGAAATATAAACACACATTAAGTCTGCAGAGTAGAATTGCATTTCCCTCTGCATTTAGTGTTTCACAACAAGGAGTCGGCCAGTAACCTGCAGGCTCTCAGGAGGACTCATTTTTGTGTTTCATCCAGTCACAACAACCAAAATGCCTCCTTGCACATAACAGATATCCCCTGTTATTGCTGAGAGGCCCTTCAAGTTCTCAATCTATGTATTAATTTTTTTTAATACATCTTTATTGGAGTATAATTGCTTCACAATGCTGTGTTAGTTTCTGTTGTACAACAAAGTAAATCAGCCATATGCATACATATATCCCCGTATCCCCTCCCTCTTAAGCCTCCCTCCCACCCTCACTATCCCACCCCTCTAGGTCATTTTTTATATGACAATAATGCATCCTAAGCAGAGGTCAAATTTTGAATTTTCTAGCAGAGGTGGAAGATTTACACCAATCTTTCTCACTCTCCCAATAGACCCTACATCAAAACCAGGCAACAGATGGGTGATGGCCCCTAGCCCTCAGAAGTTCAGCCAGTGGTGGTAACACTGTGATGCTTGTCCACCCAGACAATAACCAATCCAGTGACGTTAGGCTTCTTGGGCCCATATCACTAACCCATTGAAACAATCATCAAGGATCTTTGTTGACTAAAATGGCTATTTCCACCAGCTATTTACTGCTGCATGACCTCGATGAAGGAACAACCCAGCACCACCTCAATCTCAAATTTCTCCACCTTCCAAAATACACCTCTCCATCTGGAAGATCAGGAACCCATGAAAAATTTCTTTCTAAACTGTTATCTTTCTCCAGATTTTCTGGATAGGGGGAACTTCAAAGTTCTCTAACCACTGGGTTTCTATGGTGAGAGACCCAATAAAAAAGTCAGATCACCCACAGGACTCTTTCTGGAACAAGGCTTTGTTTTCAGAATTAAGGTATGCAATAGTGAAACACAGAAAAGAAACACACACACACACACACACACACACACACACACATCTTGACTGTTACTGATCAAATCAGCCTCTTCTGTCCTAAGACAGAAAGAAGTCCCCATCTGCCTTAGAGCTGCAAGTAATCTATTTCTATAAGAATTAAGAGATTTGGCAAAGGAAGAAAATTTCTTCAAGCAAGAAAAATGAAAGCCATTTCTGGAACTATAAAAAGATCACACCCAGAAAACGTGGCTGATATATGAATAGATGATATATGATATGATATGACAGGGGCAATAGCCAGGGGCTGAATGCAGGTGGCCTGACAGATTAAAAAAAACACATATCCAGAAGTATCCCTGGTGGCAACAACTCACCGGCCTTGGTGGGGAGTGGTTCCAGTCCAGGCCAGTCCTAGGACAGCCTGTTAACTTTTAGCAGTGCCCCAAATAATCTTCAGGTTTAGTTCCAGTGGGAGATTTGGGTCAGAATCCCTAGAACTACGCAGCCCTCCTGTCTCACACCATACCCTCTACCACCAGGGGCCTGACTTCCATGTTAGCTCCACAAAAGTCTTTCTGTGGGATGGGGGTGACTCGTGGCTGGGCTGGGCTGGGCATCCCGGAATCATAGGAACCACAACACATCCCACATTCCTAAGACTAGAGTCTTAACAGTCTCCCACATAGAGGTTAATCCAGAATCAGAATATCTGACCCAACTGCATTATTTCCCTGAGTAACTTCTAGTTTCAAGCACAAAAGAAAAAAACAAAAAGTAGACAAGGGAGAAAGTCTGGGCTCTTTTATTTAAAGTCAGCCTAAAACTGAAGTCAATCAGAAGAATCAGAATTTTATGCAAAAACACTCTGCTGGCATTTGGGAAAATTCATGTGAAGCCAAAGCTCACAGGACAAGAGGGAGCCAAGGAATTAAGATCTCTTGGAAAAAGCAGGAAATATCGTCCAGCAAGATTTCACCATGTACTGGTAAGTGTGTGTAAAATTGGTGCTTGAGGTAAACCAAATAATAACTACAAAACCACCACTCACTCAATCGTTGACATGGTACAGACATCTGGTAAAGAACAGTTTAGCAAATGGTCTTCATACCACTTCTAAATTCATACCTATAACCTTTTGAAAGTAAAGTATATTCTTGACCATCCTGTCTGGACAAGTAGTCTCAATTCTACAGACACAGACCTATAAGAACAATGCTGCATTATCTTTACTTTTTTTTTTAAGATTCTGTTATTCTGATTCAGGTCAATTTTTTAATAGTTAAAAAGATTTAGTCTCACATGGACAATATGATCCATATAATCAGCAGGCTAATAAAATCGTAACTTTCTTGACCATTTTTACTAGAACGTCTCAAACATTTTTCCCTATAAATATTCGATTTGGCAGGGGGTGGGGGTGGGGGTAACATAAATAGCGATGGAAGAGTTTATCTTGAGAAATATAGCCAACATTCTCAATGGCCATGATCCATCTTTGCATATAATCCAATATGTCAGATTGGATTTTGAGTGAGAGATAAAAGACCCATAATTGGTTGCTTCAGGTCTCTTAAATGTCTTAAATTGCGATCCACAGAGCAATCGGCATGACCTGAAATATCTGTGTCTGCTGGTGCAAGGTTTAGCTTACACACAGATGTAGCAAAATCTGATATCTGATATCTGATATCTCCTTTTATTCCTAGGCCAAGTACTCAGTGGGCTGGGGCATATTTGTAATGTAGGAACACAGGCTGGGCAGTCATGTTTGAGAACTCCATCTTGGAATGGAGAATTTACTCCATGCCACATTTACTGGCTGATCTCAGGTACAAGGTCAAAGGCAGAACCTCCTCAAAATTCTACCAAAGACATATCATCGCCTGTGCTCAAAGTGGCCTTATTAATCTTCAGGATGGGGTTCTTGACACTGTCAATCACCCCTTCACCTGCACAGATTGTTTGGCTGCCGCCTTCACGCTTGAGCCAACTGCAATTTTATTATTACAAATTCCAGATGTTTCAGGTAGACTGAATGAAAATGAAATTGCATAAATCACATGCAGTCAGCGGTGCCTTCAAATGCTTCAGAACGGCACTAAACATAAACAGTTCAACTTTCGCACTTGTTACTTAACCTCAACGAAACTACCTCTGGTTGTCTAAACTATTTAGGCTGTTCACCAGTATTTAGTTCTCCCTTCCTGGCACGTGGTAGGATTATACTTCTGACCCTGTTGGGTAGTATGGGTATGTGACTTGCTTTAGCCAGTGAATGTGAACAGAAATGTCACCTCCAGAAGGAAGCTTTAAGAGCTAATGTGTAATGGAATATTACTCAGACATAAAAAGAATGAAATAATGCCATTTGTAGCAACATGGATGGACCTAGAGATTATCATACTAGTGAAGTCAGAAAGGGAAAGAAAAATACCATATGATATCACTTATATGTGGAATCTTAAAAAAAAAAAGGAAAGAAAAAGAAGATATGAATGAACTTATTCACACAACAGAAATAGACCCACAGACATAGAAAACAAACTTATAGCTACCAAAGGGGAAAGAGGCAAGGCAGGGATAAATTAGGAGACTGGGATTAACATCTACACACTACTATATATAAAATAGATAACCAACAAGGACCTACTGTATAGCACAGGGAACTATACTCAATTTTTGTAACAACCTATAAGGGAAAAGAATCCAATAAAGAATATATGTGTGTGTGTGTGTGTGTGTGTGTGTGTGTGTGTGAGAGAGAGAGAGAGAGAGAGAGAGAGAGAATCACTGTGCTATACACCTGAAACTAACACAACATTGTAAATCAATTATACTTTAATAAATATATATAAATAAAATAAAATAAAAATAGGTTTTTATTATGGAAAAAAAAGAGCCATTGTCACTTACTACATTAATTTCTTCCTCTGCCACAGTAATCATCAATGTCCTCAATGTGGCTACTCCACCATCCTAGATCCCTGAATGAAGATGATAAAAATACATAATACAGATACAATGTGAGCAAGAAATAGGCATTATTTTATTTATTTTTACTGAAGTATAGTTGATTTACAATATATATTAGTTTCAGGTGTACAGCATAATGATTCCATATTTTTGCAGATTTTACTCCTTTATAAGTTATTACAAGAAAATGGCTATGATTCCCGGTGCTATACAGTATATCTTTGTTGCTTATCTATTTTATATGTAGTAGTTTGTATCTGTTAATCCCTACCCCTAATTTGTCCCTCTCCTTTTCCCTCTCCCCTCTGGTAACCACGAGTTTGTTTTCTATATCTGTGAGTCAGTTTCTGCTTTACTTATACATTTATTTGACTTTTTTTAAGATTCCACACATAAGTGATAACAACAATATTTGGCTTTCTTTGTCTGGCTTATTTCACTAAGCATAATATTCCCTAGGTCTATCCACATTGCTGCAAATGGCAGAATCTCATTTTTTATGGCTGAATAATATTCCATTGTATATGTATATAACACATCTTCTTCTTAATCCAATTGTCTGTTAATGGACACTTGGTTTGCTTCCATGTGTTGACTGTTGTAAATAGTGCTGCTATGAACATTGGGGTGCATGTATCCTTTTCAATTGTGTTTTCATTTTTTCCAGATATATACCCAGGAGTAGAATCAATGGATCATGTGGTAACTCTATTTTTAGTTTTTTGAGGCACCTCCATACTATTTTCCATAGTGGCTGCACCAATTTACATTCCCACCAATGGTGTACAAGTGTTCCTTTTTCTCCACATCCTTATCAACATCTGTTATTTGTAGACTTTTTGATAGTAGCCATTCTGACAGGTGTGAGGTGATACCTCATTGAAATACATGTTATTTTAAATTATTGAGCATTGGGAGTTGTTACAGCAACATAATCTAGTAGATACACAACAACCTGACTGAAACACCATCCCTTTATAGGAAAGAAATATTGGGACACTAAACACTATGGCAAGTGTTACTACAATACAACACAGAAGAAATGTGAGGCTATATCTATTATATAGTAGCATACATATGTGGATATAGATATTATTGATAGCCACTCATTAAAACAGACTTCTCACGCACAAAAAAAACCCTCCTCACATCAAATGGATAATCTGAATTCTTAAAACTGAGTGTTCAAAAATCTCAAAGAAACACATAGTTCCCCCATCAAAAAAGTACTTGACCCATTTGTCAAAATCACTTGCAGAGTTCCACTTCTTTTCTAAGACCGAGTACCTTAATCAAACACAGAGCTTCAAAGAGGCTTCGTTTTGAGTGACCCAACAGACAAATAAATTAGCTGCCAATGGCTCCTTTGTAATTGAAGAGGGCCAGGCCGACCAAGGGGAGAAGACTAAATCAAAAACCGAACTGTTCAAGCAAAAGCAACGTTTGGGGACCTGAAACAAACCAATACAGCCATCCCACACACTCTCATTTCCAAGAGTAAGGGTGAGCCAAGCACATGTGTGTTTATTCACTAATAAGAAGATGCAAACATCCCACATCTGATTGATTTCTTATGTGCTACAACCATAAAAATGTTTGGGTCTGGAATACACGTTTGAGCGTTGAGCTCAAATGTGGCAGCTTATTAACCCGATCACACATCTTATACCTACGATCTACAAGAATGTTTCCCTTTGTAACAGTGAAACTCTGGAAGGTTTTCTTCTTTACTGCCAGGACAAATTGCTTAGGGCTTCTCACTTAAGTATGTGAAGAACTGTCCAGTTTTAATCTGCAGAGCTTTTAACTGGTGACTCAGTGAGGGATGATGTCATATGTTATCCTACAACGGCTGGTGTGGTTCCCTCTGTTTCTGTGGCCGACAGTACTCCCCAGTTTCCATCCTTTCGTCAGCTTCTTCCCAGCCAGCCCACAGGCAAACAACCTCCCCAGCCGTGGATGAAACAGGAAGTCTGACAGCTTGAGTCTGCAGTGGGACCCCTAGTGTTTTCCCACTCCATGTCCTGGCAGCGTTCCCCAGAAGTACAAACACACACACACAGAGCTCCCATTGTTGCAGCCTTCTCCAGCCCACTGATCCTAATATGGAATGCAGCAGGAAACCCATGATTTCCTGACACTCGGCAAGCTGGAGGAAGCAAGGGGAAAACTCCATTAAAAAGCCCAGCTTTCCTCCATGTTAGATGTGAAGTGGAAAATGGGGAAGATTTAGCGAAATTCCACTGTGTCTTCAGCCAGGCTTGGTGAACAGGAGAGCAGAGTGAAACCCTCAGGCTGTTGAAATTTCTAGACTCCCAGGAAGCCCCTAGAATTGGGTGAAAAATGAGGATTCATAACTCAAACTGATGGGGGCAAGGGGCAGATGCTTTTAATCATTCTCCCCAGTGTGTGTTACCTTTCTTGACCAGTATGGTAAGCAAGAGGGCACATGCCAGCCGCCTCGGACAATTCTGCATGATCCGAGTTCCCCAAAGTAAGACAGAGTGACCTCAAGCCTGCGGCTCGCTTCATGGGCTTTGGGAGAAGCAGGAGAAGCAACGGCAGCGGCACAGTCACAGCAGCTGGAGCCGTGAGAATGAACTGCCAGGAGGGAAATGACAGCAGCTGCGGCTGCGGTGGCCGCGAGGAGAAGAAGATGCTGAAGTGCGTGGTGGTAGGGGACGGCGCCGTGGGGAAGACCTGCCTGCTCATGAGCTACGCCAACGACGCCTTCCCCGAGGAGTACGTGCCCACTGTGTTTGACCACTATGCAGGTAAGAAAAGCAGAAAACCTACCCCTGCATACGAGGTGAAGGAGGCGGGAGACGACAGCCCAGCTTCAGAGGGGCCTGGCTTATCTCTAATGTCAGTGCTGGGTCTGGGCCTGCCAGGAGCCAGGTAGCTGGGCATAGCAGACGACCAAGGTCTTTGCTGTTGTTAGGACAACTTGTATATCAATGTTATGGTAACACTTTTTTCCAGTTAAACCAAATGAATAACACTGGGGAAATACCCTGAACCGTCCTCTAAGCTTTGCGGCTAGAGATTTTACTTAACATTTGCCTGAAGATTCATCAACTTTCTTTAATGTGAACTTTTTAAAAGGTAGCGTAATTGCATCACAGTTCTTTAAAAAACAACAACGACACTAACCACACAACTGGTGAAAGAAGTGTTCTTGCCACTTCTCATATATTCACCACATGCCATTTATAAAGGAAATGCTGAGATTAGTAACATTAGAACATTCGTTTTTCTATAATAATTGGTGCTGTCCTAATGTACTTTCATTTTCCTGTGGAGGTAGATTGAAGGAAAAGTACTGAAAGATTTTAAATATCTCCTAGGCAATCTGTATCTTGAATTAAAAGAGAAATTTTTAATCAATATGTTTTAAAGGTAAAAATAAAAATAAAATTTTACTTATTTCAACATATGTCCCCAAAGCTCAAAATATGGCATAAAATACTTTAAGATCTGACAGTTAAGATACTGTAGTCACAACTTAATTCTTTCAGGTATATTTTTTCAAGTGTTCTAAAGTTTGTTGTGTGATAGCTTATTTAAATTTTTCCATTTTGACTCTTATTTTTTCTCTTAATCTCCAAAACAAATTTTATTCAATTTCTTAAAAGCAAATTCATAAAATGCTTCAGGTTTACAATAGCCTAGATTTTTTAACTTTTTGGAATACGATGATCCACTTGCTCACTATGAGATCAGCTTGAGTTACCAGAGATTTGAGATTTTGTGAGAGGAAAATTTCTCTTCTTCACTTTAGCTTTGGGTCCAGAGTAGCAAAGGGGAAATGGCCCACAGGAAACCTGTGTGAGCGTTGGCTTTGCTGTGAGGTCATTTGAAATCCTTTCTGTAGGAAGCAGCTTCTTTTCCACAGTTAAACAATCACCTACGTCTCCTCCTACTACTACACGTACATGATTTATGACACTATTACATAGCAGACAGGGAGAGAACCACAGTGAAAATAGTATCCACTTTCTAGCAGGTTTTTCTATATTTGTAGAAATTAAGAGCGAATTTGAACACTGGCTCTCTTAAGCTTTTCTGTTCCCAGAGAAGAGCATTTTAATGAGAACAGAATGAAGAGAAGTATAGGTAGACTTTCACCCTGAGGGGGAAAAAAAAAGTAATTGTAAAATTAGGTCTGCAACTTAAGAAAATTATTGGGATCCTGACCTGTAAACATCTTAGCAAATGTTATTTACTCTACACCCTCTTTCTGCCAAGATAGGGAACTGGCTGGTACCTAATTTCAAAAACCTTTAGATCAAAAATGGAATCCACAATCTACTAAAGGGAGAGGTTTCAAGTGCTTTTAAAAATTATATATCCCATCCCCAACTATTGGGTGAAGCAATTACAGTACAGTGTCAGGAAGAAAGAGGATAAAACAATCTTTAGAGATAAAGTTAGCCTATAAAAAACATTAGAGATCAAACAAAGGCTGGACCACCGATAGATTCCACTAAGATCAATTTGTTTTATGTTTCAGTTGTGTACATACTTGCTGTTATTTAAGCAACAACGCATCTTAGATTTTGGCTATTCCTTGTTTTAGCTCTCAAGAAATCACAGCCACTGTACTCAAAGCAATACTTTGTACATAGTAGGCATTACCAAACATTGTTACTTCGATTTACACTTTGTATTTTTTTTAAGTACACAGTCATCTCATGCATTTGTAGTTAGGTTGTAAGGGAAATGAAGGTGTAAGCCACATACATCTAGGAGGGCAATGAAGTGAACATTTTCATTTGTAGAGGGGTCTTCTCCATCACGACGACCCTAACTCTTTTTACCACCACGCTCCCCATACATGAACTGATTGAACATAAACCCTTACACAGTCACATGAGAATCTACAGTCAATTGTAAAGAACTCATGCTCTCTTCTCCACGTGAAGAAGTATCCAGTATCCAGTCCCTGGTCCTACTGGCTCATCCTGAAATGACAACCTGCAAATAGTTTACTGAGTCTTTGGAAAATTGCAGTCAAAGAATTTAGAAAAGTTCAAGTCAAAGAGAGCCTATCCCTTGAAGAAGATTTTTCCCTAATAGCTACCCATCCTAGGAAGGTAAAGATATAATAGTAAGGACTGAAATACTTAAGATAGTGAGCTCAAGATAGTGAGCTCTGAAGCTGGACAGCCCAGTTCTAATACTGGCTCTGCCATTACTGTGTGGTCTTGAGCAAGTTGCTCAACTTCTCTGTGCCTCAGTTGTCATGAATTTTTTTAAGGGACAATAGAGGTATTAAGATCATGAGAACAAAATAAATTAATACATGTAGTTCTTAGAACAGTACCTTACACATGACAAGTATTAGGTAATAGTAGCTATTGTGATTAAGAATAGGGTCCCTTACATACAGAATGGATAAACAACAAGGTCCTACTGTATAGCACAGGGAACTATATTTGATATCCTGTGATAAACCATAATGGAAAATAATATAAAAAATAATATATAGATATGTATAACTGAATCACTTTGCTATATAGCAGAAATTAACACAACATTGTAAATCAACTATACTTTGATTAAAAAAAGAATAGGGTCTCTACAGTTGCACACAGCTATGAAAGGGAATTAAAAATGTAATTAAAATATAAAGGCTACAACAAGGAAAAATATAACTACAAGAGTATCCTTCAAATGGAGTAGGGTGTGATAGAGTGTGTGTATTGTCCTGATGATATAGTTATCGTGTTTACTGATAATTGATAAATATGTCTACATGGAGTAACAGTAGTGGGATATTCACTGGAGAGGAAATATTAGTTCTGCATGAGTGATTGTAGAAAAATCAACAACCAACTAGAAAAAAATGTTTTGAAGTTTTATAAATCTTGGTTATTTTCCCTCCCTCCTACGTATCAGAATCCAAAAGTACATCTGCTCGATGCAGCTCTCCTTGACCCCCAAGGAGAATTCCTTGCTCCATCTCCAGCCCATCCCCAGAAATGTGTTAACATTGCTAGAACGCAACTTGCACCATTGTATAGCAATGTATTTGTCTCCTTATTTCCCCAGTCCCACTGTACGATAAGCTCCTGAGGGGAAGAGTCATGTCTTGCCAAAACCAGTGTTCAATTCTCAGTCCTCGTCTTACTTGATCTCTTGGAGGCTTTTCTTACGGTTTATACTCTCCTTCCTGAAACACTTTCTTTGCTCCTGGGATACCACATTCTCCTGGTTTTTATTCCCCTACTGGCAAGTCTCTCTCCCTCTCCTCTGCTGCTTTCTCCATCTCTTTCCCTACCACTATACATTGGCATACTTCAGGGTTCAGTCTCTCAGTCCCCTTCTCTATTTATGCTCATGCTCTGGTTGACAGTATCTAGTCTCATGGCTTTAAATATGATTTATACACTGATGACTCCAAAATGTGTATCTCTACCACAAAAAAAAAAAACCTGACCCAGACTCATATATTCAACTGTCCATTTGGATATCTAATAGGCATCTCAAACTTAACCTGTCCAAAACAGAATTTTTTAATTGCCTCAGTCTACACCTCCCCTAGTGTTCCCCATAGAATTATATGACCACTGTTTTCCACCCAGTAGCTCAGAACAAAAGCTTTGGTATTATCCTTAACTCCTTTCTTCCTTTGACAATACTTCCCATCCCTTTCCATCCAAACCACTAGTTATTATCCCTTCCTACTACCAATCAGGTCAACATTCAAAATATATCTCAAATCTGATCAGTTCTCACCACCTCCATTGTTTTCACTCTCATCCAAGCCACCACCATTTCTCATCCAAACTACTGTAATCACCTCCCAGCTCCCTGCTTCCAGTCTTATCCCGTATAGTTCAGTTCTTCACACTCCCAACAGAAGGACTATCCACAGCCCAAATCCATCAGTCAAATCCCTTCACCCTGAGGCCCCATCATTTATCACAGTCTACAAGGTACTCCATGACTTAGTCCCCATTATCCCTCCAACCTCCTCTCCTAACTCTCTGCTCTGCAGTATTTCTGCTCTCAGCCATCTTCATATTCCTCAAACACACCAAACTCCTTCCTTCCTTGAAGATTTTGCATTTGCTTTTCCCCCAACCTTACCTTATCCCCCCCATCTTCCTCAGCTTCAATTGATCACATTGTTTAATGAATTCACACACACAAACACAAACACACATGCATACAGTCACTCTTTAATTTTTCTCCTGCTTCATCTTTCCTCATAAGGTTTAACACTACTTCACATTATATTTATTCGCTTACCATTTTTATCCTACACTGGGATGTAAACCCCATGAGGGCAAGGGCTTTGTCTTGTTCACTGCTCTATCTCCATCTTCTAAAACAGAACTCAACATCTAGTATGCTCTCAATAGATTGTTATTGAATTAATTAATTAATATGCTTTACGCATCTCTGTCCTTCCAGTGCATAGATAATTCCTGGTCCATTAAAACTTTGAGGAATAAATGAACAAGTTGTTGGTCCAACAGATGTCTCTTTAGGAATGAACATATAAAATATTTATTAAATGTATTATATTTTTCAACTAGTTTGCTTGTATTTTAAATAATCATTTTATCTCTACCAGGATCATAATACAGCATAGAATTTTCCTGACCCAACCAGCCAATGTCACATCTATTGAATAATATAAATATACAATGTATAAATTTCATTTGGAAACAGATGGGATGTACTCAAATTCATCCATTTGCGTTATATTCAAAAGCTTAGCTAAATTTTGAGTGGCTCACTTGTTTATAGTTCTTCATAAAAACGCATGTTCCAGAGTAACCCCAAGTTCAACTATGGGCTAAGTCTAAAAATTGGGGGCAGTAGAAGGAAGATACAAACAGTCACTGACACTTTTCACAAGTATGCCTGAGAAACATCTCCGGGCACTTCTTCCTACTCCCTTTCAGGGATGACTCAATATGTCCCAACAACCTTTAGAGATTTCACAGCTTACCATGGAACAACCATCATGTCTTCTCCCATCCTGTCTTCATCTTATCTTTAGCTTCGAGTTTTGTGGCAGACATCTCACTGATAAAGTAGTATCAATTAATGTTTCACATGACATATGACATAAGGATAACACTTCCATTTCTAGTTTAGTTAGATTGTATGTTGAGGTAGGTAGTGCACATGGTTTGTCTGTTTATGTGCATGGCTGCGTAAAATAATCCCATTCAAGTTGAAGCCTTTGCATGACATACCTCATTCACCATTACCATCATCCTCTGTATAAGAATTGGTCGTGGGCTTCCCTGGTGGCGCAGTGGTTGAGAGTCCACCTGCAGATGCACGGGACACCAGTTCTTGCCCCGGTCCGGGAATATCCCACATGCCGTGGAGCGGCTGGGCCCGTGAGCCTGGCCGCTGGGCCGGCGCGTCCGGAGCCTGTGCTCCGCAATGGGAGAGGGCACAACAGTGAGAGGCCCGCGTAAAGCAAAAAAAAAAAAAAAAAAAAAAGAATTGGTCGTGTCTATGGCTCCTTCTTCTAAGAAAACCACCTGTATTTAAAAACTTAGATAAGTCACTATTTGCAAACCCAGGCTGCCTATGCAGGAAATTAACACAATTTGTGGAAAGGGGGGAAAAATCTAGTTGCTCTATCAGCTGAGTGAGATGTAAAAGGAGTTGTTTTCACAGAGAGCTGAAAGTCAATTCTAAACTTTTTCCACCTAATTAAATGATGATTAGTCCAATGTAGATTCCATCATAACCCTAATGGCCAGAGCAAGGGGGAAACTATGTCCAATCCACAAGGGAAAAAACAACATAAAATAATAGTGAATAAAAACAAAGCCCCAGGCTTATAAAGTGTTATGACATAGTTCTGCCCATTTGGGAATATTTACTCAGGAGTTTCTCTTTTTTTCTTTCTAAAGACACCCGAGAGTCTCTGGAGAATGGATGAGATTCATTTTTGTAAGCCAAAAGAAAACGTAAAACACCTCTCATGGGTCTATGAAATAAATCACCAGGTTTTTAACCTTAGGCAAAAATATAAAGGAAGTATGTGAAAGAGGAGAAACGAATGGGCCAGTTGACTTGCTCTGTTCCTTCTAACTGCCATGATGCTCAAAAACCCAATGCCTTGTAGGTATTCAACCCTCCAATATCTCTTTCTGAGGCAGTGTGATGCGCGTCTGATACTTTTTTTGGACTCTTGGAGGCCATATCAAAGGTGCAGTAACAGGAACTGTATAGACAGTTCCTTCCACGGTCTACTGTGATGCCTATGAGCATGAGCACGTTCAGAGGCTCCAGGGGTAGAAATTACACTCAGAAAGCCAAAGCACACTGCAGAGAGGTAAACTGTGAGCTTCATCTCTTAGGAGTAAGAAAGAATAGAAGAGGGAAAAAGAAAATTAAGTATCTGTGACCAGAGTGACCCAAGAAAAATCATGCTCCCAGGATTAGAAACTGCATCTGCAGTTCATAACCCTCCTGCATTCCAGCTTTATCTGGCAACAAACCAAGGCCTGTGACCGATTCAGGCTTCAGTGGACAGACTCCCTGTGACCAAGACTTTTAGTTCCACAAGGCCTGGCTCCTTTCACTGTCCAAGCTAGGAAATCCTTCATAAATTTTACTACCTAACTGCCCAACAATGTTGGGCTTCAGGTAAACAGTACTTTATTTCCAGGATAACGTTTTCAGAACCTGCCATCACTACCTCTTCTTTTGGGGCAAAGAGCAAAGTTGGCTCAGAGATGGCTCAGTACATTGGACATCTTTGTTTTTGGATCTAGTCGGCCTGTTCTACAAAGGCAACGTGAAGGTGGGCAACTAACATGAGGCAACTAACTTAAAGGACAGGTAGGAAAACTCAACAGAAATGATCTCCCTCACCAATCCTGAGCACAAAATCACAAGGATCGACAGAGGCCCTACCCTCTCTGTAAGGACACAGGTCCTGATAAGGCTGAAAATGTACTTTCCCACAGACAAAAATCCATGCCACCCCTTGGGTGTGTTAGCAGAATCCAAACAGTTAATTTTCCAGGTATAACTCAGTCAGGATTAATTCCACCGTGAATTCAAAAGGGACCCACTGTGAATCACAGAGTGGCCTGGGATAATTCCTGAATACTCTGAAGTCCACTAACTTTTTGGATATGCCTAATTTTCACAAGACAAAAGGACCTGATTCATGTGTATTCATTCAGCATTTTGTAATGGTTCACAATACAGCTTTTATTTATGAAGTCCTTCATTTGCAGTCTCAGTGTGAATTTCATTACGGCCACATGTGATCCTACAAGCAGTGTGGTAGTATTTAATGACGAAACTCAAACACCACTAGAATACGTACTGACAACAATAACAATAGCTATACAAAGTTCTTGCTATGAGCATATTTGAGATGTTTTCATACATCGATTCATTGCCGCCTCACAATGATACTATGAGGTGTTATTATTTTCCTAATTTTGACTGATGAGGAAACCGAGTTGCAAAGTTATTAACCAATTTGCCCAAGGTTAAATAACCTGTAATGGAGTAAGTGGAGGCCACAAAACAGTAAATAAATAATGTAAGCAGTGTGTAGGTTTATAGCTAATAAATTAATCAAAAAGCCACCGTTAGGTAGGGCAGGGGTCCCCAACCTCCGGGCCACGGACCAGTACTGGTCCGAGGCCTATTAGGAACCAGCCCACACAGCAAGCGCAGGCAAGCAAGCAAAGCTTCATCTGTACTTACAGCCACTCCCCATCGCTCATGTTACTGCCTGAGCTCCGCCTCCTGTCAGCATTATGGTGAGTTGTATAAGTATTTCATTATATATTACAACGTAATAATAATAGAAATAAAGTACACAATAAATGTAATGAGCATGACTCATCCTGAAAGCATCCCCCACCCTGGTCGGTGGAAAAATTGTCTTCCACGAAACCGGTCCCCAGTGCCAAAAAGGTTGGGGACCACTGAGTTCGGGTATGCTAACCTGCTATAACAAACAGACCTAAACACGTAAGGGATTAACACCACGACAGGACGTTCCTTGCTAATTTATGTTCCTGAACATGTGTTCAAGTCAGTGGGGCTGTTTCCTGCACTTAGTCATTTAGGGACCCAGGTTCTTTGCATCTTGTGACACTGCCATCCCTTAAGATCTCATAGTTGTCCGCATCCAACCAGACTAATGAGAAAGAGTGTGGAAAAACCTGAATGGAAAGTTTTATGGGCCAGGCCTGGAAGTGACGGACATCATTTCCAGTCAAACTTCAGAGGAGATAACTTAGTCACGAGGCCACACCTCGGTCTAAGGGAAGCTGGGAAATAAAACCACCTACATGCCCAGAAGAGAGAAGGACAGATTTTAATGGAAACTAGCCATCTCTGTTTGTGTCAGACTCTGTAGTCACCAAATATCCCTACACACTTTTTCCCACATGTAAAACAAACTTTTTTCCCAAGAGGGACCACCCAGAGCCCCAGTCTTTCACTGAAACAGGTTAAAGTTCAGCCATGCAGGTAATGCCTGGTCCTTTCCATTTGATGGAGACATGGCTCCTTGTGGTCCAGTAGAAGACTCATTATCTCCTCCATATATACAATCACCCCTTAGACAATGATAGAACAGGGATGGGATAACCAAAATATCTAAACCCCCTTTCAGAAAAGTAAAGAATAGGAGAGACATAGCAATAACAGAATCCTGAGGGCAAATGTTAGAAAGACTTCCTGCCCTAGCAGTGGGGGAAGTTTCTTGAATTGACCCTTATGCTGTTCTCTGGGAGGAATTTCTTCGTCCATTATTCTCAACTTCCCCTGGCTTGGGTCTCTGGGGAGTTCTTCTTCCTCATCCATTTTCCTCCATGACACACATCTGAATCAGGCCTCAGGGACTCTGTCTTTCTCAGGAGCTGCACAAATTTCATAGCCTGCTTCTGGCTTGTCCAGTGTCGAGACTCAAGGGTTGTTTTATAGTCAGAAGACTATTTAGTCCAAGCTTGGAGTTTCTTTGGAAATACAATTCTCTCAAAAATTTATTAGGCTTCTGGTAAGTTCCATGTACCAGTAGCCACATTCAAGACCAAAGAATGTCTTTCCTAGACATGCTTCCTAAAAATACTTTATTTGTCTGCTTCATCCAGCCAATGCCTTTTGCTCTCAAATTAACAATAGCTACGTAGAGGCTGTATGAAGCAAAAGACTTAAATGGGAAGGGGACACCCTGGCTCTTCTCTCTTTGACACAGAGCTGATTCCCTGTTTTAACAGAGAAATGGACATTTGTTGCTCAGATCCTTATTTAACTGTGTCTTCTTTGGGGAAATCCAAAAATAATCCATTTTCCAACTATTAATTAAGGACAGTAATATTCGTGTTCTATCAATCTCTGCTTAAACACAACCAATTCAACTCTTTTCTTTCTTGTAACACCTAGTTAAACACAGTAACAATTAATATACTCTAATATTCTGACTTTTCCCAATCTTTTCTTTGAGCATAATAGACTCAGTAAGAACTAGGTTTACCTTCCAGGTTTCACAGACAATAGTTTTACAAACGTTTTGCCATGGTATAGTGTGGATCTTCATCTTTCTAGTCTGTTCTGTTTTCTTACTACCTGCCACTTAACAGTTAAGCTAACAGCACACTTCTTTTGGCATTTTGTAATGACGGCACCATGCTAGATAAGTTAGGATGCTAGAACAGATAGACTCAAATATATAATGATTCAAACTGTTAGAATTCTTTTTGTTTTTTTTTTTTTTGCTCAGAGAACAGACTTGGGCAAGTGTTCAGGTCGGTGAGGTGATACTACTCCATGTAATCATCCAAGGATCTACTTTTTTCCATCTTGTGACTCTGCTGTTGGGTAGGACTTCGTAGTGCTCTAGACAGGAGCACTAGACAGGAGAAGATGAGAGGATACGGAGGGCAAGGAGTAGTGGTCGGGGCCAGGTCCACAAGTGTCAGGCATGAGTTCTCTTCACATTTCTTTGGAGAGAAGTTAAACCCTAGGCCATACATTATTGTAAGAGAGGTTAGCTATATTCCCAAAGACAGCGTGAACAGATTTTAAAGGACTCTTAGTAATCATCATCACACTCACTAAGTCAAACTTTCTTACATCAAATACAATAGACTCATAAACAATGTAAATTGCCCTACATACCATATTTAATTAGACATTTATTCAACTACAAATGATATACCTATATTTCCCAAATTTGCCTGGTCATCAGATAAACCTGCTTGTCAAAAATGCAGATTCTGTAAATTGGTGCAGCCACTATGGAAAACAGTATGGAGGTTCTTTAAAAAACTAAATATAGAGCTACCATAGGATCCAGCAATCCCACTCCTGGGCATATATCTGGAAAAGATGAAAACACTAATTCAAAAAGACACATGCACTCCAATGTTTATAGCAGCACTATTTATGATAGCCAAAACATGGGAACCACCCAAATGCCCATCAACAGATGATTGGTTTAAAAAGATGTTTTTTTTATATATATATATATATATATATATATATATATATAAAATAGGATATTACTCAGCCATAAAAAAGAATGCAATATTGTCATTAGCAGCAAAATGGATGGACCTAGAGAATAACATACTAAGTGAAGTAAGACAGACAAAGACAAATATTATATGATATCACTTATGTATGGAATCTAAAAAATAGTACAAATGAATCTATACACAAAATAGTAATAGACTCACAGACATAGAAAACAAACATATGGTTACCAAAGGGGAAAGGCAGTGGGGGAGGGGTAAGTTAGAAGTATGGGATTAACAGACATATACCACTATACATAAAATATATAAGCAACAAGAATTTACTGTATAACACAGGGAACAATATTCAAGATCTTGTGATAACATATAATGGAAAATAATCTGAATATACATATATGTATAAATAATCTGAATATACTGTAATCTGTATAAATATCTGAGTATATTCCATGACATTTCAACTTTAAAAAGGAAAACTATACTTCAATTTAAAAAAGGAAAAAGTGCAGATTCTTTGGTCCACACCAGAGCTTCTATACCAGACCCACTAAGAGAAAAAGCTGTACATATACATTTCAACAAGCATCCTAGGCATTTCTTATTAGGTGGACCTATGAAATGACGATTTTGCAGTTCAAAACCATTTGGATATCATAAGTTCATAGAGTTCAATCTAATGTAATTTAGAAAGTTCAGAAAACCCTTCTTTATGCTATCAAGATGCCTAGAAATCAAGAAGAACAATTCTATAACCAACCATCAATCAGTAAAAAGCAAGTTAAAAATAGATATGTGTATATATAATTCCTTGACCTGGTAGTTTCTATCAGGAGAAATTGTTTAAGACAGAAGAGGCCTTTAGAGCCTCTCAGAAACAGCTAGTAAATTCATAAATGAGAAACCAGAGTGCTTTTTAAAAAGATCTGTGCCCATGGCTGGGACATAGAGAGACCCTGGAAGAAAGAAAATCCACAAGGCTGAGAATCAGGAAATGTTGGGAGAGGTCTGGTGCCTTGGAGGGAAGGGAAAAGCCTCGGAGACTAAGAACAGGGAAGAACGGGAGTTGTAAAACAGAGTGGAAAGAAGATTAATTAGGCAAACTTGGGCGCACCAAGCACCAGCAGATGGGAGCAAAGCCTCAGGCATGATCGGCAAAGCTGCACAGTGTTAATCGCTGTTCACTGAGCCTGCTGTCAGCGAAACGATAATCAGCATGACTGTGAGACCTTCGGAGGGGTCACTGAGGAAGACTTAGAGAACACCTGCTCTCATGGGAAGAAACCAAGGAGTCTTAAAAAGTAAGAAAGAGCCTGGGATCCTTGGGGTGGTTGTGGTGCAGCTCTGTCCTGGATGCTGTTCTTGCTCTACCATATCCACCCAGCCCTATGATTGTGAAATGAACATAAACATCTGTTTCCCCTCTGCAGATCTTTCTGTTCTTCTTCACACTTTGACCTAACATTTGGAGAAAAGGAGGAAAAAAAAAAATGGAAAGTTGCCTAAAATTCTATTCTCAGAGTCCAAAAAAGCTTCCACTTAGGCTAGAATCTGGTTCCTGAAAGAGACAGGACATAAATTCTGGGAGAGGCAGAAATGTTGTAACTGGGATTTAGGCACCCTTATCTGGACAACCAATTGGCCAGCACTCCCGCTAGTGGGGACCAGGCCTTTGGAGTCTCTCAAGCTGTTTTAATACAGATTAGTCAGTCAGGCCTCAGAATGTGATTCAACTTGCCCACAAGAGAGAAACAATTCCCTGTGTGGTCTGAGCAGAATGTATCATAATGAAAAAATTGCTTCCTGATCCTTTTGGAGTAATGTTTATAGTTTATTAATAAAATAGTAAGTAACCAATATTAATTAGCTAGTATTTAATATGCACTAAGCCCTGTGTTACTTTGCTATCTTCTCTGAGCCTCATATTATCTCTGGTGGTAGGTATCTTCATTTAACAGGAGAGAAAATTGGAAGTCAGAGAAGTAATCAGTCCAATGTCACAGGACCAGAAAGTGACAGAATTGGGATTAAAATCTGTCAGCTCAAATGTTACCTCCTCAGGAGGCCAAACCAAACCACCCTGATTGAATTGACCACCCTTTCAAAACCTGTTTATTTTCTCTGTAGTTATTATCCGATCTGTTTATTCACTTGTCCATTGCTTGCCTCACTCTAGAATGTACAGTTCATGAAGGCAAGGTTCTTTCTGTCTCATTTATTCTTATGTCTCCAATGCCTGGAATTAGCCTACAACACAACAGACACCCAGAAATGTCTGCTGAATGACTGAGTGAATGAACGACATCCAAGAGTCCCACAGTTTTAACCACTTCTCTACACTGAAGTTAGTACCCCATGTAAACAGTCAGGATAATTTTCTATGTTGAAATTTAATCCTCCAACATCCTAAAAGTGTATGTCCTAAGCATCATGAGCATACATTCAAAAATAGTGTATTGGCTTTGTTTAAAAGTTGTAAAACAACTTTATTCTTCTAGGAAAACAAATTTCAAAAGCTTTTGCCTCCAGTCAAATTTCAAACTTGTGAGTTGAGTGATTTCACTACGTAAAAATTGTTTTCCTAATTATACTAAGGATCTGTTTTATCTGTTTGTTGGATGCTATATCCTAGAGGCAAAAAGAAAAATTTAATTCCCTAAAGTATGTACTGTATAACTTTTTTTCCAAGTAACTAGATTAACAATGAGGAAAACAATAAGTCAATAATCTCCTTAATGTATGCCAGGTGCAAACTTTCTAAAAATTGTGAATGAGGTTTGTAAAATGCAACCGTTCATTTGCTAGAAAGCATACTAACTTTCAGCCAGTAAGAAATGTAGTGAACATATATATAAATAATTGGGCACTTTATACCTGTTATAAGAGGAGTTATTAGGAGAAAAGTGGCTGTGCTCCCTCTCCTCAAGCCTCCTCTCTGCTCATATTGGATAAGTTTGCACTGTGAGCCTTAAGAGCTTCTTTCCTCCACTAAAATGAATTTCATATGACATTTACAATAGTTCAGGCTGGTAAATAAGAGCTTTAAGAATTTTCAATAGTAAACATGTTTTTAACCAAACTTTTCACAAGAGACAGAGAGTGAATGTTAAATCTTAAGTGTCAATATTAGGCATAAACTTTGCCGTAGAGGTTGTACTCTGTTTATTTCGTTCACTTACCCTCCTGATAACTCTCCCCACCAAGTCCTTCCCTTTAGATAAACTGAATCTTTCAGGCTGTAGATAAAAGCCATTTCCTCTCAAGTTAGCAAAGATGGAGAAATCCTCATTGTCATCCTCAGAATAATGGCTTTTAACCTATTTGAAAACCAAGGAAATTTTCATCCCTATCATCCTCAGACAATATACCCAGATCTTTCCAACTCCCTTCATAGATATTTGACCTATTCTTTCCCCATTTTTAATGGGCAACTTCTCATGAATTCCTTTCAACTTTCATTGCAGATCTGTGGGCAGCACACAGTAAGTAGCTTTTGTAATTTTTTGGTAGTAATGGATATCTCGTCAACATGGTTAGGTGCAGTCCTAACAGGATGTAGAAATCTAGACTAAATAATCTTTTTGATCACCTCTATCTTTGTTTTCTTTGTTTGTTTTTGTTTTTGTTTTTGTTTTTGCGGTACACGGGCCTCTCACTGCTGTGGCCTCTCCCGTTGCGGAGCACAGGCTCCGGACGCGCAGGCTCAGCGGCCATGGCTCACTGGCCCAGCCGCTACGCGACATGTGGGATCCTCCCGGACCGGGGCACGAACCCGTGTCCCCTGCATCAGCAGGTGACTCTCAACCACTGCGCCACCAGGGAAGCCCTGTTTTTGTTTTATTTTTTTGTTTGTTTGTTTTGGTTTGGTTTTTTTTCTATTTTTTGGCCTCACTGCAAGGCATGCAGGATCTTAGTTCCCAAAATGCAGATTGAACCGGCACCCCCTGCAGTGGAAGCGAGGTGTCTTTACCACTGGACTGCCAGGGAAGTCCCTATTTTTGTTTGTCTGGGTTTTTTTTCCTTGTTATTAGGGAAATAATGTGTCCTTCGGTTGACACATTCTTTGGTATTGTAGGAGACATTTTTGTCCCTGTGGACCATAGATCATTGTATTTTAGAGCACTGGATACTCTATCATTGTAACAGATATGTTACTCTTAGTAGGATTTAGTATGTAGTATATTACAAATCATCCTGAGGCATTTTTAGGCTTCATTCACTTTCTACTTCATTCTACTTTCTAAAGCTTCATTAAAAGCTTTTTTAGGGTAGTGTACATCAGGCAAACATCCTATTTAACAACCTCACCAATTACCACAGATTGAACTCCAGTTGCACAAAAGACATTCTGTTCCAGGGTAATCTAGATCTTTCTGGACACAGGAAGAAATCTTCAGCTCTGAGCTACAAACAAACCCTGAAGTACCTACAAGAGATCATGAGTTATTTTGGACCCTACCACATCATCAATTAATCTTACTTCACATTGTGTTTATTTATATATGTGGGTCCTCAAGTGATTTCCAAAATTTCTACTGATATCCAAGTGTGGGAATTTATGATGGTGGGGAAGGAGTGAAAGGGGGTTGGGAATTAGATTAATAGATGCATAGCTTTCAATGCATCCACACAACATTTGGAAAAACACATTTTATTTGTGTTCAGTGTCACAAGGAGCTGCTAAACCCATCATTGTTTTCTTATCTGATATCACTGCTTCAGCTTCCCTATCTTTTACCATGTCACCAACAGTTTAGAAGCCTGTTCCCGTGAAATGAGGAAGAGAAGTTCTATTCCACTGACAGAGACACTTAGCTCTACTTTTACAGCCAACATCTGGTTACTCCCACAAACCCTGAAAATCACTCAAAGCCTAGAGAAAAAGAGCACCAGGTGAAGCATTTTGAAGATGAGAAGGATCAACTCACAGAATGATCCATTTGTCCATTAAAAATTGTTAGCATTATTCTATTTCTTTGTAAATGGGCATCAACAACCTTTGAACAAAGTAACTGAAACTGGTGACTTTAAAGGACTTAATGCACCTTTTATTTCTTTTCATGGTTCTTAAAAATCAATAATCGTCTATTGAAAGATATATGACATACTCAAAAAAGAGCCTCATAGAGATTGTTTTTGTTCTTATTTAGTCTCTTCATATTCTCCTACTTTTTTTTAAAAGACCCTAAACTTTCTTTGGTATGTGCATTCAAAGTTTTTCCTCCCCTTCTGAAGTACCTCCATCTGGTGAATTCTACAGGAAAGGGAATGCACATCTTCTAAGAGAGAGGCAGTGGTATATTAACTTGACAAGCAGCTCCTGATAAGCCAAACTTCATGCTAATACTATTTAAATTTTATCCTTTATTAAGGAAAAAATACTTAAGAAATATTTAAATGGTATATGTGATCATCATAGAAATTCAGTTATGGAAATTACACCCTGATGCAAAAGGAACGAGGAAGACCTGTGTATTTCTTCCTTGGTGAATTAATCAGTGATTCAGAAGGAATAATGCCAAGCCTACCCCTGAGCAATGTCTGAAATCTATGGAAGGAGAAAATAAAGTAAAATTTTTCTCTGTGATTCTTCAATGACAAGGTTCTTTCAGCCCCAAATCCTTGGTAATTTTTCCACTAGGATCCTTTCTACAGTGATCTTGCTCTATTAATCTCCAAGTTTCTCCTTTTTTTTCTCATTTTAATATCAAGTCACAGAGACAAAAAGATTCTTGTATTCTAGGGATGAAGACTAGCACAGGAAACTCCTATTCCCTGGAATGCCTGACTAGGTAACTCCACCTCACTCCCCAAGAGAGGTGCTGTTTGCAAACAGGACCCCCCTGGAGTCCTGTTCCGTTAGATCAGAGTGGGCCCATAGCATGAGACAGCTGGATGATCTTAGCAAAGATCCAAAGGTTCTTGAATTATAGAAGATTGTGGTTTTAACTTGACTTCCCAAATGCCTTCTTTCTTTATACACATTATGGCTCAATGGCTAAAGCTGTAGAAATTCAAACAGCAGAACTAGAATTTTGTACTAAAGAATCTGGCATTATGCCCTATCTCTAAATATTTATATTTTTGTGCTCAGTCTCTTGAGGCAATGAGATCCTCAAAGCTTTCCTACTCCCCCTCCTCTGTTGTCTCTCAGCTGTGTGAATACCTCCCATAAAATAGCTGCTTTTCACTGTTTACAATAGCCAAGAAATGGAAGCAACCTAAATGTCCATCGACAGATGAATGGATAAAGAAGATATTGTACAGGGCTTCCCTGGTGGCACAGAGGTCGAGAGTCCGCCTGCCGATGCAGGGGACACGGGTTCGTGCCCCGGTCTGGGAAGATCCCACATGCCGCAGAGTGGCTGGGCCCGTGAGCCATGGCCGCCAAGCCTGCGCGTCCGGAGCCTGTGCTCCGCAACAGGAGAGGCCGCAACAGGGAGAGGCCCGCGTACCGCAAAAAAAAAAAAAAAAGATATGGTACAATGGAATAGTACTCAGCCATAAAAAAAAGAATGAAATAATGCCGTTTGCAGCAACATGGATGGACCTAGAGATTATCATATTAAGTGAAGTCAGAAAGAGAAAGATACCATATGATATCACTTATATGTGGAATCTTAAAAAAATGATACAAATGAATTTATTTACAAAGCAGAATTAGACTCACAGACACAGAAAACAAGTTTATGGTTACCAAAGGGGAAAGAGGTGAGTCAGGGATAAATTAGAAGATTGGGATTAACATCTACACATTACTATATATAAAATAGATAAACAACAAGGTCCTGCTGTATGGCACAGGGAACCAGGGAACTATACTCCATATCTTGTAATAATCCAGAAGGGAAAAAAATCTGAAAAGAATATATATATATGAATCACTTTAATCAACTATACTTCAATTACAACTTTAATTAATTTTTAAAATAGCTGCTTTTATCCCTTTCTGCCAGGCTGCTCCTCCTAGTGAGGCAAACCTCTATCCCCCTATCTCACTTGGGCTTATAGTAAGTACCAGGTCATAAGCGCTGATTTTATTTCCAACACCAGAGAATGGTGATAAAGGATGTAACACCTTTTCCAGTGTCAGGAACACAAACTGATGCCCCAGGGATGAAAATTGCATTATATTATACATCTCTCATGGACATGCCTAAAGAGATCATCTTAAACTTCAAAATGAGGGATTTAGTCTAGACAGGTTCAAATATGACATTGTTGTACAACTTCCAAAGTAATTTTGGCATCTTCCCCTTCAAAGAATCTGAGATTATTTCACTGTGAATGAACCCACTTCATAAAGGGAGCAGCCTGATGTTGTGTTGGGTCCAAAGGTCAAGAGAACAAAGGCAAAGAAATGCAACTACTTTAAAAGATGTTTTATTTCTTGCTCACCTCCCCTCTGTATATCTGGAGAACACAAAGGAGGTAGGGAGAGGAGAAGGAAGGATGTAGACTAGTTCCTCCTGCTCTGAGCTCATCTATCATTGTTGAATGACAAGTGACAAGAATGAAGAAGAGTAGAACTTAGGGCTTGTGGGTAGATGAGTGGACCTTAGGTTTGATTCTCACAGAATTCACAGCTAAAAGCCATTTGTGAAGATTCCATCTTGGAGGCACTTCCAGGTCTTATTCACGCTGTTGGGTAATAGTGAAAAATAGGAAATTATGGTGAGCCATCTGGACTATTGCTAGAGCAGGACCTATCAGTGTAAGGAAGAGATCCTATAGTCCTGTTGTCTCTAAGGCCCCACTGCATCTTCTCTGCGCAGAACTCCCAGCATTGACAGATGCTCTTCCTCAGTGTTACAGATCATCTCCAACCAAGTTCTGCATTTACGCGTGACATTTTTAACAGCGGCCCTACTCTGCTATCATCCTAAGTGATCCACAGAAGGGCACAGAAAAGGGAGGGAAGGGCGGGGACATTCAGTGTGTTGCTTATTGCCCAAAAGCCTCATTCTATCATGCCCAGATCAGTGTTTTCCTTGCAAGAAGGTCACTATCTGCAGAGTTTCATAGGAAAGTTGTGAGATATTCATAGAAGGTAACTTCCATACTATTTTATCAGCTCAGTGCTGGCAGCAATGGTTTCGATATGAGCATTCTAATCTTTAATTTCATGGACACCTCTGGAAGACTAAAACAAGCGCCATCCAATTCACTGTTGATCTTGACTGTGTGTGTTTGAAAGAGATACAGAGAGACAGAGACAGAGAAGCCCCAACTCTCTTGGTAGAGAAAGAGAAAGAAAGATATATATTGATCTACTCCTCAGGTATGGCCCCTATACAACTCTGCTTTTCCAGATTAGTGTTCAATCTCATCCCTACAAGATGACTTCAACCTGCTTTATTCGTTTTTAAGAAAAAATGGTCTTATCCATAAAAGCCCTTTAAAAGTTTCTATAATCTCATTTCATAGTCCAATTTTTCTCTACCCTGAGAGTCTCTAAAAATACTTGTTAAGCAAATTATTACTCTCTCCAACTCTCTCCAACGTGTAATTTTACATTGAAACAAGGTATCTAGGAAGTAACCTGTCTTCTTGATAACACAATATTATAGAGGTCCCTAGACAACTAATCTGTATTAGCCAAACATCCTCAACAAATTATAAATTATATAATGTACATGAAAGCATTTTGTGTGCTGGAGAACACTATCAAATGTTATTGTTGCTTAATAGTAATAAATCACTTTATTTATTAAACACTCCATGAGTGTAGAACGACATAAAATGTAATTAGACACAAAGTACAGCAAAAGCATGAAAAAGGAACACATCCTCCTTCTCCAGGACTGCATCTCTAAGAATGCAGTTAGCCCTTATTTGTTCCTTCACACATGCATAAGCCATATGGATGCATGAGTGCCAGAAATAGGGCTCAGAACCAGAGGTCTCTGTTTTGCGCCCTGTAACTCGTGCACACGGCCTGCTTGTTCCTTTTATGGATGGAAATGCCTCAGAACTGTTGGCATTATCTCAGTAGCAGGTGTGGGGAGGGGCTGGTCTCCATAGCCCAGATCACCCAGCTGCAGTACCAGAAGAACTGTTTCTAACCAAGCATGTAAATCCATTCTTATGACCTTAAAAAGACTAACAATAAGAACATTGGGATATTAAAACACTCTATTCTAAAGACATAATTGTAATTGTACTGTTTACTGTTGATAATATACCTCAAACAATTTATTGCCTACTGAAAAATCAGGGCCTACTTCATATCAAATTCACAGAGTAGTTAATAAGCTCAATTAGTCCCTACTGGGACAGATCCAGAAGTTTGCTGTTTGGAAGATTTTGTTTGTATTTTTCCTGACTTCCCTAGCATTCTCTGACTTCTGAAGTTAATGCTCACCCTTATCCCACACCCCCAGGCTGGGGACCCCTCGCTAACTCCCAGGCTTGTTCCTCAGCTCCTCAACCCCATCACAATTTTGGAAGTGACTGAGGTCAATCTTCAAGGAAGAGCATTTTTCCCAATTGCATCCAACTATCACTTAACCTCTATCATTTATACAACTATCATTTATACATTTTTAAGGTATAGTTGGAGGTTGATGGAGGAGAAAAATTTATCCTTGGAACAATATAAATTACCTCTAGCTTTCCAGGAGAGGGCTGTATTTGCCACCAAAGAAAAGAAGATAAATAATTAACTTGTAATAATCTCATCCCTATCCCCAAAAATATTGAAATCTTTTACTTCTCAAGCAATTTCATCTCTAAAATGTCTATTGAGAGTCTGTGAAAATCAATCTAATATTTTGATGTTTACTTCTATAAAAATAATAGTATTTCATTGGGACTTCTGACATGACCGTTATTACATAAATCCAGTTTTCTCCTCTTCCTGAAACCATCCAAAAGAAAAACTGGAAAGCAAAAATACAAACTATATTTTCAGTAAAACTAGGACATAGATTCCAAAATATTTTGAAAAGGGCACCAAAAACAGCAGAATTCACAGAAGAAACAAAGGAAGGAAATAGAAGCTGAGGAGACAGAGCCCAGTCATGATGGGTCTCAAAAACTGCCAACAAAAATATAATTTTTGAAGGTAAGGGACATATCTGGAAGGGAAAAGAACTATATCCCATGTATATAAAACAGTGCAGAAAAGAGAATAATTTGAAGGTTTTAGAAGACTGCATACATCCAATTCAGATCATAGAAGCCAAGGACCTCATGAAGAGTCATACAGATAAAGCCATGTACAAGAGAGGTTTATTCCAAGTATTTAAGAGTAGATCAAGATTAGAAAATTTATTAATAAAATTTATCATATTAATAGGTCTAAGGAGAAGAGTAGTATTATCACCTTCATGGAGATTGAAAAAGCATTATAAAATTTAATAATGAAAATTTGATTAAAATAACAACAATAAAATAGGGAATTGATGATATGATAGCCTCCAAAGATGACCACGCTCATTTTCCCTTCCTCTATAAATATGTCACTCTTCCATCAAGAGGTGGAGTTTATTCCTCAACCCTTGAATCTTAACTGGTCCTATGAGTATCTTGACCAAGAGAGTGAAGAAAAATTGATTTTCTGGTATACCAGAGCCCAGGATTTCCTTCCTCTTAGAACTTAGGTGTCAATGCTATGAAGCTAAGCTTAGCTAAGCTAAGCTATATGGAAAGACCACAATGAGAAGAACTAAGGTACTCTGGTCCATAGGCCCGGCTGAGCTCCCAGACAAATCAACATGTGAATGAGTCATCTTGGAAGCTTCAACCTAGTCAAGCCCCCAGACAACTGCAGCCCAAAATGACATATTATTAAGCAGAAAAACTGCCCAGCCAAGCCCAGTCAACCCATCGAAACATGAGATAATGAAATAAGTATTGTTTTAAGTCACTAAATTTTGGTATAGCTGTTTATGCAACAATAGACAACTTAAACACATGGGTATTTTGTTTATAAAAATCTATCTTAGTCAAAAAGCCAGGGTAATGCTTAATGGGAAAAAGCTATAAATATTTCCAACAAAGTCAGGAATGAAGCAAGGGTTCCCATACTAACATTATTACTTAACATTTTATAGAAAGTACAAGATGATGCACTTGGATAAGAGAAAAGTATTAGAGGTATTTTTTTAAACTTACTCTCTCCCCTCCATTCATTCTACTCTCTTTGCTGTTCCTTGAAAGGAAGTTTCCCCTTTAGAGATTTTGTTCTTGCTGTTCCCACTGCCTGGCACTTCCGTTCCCAAAAGCCATATGACTGGCTTGCTCACTTCCTTCAGGAATCCACTCAAATGTCACTTTATCAACAAGGCCTTCCCCAGTCACACTATATAATAATGAACTACTCTCCACTTATCCTGCTTTATTTTTCTGTAGCATTTGTCACCACCTAATATATTGCATGCATATATACATGCACTCACATACTACCTTTCTTTATCATCTAGCTATTAAGGTGATAGGCCCTATCTCTGGCATTTAGAAGAATGCTTGGCACTCAGTAAACATCTTCTGAGTGAACAAATGTATGTTTACAAAGATACAGTGCCTTCACTTTCTAGTTTTTCTTTAATATGTTGGTTCTTCCTTAATTCCAACAATTATTTGTATCCATCTCTATCTTTTCCCTCAGATTTTATGGGTCCTTTATAGAAAATATTAGATTATACTTATGCATAAGCACAGAAAAACTGACCAGTTCCATAATTCAGTGAATCCAACTATCTTGCTGTGTAATATTAACAGCTAGTCAAATAAATCAAAATTACTTTCTTTATAACATGCTGTGCTTAAACTATTATTTTTCCTGGTTATGTGGGCAAAGAACTAGTCAGGCTTTTGAAAAATTCCATCTTAAAATTATGTTGCATAGCCATGTTAGGAATGGACACACTCACATGTAGAGTAATCAAGAAGATGTGCTTTGGACCAAGCAGCCCTAAATTAGACACTCAGCTGTGTCATTCAGTGGTAGTTTGATCCTCACCAAGTCACTTAAACTCTCTAAGCCAGTTTCTTCATTTGTAAAATGAGGATATAAAAAGATATATTTCACCTAGGAAATATGAGGATTAAGTAAACCAATGTATCAATATATACAATGTTTAGTAAATGTCAGTGGCTTTTCTATTGTTGTTTTTGTTCATGTGTGAGAGATACCTGACCCAGCTTCTTTGTCCTTATGTAACACCTGACCTCAGAGACTGTATTTTCCCTATTGTTAGTTTCCAACACCCAGGGAAAAGTAAACAACACAAAAGCCCATAGAGTAATCCAACATAGATTAATGTTGGTTGGTTTGGTTCATAAGACACTGAAATGAGCTAAGGAGTTATGGAGTATACATATATGAAGATCTCTTCATAAAGAGAACAGACAATCATGGTACTTGTGTGGTTAGGACACTAACATGTCTGAGACAGTTATGAAATGACTTACTGGGGTCCCTTCTAGACCTACATGTTATTTTTCGTGGTAAAGCCTCCCCACACTGTGGGTTTTGTCAAATCATTTTCAACTACAGAATCATTAGTGCCACCCTCAAGTAAATTCTTGCATTCTTGTGTATTCAGGCATACTTTCTTCCTTTCTGACACTTGAAAAGATTACTTTTCACAAGTCTTGTTGAATTTAAATTCAGCGTAGGAAAAGCTGTCTTCCTTCCCCAAAACTACACTTTGCTGATACAATAACTCAAGGAGGATTTGAACAACAGCACTAGGGAGAAATGTATGTTGGGGTGCCTGGGAAGTAGGCAATAGGAAAAAAAAAAACACAATTTATTTCTTAGAGCCACTTCACTAAAGGAACTTTGCCAGAATATGGAGACTACAGCTGATGCAGAGTTGCCCCTGCAGAAAGCTCTTCACTGCACAGTCTATATTCAAACACAGTAAACCATAGTTGGATTAAAATTAAGTCAGATTATCACGTTTCTCGTACAACATTGAGAGGCAATAATATATAAAACATGATTCCTATAAATATAACAGTTATATAAACACCGTTATTTTTCAATTAGTGAGTCTGAACCATTTGGTTAAGTGATTAAACAGTTATCATCTTGACCCATTTTCACAGTGGAGTTTACTCCCAACCCCAGCTGAAGGATGGGGAAACAGTGAAATTCTTGGACCTGTCATCTGTCAGGAAAGACATATTTTCATGAGTTTTCTTAACTCTTCAAAAGCTGAGGCCAGTAGCCAAAGAATAGGTGAACCATTCAAAGTTGAGGAAAATGTGAAGATCATGAAAAGTGGCATATAAAAAAGCAATGGGAAAGTTACCAGGGAATAAAAAAAAATAGGGTGCTTTGTATTCTTATACAGCAGTCAAGAGCATGGCTTTTGAGCTAGTACAGAGTGAAATATGAAATAAGAAATTTCTGGCCTAACTCTTAATTTCCTCACTTGTAAAGGAGTTAAATACCTATCTCATGGATGTGTTGTAAGGAATAAATAAACTGAAATACACAAAGCCTCTAACAAGTGTTCAATGCATGAAAATATCATTATATATTGTTGTGATAATTTAAAAGTAGCATCATTACTGAAAAAGTATGTATCTGTATCTGACCTCTTATACAGCTGTAAGCAATTTTACCTTCTCTAGAACTCTACAGACTGGGGAGGGAGATAGTCTCAAAGGATTTATTTTTCTTGCCTCATTGCTCTGGCGAGGACTTCCAACACTCTGTTGAATAAAAGTGGTGAGAGTGTCTTATTCCTGATCTTAGAGGAAAAGCTTTCAGCTCTTCATCACTGAGTATTATGTTCGCCAAGGGCTTGTCATATATGGCCTTTATTATGTTGAGTTACATTCCCACTATGCCCATTTTGTTGAGAGCTTTTATCATAAATGGATGTTGAATCTTTTCAAATGCTTTTGCTGCATCTATTGAGATGATCATATGATTTTTATACTTCATTTTGTTAATGTGGTGTATCACATTGATTGATTTGCAGGTATTGAACCATCCTTGCATCTCTGGGATAAATCCCACCTGATTATGGTGTATGATCCTTTTTATGCATTGCTGAATTCAGTTTCTTAATATTTTGGTGAGGAGTTTTGCATGTATGTTCTTCAGAGATATTCCTGTAATTTTCTTTTCTTGTGTTGTCCTTGTCTGGTTTTGGTATCAGGATAATGTTACCCTAATCAAATGAGTTTGGAAGTGTTCCCTCCTCTTCTATTTTTTGGAAGAGATAACTTTTCTTTGTTTAACCACACTTTCTCTTATAAGCCCCAAACCAGCATTCCCAACCATTTGCTAAACATATCCACGGAAGAATGATGACATGTTAAAGAAATCAGTTCCCTTTCTTTTGATTTTAGAATATCTAAAAACCAGTAAACTCAGACACATTGTGCTCCCAAAATACTATTATGTTTCCTGCCAAATTCATTCTGTCCGATCTAAATCTCCTGGGGTTTCTATATTAATATGAAAGTATTCACCACTTTGGTAACTATCTCTTTACTAATATACTAAACTAAGTTCTTAGGCTGCTTCTTTTGTGATTCTAAATTGTCAAAAGTCATATCAAAACTATTACTAGTTCCAGAATGTGATGTATTCCACAAGAAAACTGTCTTGGACTCTTTTTAAAATATCAATAACATAGCAAGGGGGAGAAAAAGATGAACAGACCCCTCTAGATTAAATGCGAAGTTTTAATCTGATTGGATCCTGATTTTGTACCAAAAAAAAGCTATTGAAGTATTCGTGGACAATTAAGGAAACTGTAATATGGAATAATTTAGATTATATTAGGAAATAATGTCAATATTCTTGGGTATAATAACAATATTGTGGTTCTGTAGAAGAATGTCCTTTTTTAGGAAATGCCGCTAAAGTAGTTATGGGTCAAATGTCACCATGTCTGCAATTCACTTTCAAATGGTTCAGAGGGAAAAAATTATGTACGTAAGAGACAAAGCATATGTGGCAAAATGATAACATTGTTAAATCTAGGTGGAGGGTAGAAGGTGTTCACATCATCCTTTCAACTTTTTAGTATGTTTCAAATTTTTTGAAATAAAAAATTGAGAAAAAATCCTCTTTAAAGGAAGATTTTTTTTTAAATGGTAATTGTGCCCTGTGCTACAACACACACTTTTTCAAACTGAGATGGTCATTTGGTTTTAGAAATAAGTAAGTCTTTTGTTAGAATTGATGGCAGTGCTTGTCTCTGATTATTAACTTTGGAACTGTGCTGAAATCAGAAGGTTAAATTCTCTAATCCTACTTTAGAACCTACCAAAAGACTTGAGGTTAGAATTATTTTCTCCCAGAGAGGAAATATCAAAATGCAAATGGATGACTTTCCTTAATAAATACTTTTTTTCACTTGGATAAATATTTCCCCAAGAGAAAAATGTGCATGTGGGACACATGGAAGAAATTCTCCTTTGTAAATATATTTCTTCATTTTTTCAATGTTCTAAAAGCTAAACACAGCACTCACAAGGAATTTAAACTGTTTCTGCCTTTTTCTACAGATCTATAGATCAAATCTCCCCTTCTACATCCTTTGTTCTGACTCCAGAAAGCCATACATGCAAACACATACACACACACACACACACACACACACACACACACACACACACACGAGTGGGAAACTATTTCAATAGACTTAGAGTAGACAAAAGAGGGTGTTTCGTGAGATATACTTTGCCTATAGAGATTAAGAGAAAATATGAGCAAGAGAAAAAAATCAGAGTTTCTCTATTATTAAACAGCTCAGCACTAGCAGGAAACAAGATGACATAACCTAGAAAGCATGATCTGACAAAACATTGACCAGCTCAGTTTAATCTCATGAGAAAAAAAATTTTAAACTTAAAAAGAATAATTTTCTTTTGTTTCCCAAGTACTCCACACAACAGTTGGAACAGTTTTAATGTCAGATCAGTATCGGTCTCCGGAAAAATTTAATTTTAAGCATTAAAACACATCTTCTCTTGAGAGTCATTATTATTTCTTAAATCCTCCTCATTTCCCTCTTAGGCCAATAGCACGAGAGCGGTGCATAACATGGCATTCTGTTAGCCACTCGTCAAAAACTCCAATTACGCACCTGTTAATCTTCAGTTTAATTATGCCTCCAAGGGGTAATTTCTTGTTCCATTTTCCAAAGGGTATCTAAATGTGGTAGAAACAAGAAACATAACTGAGAAATGCTGATGAAAATGTAGGTATACATTTTGTAAGTTCGATTTTATTGCGAATTTCTACTGTATTTGAAGGTTAGACCGCATTAATTGATGTGTATCGTTGGACGATCTCCATCACTCCTGTTCTTGTTATCACAGCACAGTGAGATCAAGGGATTTTTCACATGCTTCTTATTCTTTAGGAAGTACAACTTAGGTGTGAAAGGAATTTTCCTTGCCACTTCAGCCTGGCTGTTCTCCCACCCTTCTCTGTCCTGCTGGTCCTGCAGCCGCCAAGAATTGGCAAGCTTCAGACCATATTCAACTCATTTCAGATTTATTCTAACGCGTTCACCTCTTGGCCTTGGTTTCCACCAGCAGTAGATCGTGGCCTAACATGGCAAATCTTTCATGTAGAGAAAAAATTTTCCTTGATAACTCATAAGTGAGAGATGGGGGGGGGAATTGTAGATTTCAGGTATATTTAGAACACTGTCAAATCCATCTTAGAAATGTTATTAAATGTAACTCCAATATGTTGCTTGCTTGTTTCTTTGTTTCCCTCAGGCACAGGAAAAAAATACAGTTCAGGCCAGACCACTTTTAGGAAGCTGTGGAAATTGTTAAAGAAATAGTCATTATCAGCATAGTATAAAATTAACTTTTCAAAAATCAGGGTCGGGGAAAGTCTTGAGCTGTGTACTTTTAGTTATGCTTAGGATGATAATACAGTTGGCATAGAATTCATGGGACACTGCTCATGCTTCAGGAACTGTGATGAAGACTTTGATATATATCAGTACATTTTCATGGTGATCCTGGGAGGTAACTGTGATTTCTCCATTTCTGGAGATGAGGATGATGCAACACAATTAAGAAACGTGCCCCTGGTCACATCACACATAAGCAAGCAGCAGAGTTGATACTTCATTCCATACTCATAACCATAAATCCACATCACCTTGTCACACCGTAGGCTGGGTGCTAGGCAAATCAGGAGCCTAAATTCAGCCCATGATCTTTCTAGGTGCTTACATACTGATGAGCATAATTTATTCAAATGAATAACAAATCATTTTAAAGTGGAAATAAAAATGAGAATTCTTCAACAAAAGTGACCCATGTTACCAGAAAAACTTGGGGGTAGTAGCCTCATAGACTTTCCATGGTTCCCATGTCATTCTAAGAACATTAGAATCAGCAAGTCCAAATACTGATACTTTCATTGACACTTTGGGGAAATTTAAATGGCTTCAAGTTGTTTCTGAAAGTTGCTTTGAATAGAACTATAAATTTTGTTGTCAGAACCTGACCTGACTAACCCTCTGCACTTGCCAAGGGCTTCTTCTCTATTTCAGGGGTTAAGAGAGTCAGCTCAGAGTGCCTTGGCTGCAATTTTGTGATGGTCACTGCCATTTACCTGCAGGACAGGGAAACATGAAAGCAGACTTCTCTCAAGATGAGCAGAGGAGGGGAAAGAGAGGTTTCTTAAATAAGTGTGTATGATATTTTCTGGAATTAAGGACAGTGAAAAGTGGAGACTATCAAGCAAGTCAACTCTATGCTAAAAGACCAGAGATGAAATTCTGAACAACTAAAATAGAAACCTTTGTGACTACCTGAATCTCTCCAGTCCTCAGGAACAATGTCTCTGACTTGCATTTCCTTTATAAAGAGTCACAGAATTTTATATTTTATTCTGTATGGTAAATACTCTGTAAATATGTTAGAATGATAAGATGAATAATTTATAATATTGAAAATAGGGCCTTTGAGAAAACCCTAAAGGAGTTGGGTTTGGTTAATAGGAAGAAGCAAAGGCTGGGAGGTGACTCATGGTTAAACAAAAATATAAAAAGTTTTAATAATAAGAGTATGTGTATGAAATCTTGCCAATTGTGACAACATGGATGGACCTTGAAGGCATTATGCTAAGTGAAATAAGTCAGAGAGAGAAAGGCAAATATCATATGGTCTCACTTATATGTGGAATCTAAAAATAACCAAATTCATAGACACAGAAAACAGATTGATGGTTGTGGGGGACTAAGGGTTGGGGGGTGAAGGAAGTCAAAAGGTACAAACTTCCAGCTATAAAATGAATAAGTCCTGGGGATGTTACGTATGCATAGCGACTCTAGTTAACAATAATGTTTTGCATATTTGAAAGTTGCTAGAAGACTCGATATTAAAAGCCCTCATCATAAGAAAAAAAAGTTACATACATACATACATAGTTTTTTTGTAACTATGTATGGTGACAGACGTTAACTAGACTTATTGTGGTGATCACTTCACAATATATACAAATATCTAATCATTATGTTGCACACCTGAAACTAACATAATGTATGTCAATTATACATAAATATTTAAATAAATAAAAACAATAGAGTCCCTTTTAAAAAAAAGGAAAAGAATATGTGAATACACTTTCTGGAATAGTCTAAGCATAGTTGTGTTTAAAAGAAAGAAACTAAAAATCCCTTTTCTTTTTTACAAATTTATTTATTTAATTTATTTTTAGCTGCACAGGGTCTTTGTTGCTGCGTGCAGGCTTTTTCTAGTTGTGGTGAGCAGGGGCTACTCTTTGTTGTGGTGCGTGGGCTTCTCACCGTGGTGCACGGGCTCTAGGTGCACAGGCTTCAGTAGTTGCGGGACACAGGCTCAGTAGTTGTGGCTCGCGGGCTCTAGAGCACAGGCTCAGTAGTTGTGGCTCACAGGCTTCGTTGCTCTGTGGCATGTGGGATCTTCCCAGACCAGGGCTCGAACCCCTGTCCCATGCATTGGCAGGCAGATTCTTAACCGCTGCGCCACCAGGGAAGTCCCCAAATCCCATTCTTTTCTAAGGTATATGTTTATTATTGTCATCCAAACCATTAAGTACTTTTTGGCATGAAATATTACTACATTAGTGGCTATGTGGAGCAATTTGGACAGAAATCTTACCCTTTCCTTTAGGAATTATAGCTTAATTCCTGCAAAGCCTGTTACAGCAACAATATAAAAAATACTTGTTGGTTGATTGATCTCAGAGGGGAAAAAAAAATGATATGGATAAAGATGCAGAGGGCTCCAGGCAGCAGAAGAGAAATAGTGAGTAAATAGAAAGATACTGGAATATTTACATTGAGTATGTGGCAGAAGCAGTGAGGGAGAGAACAGATGATCCATGCCCAGCACAAGCTGTCAAGAAAAACAATCAAGCCCACAAACTATAGGACCATCTTATAATCATCTTGTTATTAAGTTTCACAGTGGATACTCCATAAACACTTACTGGCTTTATAGAACAAGTAAAATTGTAATGAAATCAAGTTGTGTCAGGATTTTCTGCCTTGTAATAGATTATTCAAGGAAAATTATTCAACTCATTTAATGTAACTAAGACATTTGTAACCAGAATCCACTGTTTTCATTTTCTCATTTCTGATAATGGTTCCATGATATGAAAATTCTATTTTGCTAAGAATGTGTTCAACAGCAGACTAAGTATCTCAAGATTTTGATTTCAAATTCAATGATTTCAATTTCAAATCCATGGCCAGTCCTCTCCCAATATTTCACTTGTTTTCTTCCCAGAGCACTTGTGAGAAATAATGACTAATATAATATAAAGTATAGATATCAAAGACATTGCTCAGGAAAGTTCCTTTGAAGTTATTATCAGTTCTAGAGTATCTCACAAAACTCTTCTCAGAGGTAAGTTGAGCACAGCGGGGGAGGATGGGGGGCACTATACATGTGTTTGTTCCATGGTCCTTGGAGATATACATTTTTTTAATGTGGATTTGAAGCAGTGAGTCAAAAATGCAATGCCATCCTACTAGTATTAATGATCTATCCTCTAAGCTTTCTGGGAAAGCAAAGACCAAAAAATTTTGCTTCCTCCCTAGTCTTTGATACAGCCATAAATATACAAGAGAAAGAAGGAAAGAAGAGATTTCTAATCCCATCAATGACTTGCCAGTTCTCTTTTTCTTTCTTTTTTTTTTTCTTGCCTTTTTTCCCCCATGCATGGATCACATTTTCCTGTTTCTTTGCATGTCTCATAATATTTTATTAAAAACAGGCCATTTTATCTTCTTTTCCATTATGGTTTATCACAGGATGTTAAATATAGTTCCCCGTGCTATACATTAGGACCTTGTTGTTTATCCATTCTAAATGTAATAGTTTGCATCTACCAACCCCAAACTCCCAGTCCATCCCTCTCCCTCCCCACTCCCTTGAAAAAAAACTGGACATTTTAGGTGACACATTATAGCAACTGTAGGTACTGATTTCCCTCCCCCACTCTGGGGCTTGTTATTTTTGTTGTTTGTTTTGTGTGTTGGGTGGATTATTTTAGGGCAGTCTGTTTCCCCTTCTGTGGGCAGCCTCTGACGTCACTCCTCCGAGGCCAATGCATTGGCATGTGTATGATCATCCTTGGATGAGAATGGATTTTGCAGGGCTTTCTTTTCCTGATTTCTCTATTAGCTGACTACCCCTGGTGATACCCCAAGTTGCTGCTAGCCGCCACTCACTGATGGTTGATTGCACTATTGTTTTTGATAACACCTTGGTACCTAAATTTTTCCACAGCCTGACCCAATAAATTTGGTCCTCTTTGCAGGGGTTGTCTTTGGGGAGACTCTTTAAGGTCTGTTTCAACCCTCTAGTTCTCTCCTTAATTGTCTCTTTCTCTGGTTCGCCCTGTTAAACTTCTAGGTCGTCTACTCTATAGCTTGTTTCCCACACAGAGCTACCAGCCTCCTCTTAATTGCTCACAACCAAGATCCCAGTTGTTTTCCACAACAACCTTAGGCATGAACTTCCCCATTCTCTGTTCCAAATAAAGTCAGTTACCTTAAGCAGAGTAGTGCTCTTTGCTCTTTAATATTCCAATCCCTCCAAGCAAAGTTTCTGTGCCTTTGCACTGGAATTGCAGCCAAGACGGTGGCCCGCTTCTCCCAGAGTGATACCCCTGGCCTATGAGTGAAGCTCTGAGTGGGGACAGTAGACCCTCATCTCGATTTGTTCCTCCTGGTCTGGAGTCTTTGCCCTGCAAGTGAGCTTGGGCAGAAGCATTTAAGATTCAATATTCTCAGCCTACTGTCCCTGGATGAGAGTTTCTTTTCTGAGTGGGAGATGTGTCAGAAAAGGAGACAGGTTCTCTTGGCTACGTGTGTCTGGAACAGTGCTTCTGCAAGATGGGACTACAGGCTGGGGATGAGAAGTGCTGGTGGCCTGCCCCTCCCAGAGTGAAACCACATCCCCAGATGGGGAACAAGGTGGAGAGAGAGCCCTGCCTGCTTGGCTGCACATGCCTGGATAGTTTTATGTTTTAAACAAATGCTTGTTCCCCCTGTCTCTGGGCACACATTCAGAAGAATGACTTGCCAGTAGTTTTTGGTGACTTCAAGGGAAGATTTAGGATTTATTGACATGACGGAAAGAAAGTACAAGCCAAAGACACTCACATTAACTACCTTTATGTGCTTTCTGCAGCTTTGCAGATGACAGGGACATCGATATCCAGTTAACTTTGCAGAGCAGTTAGTTATGCTGTTGACAGCTGAAGAGGAAAAGTGCAGGCTGGAAACACTGTGGGGGGAAGGGGGATGTAGGGGAGTACATCCAACAATGGCAAGTGGAAAATTCCTTTGAAGTTCTATGTTTTATCTTTAATCTCCTTATGAATTTGGCGTTCATAATATATCCTTCTTTGTTTTAATGTGAAAACGAAGTGTTGTTATTTGGTTGTTTTGGGAGAGTTGATGTTGCGGAAAGAAGCTCCCCTTTTCTCTTTGTGCCTCATTAACTCAAACACAGTTTGGGAAGACTGGTCTTTTGGAAAGGTACATATTAGCAATCACAATAAGTTTCTTTGCCATAATTCTCCTTAAATAAGCCAGTCCCCACTCCCATTTTATGAGAAAAAGACATAAGCTCTTATCCAAACTAAACACAACTATCCATAGACTATGTAAGCAGTTATGTCGTACAGTTATACAAAGGAGATAACTCAGAGACGTAAAATGAAATAACCACAATTATTTGCTACATGCAGTATTTTTATATAAATGAAACACTCTGACAAACAGTTCAAAAATAAAGGTTCATTTTCTATTGAGTTTTACAGTTCAAATCGATAGACGGTATATACTGTGTCGACCCCATCACGAAATACAAGGAACCCACCAGATTCCAGGGGGCATGGGAATGTATATTGTGGGTATCAAGATATTCAAAATGATAGGGTGGCCAAATGGAGAACTATAGTACTTGTACCTTCTATTTTTTTTTTATTTATTTAAACAAAAAACAAATTAAAGAAAAACTCCCAAGGGAAAAAAGTGATAACATACACCTTCAGGCTCTGTCAACTCCCAATCTGAATAAGCCCCTCTAAAAGCCAAGGAAAGAAAAGTATTTCTCCCCTGTTATGTCTTGAGGTAACCCAGATGGCATCATTAACTGTTCTCTCAATTGGACTGATCCACCAATGAGCACCAAGGCTAGATCCTCCTATTCCCCTGCCCTGCACAATGACACGCTGGCTTGAAACTTGGTATTTCTGAAGCACCAGCAAAGGATTTGACCCAATGACCCACATTATATTTTGCCTAAAAGGTAAGGATAGCCTGAGGAGTAGTGCCATGAAACAGCCCCTCAGCAATTGAGGAAGGCTTAACTCATGGCTCCTTTAAACATGATGTAGGGAACACGTTAACTACTCTGGAGAGCCTATCTTTTGAATTAGGCTGTGAGAGCCATACACTCTTCCCCAAGACAAACGGCCGTCATTTCCATAGTTGCGCAAAGGGCACTATCTCTGATGTGATGCTAAAAGAGCAGCATCATGACCAGCACCTTTTACAGGTGAACTCCTACAACTGACTATCAATTGAGTAACAGCACCTATTCCTACTCAGAACATGTATTAATACAACATTCATTTCCGAAACAGATACTTCTATTAATTTCTCTTCCTCAGTCTCATCATCTCTAAGATGGGGATGGTAGAGCTCTGATCTCATCGGTTTGGGGGGAGTTACATGTGCAGTGGATGTGCTCATAAGAAGTGCTTGGCAGTTTGTACATTGCAAGAAGGCAATAAATTTGAGCTATGATTGCTATTATTGTTGTTGTTTGTGAAAACATTAGGGACGTTATCAAACCAAAGTAATGCCTGATGGAGAATGAGCAGCTTTGGAAATTAATAATGGCTTCTTTATTTGGAACAGCTGCCAAATCTCAAGTAATATAATATCAGTGAGATAGGTAGATATACGTTATCTTTAATCCTTAAAATTCCACAAAGGTATTAAGATCCCAATTTCAAAAACAAGGAAACTGAAACTCAAATATATTCATTTGCCCAAGGTTTTACAGCTAGTCATCATATAATTAGCTAGTTTGTTATTGCTAGTATTCGTTTGTTACAGCTAGTGTTAGTTTGTAGAGCTAGCTAGTTAACAACTAAACTGTAGTAGTTTGTTTGTAACTGCTATAGCAAACTCCAACAATTCGTTGGCTATTCACAAAAGCGTATTTCCAGCTCACTAAAATCCAAAATCAGTGTTTCTAATCTGCAGGCATTTCTCTTTCATGTGCAGATTCAGAGATCCAGATTCTTTCCCTTCTGAGCAGCATTGCTCCTCTTTTATGGCCGAGGTCACTCAGTCACACATACAGCAAAGGAGGCTGAGAAATGTAGTCTACTTATGTGTCCAGAAAAAAAAAAGAAACAGATTTGGTGAGTAGTTAGGAAGTCTCTGCTACAAGCTTTGAAGTCAACAAAACTTGGTTTGAATCCTGGCTCCACAATTGACTAACTCTGTGATCAGGAACAATTTACTTAAACTCTCTGAGCTTCTTCATTTGTAAAATGAGGATTACAACATCTTCATGTGGTTGGTTGTGAGGATAAGTAAGAAAATAATAATAACAAACATCCAACATTCCTTAAGTGCCAGGTCACATCCTCATTATCTCATATAATTTTCCCAATCCACCTATAAAGTAGAAAGTATTATTACCATCTCTGTTTTACAGACTGAGGTTGTAGTAGATGAGGTACAAAAAATCACCAATGATTGTTCATGTCCCCTTGTATCCACATCCTGTACAATGTGATTCTGCAGCAGCTGTCATCAAAAGACGGATCCCTACCCATGAATCTGCTCTGGCCTTGTGACTCGCTTCAGCCAACACAATGTGGCAAAAGTGACACTGCCAATTGTCAGCCTAGACTACTAGCTATTTTGGACCCCCTGCAACAGCAACAGCGATTAAAACAAAATCTGCCCAAGATCATAAAACTACATAAAAATTAATTGTCAACAAATAAAGGAGTTCTCAGGTAAGCAAAGCCTTAGCTCTGATGTCATTATACTTGTCTCTGATTGAGACCACTCACACATGGGCATTTGTGTGTACACAAAAGCAGCAGCGTTTACTGAGAACAGCATGAGTCTTGGAGTCAGACGTGAATTTAAATACAGTGTCCAGGGTTTACTGGCTGTGTGATCCTTTCTGCATATCAGGGTCCTTAACTGCAAAATGGATGTGTCTACTTCATGGACATTGTGACTCATCCATCCTTCACCCCTCTTCACATTGGCTGCGGAAACTGCAGGACCAAATTCTATCTCTCACGGTGTTCTATCTCTCACGGATCCATATACAGGAGCTTACACCGTGCCTTTTTTTTTTTAATAAGTTTATTTATTTTATTTATTTATTTTTGGCTGCGTTGGGTCTTCGTTGCCGTGCACGGGCTTTCTCTAGTTGCGGCAAGCAGGGGCTACTCTTCATTGCAGTGCGCAGGCTTCTCATTACGGTGGCTTCTCTCGTTGCAGAGCATAGGCTCTAGGTGCATGGGCTTCAGTAGTTGTAGCACACAGGCTCAGTAGTTGCGGCTCGTGGACCCTAGAGCACAGGCTCAGTAGTTGTGGCGCACGGGCTTCGTTGCACCAGGGCTTGAACCCATGTCCCCTGCATTGGCAGGTGGATTCTTAACCACTGCGCCACCAGGGAAGTCCCACCGTGCATTTTGTATGATGTTAAGATCCCAATGTCCTTTGCATTCACTTAGTTTTTCCTTCATTAATTTTCTTTTCACCCTGATTGCTTCACTTTTTGAAAATCTTATATTGCTTCACTTTTTGAAAATCTTATATTTGTTTTGGCAAGCCCCTTTAAACCCTTTCTGGAAAAGCATAATATTGAACACACAAAGAACAAAATTGAATAATTTATCAATTATTGATAAATAGTGGATCCAGTACAATGTAATATCAAGTCACTGAATAACTAAAAAACCAAACATTTCCTCATCACCTCAATCACATCTATGGAAATATTAAATCCAATGTGCTTCCATCTAGTTCCACAGAACTCTGTGTGCATCAAGGTACTAAACCAAACTAAACTCTTTCAGGGCTGGTGCTTCTGAACATTACTTAGCCTTACCTCCGAGTTATCACAGTATAAACCCAACACGGGAAAAATGTTCAAGATTATTTTGCTTCATTGAAAAGAAAGGCAAAAGACCCAATTGGCTACATTAGTACACAGCCTATATTATTTAGAAAAAGGTGTATTTTTTAAACTTTGCAAATCTGACCTCAGTGTAAACCAATGTATAAATCTGGGACTATGATCTCTTCATGGGTAAATGCTTGCAAACTGACGAGTCTGGAAAACTTCTAATATCCCTATCTACCGAGACTTCCCTGGCAGTCCAGTGGTTAAGACACCGCACTTCCACTGCAGGGGGTGCAGGTTCGATCCCTGGTCAGGGAACTAAGATCCCGCGTGCCGCACAGTGTGGCAAAAAAAATTAATTAATTAAAAATTTTTAAATCCATACCTACTTATGGCGGGGACCCCATAGGAGACGTTCACAGTCACACACAGTAGCTCAGACCTTCAGAAACACAAAAGAAGGGGACAGCTAGAGCCCCGGCTTTGAATTCCAAGAGACTGGATCCTAATCCTGGCTTTGTCACCTATTAACTGTGTAGCTAATGTTACTATAAGATGATTTTTTACCTTTTTATAAACCCAAAGGACACCCCGTAGTGCAGGGATTCTGAGGTTTCAAAGACCCAGTTTAGGAGTGTCTTATGCTTCCCTCCCCAACCCCTAGCTTTCTCCTGGCAACTACCCAGGGGACTGGGCCAGAATCCAGGGAAGGGCCCAACCCCAAGTCTGTTTTCCATCACCTTCTCAAGTACTCACTTTCCCCTCCTCCCTTCTCCTCCTCTTCTTACTTCTCACCACTCATCTCTAGTCCCCGCCTTTCACCTCTGTCTTCAAAATATTTCTCTTTCAGTCTCTCCTCTTCCATTTCATGTGTAAGCTAAAAGCACAACATGCAATGAAGAATCAAAAGAGTCCTGAGTGTTTAAGAAAATTGGGCTTGATAATAAGCCAGTGACATCAAGAGCCTGGTAAGTTTCCAGAAGCTGTCTTAAGAATCTCTACAGAAACTACATAGTGGGTAAAGCCTGGGCTTTGAAATCAGACAAATTTACATTCTACTCCCAGCTCTGAGTCTTACAGCTAGTGTGTTCTTGGAAAAATCATATAAGAGACTCCATTTTCCTTAACTGTTAAAGAGAAGTTGAATGAGATAATTCACATAAAGCACTTAGCACAGTTGTCTACATGGCAAGTATGCAGGGAATGTTAGCTATTATTAATCCTGTTATCACTCTCCCCCTATTTCTTGTACTTAGCTTTTCTTTGATGACTAGGATTCAAGATACATTTTTAACCTTTTTTTTCTGTAACAGTATGTGGGGTAAGAAAACTTCCTTCTGTTTTTTATATACATTTATAAGAATTCAGCTTTATTATATGCTATTGTAGGCTAGCCTAGAAACCTAAACAATGAGAGGAGGTGGGGAGGGAGGTTGGATTCCAAGTTGCTAATTCAGCTTGACAAACAAGATCGCAGTCTGTTTTCAGGTTTATAAGAGAAGACCTTAGAGTCAGTCCTTGGTGGAAATGGACTCATTAATTCCTTTTAACTATTCCCTGGGTTCCTACCCAGCTCCATGTCACAGGTCTGGAGACAGAATTGGAAGGGGATGCAGAACAAGGGTGGAATCGGAAGGAAGTGGAACCAACTCATCAGGGAGCATCCTAAGAGACATAAGGATCTTGGGCCTTATTGCTAGATGAAGTGAAGAATGGAGTAACCAGATCAAAGACTAAGCAGAAGTTTGTAATTGTGTTGAAATAATACACTGAGGCTTTCTCAGTAGACACACTCAGTATGTATTGGCTCCGCAGACCCTCAACAAGTCTCCTGAGCTGTGGACTTGGAAGGGTACATCCTATAGCCAGTACACAGCTCTAGAGCAGCATCTCTAGTGGCTCTTACCAGCTCACCAAATGTATCTGAATTTTCCAAAGCATGAAATTTTATATGAAAATCTATGCTGTCTCTACCCTCTTTTCATCACTCTTCTGTTTCTACTTCCCTCTTGCTGGTAGGCCTAGAACCTAGTATAGTCTAGTAAGTTGGTGAAAAAATTAGAGAAAAAAATCAAGAAGGGAAGAAATGATGAAAATTTTCATTGCTTTTTGTCTGGGAGGAAACTATATAAACTTCTATTGGCAAATGCAAACTATCTTTTTTCCCATATAAAAGAGAATTGTCTCCTTCTCATATTTGAATATGTCCTTGGGTAAAATCATCACAGAGGTCACTGCTAAGTCTTCCTTTTGTCTCTCCTCACCTATGTGTTACATCTGAAATGAGATAGATTTCCTATGTAAAGTATGCTTGTAGCCCCGAGTAAGTATCACATAAAGAATTATGATGTAGATCATTGACTGTTTATGTTTCTCTTTTGATTAGTATACTGAACCATGTGAACATACTTCCTTTCATGATACAGTGATTCTACAAATTTGAATATGGGCAAAATTTTAATAATTGATGTCAAAGTAAGTGCGATTAAATTGAGTGGAATATTTGTAAAGCTAAAAAAATAATAAAATATATCAGTTTGGGAACTCATTGACTTACATGCCTTAAATCTGAGTCAGTTTTCCCCTGATACTTGTGTTGAAGAAAAAGGATTTTCTCCCTCCCATCCAACCCAATTTATTATTTATTTCTGCTTTTTTCCATTTAAGCTTCCTTTGCCATTGTAAGGTAATCAGAAGAAGTTCCCTATTTTGCTATTTCAAGTCGATGTCAGAATCAGAAAAATGATGAGAGTTTGGCCTCCTAGATAATGGTCTTTTCTTCTGCAGTTACATAAACTCAATACTGATTTCCATTTCCTAACACTGCTCTCTTTCCTCTATTTACCATTCATTCATTTGACAAATGTTTACTGTCATGCTGGAGCTACAGTGAACAAGGCAGACACAGTCCTTATATCACTGCAAGTTACAAAGGTAGTCCTGGTTTCAGATGAAGCTTTATCCATGACTAACACAACATCTTTCAGCCCTGCTTTCTCAGGAATGGCTCCATTCTCAAAGAGATTTCTTTTCACAGCTCCAAAAAATGGCCACAGCAGCTACCTCCTTATCCTTTCACTTTCAGTCAAAAAGAGGGTCCATTCCCCTATACCTCAAGTAAAGAACCTGGAATTGAGTCTTGTTGGTCCCAGTTGGTCTGACGTGGGTCATGGGCCAACTCCCAACCAATCAATGTGATCAGGGATATAGGATATGTGATGGGCTTACAGTAATCACAGCTCACTCTTAGAACTAGTCAGAGCCCACTGCATGATGCTGAGAACCTCACAGCACTTGCAGGAAACAGAGGAAGGTATGAAATGGATGCCGGAAGGAACGAGGTGCACCCACTATACTCCCAGTCCTTGCAGAGTTCATAGCCTCTGTGGAATGGGCAAGATGATGGGAACTCACCAATTCAGTATATGCATGAATCATTTCTGATACATGAGGACTAACAAGTGTTTAGTCCTGGGAGTCTTCCCATAGCAACAGGATGCAGGCTGATTGTTCCGTTAAAAGCCAACACTGAGCAGCAGCCATATGCTCAGAACTGCTGGCCTCTGGCAGTGATCTAGAGGTGAAACGTTTCGTGTCCAATTAGCCTACACTGATTCATGCAGTGCCTAAGAATTTACCTTCACTTAAGAGTCCAAGGTTTCAGATAAATTTGACAAGAGCTGCTGTAAGTTAAAGTGTTTACAAGGGTGTTAGTTTCCTCAGTGAATCATGATGTAATTTTCATATGTGGAGCTGGTTAGAGAAAACTGCCAATAGTTGGCTCCATTCAAATCTCACATTAGTAAAAATATTCCTTTTCCACCTTGTTTACAACCTTAAGTATTGGATTTAATTCTAATCTCACATGTTACATCCCATCGTTAATCTAATGCTCTATGGCAGTGGTTCTTAATCTTAGCCACACAATGGAAGCACTTGGGGGGGCTTTAGAATATATCTGTGCCTAAGTCTCAGTCCCAGAAATTCTGTTATCATTGGTCCAGGGTGTGGTCAAGGTTAAGAACCATGGCTCTAAGTAAAATCTTGTTAGGGATGATTATGTGTCTCCTAGGAAACCTGCCCAATTTGCACATGCAACTAATTTAGATGCTAGAGCCAATCAGTTAAGAAACAGTTGAAGTTGATTTAGGATTAAATCAAATTCAGAAATAGCGAGAAATGTTCCCTAGATCAACAGCAAAGCACCTATCTGTGCCTGTTTTTGCCCCCATCACCATACACACATCTCCACCTTTCTACTGCCACCCCCTGGTCTAAGCCACCATCATCTTCCTGGGCCACTGCAACAGGCTCCCAGTTCTCTCTCACCTGCTGTCACAGAGCAGCCAGAGTGAGCTTCTTAAAATATAAATTAGAACATGTCACTTCCTTCCTCAAAAACCTTCAAAGGATTCCCACTGCTTACGCTAAAAAATACGCAAGCTCTCCAAGCCACTGTCTGCTCAGCCCCTCATTCATTACACAATGGCCACACTGACCTTTCATTTCCTCCACATCTCTCCAATCGCAGGGCCTCTGTGTGTGTTGTTCCCTCTGCCTAGAATGCTCTATACACATACATACATACGTACACACACAAACACACACACACACACACACACACACACCCCTGATCTTTTCCCACTATACACACATTCTTTGCCTGCTCACTTTACTTATTCCTATAGTCTCAGCTTATATGTCACTTCCTCAAAGAGGTTGTCCCTGACCCCTAATATAAAGTGACTCCCCTGTTTTATACTCTCTTAGTGCCTGATTTTATATCTTCCTAGGATGGGGTTACTTGTACAGTATCTGGCTGCCCCTCTAGACTCTAAGCTTCCTGAAGACCAGGGTGGTTCTGTTTTGCTCACCTATGTATGTCCCAGTACCAAGCATTGCCCCAACCCATAGCAGATGCTCAATAAATATTCAATGTAAATGAAGGAAGTGTGTTTTATTACACCATTTACTTACACTGAGGGATATTATAAAAAATAGCTTCTAAAGGTAAGTATAGCCATATTTACTCAAGATGATGTTTAGAACCCTGTTCACTACATTATATTGTTATAAGTGTTCTCTTCATGAAGAGCCATAGGAGAGAGTTTTTTAGTTTCAGTTCTAGGAATAGTTATGTTTTTCTTGAGCAACCAGTTGGTGTTTTGCTACCATATTCCGAAAATCATACTATTTTGATTCTATAATGATTCTATTAATCATTAACCAATTAGGCTTCCCTCTTTGCTTTGACTGATAAGAAGCTCAAAGCCATTTGTAACCCTCCCCAACACCCCACCACCACCACCAGCACCAGAATAGACTCTAGTGATATGGATTTTGCATTCTAACCTTGCTACAGTTTAATCTAATCAGTCCTTCATTGTCCCTCAGCTCATTTTTAATTATAATGTATTTGTAAACCATCTTAAATACTCTCTGGAACTAAGCAAGACATAGTAAATAAATTAAATACTGAAAAATAACTTACTCAATGAAAAGAGAAAGAATATCTATGTGATGAGTTGTGTTTCAGGAGTTTCAATAAATGACACTTCTTTTCCCTGCTTGAGAGAGAGAAAAAGGAGTCAAACAGAAAAAGAGCGGAATGGGTTTAAGCACATAACCCATCACAAACAGTATTGGAAAACAAAGGCTTACGGAGGGAAGGAGGGAGGATGAGAGAGAGAGAGAGAGAAGAGAAACAGAGCTTTTACATCTGTGTCAGACAGATCTCAGACGGAAAGGGGAAGGGCTGAGCAGTGCCTACCCAGTTACCGTTCTCAGATTTACCAGTCAGATCATTCTCTCCACTCCCCTGGGGGCAGTCAGTCCAAGAGTATTAATACTAAGTGATGCCTTCACACGGAAACATTAAGCCAAAGGAAAGGATGCCCCCTCTCCCCAAACACTATTGACTTTATAACATTTATTTCAGCTAGTAGATATTTTATAACATAAAGTTACTGTATCAGTTTCCTATTGCTGCTGTAACAATTTACTGAACGCTTATCATCTTATTATCTTACTTCTGACCTCCAGAAATGTATCTCATTAAACTTACTGGGTTGGCCAAAAAGTTCGTTCGGCTTTTCCTGTAAGAGGCTACAAAAACCCGAATGAACTTTCTGGCCAACCCAATACAATCAAGGTTTCAGCAGAGCTGCATTCCTGCAGGCTACAGGGGAAAATGCATTCCTTGCCTTTTCCAGCCTCTAGAGGTCGCCTTCATTTCTTGGCTCAGGGTTCTCTTTGCATCACTCCAACCTCTGCTTCCATCCTGACATCTCTGACTCTTCTGCCTCTCTCTCTCCCTTGTAAGGATCCTTGTGATAACATCAAGCCCACCAGGTAATCCGGGATAATCTCCCCAACTCAAAATCCTGAACTTAATCAAATCTGCAAAGTCCCTTTTGCTATATAAGGTAACATATTCACAGATTTGGGGGATTATGAGGTGGGCATCTTTGGGGGACCATTATTCTGCCTACAGTTGTTACACTAAATAGATATCTGTGGATGTCCCAAGGTATGAATTTGGGATATGCTTAAAACCATATTAAAGAACGGTCTCCAGTGTCCGGTACCATCCATTAAAACCAGTCCATGTATTCCAACAGTTCAGTCCAAAGACAAGATATAAAATGCTTTTTCACCCTGGAAAAGTAGTTCAGGGATATGCCTAAGCTGATTTTAACCCTAAAATAAAAATCACTCCTTCCAAATTAATAGCTCTCTAGCATGCAGGTGTGATGAAAGAGGCTATTTTGTTATTCCTCCAGCCTGGACTTCACCATTCCCAAACTCTCTCTGCCCTTTCCACCCCCTACTCCTAGCATCTCCTAACCTCCCTTCATTCCTCCACTCCCAAAGTACAACAGCGTCATAAAGATGGGATAAGAAGCATCTCTTATGAATAGGAATGTAAAGGTGAGATAATATTTAACAGAGAAATTAGGAAATTCTCCATAATTGTTCAAGAAGGATTTGCCTGGATGTTTAGACAATTTTTCTAGCCCTGCTCCTAGCTCTAGGTTATATATATAGTTTATTTCTCTTGCCTTTCCTTATTCTTTTACACTTATACTTACTTATAAGCCCGCAGAGGTCAATGCCTCTATAATTCTCAAGGTGAAAGCCCTTTAGAAACCCAAGGCAGTATCATGCTAAGGGGCATTCAACAGATGCGTATTTGTTAATAGATGCATGTTTTTCAATAGTGCCATCATTTGCCTGTGAGTGCCAATTCCTAATTCCTTCATATACCAGAAATACACTCACCTGAATACTTCAAAAGCACGTAGGTTACAGATAATATTTTTAATCATTTTCTTTCACTGATGTAGGCTACTGCCCCCTTCTTGCCTACCTCTGCTTTCCTCCAGGCTTTTCTAGTTTTAAGCAAGTCAGCCCTTATTTGGAAGGCTATTCCCTTCTCACCCTTCTTGAGATCATATACAAAAACAATCAGTTACAAATGCCATACCTCACAGAGAGCCAGAAGACCTGATCCTTGGACAAAATCTGAAAGAGTAAACTTTTTGCTGACAGTTGAGGGGTCAGCCAATGTGATGATTTTTTTTTAACTGTTTGAATTTATCTCAGGAGGTATGACTAATGTTCATTTACTCTCATTAATTCTATATTTTTTAAATATCTGTAATGTAGTTAACAGGTGTGCTTTTCTATTTTTCTCTCCTCCTTGTAACTGGGAGTCAGATTCAGGAGCAGAGTCTACAGCTCTAGCACCATCCACCACAGTGCTCCTGGGAAGCATGGAGTTGGAGTGATGATAGAACAAGTCCCTGGCAGAGATCAGGGTCAAGGGTTTTGGCTGCTCCCCCCAGACTATGAAATTAAGAACTTCAAAGGCTGCCTTATGTCACACAAGCCTGGATCAGGGTTGTCTCAACTGTCAGTGCTGGAGACTAGCCAAACACTCGATTACTGTCTAGCTTGGAGCGTGCCCAAGCCATGGGTTCAATAGCTTTCCTTGTTTCCTAGAATTGATCAGTTTCAATTCAACAATTGCCTCTGTTAGCCACACCAGAAAGTATCACCAGGACCTCCTGCTGTGATTTCCTGAGTGCTAGGAAAGCTACAGTCTCACATAAACTCCCCTCCTGCATACCAGATGCTCCTGAGGTCCTATTAGAGATTTACCAGCCTGATGCCATCCTCTCCAAAATGTACACCCTCTTGTTGGGGGCGGGGCAGATTTGAAGCTATCCATTTATTCAACAAATACCCATTTATTGAACATCCATTTTTTTTAAATTAATTTTTATTGGAGTATAGTTGCTTTACAATGTTGCATTAGTTCCTGCTGCACAGCAAAGTGAATCAGCTATACATATACATATATCTGTTTTGGATTTCCCTTCCCATTTAGGTCACCACAGAGCATTAAGTAAAGTTCCCTGTGCTATACAGTAGGTTCTCATTAGTTACCTATTTTATACATAGTAGTATATATATGTCAATGCCAATCTCCCAATTCATCCCATCCCCACCATAAATTTGTTCTCTACATCTGTGTCTCTATTTCTGCTTTGCAAATAAGATCATCTGTATCCTTTTTCTAGATTCCACATATAAGTGATATTATAGGATATTTGTTTTTCTATTTCTGATTTATTTCACTCTATGTGACGGTCTCTAGGTCCATCCACGTCTCTGCAAATGCCACAATCAAGACACTATGCTGGGTCCTAGAAGTTTGTCTTTGCCTGTAAGGAGTTCACAGTCTACTCAGTTATTAAGTGTTGTAGAACCTCAGTGTGTTGGGGAGAGGGGTGGGGGAGAAAAGAGGATACATTTTGATAAAGAAGAGGAAAGAAGGATACCAATTCCTAGGCCAGGGAGGAGGAAGTGGGGTGAGGGGAGCTCACCCAGAGAAGACAAATTTGCCTGATTTCACCAGCTGCCCGTTAAGCCGTGTCCACACAGGCCCTACAGTGGACAGATAGACAGCGATAGTAGCTACTTCCGCAGGTCCAGAAACACACTTGTGTAAATTAGGTCACAGAACTTCAAACAGACACTCAGAAATCCCCACATAGAAGAAAGCACATTGGTTTGGTTTGTTTTTTTGGAGTATAATTGCTCTACAATGTTGTGTTACTTTCTGCTGTGCAATGAAGTGAATCGGCTATACCTATACATGTATCCCCTCCGTCTTAGCCCTCCCTCTCACCCCACCCCCCCGCATCTCACCCATCTAGGTCGTCACAGAGCACAGAGCTGAGCTCCCTGTTTTTTTTATTATACTCCAAGCTTCTGAGTATAACCTACTGAAATACTGAAATAAATGACTGAGAAAATAAGCCCATTTCATGGTCCCATTTGCCCCAATCGTTTGCCTCCCTCCCTTTCCTCATGCTCTCACATTTTGAGGTCAGTTTCCCCTCAGTGATGATCCAGGGGAGTGAGACAAAATTTTCCAAGCCTCAAGATTACTTGTTTCTAATTCCATCTTTTGACGGTCCTTTTTGGCTGCAGTCCCTTCCATGCCTCAAATCCCCACCGAGGAAACTGGCAGCCCCGTCAGGAGGTTTCCCCCATGGTAGACACTTTGGGCTCTTTGCAGGACCGATAAGGTGACTATGGCCCACCCCCTTAATTTCTGAAGTCCAGTGAGGGGGCAGGTGAGACTGACTACTCCAGCTGCAGACCAGATCCAGCTTCCTTTCTGCATTGCCTTTGTGGGGTACATTTGCATGCATATATATATATATATATATATATATATATACACACACACACACACACACACACACACACACACACACACACACATATATATACACATATATATATATATATATATATACACACACACACACACACCCCCCATATTTAAGGGAAGAATAAGAGCCTTGTCACTTGAAGGGAGGCCTGCAGAGCAGTAGCAAGGGCACCAGCTAGAAGCTTATTGGAAATGTAAATTCTCGGGCCTCACCAGATCGACTGAATCAGAATCTGCACATTAACAAGAGCCATCATTACCAGCCAACCCCACCTCCCCATCCTCCACCGCACATCCTCATGATTCACGTGCACTTCTTGATGACAGCAGGGGATAAAAACAGCTCCTGCGCTTCTCTCTCCCCATCTCACACTCAGATGAAGGGCCACCTGCTCCGTGTGCTATCTTTTCTATCTCCATTTTGGAGCTATATTTCTCGACTTCACCAAGGATGCTTCCTGTATCATTAACAGAGGGATGCTTTGGGTCATTGGGGACCAAGCCATTTGCAAATCAGCACCTTTATTTATCAACCTCATGCTTCTATAGCTCATGCCCTGTGTCCCTCACCTGCCACACTATACACCAACTGGCACTGGTATCAGTTCTCACCTAACAAACTCTGTCACGAAAAATATCCTTTTATTTATTATCCACTTGTTGAATCATCACGGTAGGCCAAATATTATGCTATACACTTGTCCTCTAGCTGAGAGCTTGTAGATCAGACTGTACAGTCCCAATGTAGAGCCCTTGTATTAGTCAGGGTTCTCCAGAGAAACAGAACAAATAGGACGTGAATATATAGAGAAAAGGATTTATTATAAGGGATTGGCTCAGGTGAGTACAGAGACTGGGAGTTCCATATCTGCAGTGTGGACCAGTAGGCTTAAGACCCAGGAGAGCCAGTGGTACAGATGGAGTCCAAAGGCACTCTGTTGGAGAATTCCCTACGACTCAGGAGAGGGTGGGTCTTTTCATTCTACTCAGGCCTTCAAATAATTAGATGAGGCCCACCCACATTATGGAGGACAATCTGCTTTACTGATTAAAATGTTAATCTTATCCAAAAACAACCCCCACACAGAATAATATTTGATCAAATATCTAGGCATTCCATGGTCCAGCCAAGTTGACACATAAAACCAGTAATCACAGCCCTTAGAAATTCATAATGAGAGGAGAGGAGAGGCACAAGCATCACAAGGTAGAGACAGCAGAGCCGCAGCAAAGGTAAGAGACATGAGCTGGTGTGGCCTTCCTGACCATGCCAACACTTTGGTCTTCTGCAACATCCTTGGTCTACCTTTGTCCCGTTATCAGTGCCATCATGGAAGACAGGACTCAGTAGCATGTCATTCCATCCAGAAAAGAACAGGCCAGACTGAAGTGACAAGAGTTTCTTTATCAGCCCTCTCTCCACTCAGTCCTAGGCACCCCCGACAGCTAGCCACTCAAGAACTGAGCCCAGGCCCATACGCCCTTCCTGACACAGCCAGCTCAAATCAGGAGTTTAATAATCCTTCAGAATAGGTGTGGGTTTTCCCAATGGAGAGTCATAGGTCAAGACCGAGGGAAGGACAGAGAAGCCACAAGTCAGAGAGCTCTCTGGGTGACCAGGTCAGTTTAGGGCAACCCTGGAAATATCCGAGCTAGGCCCAAACCGCCTAGGTATCTAGACTGAACCAGCTCCTGGACCTGCATTGGGGTGGGATCCACACTGGGCTTCTGAAGACTGATGCCCATTAGAATAACCCACCCCCTTCCCAAGTCCTCTCTCCTTCCTCTCCATCTTATTTCTCACTCCCACCCCCATTTTTGTCCCCAGCAAATTTGACTTCTTTTTCTCCTCTTTGATATGGTAATTTCTCTGTAGTTAGTGGCAAAGACTCCCCAGCTCCACTGCCCTACCAGGTCTTGCGTGCCTAACTTCACATTCTCTAGACCACAGTGCTAGTGGCCTGTGGTATTCACACCCCTCCACACATGCAGTCCTGATCCTGTGTCCACACAGCTTCCACGGGCACAACCTCCTTTTGCTTTTGACCAGTTAGTGATGACTCAGAAGGACCATCATCTTCTCTCTATCCACTTTCTACCCTTGAGCCTTTCACCTTGTGGTCTAGCAGAGTCTGCAGTTCCATCTACCTATGGTGTCCTTGACAATGTGGTTATTTAAACTGCGGAGTGTCTGTGGGTTCCAGGAGAAAGACATGGTGCTACTATCCTAAGAGTCTGGCAAACAACCCCTTGACTTATAAAACAAATACCTGAATTATAAACGTGTCAGGGACACAAGAACAGATATTATAAATGTTTATTATCCTTCCCTTCCCCCTTTTGCTGAAGAGAGAAAGTGCCTTTGGCTACTCAGATTTCCTCTCCTCCAAAGCCCAAAGGAGAGCGCCAATCAAGCCTTGGCTTTCTTGTGTGGCAGAAAGAGACCAAGATATTTACAGAAGGTGTGCTGGTGATGAACGGAGAGAAGGGGCAAAACTTCAAGGCTGTGGTAGGCTGAGAAAAGTACTGAGAAAAAGATGATTTTAAGAGGCAGTTCTATGGTTTATAATTTGAATCCCCTTTTGGTATCTTTATCTTTCACTTAAGGTTACAATGGTTTATGAGGACTTTGGGCTGTTAGTGTTGTGTGTCCTTGAATGTGAAACCACATGAGACCATATACCACATCGTTCCCCACTTATTTGTTACATTTTTTAAATACTTGAAAATGCACAGAAACTCTACTAAATTAATGGTACCTCACCTAAAATCTGACAGAAAAGCAAAAACATGAATAAGAATTCAAAGCCTCACATTGCTAATCCACTGACCCAAGTTGACCTCAGGTGGCAAGCATTTCATGAGCCTCTTTCTAGCTTTGGGTGACAATGCACACCACAGGTTCTGATGGTAGCTGACATTTGGGGCATCCCTTTACTGGCTATGAACCTCTCCTTGGTGGGACTGACTGGCCATGAACTTTACATTGCTAACAAGCATCCCCAAAATTATACTTTTCTTTTTAGATGGTTTGAAGAAAAACAATTGGGGAAAAACATGTGAAGAAGGACATAAAAGTGGTAGATGTTACCCTATGCAGATTCTGAGAAAATACTTAATAAAGTTATACAAGACGGTCTCTTAGATATTCATTGCAGAAAAGAGCCAAGAACTGTTTTATCTCAAATTGTCACACATCCTCCTTTGATCATAATTAACCAGCAACTATTAATATTTCTTGACAGTTCTTAAGAACTAGAAAATAAATATGCTACCTGTAAAGAACCCCATATTAGACTAAGATAAATGAAATAAATAAAGGGAGAAAACCACAAATACATAAAATTCTAGGATCCTGAATAACAAAGAGGCAAATGAGTAAATATAATCCAGGACAACAACCATACACGAAAGTAGAAAACAGAGAAAAATCACTTAACATTCTCCAAATAATCTTGTAATACTTTGGAGAAGAAGTTATTGAGAGCAGAAACACACGCTCTAAATATTCACTTGACTGACTGGTTTATTTCACTCTGCCTAGACAGTGTTCTATATTTAGAACCAATTTACTGCTGTTGTCTTTACAGCTCATATATTTCTTTTGGTTTGCAACAAATACATTTGGCAGATTCCAACATCCTCAAATGCACAGTATTTTCTTGGTATCTACGAAATGCAAATATAGGTAGAGCATTAGTGGTTCATCATAATTCTCTGAAAATGATGAGTTGCTCTGCAATACACAGTTCATAAACCTCCACTGCAGTAGACCTATTCATCACATGTTCCTCCTCATAAAAATATAAGCTTGGTTCTACAACCTAAAGTAAATCTGGATAAGCCTAAGACAAAATTAGAGAGTGAACCAAGAAGAAATGGTAGAACTTCCGTGATGGGAGACAATTTAGATGACGTTGACTCCAATCTACATATAACAGTGATAAGAACAACAAAATAAACACAATTTTTAAGCACCCAAATATCTTTTTTTTTCTGATTTACATGTTCATGGTAATCAAGTATGGAAAAAATAAAAAGTGTTTCCTATAAATATTTTTACCTATTCAATATAGAATTTTATCTCCTACTTCCTAGACATTATATCCTAAATATTTTACCTCACTGTTCTTTCAAAGTTTCTATTATAAGGTTGTTCCATAACTGAAAAGGGCCAATCCCCAACTGCTGAACATTTAGGTTGTTTCCAACTGTTACTATTATAAACCATTGGTGATATATAGTCTTATACGTGTATATTCTTGCGCACTTGTATGATTTTGCCTGAGGATACATTGCAGAAACAGGATTGCCGAGTCAGAGGGAGGACCCCTGGTTAGACTTTTGATCTATACTGCCAAACGATTTGACAGAAAACTTGAATCAATTTACATATCCTCCAGCAGCATATACATGCCACCTCTTTATTCACCAGCCCTGGGTGTCATTCTCTTCATCTTTGCCAATTTGACAAGCCAAAGATGGCACCTTGTTTAATTTGATTTTTTTTACTCCAATATTCATTGGCCCTTTATTTACTCATAAACTTTCTATACTCTTTATATATTTTCTTTTGTTTTAATTATTATTCTTATTAATCAGAAAGCACCCTTATGCATGAAAGATAATAACCTTCTTGACCATTTTTCACAATATACGTGAACATATGTGACTTTTTTAGTCAATATATCAATCATTTTCTTTATGGTTTTTGTCATTTGCTTTTATATTTTCAGAGTCTTTTTTTATTTCCAAACAGTAACCAACTATCTAAATGCCATATATGGACTACTTCATCTTTCCCTATTGCCACTTATCATATACTAAATCCTTACATATGTCGCATAGGTTCAGGGGCTGAGATTCCTGTTCTGGATCATTGATTTTGTGCTGATGCTATACTGCTTTAATAACTTTATAATACATGTTAACATATATTAGCACAATTATCCTGTCATTCTTTTTTAATTATTAGCTATTCTCCCCAACTAAATTTTGAATATAACTGCTATAATCACTCTGTCATGTTCCCAATTCAAAAATTCTATTGGAATTACTATAAACATATTAAATTGAGAAGATCTAACATCTTTACGATACAGAGCTTCCCACCCTAGACCATGAGCTGTTTCCCCACTTTTCTTCTTTTATGTTTCTCAGCAAGTAATGGGAAGACCTTTTTTTCATAAAGGTCTTCCCATTACTAGACACTTTATAGTTTTTGTTGTCCTTGTGAAAAGGATATTTTCTAAGTAGTTACAGCTGGTACCTGATAGCATTTTTATGAGCCTAATAATTCATTGAATACTCTTAACAGGAACACACTATTCCACTTTTTTTTTTTTTTGCGGTACGCGGGCCTCTCACTGTTGCGGCCTCTCCCGTTGCGGAGCACAGGCTCCGGACGCGCAGGCTCAGCGGCCATGGCTCACGGGCCCAGCCGCTCCGTGGCACGTGGGATCGTCCCAGACCGGGGCACGAACCCGTTTCCCCTGCATCGGCAGGTGGACTCTCAACCACTGCGCCACCAGGGAAGTCCCCACACAATTCCACGTTTATCATCACCTAGGTGTTCGAATTTCCTTAGTGATTATTTCTAGACAAGGAGGGGAAAGGACTGCTGCTACACACAGACCACCTTGTGCCTGTATTGTGTGTCAGATAGGATCAGATAATATCTGTGTAGCATTTTATAAATTTTAACTTTTTTTCCCTTATATTACCTCATCTGTTATTCACAAAACCATCTACAGTGGACAGGATGCTCTAGAGTAATTGAGCTTATTATTATTCTCATCTTAAAGATGAGAAAACTGAAATTCAGATCTGAATCACTCACTTAGAGAGTCTGATAAAAATGCAGACTTCTGGGCCCGACCCCAGACCTACTTCCTTGGAATCTAGGGGTGGGATGTGAAACCAAGGACTCTGTGTTTTTTAAACTAGCTTCCCCAACCTAAATGCCCATTGACAGATGAATGGATAAAGAAGTTGTGGTACATACATACAATGGAATATTACTCAGCCATAAAAAGGAATGAAATTGGGTCATTTGTAGAGAAGTGGATGGATCTAGAGACTGTCATACAGAGTGAAGTAATTCAGAAAGAGAAAAACAAATATCGTATATTAACGCATATATATGGAACCTAGAAAAATGGTACAGATGAACCGGTTTGCAGGGCAGAAATAGAGGCACAGATGTAGAGAACAAACGTATGGACACCAAGGGGGGAAAGCGGCAGGGGATGGGGGTGGGATGAATTGGGAGATTGGGATTGACATGTATACAGTGATGTGTATAAAATGGATAACTAATAAGAACCTGCTGTATAAAAAAATAAATAAATAAAATTCTAAAATTCAAAAAAAAAAAAAACTAGCTCCCCCTGGAGACTGCCGTGAAACATCGATTTCACCAAGTCAAGGTCAAGGCTGAAAATAAAATTTTCTGCCTCTAAATTAGGTATTGATTCCACCATACCTCAATGGCAGCTTAATTATTATGAGTTTCTAGCAATGTATGAATGTCACTGAAGGAGCTGGCTTTTTTTTTTTTTTAAGTATCTCTTTATACAGAGGATCATGCAAAAAGCACACCCTGGTTTGCAGGCCACACACCTCAACGTGCAGGCTTCATTTCTAATTCAGTCACTGCTTCCCAAAGTCCTAATCAAAAGACAGCTCCCCTGTACTCTGTAGTTCATGCCGGGGAGCCAGGCTACTGTGGCTTATATGGCCACAGTGAACCTCGAGACACCTTGCCAGTGGTCCTGCCCCACCGATGGAGTCTGGCAGCCCTGTAGCTGGTGAAAGTTGCCTGGAAAAGTGGCAGAGTACCCCAAACACTGATCCCACCCAGGGGAGCCACATTTCCATGGCATCCCCTCGTAAAAGGCAGGCCAGCTTTAGTGTAGGACACCACTGCTGATGAACTCATCCTCCCACGACGACTACCATCCAGAAAAGCTCATGGCGACCCTTTGGGAAAGGCCAAAGACTCATCTGGAGAAAATATATGCCTCAGAGAAAACCTCCGCTTTAGCTAGAATTTAATTCACTTTTCCGTCACTCAACCAATATTCATGGAGCCACGTGCCAGGCCCGTGCTAGACCTTGGTACATGAAGATAAACGGCACACAGCACTTTAAGGCCCCATGGGCAAGGAAGCATGGAAAGACACTTAAGGTAGTTGGAGGACATCAGGGAGGCGTTACAAAAGTGAGTTTTCCAGGTTATGGAAGTTTTCCAGGCTGACAGGTGTGGGGAAAGCATTCCAGAATTTCTTTTCCAGATTTTCAGAGGGAACAACTTGAGCAAAGGCATTGTGAGTATCACAGACTGCAAGGGCTTCCCTGGTGGCGCAGTGGTTGAGAGTCCGCCTGCCGATGCAGGGGACTCGGGTTCATGCCCCGGTCCGGGAAGATCCCACATGCCGCGGAGCGGCTGGGCCCGTGAGCCATGGCCGCTGAGCCTGCGCATGCGGAGCCTGCGCATGCGGAGCCTGTGCTCCGCAATGGGAGAGGCCACAACAGTGAGGGGCCCGCGTACCGCAAAAAAAAAAAAAAAAAAAAAAGAAACAAAAACAGACTGCAAGAAGTTTGGATTGTAGGAGGGTAAAATAATAGGAGAGATCTGGAAAGGTAAACCAGAGGCCAGATTACAAGGACATTGTACACTCTTGGAAAGTATTTGAATTTTATCTCGGAGATGATTGGGAGCGACAGCTACGTTAAGCCTGAGAAACGAATGAGTCTGGAGAAATAAATGTTGATTAGGAGACTTTTGCAATTGACAAGGTTGGGGGTTGCATGAGGACAGTTACACAGATGGTAAAGAGGAGTCCGAGTATCTAGAGATACTTAGCAGGTAGAATTGGCAGGATGTAGAGACCAAATGAATGTTGGGGAAGGAAGGGTGAGGCCAAGCAAGACTCTAAAATCCCAGGATGTGAATGTCATGGAATCGTGGCTCTGTCTTTGGTTTGGCCTCATCCCCAGCCAGTTCCAAAGGTCCTGGAACTGCACAAGCTCCTCCCCTTCCTCTTGCCTTTCACCCCCCCCCCTTCCTTTTCCTCCTCCCTCTCCTCCCTCATCAGACAAGTACTGACAAGGGTAGACCTTTCCTGAACACCCCCCCATACCCAACTTCATTCCAGCAAGCTCTGTTCCCAAAAGTACTGTTAAGAAGCCATTTGCTCACTGATGTCACCTTGTATTTGTGTTAGCCTACTTGTATACAATTTTTATATTCATGATCTTCTTTTCTCCTCAAACTTCCAGTAAGAACCGAGAACGTAGGGAAGCTGTAACTTGCTCAGTATCCCAGAGTTTGTTCGCAGTGAGTTCAGGCCTCCAGCCAGTCCTTCTGCCTTAAAACCTGGGGTGGTTACACTATAGACTAAACAAACAACTACAAACGAAATCCCCTGTTGCAATAGCCATACCTAAAGGAGAAGAGAAACATGACCAGGGATGGAGACGCATGGCAGAGGTACGTTCCCCTGTTCAAAAGGAACTCTTGTTACTGCAGGACGAATATACACACCTAACGAAAGAAAACGCTCAGCTCAGTGTCCTAATGGATTCTCAGGGAGACTGTTTGGTTTTCCCCTCAGTCTTTATTCTGCGGAAACAGGACCTCACACCAGTACCTCAAATAAGAGACTTGCCTGAACAACTGTTATTTCACACACACACAGGCTGATGCTTCGGAAACAAGAGGCGTTCTCTGCAAAGAAAGGAAACGAGCTGGCTGAGGGGGGCCGGTGTAGATGGATGAGGTTTTCAAGCCGCCTTAACAGGAACACGTTACGTTGGAAGGATGAAACCCCACCAGGAAGGAATTCACCACCATTCATATTTATGAAAGCGTATTATCTATTTCTAGTTTCATTCTGTTTTCTAGCTTATTTTAATTTGAGGGAAATGTCATCCCAGATGCCTCTGAGTTGCTTCCTTATAAAATGAACATGCACGTTTGTGAGGCTTAACCCACATCACAACACACACAAGCAGCTCCTAAGAGCGGACCCTGGTGCTAGGTGAGTCACAGTCCCAGATGGGATCTTCTAGAAAGGAGGAGGAGCTGGGGATGAGAGTCAGTTCAGAGAGGGAAAAGGTCAGCGAACACTGCAGAAGATATTCAGTCAGCAAGCATGACGAGGGTCAGAATTGAGATTTTTCATTTAAACTCTCCTTTTTTTGCAGCACCCCAGACATAGACAAACTGCAGTGGTGATTACCCCTGACTCTGGAACAGCTAATAAAGAGTTTTTATACCCCTTTAGGGTAAAGACAATGTGTTTATCTTCCAGGTGAGGGAGAAACCTACTGACCTACCCAACATCTCACCAAATGAGTAGATAGCTAAGTATGGACTTGAATTCGGACGTGAAGAAAAATTATCTGGAACTTGGATATAAGGCCGAGAACATGCAACTGTCCATGCTAAGGCAGTGTTCAACACCCTTCCCCCGAGGCTTAGTAATCTAGGGTAACTTGCCTTTGTCTGATTCTGCTATTAACTGAAAGTTTAGATTCTCTGAAGTTACGTGTTAACTTGTAAATCTTGTTGGGTCAAGATGCAAATAATTCCTGTTTAGTAGAAAGGAGAACACCAAAGCTTATCTTTTCCATAGAACAACAACCAGTTTTCCATTGAACTTAGCCATCTTATTCTAACATTTTGCTTTTGAAGTACCTATAAATGCCCAGTTCTTCAAAATGCTCTTTGAACAAGATTTATCATCTTACTGATTCTCTCATTAATGAGTTAATAAATCTTTGACATAACATCATTCTATATTTGCATGGGGCCATGTTTTTAACTTAATTAAACTTGTATGTCTTGCTATGTCTATAAATCTAGTGTTTCTTCCTCCAAAATAGTGCCTAGGATGGTACTAAAGGTCCTATTAGTACCTTTAGTACCATCCTAGTACATTTAGGATGAGACATAGTCAGGTATGACTCATCCTACCTGCCAAATACAGTACATTTGACATGAGTGATGCAGACAGCTGGCTATGTGCTGGGAACGGAGGGGCACTGGGCATTTCCGCCATGCCAGTTCTCAGGATTCATCAGGTATTCATCACATCGGCTCCAAAAGATTGCTCTTGGCGGATGAGATGACCAACAAGGCAGGGGCTGTGAACCAGGTTCCTAGTGCTGCTAATGGGCTGGACTTACGGTCTGAGCTGGCTTACAGGGAATGACCAACACTTCCTCATCCAGGTTTGCAAATGACATGCAGTTTCATGAGGCGACTGAAATGCTGAGAGGGGGTGGGGCGGGGGCAGGCTCACGTCCTGCCGGGACACTTTCTCTCTGGGTGAAAGCAACTGACTCTCAGGAGAGCAAACCCACGACTTCAACTTCATTAGCACCTCACTCCAACTCATAAAATTAACCATCCAATCTGCACCAAGAACAAACACAAGGAAGCCAAGAGCTAAATGGATTTGGAGAGGAAGGCCTTCGGTTTACATACTTAACAAGCCACTGACAACTTTTCACGCTTTATTGAGAGAACCATCTGAGCCATTAGCAGGTCATTTGACCCACTCTCTTTAAAACCTCTCTAAGCCCAAAACAAAACACTCTAACAGCTTGGAGAAGAGAAGGTGATCTGGGATTTTAGCCTGACCACTGTCTGCGGGGCAGGTTTGCTGGCTGCGGGTACTTCCCAGCAGTTCGCGTCTTGCCAGGATGCTTCAAGCTGAAGCTCTGCACATTTCGAAGGACCTCCTTCTGCCTGAGTTGCCCCTGGGGCTTCATTTCTGCTCTGTGGATTCAGCAACTACTACGTATGCCAAGAACTGTGTTGTGTACTGTGTGGGGTATGGGGTATGGAGATTCTGTCCTCAAGGGCTTACCTGTCCATTCAGAGACACAAGACATTGATCTAAATAGCTACCATTTAGCGTAGAAAGTGACCGGTAATTCACAAATATTATACATTTGTTGTGCCATTTCACGTGCACTGGGTATACAGGGGAGAGCAAGATAGACTGTCCCTGGTCTTAGAAGAGGTCCAATAAGCATTTGTTGAAGGAGGGGCAATAACAACTTCTCAGCACCTCCTACGGGCCAGGCTGTGTGCCAGGCATTTTCTCATTTAACGTCCTCCTCACAAGTATTCTCTTTGATGGGTGATGTTCCCCCCATTTTTAACAAGTAGGGAAAGTGGGGCTCAGAGGTGTTAGGTGACTTTCCCAAGGTCATTCAGACAGTGAATAGCAAAGATAGGATTCAAATGCAGAACCATCTGACTTAAAATATCCCGCTCTCTCAACGTCTCTACATTTCCTATGAACATTTTTAGAGCATACCTTCCTTCTGTGCTGACCTAATTCATTTCCAAACTGAGAAGCCTCAAAGAGCCCAGGTTGGCAAGCGGTAAGGCATCCATTGCTAGCCCAAGATAAGGACTCACGAAGCCATTTGCATATTCCACAATATGTGAGAGATGCTTGGATCTGTCTCTGGCTGTCTGTCCCTTGATGTTCTCAGTCATCAACTGTGTGATCCATTTACCTTCCTTCTGATAAAATGGGAGAATCAAAGGGCAGAGAAGAGAGAATAAAAGTGATTTCCTGAGATGGGGGCACGAGGGCACTGCCCTGTTCCCTCAGGATTCCTCCAGCAGGGCTGGTCCAACAGAGTAGGCAGCAAAGCTGAAAGCTGACCTGGCTTCCACCCCAAAAACCTCATCCTCCCTCCTCTCACCATTTTGCCTTAACGCAAGTAAATTATTTTAGTTCCTTCTCTTTCGCTTTCTTTGGGAACAAGAATAATTCAGGACTTTCATAGTTTAACAAAGCCTTCAGAATAAAGGCTGTATTAGTGAGTCGGGTTGGGCCCGAGCCTACATGCCCCATCTCCCCCAGTGCACCCTGGGTAATTCTTGGCCATCCTCGGGACGCAGCTCGGACATGTCCTCCTGAAAGCCTTCTCTGACCACACTCCAGCAGGGCGCGTGTGCACGTGCAGTGGTGCCCCTTCTGCATGCTCCCCCACCCATCCGCACTGCCACCAGCAAAGTGCTCACTGCACTGCCTTGTACCCTCCTCTCCACGCTCCGTGACAGGACAAGCTGTCTCTGGCCTTTACGCTCCCAACATTGAGGGCAGTCCCAGAACCCAAGAAACTCTTGAGGAAGGGAAGGACAGAGGGAAGGGAAGGCTGGGCTCAGCCTCTCAGCCCGACGGCCACCTTTCCCGGGCTGGCACTCGCCTCAGGCCTGGAACAATTCTCTGCAGTCAGAGCTGCCAAGGGAGAAAAGGGTGAGGCCTGAGGAAAAGCAGGCTGGAAGGAATGTTTGCTCTCTGAGAAAACTCAAACAAGAGCTTCAGGGCTCCAGTGACAAAGGTCAGAGCCATCGCTCTGGAAATTCTGCAGTGCCCAGTGGGGCCGTGAGGGTGAGTCAGCTTCTAGTCCTCGTTCCACAGATGGCCCTGGGCCTCTAAGTCGGGAGACCATCCAAGGGGGTCTCCGGAACAGCTGCCCCTAACCTGTGAGTACTGGGCTCACTAGAGGCAGGAAATTCCATGTTGTAATGGCTGGCTTTCTTCCCCTCATTCCTGATCCACGTCTAGGTGGTGAATGAGCCATTAAAGAAACAATTCAGGCAGATTTCAGGAACATCCGACTGGGCTCCAAGTGTGCAGGAAGAGGAAAATATAACAGGACGAAGAGATCGGGGCTGCGCCATCTCACCTTCATTTCCATTGCTAGCCTGGCTTATGAAGGAAAGGAAAAACGCTTAGACGCCCCTCTTCGGTGTTGTCACTAGCGTTGGATGGAGCCGGGTTCACCCCTTAAAAACACACATGTGAAAGCTCATCTGTGCAGCTGCTGCCATGTTATCAAGCTGAACACACGTTGATCTGAGTAGATTAGAAAACTTGTTCCCAGTGTCTGGGAAGGCAGTGCTTTTAAACAAGTGCTTTTCAAAGAAAGAGCCATTAAGAAGCACTTTGCGTACATGTAGGCCCTGAACCTGAAAACAAATAAAAGTCAGATCAGTACCAAAGCAGCAGACTAGAGAATTTGGCTGGCATATTTTAGAGATATGGTTATAAAAGGTTGCTCTTCCATTTATCTTTCGTTTCCTGCACAGCTAATGGTAGGAGAAATCAAAAATCATTTTTATGTTGGACTTGCACACTTGTATTGAAATATGGTTGACTCACAGTAACGTGTTAGTTTTAGGGGAACAGTGTAGTGATTCAGTTATTTTTTCTGATTCTATTTCATTATAGGTTATTATAAGATAGTGAATGTGAATCCCTGCATTTGTACATTTTTTAATCAACAAGGAAAAATCACATTCTCCTTCATAGTTTACTTTCTTTTTCCAAAAAGAGATTAAATTTCTGTGGAAATTTAAATCTGCTCTTTCCATTCACCAAGAGAATCATATTACTCTTGCCTTCGATTTGTTCAATCTCAGTTTAGTTTCAAGTTGAGACTTTATTTCATTTCCAGCCATGTAAAGAGCAGCTGGTATCCCTCTATTACCTCCCACTTTTGGACATCGTTGCTTGGCAAGGCAATAAGCCTGCTGAGTAAATCAAACTCTCTACTTTGCACTCTATATATGCCCTTCAGTTATGTGAGATGAAACCCATATACCACACCTCCTTCTGCAACGAAGGTTCAAACTGTAATGAATCAGTTGAGCTAAAGCACAGAGATATTTAATAAAAACACTTTTTGAAATAAATGTTAAGCCCTTCGCATTTCATTATTAGCTTTGCCTTATAGGCTATAACATAGGCAGGTGGGTTAATATCCTTTGTTTTCAGGGTCTTTGAGCATTTTGATGACAAATAAAAGCGGAGAGATTTCTAACAGAAAGGTTGCTTACACGAGTCTATCCCGAAAGGCGGCTCAAACCAAATGAAAGAAGAAAATAAACTAACCAAGAAAGAGTCCAGCATCCTTTCCCTTCAGGAGCATGATATGACAGGGCCTAATCAGGATCAGTGAACAGCCGGCCTAGTGGCACCAATAGTATTCACCTCGGTTGAGACATTTGGACTTGGCTCAGCCCATCTGCTCTCACTGCCGCCCAAGGTTGCCTTTCATTTGGCAAGCGTGCTGTCAACTTGGTTTCGAATATACACGGGTGAGGCATATGCTGTCCTTGCTGCCCAAGGAGATGCTGGCATAGAGAAACGTGAAGACTCCTGATTGAAGCTTGCATTTACAGACTCTCTTTTCTCTTCTCCCCTAGTTACTGTGACAGTGGGAGGCAAGCAACACTTGCTCGGACTGTATGACACCGCAGGACAGGTACATTTTTCTTACCTCGATTCATTAAGAGTTTTGGGGGGGGGCGGGGCGGGAAGAATGATCCATTTGGCTAGGCATAAGGGGACTCACGGTACAGATATTACCTCCTCTGATCACTTGGGGCAAATTTATTGTCTACCTAAATGACAACCAAAATATTTTGAATATCTTAAAAATATTTTCAATTACAGAAAACTAAATCATTGTAGGATTCAAGGTGTTGACAGGCAAATAACCATTCATTTATGGATTGACGACTATCACTAACCAAAATACCATATTTGGCCAAGAGTTCCAATTTCTTCCTACCCATACCAATTCCAGATCCAGGATTACTGAGTGAATTTCATAAATTTTAGTTTCACCTATTATTTTTTTCATGTTATATTCTTTGCCTGCTCTTTATCTGAATTGCCTAACAAGCTGTGGAAAGGTACAAAAAGAGATAGGAGATGGGGATCAAGGAGTAGGAAGAAGATGGATTAAGTGTTAGAAGGAAGAAAATCCAGGATCCTGGATGTTTTCCCAAAGTGAGGGTCAACCCCTGAATAACTGGGGTTAACTCTAAATTCTCCAAGATTCCTGAAATATGCTCATGCTGTCAGAAATATTTCTTCAAGTTGGAGAACCTGGCCAAACAATAATGTAAGGCAATGGACTGGAACCTTCAGTGCTTAATCAGTTAGCACATGCTCTGCTTGGGTGAAAATGCCGCGTTATCTTTTTTCCCTTGCATCCCACACTCCACTACAAAAAAGTTTCTAATGTTACAAGTTCATGGGCTAGAGGGGAAGTGGTTAAGCAACTGATGGTTATGGCCCAATTTCTTTGACAGAGCTTTTGGTACCATACATCCTGGGTCATTTATTTAGGTCAAAATCAGCGGGTTGTTCAGTCTGTCCAAATTCATACATCTTAAGTCCTTTGGAGTGAACGTTAGACCATGCTTATTCCCACTGTGCGTTTCCTGGTAATTGTTCTTTGTAGTTATGCATTTGTCTAGATTTTTTTCACAATTATCTGGAGATATGTCTTTTTGCTCAATTTGATACCTCTATACTAAAAAACAAATCATAATAAACAAAATTCTCTTTAGGATTTCTGTGTGCATTTGCAAGAACCACTGTATAAATGTCTGTGGAACATCAAAGTCAGATGTTGGGCAGGCCCAGGCAGTGGAGAACTTGGAAAATCTAGCACCAGACTCAAGGCTCTTAAAAGCCTCCAGTTTCCCCCCACCCCGGCTGATGGGTGTTTTAGCCAACTACTCTCAGGAACTGGAAAGTGGAGGAGACTCTCACATCAATACCGAGACACACGACTAGAAAAGGATGCCCACAGATGCCCAGATTGGAAAGGTGATTTGGCTCCTTTGAGCTAAGGTACAGGGGGCTTCAGTGCAGCTCATGCTTGACTGCCCCTCCACCAGAAATCGTTCCAGCAATAGAGGGAGACTGCTCTTCGGGCTGGAGTTGCCTACCCTCATTCAATCACACAGTCATTGGGGTGCCCCATCCATCAGGGACTCACAGCCTGAAAAAAGAGCTTACACCCTTTTCCTCCATAATCATATTTTATTAATATAATCCAGTTTGAAAAATTCAATACAGCAAGGATTATTGCCTGATTCTGAAACCTCTTTCTGTTTCCCTTGCCTTCTAAAAATGCTCTCTGTGCCCCTTGTGCCCACCCAGTTCTCCCCAGTTCTATAGCAATCCACCACAATTGTTTGCTTCTGTGCGTTAATTGCCCCCAGAACAGCCTCCCTGGCCTCTATTTAATTTTGAATCCAATAAAACTGCATAAAAGCAGTTTAATTATTCTTTCCCACTGCTCTGTCCTTAGAAAAATTTAATAATACTAGTATAGGAGTTGAGACTGTAAGGCAGAGGAAAAAATATCTTTAAACTCCAAATTGACCCAAACCTCTGACACAGAAGAAAGTGATGAGCATCGATAGAATATAACAACAAATGGGTTATAGATATTTCTTCAATTTAACTTTCACTTTAATGCTTTCCACCAGCTACTCTGAAAGCCCAGAGGTGGACAAGGTTCATAGGGGAGCGTAAAGCATGGGGAAAAGAAATCAGAACACATCTTAAAGCTCCTTATAGGACTAAAATTCTATGATTAGGACCTTTAAAAATGACCTCGAGAATGCCTAAAAGAACCGGAATAGGGCTTCCCTGGTGGCGCAGTGGTTGAGAGTCCGCCTGCCGATGCAGGGGACACGGGTTCGTGCCCTGGTCTGGGAAGATCCCACATGCCGCGGAGCGGCTGGGCCCGTGAGCCATGGCCACTGAGCCTGCGCGTCCGGAGCCTGTGCTCCGCAATGGGAGAGGCCACAACAGTGAGAGGCCCGCATACCGCAAAAAAAAAAAAAAAAAGAACCGGAATAATTAAGCAAAACAATTTGAGGCTAGACCTAAGGGAGACCTCTCAGCAGTAAAGGACTGTTAGGTATTGGAATGCATTCCACTGAAGGATGACGCGTATGAATAATTCATTTTGTGGAACAGTGGTTCTCAAGCTTGAGCAGGGATCAGAATCACCTGTAAGGCTTGTTAAAACCCAGTCACTGGGCCCCACCTGCAGTGTTGCTGATTCTACACATCTGGGATGTGGTGCCTAAGTATTAATACTTCCATTTCTGACAGGTTTCCCAGTGATGCTGTTGCTGGTCTGTCTACCATACTTTGAGAACCACGGTTCTAGAACCTTACCATTCAGAGTCTGGTCCACCAACCAGCAGCATTGCCAGGGACCTTATTAGAAATGCAGAATCTCAGGCTCTGTCCCCAGCCTACTGAATCTGAAAATGCATTTGAAGAAGATCTCCAGGTGATTCGTATGCACATTAAAATTTAAGAATCATGACCCTCGGAGTCTTTGGTGGTTGAAACATTGTTCCTAATGTTAGGAGGATGTGGTGGAAAATAACCATTACCCAAGTTGATTCCCATGGTTCTACGACTCTACCAATAAGGCTTAGTGACAAATTTTAATTTAGAAGCATTGTCCCAACATTTCCATTCCCAGCCTCAAGGAGGATAATCTAGCCTCCTCAGTTATATTCTAACAAATGTTGCTGAGGTCACATAGCTAAGGAACATCTATAACCAATTCAAAATTACTCATCTGGTCAGAGTTCCTAAGAAGGAAGAGCAGCGATCTCAAAACCAATTGATTAATCCCTGAGCCACAAAAAAAGAAATAAGTCTCTGAATCTGGCTATAGGGTTCCATCTTGCTGTGAACAGATTTTCTCGCATGAACGAATCAAGGAGCAGTGCCCCTCATCTTTGTCCTGAGCTAACTGTGGCTCAGAGTGAACAAAAACAACTTCAAGAAGCACGTGTGTTCGGAAAGATAAACTGATAGGAACTCGTTATTTCTACCCTCAAAGCCAGCCCTGGACAAAATCACTCGACCTGGTTCCCTCCACTTCACCACACCTGGTCACCTCAGGCATCACTGCAGCCCCGCCAGCCTCGCCTGACACACGCTTGCAGCACTGCACGAGCCAGCCAAGCATCTGCTGAAGGCAGGTTATAATGAAGTTCACATGCAAACACGGCCAGCACGCGGCAGCTGCTACTAAACATTAGCTCTCTCCCCAAGCCCCTGAAACAAACTGATACTTGGACTTTGAGTGGAGTCTTTTGAAGACAAAGAACCTTCAGAACTCTGCTTCTTCTGTTGGGTAGAATTCCAAAGAGTCGGTTAGGCAATGAAGTGAGGGGTTTTTGTACAGGGTGACTCGGCATGTTACCCACTCAGCTCACACTGGGGAGGCAATAAGGCCTGATCTGTAGACCAGATCTATTTAGGTCCTGCCAACCCAGCCTGTGCGACTCTTGCCCCTCCTAAGTGCATTACGGAGAGTCTCTCTGAAAGGGATTTCTAGAGCTCAGATCTTTGGCTTGACTACAGAGAGTCTGAGAGCCAACTTTTAAATGACGTGATTGCAGGCCAGTTTCTTTAGAGTGTGTCACGAGGGAGAGCAGGAAGCTGGGGTGGGGATGCTGCCACAAGCCTGGGTACTGGCCGGCTAAGGAATGCCAAAGTGCGAGAGGGGCGTTTCCCAGGTCACGGCCTTGAACCAGGCATCCTCCCACCCCTCAGCCGGCCACCTAGACTGGAACCAGTCCCGGTACTAAGACACCCTGTCTCTTTCTCTCGTGGGCCCTGGCCTCCAGAAGCAACGTGGGTAAAACCCTGCTGTGATTGTGGCCTCTCAGGCCAACCTCCAGGATGGACGTATATCTCAAAAGCAACATTTGCAAAAGTGGCCGTTAGCAGCAGTACCAGGGAGGAATGAGAATCTCCTAGTGTCAGGAGCCTGGCTTCTCAGCAGGATAAACCCCTGAGTTCTCTGCACACAAGCACTGCTGGATCGGGGGCCGTCTGCTGGCGGCCGAGCACAGAATGGTGTCTGTCACTGAGAAACCACAGCAGCCCAGCTGTCACCGGTGACCACAAAAGTTGGGAAGCAGGAAGGCCATCAGCTGTACCCCTCACTCAGCCAGGGCTGCACACCACGTGTCTTCACCTGTCCTGGATTCTGAAACCCTTCTCCTCCCCTTCTCCCTGCCCCCTGCCCCCGCAAGGGCTGAAGAGAGAGACGTAAGGACCAAGCAGGGAGGCCAAGTACACCTGGGGTTCATTAATGGCAACCTGGAAGGACAGGAGCCTTCCTCTTTGCTATCGGCTGACCCAATAGGCCATCTGGATTTGAACCCAGAGAATATGTCTCCCTAGCCCATGTTCTTAAACACTAGGCTGCACTCCTGCCCTACGTGTGCTGTCCACATTTTCCAAACCAAGCCTGACAGATATGAGTGTACTTATGGGAGAATATGAAAGTGAGAATGTGTTGAAAATCTGGGGTAAATACCATTAAACCAACAGGGCTTGGAAGCAGAATTCCATTTCCAATTTAACATAGGTATGGGGGTGGGGAGGCGGGGAGGGGATGCTCAGTGCAAGGCTCCTAGCCTCTCAAAGTGTGGTCCCCGGACCAGCAGTATCAGCACCACCTGGAAACCTGTTACAAATGCAAATTCTCAGACTTCACCCCAGGCCCGCTGCTGAATAAGAATCTGCATTTGAACAAGATCCCCAGGTGATTCAAATATGCATAAAGTTTGAGAAGGGCTGGTCTAATGGTTTCACTTGCTCCCCACTGTGCCATCTTGATGCGGCTGTTCCAGGCATGTTTCGAGCCCAAGGTGTTCGGCCCGTCTGAGGCTGAGGCTGTCCCTGAACTTTTCTTGTTTGATAATCACCCATAGTTACCCCAGAACACCAGATTGCCTCAAGACCAAACACTCTCCTGCCTTTGGAGTGAAGTTGGGTGCAAAGCACTCAAAAGCCTACCCTGGGCTTCCCTGGTGGCGCAGTGGTTGAGAGTCCACCTGCCGATTCAGGGGACACGGGTTTGTGCCCCGGTCCGGGAAGATCCCACGTGCCGCGGAGCGGCTGGGCCCATGATCCATGGCTGCTGGGCCTGCACATCCAGAGCCTGAGCTCCGCAACGGGAGAGGCCACAACAGTGAGAGGCCCGCGTACCGCAAAAAAAAAAAAAAAAAAAAAGCCTACCTTGCCCAAATCCCACCCTTCCCTCCACCCCCATACCCTGCCCAGCCTCTTTGTCCATTTTAGCCCTTGAAGCCCCCTTTGAGTCACTCTTATAGTCTTCCATTCTCAGTTTCAACATTGGAACGGGCCTCAAATACAAAATAAACCACCGACCCAATCCTCAGAGCCCCTTTATATCATCTCAACATGTGCGCATCCAACCAAGACCCAAAACGTGCCCCATTGCAAAAAAAAAAATCACCCGAGTTATCAGCTGGTACAAATTCAAGTCCCCCAAACTCCCAGCACCCAGGCCTCAGTCTGAGGGGACACTTATTTATTAATCCTGAACCCACTGCCGTGTGTCAGCTGCAGCCAGTGGCAAAGGGGGGCTGAAACGAGCCCGACCAGCCTAGGTGTGAGCCTTCTTTAGAGGTACGTTTGCTCTGTAGTCCTGATTAAATCATTCAGTGTCTAGACTTGAGCTATGACAGTCACCTGGAGGGCTTGTTAGGACACAGGTGGAGCAACCCCTCCCCCAGAGCCTCAGCTTCAGGAAGGCTGGGTGGCACCGGGGAATGTGCACCCCTAACAAGCTCGCAGGTGATGCCCATGCTGCGAGTCGGGACCCTACTCTGGGAGCCACTGCACTAACTGAACTCTAAGACCTCTTCCAGCCTTGAAATTGTACTTTCCCAATTCAGTCAAATAACTATTCTACATTATTCTATTATCAGAGAGCTTACTAAAAGCAAAGAAACTTCACCTGTCTCATTTTCACATAAATCGAATTGTTTCCCATATTTTCATTTTTCCCCCACTAGCTTTTCCCCAATTCTTTTCGCCTTACATAGTTCATATAGCATCCTGACTGCTGTATGCTAGACATTCAGTAGGCAATTAATACATCTTTTTAAATGGAATTATACAGCAGGACTAAGGTTTCCACAGAAGAGAGATCCAGAATACAGAGCAGGATAAAGCCCAATGAAGGACACAGTCAGAAGTCACTCAGCTGGACCTACCAGGAGGGCAAATTATCGAAAAACCAACTTTTCTCCTTCCCACCTACAGTTAATCCAGCAACCAGGGGTCTTCCTAACTTTTCCATAATGTGAGCAGAATTCCTCTGAGAGCTTCTAGGTAAAGAATCAAGTAAACATGATCCTTTCAGACTACCAGTTATTTGCTTATCTAGTTGTGACCCAACTTACCTAGTTCTGACATTTCTCTCATTTGTGCTTTTTTAAGCTTTGAGGTTTTAAATATACAGTGTCTGCTGCCATCTGGTGGTAATTTCTGGTAGATGCAGGCCTAGAGATACGCCTCTCTATAGCTCTGTAGAAATAGATACTATACCCACCCCATGGTCTCTAACATTTCTTTTCCTAGATCCTTGGGTAAAGTATGAACCCATATTAAGGTTCCTGGATAAATGAATTTTCAAGAAAATGCTTAATCTGTCCCTTAAAATTCCGGGCTGAAGCAAATCGTGTGGTCACAATTAAGAGCTAGAGCTGGATTCAGGCTAAACACCCCCATCCTGGTGCTTAATAGCTCTGTAACATTGGTCCAGTGCTGAATATCTCTAACCCTTAACTTCCTCTTCTATGAAACTCAGATGTTGATGGTACCACCTTTTCAGTGCTAGTGTGAGGATTCAACTAGATAATGCATGTAAGAGCTTGAAAGAGTGCCTGGCCCTTAGTAATAAGCCCCTGATACATCCTCTGTTGACAGTGAAGATGATGTAAATCAGTTGTTCTCAACTCCATGCCAACCTCAGACCAATGAAATCAGAATACCCAGATTCCCAAGCCCACTCTCCAGAGATTCTGATTTCACTGGTCCCAGAGTAGGGAAGGTAGAGGCAGGTAGTTGGTCAGCAGGGCATTAGGATGTCTTTAAAGCTCCCTGGATGATTCTAATGAAAACTACTGCAGTAAAGGATAGACAGAAAAACCATGTGTTCATCTGCAGGTCACTGCAGACCAGTGTCATCAAAATCGGTCAACAGCATTTATGGAATATTTGCTATGGACAGAGTACAAGTGGGGCATGAGAAAATAACAACACGGCCCCTACTCCATTTATGACAATGCAGATGAGGGGATGAAGTGGCAGGGAGCAGGTGGTATCATGAACAGCTGTAGATTATGGGCCGGGAAGGAGAGTTCTTGGCTTGTGGACTTCACAGCTACCGTGAGAGAGAAAGTCCCAGAGAGAAAGGAGAGAGGCAGAGAGACTGTGGGACAGATTTGGCTTTCAGGGCTAGCTGTGGAAAGAGGAAGAGTCACTGACAAGAGACAAGCTGTCCCCTCCCACACTCCCACCCCCGCCACGCAGGCATGCACACACACACACACACATAGCCATGGGCACAACTTGGCTGAGATGCCATCGCAGGCCTGGCCCAACCAGTTTTTAAGCAATGTACCCAACCACAATGACTGATTGTTTTGTGTGTTCTTTTAGTGCACTTTTTAGGATTTTAGGATTTTTCAGCATCCTTGCCAGCTTGCATTGAAATTGTTTAGATTTTGTTAGTATTAAAAGCAGTAATAGTGCCAGCCATGCATACTGAGTCCCTGTGTGCTGGGCACCTTGAGTAGATGATAGATAAATGCACGGCTACCAGCCAGAGATGACCACCCTTGACATTCCAAGGGGCTTCCTCGCCTTGGAAGGGGCATACGTGTACGTGGCTGTGTGCACTCCCTTTTTATAAAGACATTATTAGGGTCAACAGATAGTGAGGTCCATATTTTTAAATATCCATGACCTATTAAGTTGAAAAAGACAAGTGTCACAACAATATGAGCTATATAATCGATTTCTTTTTTAAATAAACGTGTATGTTATATACGTAAATAAATATTAATAGTTCAGAAGGATACTGTTACATAGCTGCTTCCTCTGGGAAGAGAGGAAAAACTCTTAGAGATCAAGTGCAGGATGGGAACAAAGTTTTACTTCTACCCTATGTACTTCCGTAATGTTTGAATTTTTGCAAAGAGCACATATAAATTTTGTAACTTTTTTAAGTGTTAGGAAGAGTAGTAAGGACAGACCCTAATAACTGAATTGATATGTTGCCCATGTCTATGTACACATGTGTAAGTGTGAACATATAGATTTGATTGCACCTATGTTTGTATAATGTGTGCCTGTATGTAGTGTGTATATGTATATAAATTACAGTGTGTACGAACATTTTGTCATATTGTGGTATGTGAGAACATGTGTGTATACATAGTATATACATGTAAAGTATACACACACATAAAGTTACTTTGGGCTTATATGTTATCAAATTCTATGAAAATAGATTAAACCTTCTAATGAAATAGATTTTACCTTGGAACCTCCTAAAACATTTTACATACAATAAAAGGTACTTGCTGACATTTTCCCAAAGTTGAGATGATCCAATGTTTTTCTTTGTCTCTGTCATCTCCCACTAAAACAGCATATACATAAACATCTTATGCAAACAGGAGCTCTTCAACTAGAGCATATTCTGGTCTGAAAAGTCTTTGGGGAAAAGTCATTAATCTGGCATTTTATTTATTAGGCCACAGTATGGCTTTTAGGTAGCTTTAGAAACAAATCCCCAAATTCTTAGCTCTAAACCCTCAGACAATATATTTATTCAAATATTGTGGTGTATGATTTGGCAACAACTCTGCTTTGCATTCGAGTTAGCTTATTCTAACTTAAATTTCAATGCAATTTTTTCAATTATATAAGGAGAGAATTTCTGTGCCTTGGCCAATGGCCCACTAATTTAAATCCACATTCAATACAACACAATTCCCAAGGGACAGAATTGCAATAATTCTTACTGAGTTATACACATTAAATGGATGAACTTCATGGTATGTAAATTACCTCACTAAAGCTATTTTAAAAACTTTTTTTAGGTTTTTTTTTTTTTAGTTCATCTTAAACGGAGGCAATTCATAATCTTTATACAGAACAAACAGGTGTTTTCCGGATTGATGGCTCCTTTACTTCTTGTAATATAGGGAACCACCAGATTCCAGGGTCAGGGAAGGAATGGGGTCGAAGGGCACGGAGGTGGAATCTTTCCCGAGGCACTCCCTGGAACCACCTGGCCACACCTCACCCCGGCTGTACAAAAGCCCAAACTCTTTGCTCTTCCCGCAGGAGGATTACAACCAGCTGAGGCCGCTCTCCTACCCCAACACGGATGTGTTTTTGATCTGCTTCTCCGTCGTAAATCCTGCCTCTTATCACAACGTCCAGGAGGAGTGGGTTCCGGAGCTGAAGGACTGCATGCCTCACGTGCCTTACGTCCTCATAGGGACCCAGGTTCGAAGGCGGGCATGGCAGGGAGGGTCGGTCGGTGGAGGGTTTGTGAAAAAAAAAAGACCCTTTCGCAACTCCTAAACATCCTATTCTATCAAACACTACAGAAGAGTGTCTCAGATACATTAATCCTATGAACAGCCTTTATTAAGAACTGAATGATTATTTAGCCCATGGTTGAAAAGACAGTAAAGCTATTTAATATGAAACAGGAAGTTTTGATGGGGCCTTTAAAAATTAATCTCTCCGCTTTTTGCTTTTAAATAACAAAGTAATTTTTTAAATAGACAGCCTTCTCCAGTCCTGAGCCAGAGGAATGAGGTGCAGATGTCAATTACACTTATTATCTAATATTTTTTATATCTAAAACCCATTATTGTTTGAAAGTCACAAAATAGGTGTGAATGTCAAAATGACCGCAGCAATCAGAACTGGCTCATTATGACAAAAACTCTTCAGGAACAGCCCTTGAAAAGGAAGACAGAAATTCATTGCTCTCTATTCCCTTTAAGCCCCCGATCTCTCAGATCTTAAAAAAACATTAAAACAGATATATACCAGATAAAACTGTGATTGTAAAAGCCTTTAAAGTGTTTTGAAAGCTAATAAATTTCCATAGTTTGAATCTCCAGCAGTAAGCCAGTTGCACAAATGCGTTAAAGATTGTTCCAGCTTTTTATAGTTTTAAATAGATTTTGTTCTTTGCTATGTTAAAACCCAAATTACTATCCCAAAGACATATGGAAATGTAACGATACCAAAGAGCTTTATTATCTGTTTCATATGCTGCTGCTTTCTATTTCTCATTTTACGTTGTGCTTCACAAAAGAGAAATTTTTTAAAAAGTAAAAGAAAGGAAAACATTTCCTAGAGAGTGTATGGACAGATAATGAATACATCCATACATCAGAATACAATGAATGCTTCTGCTCTGAAAGATCATTATTAGTTTGTTTAAATGAAATCTTTTGCCTTAACTCCAGATGATAGTGTTTGACCATTTGGTGGGAAAATATGTGATGGGACATGTAAACATCTTTGTATGATTTGAATCCTTTTTATAACTGGTGGGCACTAAGTTGAAAAATTAAGGCCAAAAAAAAAATGCCCACACACACAAATTAGTAAAGCTGAGAAATGTGCTTACGGGACCCTAATATATGAATATATTATTTTTCCTTTAAAACACAAGCCTTTATGTGCCCACATTTACACCCATGTATGTATGCATGGGTTCACACACACAGTGAGATTTTAAAGCAACTTAGATATTTAATTAAATTATCAACCCTAATCCAAACACAGATGCTATTTTCGAAGTAGTTCTGCCTTTGAAAAGATTAATGCTTATTCCTTGAGCAAGCCCTTTTTAGGACTTGCCTTCAGAGCCTGCAACACATTTGTTAGAATATCCTCACAGGTGGCAAATCTTCATCCCTTTGAGGGTGAAGATTGGGTTTGGAAACTGTCCCCCCACCAAAATATACATATATATATATATATATATATATATATATTCAGAGCCAGGAAATAAACTATTAGATAATGAGTAGTATAACCAGGGATCAAATGAGGCATCACCGTACAGTAGTAAGACTGATTGATTATTTTGTATATCCTATAAGTGGGACCTAGAAATAAACAGGAAATTTCAAAAACATTTGAAACAGCTACAGAATCATTCGAATCAGCTCGCAGGGTAATAGCTTTGAAGGGGAAACTATAAGGAAAGCCTGGTGTATACATTTACAAAGAACTCACTCTAATTTTTAGACATAATATGGCCATGTGTATGTGCCTCCTTAAAGAAAATTCACAGGTGTCAAGGGGAAAAACATCTCTATTATGTGACAGTTTTAAACATCTGGTGAGGCCTGAAAAAATAAATAAGTGTATCACATGTGTGTTTTTTGCCAGATTGATCTCCGAGATGACCCTAAAACCTTGGCCCGTTTGCTGTATATGAAAGAGAAACCTCTCACTTATGAGCATGGTGTGAAGCTTGCAAAAGCGGTACCGATTTGAATTTCATTTTAAATGGATGCTGAGAGAAGAGTTTGCGTATGCTTTGGAATGGAAGAACGACATCGGCTTTTGCTTTAAAATACAATGTGTTCAGAGTCATCTCTCTGCTTTATACTCTCCCCTCTATTCTAGTCAGGCTGGAAGGGACCATTTGGTTAGCATTCTTGTCAGCCAGCACTGTCTGTTTTTCATTAAGAAATTTGGTGAATTTAAACAGCTGAAGCACTTATCATCTGATTTAGCAACCTCTAAAATTATCCATTTGCCATATTAAGTATGAATAATGGGAATCATTAGATACATATTTGTAAATTTCATTGCTTACTATCTGTGTGACTCATTTAAATGACTTCATAAAAGGCATTTTGTGATTTTCCTGGGAGAGACTTCGATTTGCATCTGGCAGGGTTATATTTGTTCAGTATTTCTCACCCTATAATGAACAGCCACTTAGAGAGGCTGGATTATGTCACAAACAGCATCTTAAAAGAGTAACACAGACCAAAAGGTAACTAGTTGGAGAATCCAAGTGGCTGTTCGACAGATAATAGCTACTTGCTCACAGCTGGAACAATTTCCACAGACCGTTCTTCATTCCTAAGAGCTTAACAGTGATTTTGTTGGGCAAATGATTCAGACCAAGTCTTTGTCTCCCATTTACCACCAAGATGTGTACAAAGGCAGACACTAAAATGCACATAAGAGGATAAGGTACCATATGCAAGAGGAGGTTTATAAATCATATTTCCATAACCTCCTCATTGATTTAGTCACAAACCCATCAAGCCCTGCCAGAGGTTTCAGAAATTTCTCTTTTACTTTCTAAAGTAACTAACCCTGCAAATGTATGCCCTGGGGCAGAGTTAGGGGTCCCTCTTTTAAATAGGTCAAGAATAACATTAACTACCGATTCTTTGTGAATAAAAATGCATGCATTTCTCTTATTAAAACTTTCTTATAGGCAACAAAATTAAGTGATACACTCGAATAGAAATGGGTTAAAGTTATGTTTTATGGATGCAATATATGAGAACATCTTACAAATATTTGATAAAGTTAACGCTTCCTACTTCTATGGATAGTAACGTCAGAACCAGCAGTGTGAGCCATCCATTGCGTTCTCACTAAGCACTTTACAAGCTCTGTCTATTTCAGCCTCATGCTCACCCTCTTAGGCACATAGTCCTGGTCTCCTCTTACAGGTGAGGGAACAGAATCTTAGGGAGATGAACACGTTTGATTCATACAGCTGATAATAACACAATAAAACAACTCTAAGCCAGCTCTGTGGACGTCATCCCCATGCACCTGACCTTGTGTAATCTCTCCTCCAACCATTGTTTTTCCTCCTATAAGATGGGCATACATCTACAGGTTCTTCTACCTTTTCTTCACGCATCCAGCTTCCATTCTCTCCCTAAGGTACATAAATATATAGCTCCATAAATGATTGTATGTGATTCCCAACTAGGCATTTTTCACAAAAAGGAGGTCCCGGAGGCCTCCTTTCTGCAGGAGCTTGTTTTCTGTGTCTCTTGCTTCTGGCCTCTCTCTCACCACCATCCTGTCAGTGTCCTAGATTGACTTCTCATTTGGGAAGTCGTTTCTTCCCTCTGAGAAGTTGTTCCAAAGCCTCCCATCTCATTTCATATTTATTTTAGGAACAATGGCTGAGTTCACCACTTCATTGCCTTTTGCCAGTTTCTCCTAGCAACTGCTCTCAGATACTGAGAGAATCATGTTTAGCTTACAAAATCCAATTTAGAAGAAAACCAAGCAAGAGTTTAACTTGTTTCATCACAATTCATGTAATTATAGAGATGCTTTAAGTTTCTCTGCTCCCTGACTTTCCTGTCAAGTAGTTTATAAAACAGCTAACATTTATGGTGTGTTTGCAGTGGGCTGGGTCTCATGCCAAGCGCTTTACATGCTTTGTCTTAATTAATCCTCACAGCAACCCCCTGAGGTGTATATATTATTACCTCCACTTTCCTAGAGGAAACTGAGGCTCAGAGAGGCTAAAGTCACACCGCTTGAAAGTGGCAGAGCCAGGATATGAAATTGTGCTTTAACCACCATGCTCTTCTGCTTCCTTCCTACAATCTGAAAAGAAACCCTTAGGTTTGGGGCTTCTCTGTTTATAGACTGAAGCCCCGTATTTTTATGTGTATGTTCTCCCCACAGCTTAAAGGCTTTGCAAGTTCAGATTTTTTATATCTTTTTGTTCAGTACTTTTCAATTTCCAAAACATTTTTTATCTATCATCTCTTTTTGGTCTCAAAGGACATTTTATTTATAAACGACATTTTCATATTGTACATATTTCCAGTTCTTTACACTCCAAAGGCAACTACATTTACGTAAATGTTTTATATCAATTTATAATAAATATTCATTGTTATCCCTTTACTTGTTTTATCCTCCCTCTTCTCTTCATTATTGTATTTTTTAATCTTCAGCCTACTTTTCCCATCTTTTCTCATTTGTGTATGTCCATACTGCTGCTGGACTTATTTGGCAATAACTGATACCTAATATGTGTCACTTTAGCTCTAAGATGATACTTTTGTGCATTCTCTTTCCCAATTCCATTGGATACAACCTAAACATGATTTTCTAAGCTCAGACTTCCTAAGGTATTTCTTGATAAAGCACATGACCATCTTTCCTTTTTATGGTCTTTGGCCTCTTTTGGGCCTCTCCTGCCCTCTTCTTCACCCTGTGCCTTTTTTATTTATTTATTTATTTATTTTTTTGCGGTACGCGGGCCTCTCACTGTTGTGGCCTCTCCCGTTGCGGAGCACAGGCTCCGGATGCGCAGGCTCAGCGGCCATGGCTCACGGGCCCAGCCGCTCCGCGGCATGTGAGATCTTCCCGGACCGGGCCACGAACCCGTGTCCCCTGCATCGGCAGGCGGACTCTCAACCACTGCGCCACCAGGGAAGCCCACCCTGTGCCTTTTTTATTGCTGTTCTCACTCTTTGTCTTAGCACCTGTTTCCCCCTGGATTTTTAACTTGCACCAAAAAGCAGCAAAACTGCCGCAAAAATCCTGTCATCAATGCTCATGGAGTCTTTAGTACCCTCCCCATGACTGCAAGAGTCACCACTACCTTCCTTGTTTTGTGTGCCGGCCATTTCCTCTTTCTCCCATGGTCATTAGAAATCAGTCACTTCACCGCTGGGGTCTGGGCTACAGAGGTGAGAGACAGATAGCCCCTGCCCTCAAGAGACCCACAGGCCAGAAGATGAGAGAGACAGACAAACAAAAGTACACCAACTGAACAAATACAACAGAAAGGTGCGCAAAGGGCTGAGGTAACAGAGAGGAGTGAGTGATGGACACATTCAGGGGAGGAGGGCTCAGAGACGATTTCTTGGAGTAGTTGAGAACTGAGCCAGGTTTACAGGATAGGAACAGGTTTGTCAAGTGGACAAAGTTAGGGGACTGGGGAGACGAAATTCCAGATAGAGAGACCAATACATGCAAGTAATGGGCCAAATTTCACCCACAAATGTTTTGATCAACACACACAGGTGTTTTTGATGTGATTTAGTGGTCAACATTGAACAATTTGGAAACTTTATGTAAATGTACACATTTCTAGCTTCTTTAAAAAAAAATCAGTACATCCAGCAGCACTATCCAGCATTTCCTCATCAACTGCAACTTTTCAACAGTCTTTTAAACAACGTATATACCCTTCAGTAAGCCACAGTCCCCACCACTCCATAATAACCTACACTCAAGCAGTGCACTCACATTATCCACCCTTGGATTGGCAAATTCTGCCAATTCTTGAAAAAAACATCAGCAGCAAATGCATGCAGCCTGGAAACCCTTCTCCTCTTTCAGCAATTTGGTCATAATGTGGATTTGTTGAGATGGAAATTCTCTCACAAGCTATTTGGCTCCTTTTCCTTTGCCTGGCTCTCAAGTTGCCCTCTCGCTGCGTGTACCCTTCCTAGTTCTTAAATAAGAAATAAGGAACTTCTCTGCTACTAGCCATTCCTTAAGATACGAGCCCACTCTGTTCATTCTACTGACATGTCTTCTCTCCATTTACAGGAACTGCCTTACTTTTCCTTCTCTGCTTCTCTCACTACCGTCACTCAGCCCATAACAGCATCTCCATTTGTTCGTTAGTTTTGCTCTTTCAAACATATTTCTTTACACTTGCTAGAGAGAGTACAACAGAATGGTTAAGACTCTGGCTCAAGAGACAGACAAATTCAAATCTCTGCCATTTTCTTACTTGTGAGGACTTAGAGAGTTTACCTAACCTCTCTGGACATCAGTTATCCGAGCTGCAAAGGAGAATGGTGATAGACTTACCTCCTGATTGAATGAGCCAATGTACCATGAGATCTAGCTCAGCAAGCTAGAGTTGTTGAAACTGTGTCCTCTCAGACACGTCTGCAGCTGGGAAGACCTCTCCACCTTTACTCTTTCCAGTTACACCTTATCTTGTTCTAGAACGTGTCCCACCTCCGTGAGGACCATCTGGAAGAAATACTAGGTTTTCTTCCACTTGATTGGTCATTGTGAATTTGTTTGCCTGTTTTCTAATTTCTTCTTGTCGGACTCAAAATGTTCTCTACACCTCTGAAAAATTTCCCAGCATTTGAGACAATAAGTTTTAGCTATTATAAAGTCAGCAGGGAAGTGTTCTCTCAGTTTACATTTCTCAATCTCCAGTTTGTTCTTGAAAACATATCATTTTGGTAAAGCATGTCCCAGACTGCTAGCATGTGTATCTAAACAAAGATCTGTGAATCCTGAGCGCACACAGATGTGTTCTAAATATTTGACTGTGTAGATCACTTTGCTCCAAAAGGCAGATGAAGTTGCTGCTGTAAGAGAGGCTGTATTTCCTTGGGATGGTTTTCCATTTTGCATCTTTGAAGGCACACATTTTTTCTTCAGCAGTCCCTATAACATGGCTGTGCCTTTTCCCTGAACCTGAATAAATTCTCCTCTCTGACCCTCAGAGCCCTTGCACCATGGTTAACAACACTCACCTCACAACTGGGTTCTCGTTCTCACACATATTTCCCAAATCACACCCAAAATCTGTTTGCTAGTTTTCCTGGAACTATCAGTATAAAATAATGTTATATTAACCCAGTTACACAATAATGCCTTGCTCTGCTGTTTCATTATCTTCAGAAATGTCTGAATTGGGAAAGACAAGTTTGGACTCCTCCTGCACCATCAAAAGACAAACTCTGACACGCTGTCAGCAGCACTGTGGGGTGGAGGGAGAGGGCGGGGGAGGGGGAGGCCGAGGTGGGGTGGGGGAGTGAGGGGGTGGGGAAGTGAGGGGGTGGGGAGAGGGGACAGGAGGAGGAGAGAGTGTGCTCGCCCATCTTGCAGGACCAGACAGTCCAGAACTCCACGTGTGAGCCCAGATCAGCCCAGCTCTCCTGTAACTTCCAGAAGCAACTGAGGCTGTGATCATTAGTGGGGAGGTATTCCAGATAGAACAGCCGCACAGTGCTTTCTGTGTATTTTTTCAAGATGACTGACAAGAGCCAGCACATTACAAGCACTCATTCAGTTGACACATTCACTAGATTAGTGTGCTTTTCACATGTGTTCGTATCGAATACTGAACACAATCCCAAAATGTAACAGATGACATTTCAGAACATTATTAGGAAAAATTTCTCTATCCTTTATCCCTCTCTTGCATTCAATTGTTTTTAATTGTATAAAAAAGCCATATTCTAATCCAGACCATGGTCAAAACGAAACCATAAAATAAGTTATCAATATCTAACATCTTTTCTTTGAGTATTTTCCTTTGGCTCACACAGTAACCATTAACCATACAGGAAAAAAGCAAGTGCATAATATCTGGATGCCACCAGAAGAGTTTTACCTCATGCTTAGCTTTCTTATCTGTGGACTTTCAAACAAGTGGGCAGCTTCATTTCACTAACTGTCAGCTTGACCAGCTTCTTGCAGTGTTCAGTGACGAGCGTCACAGTTTCCATCATGGAACTAGGAAAAGAACACACATCAAGTGACACAGATTCTAGGTCTAGATCATTTACTTTCTAGTTGGATGTCCTTAAACAATACATTTCACCTTCTGGGGCTGTTCCCACTCTATTCTAAGCTAAGTCACCAGTCCCTTTCATCCACACATTGCAAACTGGCTGGTTGCTGCCAAAGACATCCCACATCAGCATCTTGCTTGACCCATAGAGTGTTTTTCAATTGGTAAATATTAACTAAAATCCAAATGTCCAAGTCCTCTTGAAAAATACAAAGATGGCAAGGATGAACCAATGTGCCTGCCTGGCAACAGTTGCCTAAGCCACGTAGACTACCGGCTCTCGAGGGGGTGTTTACTTCACAGGCCACCACAGACTCTACCTCTCCCTGTTGTCTGGCACCAGCCCTGCTTTGCTCAGTTACCTAAGCTACTGGCCCTCATCGGCATGTGGTTTTGTTACCCTGTTTTAGTCATTTATCTGTTGTTGGTTTCCAGGAGCTCACCATCCAGCCATCCTCTTCTGAATACACTTTAATTTTTCAAAGTTATTCTTATAATGTAAAGCATATAATAGAAGCATTTCTCCAGATACCCTTAATATTAAAAGGTCCACATCAAACTGTTAGCTCATATTGAGC